>NC_090848.1:12286071-12910357 GCF_024217435.2 Syngnathus scovelli | reverse complement strand
TGACACTATGTGTGTATCTACTTTGAAAATAAATTACGCACAAGCCTGACACTCACTAAAGAGCAGCAATAACCAATGAAGGGCAGGAAGCTTCTCAAATTGGTTGATTAACACCAAATGACACAAAGCGCTCAAGAGCTGAATGACAATATAGTTGCCGACCCCGACGAGCTCATTTTCACTCTTCCCGAATGAGACATATAAATCATGTGCGAGTCAAATACACAAGTTACATGAAAAGGATCAGATGCTATGGAGGAAAGGGATGAGATTGGTTCTGATGATCAATCACCTTCGAGTAAGACTTGGAAGCAAAACAAACCAAATTGGCCATACGTTCATGAATTCTAATGAGGCCACTCAGGAACCTCATTTCCAACAAGCATGAGTATACACTTTGCATTCATAATTATGCCCGCCTCCTTCTCCCAACAAGGCAATTGTAGCTTGGATTGGCTGAGTGATCAAAAATGTTTGTTGCAATCTTTATATTCTTTCAACAAATCATCATAACGTGAATGTTTTTTTTTTGTTTTTTTACAGTATTTGTCATATAGCAAAGATGGCCTTTTCCCCAAGGTAATATGTTATTGTGGAGTCACTGAACCAAAATTTAGTTGACTCTGATCATAGCACCAGTGAAATGAGTGTGTTTACACCTGAAAGCTTTTGTTTTCACTTTGAGATTTAGCAAGAAGCAGCAGCTGCGCTACATCACCACATGGCAGCTAGGCAAAGCATCACAGGGAGGTTTTTAGAGCTCAGGAATGTGCTACCAATAGATATCAGAGCCGCTACTTCAGTAGAAATATTCAAGACGTAAGCTCTCGGCTTTAGTTAAACCTTGCTGTTTCCATCAACACAATGCCTATACAATTAATATTACCAACTCATTGAGTTGGGTTTATAATGAATAGACAGAGTTCCGTCATGCCTACTTTACAGGGCGATTGATGAGGCGCAGACTGCAATGATGAATATGATTGTGCAGCAAATAGGTATGACATGCAATTAGTTGAAATGGCCACTTATTGAGCCCCATGTCTAAAAGTGGGTGAGAGGCACACCCCCATGCAGCACTTCTTTACAAAAATTAAAATACATCAAATAGTGTAGCTAATCCATTAATGTGGCGCAAGCAGCAGACTCATCTCAAAACACAAACATCGTTTTGTCCCTATGTGTGACGCTTTTAAAAAGAAAATCACGGAAACACTCCAGATTTATTTTTATCTTTAACTTAAAGAGGCTTTCAGGGACAATTGGATTGAGACGAGTGAATGCTGTCACAACAAATGTTGATTGATGATTAATGGCAGCATAATCGCCCCTCAGTTCTGAGATTAATAATGATCTCCGTTATCTCGTACGTAATTCTCCTAACTCTGCAACCCTCGGTGTGCATCACTTCCCTCAATATAGGAATATCTTACACGGGAATCCTACCGCAGCAGCAATGCCGTTTTGCTTATTGTCTCAGCTGGTGATGGCCAGAAAACCAAGACACCAGATGGGCCCAACTCGAAGTGCCGTGATTGTGCGTTGGGAAGAATCTCACTTCAATCAGCTGTCAAGATTACTTGCTTGCTGCAGGGCTCTGTCCACATCTGCACCCGTCTATTGAATCATAGATCTTCATTTCCGTGACTTCTCTAGTCTGCCAATCTATGTTGCAACAAAAAGGAGCAAGCTCTTACTCTGTCGCTAGCTTCCACTCATTATGGGATGACAAGAAGACTAGGGGGAGAAAAATCTATTTTATGCCCACCTCATTTCGTTATTCCCTCACAACAGTCTCAAAGCTTCATTTGATCGTTCCGTTACCTCAATTATCTTGGCTGGATATAATTTCAAAACATTTGCACAGCAGTGACAATGACATGAATCATTTAAATGTGTTTTTTTTTTTTTTTTTTTCCTGATTTGGGCTCAAATGATGGCACATCGTAAGAACTTGAATTTGAATCAAAATCAAATCTACTAACTTGAACAATCTTTGAATCTACGTTGGAACTTTTGGAGTAGCTAGCAAGTTCTCTCGCACATGCTTCTTCGGTTAATTCTAGACTCTAAATTGCTCGATGTGTAATGTGAGAACTATTGGTAAATCCGCACACTAAATTGATAGCTTGCTCGGCAGCAGCTACTTCAACAAATCTAAACCGGAGCAAATTATGTCCATCTTTAAAGTAGTCACGTCCCAAAAAGTGTGGAAAAAAAAAAAAAATCAAAAAAAGTTCTGGTTGCCATATTACAATAATAAAGCAATCCTCAGATTAATGGTATTGAGAGACTCATGTTAAACTGCAATAATGACAGTTGAAAAGAGAACAAAATGTCTAAAATTCACAGAAAATGAAAATGAGGTGAGGCCCAACTCATTGACAGCCACACACGTGTTTGAAATAAACAATTTTAAAAAAACTGCAACTACGACAACTCAAACATTTACAGAAAGCAGGACGAACACGACACGCTTTTTTGTCAGATTCCATTTTTCCTGTACATGAGCAAAACATGCTGCGTAATTTATCCTCTCTCCCAACTTTACAACATTTCTTTTTCCACCAGGGTGCTATCATTTGAGCCACCTCATCTCAGAATCAGGCAGCCATAAATGAAAGATGAGGCTTGAATTAATCATGAGAAAAGAGACTGAGATATAAACACACAGTGGGGACCCACAGGGGGAACAGAGAAGCCCATATGAACTTGTCAAACTGGAGTTATATTGCTGATTAACTATCCCCTGTGAACACGTTGTAAGAATACAAAATGACTTAAGTGTTCTCCCTTACTGCACCATCTATGGATGTGTATTTACTGTAAGCCACTTAACGCAAGAGGCTTCTGACTGCGCAACGTTTGAGTGCTTTAAGTGTCAACTCCGTCCCGATGAAGTCAAGCCACAATTCTAAAACTCCTTTCCAACAATCAAAAAGCCTGGAGTATATAGTCAGACTCCAAAACCATGCATTCAAAGCAGGTTGTGTTGAACAGCCTCTGATGTCAGTCCTAAATATCCTGAGACAACTTGTGGCAGGATTTGTAACATTACACCCAAAAAAAAAATAACAGTTGCATTGCGATGAAATCTTGCCATCTTCCCCAGATGAGACTTTAAAGAACCACTATCAACAGGTACGCGTGGATGTAAACACGGCAAAGCATGTGACCGTGGTTACGCCCTGAGGCACAAAGGAATGTCGGCCCAACGGGTTGGTTTGGATTTAGATTTGCCATGGTGCTACAACTTGCTTGCACAACACCGAGCAGACAAATCAGCCATTTACACATTCCTGTAGAGTGTCACAGCTATGGCCACATTGTGAAATTGTGGCCGCAAAACAGCTTGCTACTTTTTCCAGACAGTGTTGATAAAAGCTTATCAAAATATCTTTCTGTATCAATGCAACAGCCCCATGATTTACGCGCCGGGTAATTTCATCAGTCTGACAGATCTTGTCTTTTCTCCGCCGGGTGGTGCAGTGAAACAAAGTTGCCAAAGCAACACCACTGACATGACAAATAGCTCACATGTACGTCAACATACAACGCTCAGTCGGTTTCCATGAAAATTGAAATGCTGTACAAGGATCATTCTTATTTTGGGTTTATATTTTTGCATCCGCCTCTACAGTAGAACATGCCTGAATCTCACTGCACGTCACTGAAGATAACGGAATGAGACTCATCTTGTATTTTGAGGGATTAATGTCCTTTCAATTCATTTCAATAGGGAACTGAGTGTGGCACGGAATGAATTCAAACTCATACGTCAAGGTCTCCACACAGCACGGAATCATCTCAATAGCAATGTTCGTGCATGGATGCAAAGAAGATTACAAAATGAGTTCAGACAAAGGTCGGCGAGCTGATGTGGCAGTGCTGCCAGATGTAGCCTCGCTCTCTCACATGCACGCGCGTGTTCGGGAGCGTACTGCAGCAAAAACAGATGCTGAAAACATGGAAGTGACCTTTAGCTTCCGAACTCTCACACACACACAAACACACACATCAAAAGGCGCACACACCTGGTTTGACTGTCTTCAGGCGGATGGGCTCTCGGAAGTGGCGGATGACAGCCAACGTGTCCCGGTGAGTGAGTCCGCTCACCGGCGTGCCGTTGACCTCCAGGAGCACGTCCCCGCTGCCAGGGAGTCTTCCGGCGTGACACACCATTGCCTCGGCTGCAATGTGGCCGAGATAGGGGAACTCCCCCTGCTCGGCGCCGCCACGCACCTCCACCACCGTGACCAGGTCGCCGGATCCCCCCCACGATACAGCGCACTCCTGGACTTTCGCCGACCAATGCTTCTTCTTTTTGAGCGTCTTGGACATTGTTGGATGCTCTTTTTGCAGTCCGAACACGATCGTCCTTGAAGGCGGCTGGTGGTGCTAAGACGCAGTGACGCACCGGGGAATCATTGCAGATCGTACAAGTCAAATGTCATATTCCACTTCGATGATAAGTGGTCTCTCACACATCGAAGGTGGTCGGTCGCTCCACTGGATCACTTGCGCATCACTTCTTTGCATGCGAGGCCAACCGGCTGCGTCAGTGTCGCATAGAGACGGAAAGTGTCGTTTCGGGTACTGGGGTGTCTCAACCCCACACCCCCTCCTTGTGCACTCACGAAATACAACTGGGCCTTCGCTTTATTTTTTTTTTTTTCTCGGTTGAACTCCAATATAACCGTGCAAAGTGGACTTGGTGAGTGCCCGGTAGTTTTCCTCGTTTCAATCCCGATCCCCCCAAAAATCAGGAATTCGTCGGCCAAGTTGATGAAATTGCAGTCAAAACACGGATCACCGTATCAGCTGTTTGTTTCCCAGCTCGATCCAAACAGACTGGATATGCAACTTTACGCTGCGCACCTGTCCTTGTCTGGTGCCCTCCTCCTCCGCGGTGACATCAGCAACGCAGTCCTTGGAAACGGAAAAACATACCTGTCCCTCCTCTCAGACAAGGGAGAATTGCGCTCTTTTCTTTCCCAGGCGTTCATCCATGTGTTCAACGCTCGGTGACTGCACGACTCCTCAACATGCACTGAACATTTTGTACGAAACAAAACATTCATGGGAACACGCACGGGCCATGATCCGATTATACTTCATAACTTTTTTTTCCCCCCACCAGGCTTGTTCCGTGTACATCGTGATTAGAGGCTCTTCTGTCCAATCAGTGGTCAGGGGTGGGAGTCGAAGGCAAATGGTTCAACCAATGACGAGGAGAAGAAGGCGGGACTTTTGTGACTGACATTTTTAGGCGTTTTGTTACTCTGTGACAAACGCCGCGAGGAAATGTGTATTTGCTTTTGAGTAAGGACAGATAAAGTTTACACATAATCGCTGAGGAATTGGCAAAGTGACCAATAGAGTCTTGCATGACGTGTTGCAATTTTATGCCATCAGTATGGCTTAGAGTTTACGAGCGTTCTTTTTCTATGAAAGCCTGCCCTCTCGTGGTTACAAGTGGATATTACAATCACTGTACTTCATTGATACATAATCAATGTACTGAAATATAAATACATACGTTACTACTGATTGTGACCGATTTACCCGCCGTTTTTTAAAAAAACAAATCAATGTTTTTTGTTTTATTGGTCTCAAATCCTTGGTATTTTATCTATTTACATGTATTGTTCATTGTTCTGCTTTAATATTGTTTTACTATCTGTACAGTACTTGAAACAAAAAAAAAATTCAAACTTCATTCTTTGCTTATACTTTCTACTGCTTGCTTTGTCAAAACAAGCTTGTTTTATTGTTTTTGGTATGGTTTCAAATTAGGGTTAGAGTTTCAAAGATGGGTTTAAAACTAGGGTTAGGTTTTTAAAATAGGCTTTAGGATGGTTACTTAGAGTTTCAATGTAGGTTTAGTGTTTCAAATTAGGGTTTATGTTGGTTAGTCTAATCCTGTCTAATAATCCTCGCGGTTTTGTTTGCAGGACTTCATGCTATTTTAGCTAATCTTTGTCCACTATGTGAGGCAGCAAGTTTGCCCAGTGACAATTTATGACAAACAAGTGACATTATCTGCTCAGGGTCATACAAGAGCTGAACTTATCCCACTGCCAATATTAATAACAAAATCTTCTGTTTGCTGAGCTGCCATTCTTAACACCTATTTATTGGGTGCTCATTTCCTCTTCAAGTCAGCCCCATTCCATCTCTGTTACTATTTGTGCATTGTGACTGATGGCAGATCCCTGTGACCTTTAACAGATCAGTATAGAAAATGGATGTACAGATATTGCCTGAGTGCATTTGGTTACAGTTCACACATTACAATACATACATTCCTATTGCGTGAATTTGCCGGTACAGTGGTGCACTTTTCTGGCATTTAAATCAACTACTAGATTCTACAAGATTCTGCAGAATAATCACAATAGTCACCTATTGTATTTGGGTACTTTTTTTTAATTATGTTTTGCAGTATCAGCCACTTCTGCAGATGGATTAAACATGAGTTTGCAACAGTGTATACAACAAAAGCTATATTAATTAATAATCAGCTAAATACAATATGGTTCATTCATTTAAAAGTTCTTGGTGATGTAACTCCAAAACCTCCATGAATAAATGTGGTTATACTAGTATTTATAATCTGTACTAAATGCAATTTCTTTTGTTTACAAGTATTTGTCTACATTTTAAACAATGTATTGACCAACAGCAAACAATGTTGCATGGCAAAGTGCCATATGGATATTTTACTTTTCAAATATTGTCAGACAACATCCTCATAAATCAAAATAATAAATATAGCTATGAAAATTCTATTGTTAACTCGGTAGATTTTTGCCTTTATTTTTTGTTTTTATCTATAAAGCCATCAACAAGACAGAACAGTGTGAGTAACCCAAGTCACAACCTTTTGAGTGAATATTTTTTTGTGTTTCAAAAGTTTCAAGAGAAAATTCAACACTAATGAAGTTGACTGAAGCCTTCCACAAAGCAATGTGAATGATAAACTTTTAAACTTTGTGCATGAATAGTGTAGTGGAATGAAGTCAGGTAGCCTGTGGCTGTTTTTTTTTTTTTTGCATCAAGTTTCTGATCAGTTCACTCTCTCTTCAAATGTCACTAATAATAAAAACAAATACTGAATACTGTCCAGTTGAAGTCAGAGAGTGTGACATTCGAACAATCCAGTGTATTTACAGTTCAGAATCCTCCTAAAACAGAGGCTACAAGAAATCTAAATTTTGCATGTCCCTAAATCACTGATGGCAGGGGAGAAAGCAGTTCACTTCCAGTAAGACAAAAAAAAAAATACAGATGCGAGAATGTTCACATCCGACGTTCCAATTTTGAAAAAAACAAAACACATTGTCACATTAGTTAAAACTGCCATGATTTGACCGTTGAAAAATAAAAATAAAAACATTTACTTTATGTGTTACCTGTGTAGACTGGGCCCGTTATGAGTGTGCAACAAATGCTCAAGTCATGCCTTCTTTCTGTAATTGGTTGTTTTACCTCGGGTGTAGTGGTTTACTACTAGTCACAACAGAGGCACCTGACTTAGATGCTGCATTTTTTTTCAGATTTTTTTTAGATTTTTTGCCGTTTACTTCTGTAATAAAGATAGCTTTGACGAAGGTGATTTTTCTACTTTAAGCGAACCATCTTGATGTGAATACTGTACACATACATCAATAGAAGTATACCTATGATGAAAATGACAGGCATCTCTCATCTTGTAAGTGGGAGAACTTGCACAATTGGTAGCTGACAAAATACTTTTTTGCCCCACTGTACATCTAAAATTTCAAAACTTTTCTTATTCACCTTGAGTGAAAAGCACAAGTTACTCCCATCAGTAACTACGAGGCATCACATCCAACAATTAAAGGTAAGTGGTAGTGCTAAATACTGCAGTGTTTGTGGGAAATGAGCTTCTTGGATCCTCCATAGCAGCTCGCAGCAGTCTGGAAGTGGCCAACATTCTCGCTTTTACACTTTACTGCTCCAAAGGGATGTTGGGAACAAAATATAGGAGATACACCACAGTAGGTAGTACACACAAGGGAGGAGGAAGAACGAGCAGAACAACATGACCACTCCTAAATCGAGAAATGAAAGGCGGGAGGTGGGGGGGAGAGAGATACAGATTTTAGTTAAGAGAGGATAGTTAAGATCATACTCAAGAAAGGTATCAAGTGAATGTCAAAGCGACGGAGCACAGATTGGTTCAACACATTCCCCATATGTTAAATCAGATTTTTGTATTTTAAACAGCAGTAATTCATTTGCAAAATTGTGTGTAAAATCTCCTTCCTTATTCTTATTGCACTATTTTGGGAGTTCGAAAGGCCTTAGCGATGAGACAAAACTTACCTCCAGCATAGACAACTTTCTTCCAGGCTTGGGATTCCAACACTTGGTCGTGAGGGTAGAAGATGTGACTACTAATCATGAAGGGGATCATGGCCACAGCGATGACTCGCAGCATGTTCGTGTTGTTGCCCGACAGCAGTGAGACGCTAGCTAGGACGCCCGAGGAGTAGATGCAGGGCAGTCCGCGATACATGAATGGGATCCCTGCAGACCAAGAAGAGCAAGTCTCAAGTTTAGGGATTCGCAAACGTGGGAGAACCTCAGCATCTTCATCTCTGCCAATGCAGACTGTTAAGATCTAGCATTTAAAGTATTCCACCCTTTCTATCGCTTCTCCCAGTTGCCTTCCTCCTTCACCCGTCTTATTCATGCGCATATATTCTGTGCAGCTAATCTTCTCCGATCTCATTTCCACCTGCTCCACAATACCATGTGCATTCCAGTCTAATCTCATCTGTCAGCCTATCCATAACATCCTCAAAAAAGAAGAGGCGCACATTTGCCCTACAGATATCACATATGACTCACCACTGGAGAAGAAACAGAGGCGAATAAAAACCGAGAGGACGTAACACATGCACAGGATGTTATCCAACAGGGCAGGTGTCCTCAGGAGCAGGGATGTGGCGATCCCAAATGTTGTGAAATCTGCAAAGTCATCCAGCTTTGCACCTTGAGAGAAACAAAAGAGGGACAAAAGTGAACTGAATGAAACAATTGTTGCTATTTCTTGAACAAAATGTTCTGCACGGTCATCCGCAATGTGGGAATTTCAGAGTCAGCGGCCATTCAGCAAACAACATTAACCCGCGGGCTTGTCCCTTTTATCTCTCAGGAGAAGCGAGTGTGCATTTGAGCAGACGAGGAAGAGGTGAGTCGGGGCCGCAGCTGGAATGAATGAGGTGGCATTCCGAAAGCCCAGGGTCAACCATTTTAGCAATTTCAAATATGCGCGGAAAACAAAGCGATGGGATAAGATGAACAATTGCGAGGCGATGCGGTGGAATTAGTCGACCTAATCACAAAGTTCATTTAACAAAATACGTGACGGGCAAAACAACATTCACCTGCAAAGTCATGCAGAAAAACACGGCAGACAAAAATGTCCCTGACATGCGCAGACGACAACGGATGATGCACCTCGGTCGGCGCTATTATGGGCTTTTGGTTATTGTGACTCGTGAGAGGTTGACTGAAGTGCTGAGCTTTTAAAATTAGAAAATTCAAAGCTTGTCCCATGTGAGGGTCAAGGTCTGAAGTGCAGGCTTGTTTACCGTGTGTTCAACCAGATTTTTTCCTGGAAGTCGAATGGAAAACTCATTTTTGTCCAAGAGGTAGCTATGGAGTGGCCAAAGATATCACTTTTTTTTTTTTTTTTTTTTAAACAAACCCCCAAATTCTTCTGAAAATGTTGATTAATATGGAAAATATTTCCTGGAAAAAATCACAAAACACCCAAAATTCAAAAGTCAATTATTCAACCTGGCACCTGGGGGGCGGCTAAACATATTTCAGGGGAGGCCAGTGCCCCGGTGGCCTCTCTTCTAGCTGCGCCACTGCTCTTCCACAAAAATGAACTGTCATTCAAAAACCGTTCAGATGACAGAATGAGCACATTCACAAAAATGCTCATAAGGCAGAAATACACCACATTAATCTCACATTTGTCCAAGGCATGGACAAAGTGATGAACTTTCTTTCATTGAACTTGTAATACAGCACTCACATAACAAGATACGTTATATATTTTACCTTTAACCTCAATGATTCCACCTTATAAAGAACCTTCTGTTTAAACCTGGACTTAAATTTGCATTGCATTATTCAAAAGCAATAGGCATTCTTTCTCATTGCTCCTTCTGCATTAATGACTTGGCAAAACAATCCAAATGATTCATCAGCTTAGTCTCCATTAGCAGGGAACTTTGTGTTTTGCCAAACTGAAAAGTCCAACAAAGCGCTGAGCCGAGAGCCTGGCCAATGCTCCATTTGAAGTTGATCTTTGGCAATCTATCGACGTCAACACTCCACATACCCAAGGCGGAACAGGCGCCAAGTCGCCTGGCAACAGCTCCATCTGCCAAATCCAGCAGGTACCCGATCAGAATCAGCCAACATGCTGCGTGATGCTGCCTGAACAAAAGAGGGAGCAACATGCAAGAGGATATATGAATGTTCCAAAGAGTCCAGCAATTTATTCGATTATTATTATTGGAGATGTGCCGACTCACCCATCAAGACTGCTGAGGATGGAGGCCATGCCCATGAGCATGTTGGCAACGGAGAGGGCGTTAGCAGCATTTCTACGAGCAAACTCCTTGATCTGTAGTCCCAGAGCTTGATCACTGACAAACAACTTGTTGGTGCACTGGAAGAAACCTGCCAGCATTTTACAGCAGCAGTTAGAAGCCATCTTGGTGAACGTGGAAGACTAAAGTTAAAACCGACTATGCCGGCTGACCTTAGTGTGCTTAAACCATTTCTCCCAGGCCGAGCCGAAGCTCAGCAGTGAAAAGTAAGATTTTTTTTGTTTTGTTTTTGTTTTTTTTTCTACTAGAAAATAAATGTCACGCTGTATAAAACCGAGCATCACTTAAGATGTGTGTTTATTGGATGGACACTGACCGTACAGTGGATATTAAAACGTATTCTTTTTTGACAAATGTGCAGTCAAACATGATCAAGTGGCTCGCCCAAAAATATATCATGCACACGCCACTGAAAAAAAAGTTGTTTGATTTTACACCAAACATGTAGGTTGCACATGATTAACACATGGGAAACAAACTTGTATTTTTCTAATACAGTTTTGAAATGGAGAAAATTATCTTAACTTAGCTCATTTTAATCATGTGCAACTGTAGCATGATCAAATCCATTCCAAACTCATCCTCACAAGGGTTGCGGGTGTGTTAAAGCTTAAACCACCTGTTTTTGGCGGGGTACACCTTGAACTGGTCACCGGCCAATTGCAGGGCACAAACAGACAAACAACCATTCACACCTACGGACAATTTAGTCTTCAATCTAGATATGGGAGGAAACCTGAGCATCGGGAGAAAACCCAAACAGGCAGGGGTGAACATACAAACTTCACACAGGAAAGCCAGAGCCCAGATTTGAACCCACGACCTATGCAATGTGAGGTGAATGTGCTAATTGTCCACCGTGCTGACATTTAAACAAATTCAGTGTTTATTTTTTTCAGCACACACACATACGCATGCACATACACACGAAGATTGAGGTAACTACATTTAGGTAGCTACAGTGACAGTGTAAATTGCAACAACTGTATTGACACATACCAGACGTGAGATCAATTTGTCTGCTGGCGCCAATCAAAAGTGGTGACCTCGAACAATGTGGTAGCAGCTAATGAATCCAGTCTTTTGACAAATGTCTGTGAAGCATCGATTTTAAAGTAGAAAAAGCTTTCCTGCATCGGTTCAGTGTCTAATATGTCTGCTTTTTAACTTAATTTTGAAGTCGTGTTACAATGACACAAAAGTTGGTATTACTGGTTATAATAACAGCTCATCAACATTAAGTCAGCCAGATGGAACAAAAGCTGACACCAGTTTACACTGGCCAAAAAAAACTGTCTTTGCCCCATAAATAAATGTTCTCAATCGATTTTTTTTTTTTAAACCGCTTTCTCTCATGTCATAGTACCATCCAAGACAGTGTGCTCAGATCATGACTTCAAAAGTTACAATATAGATTTAAATGTTGCATTATAGCAACCCGTATATCAAGTTTCACCCTGAATTTCGTGTGATTCCAAAGGCGGGGCAGTTCAAGAGACTCTTCATCTGAAAGACAACAGTGAATGAGACAAGAGCACACAGCCAAGAAATACTTTTTAACTGACAGCATGCTTTTAACCTTACTGAATTGAATTTGGGGATAAAAATGTCACATTTTGAATTGCACTCAAAATAAATTTGGGCACAGACTCAGCCAATTTTGTCTCTACATCTGAATTGCTGCGTAATGAGTGCAAATAGTCCCATGTTGCATAACCCAACTACGTTACCGAGTAACAAAAAAAAAAGGGGGGGGGGGATGCAAAAAACAACAGGAATAATAATAATAATTTAAAAAAACGGAAACCGTTACATAAAATTTACTGCAGCTAATACAACGGCAACACGCAAATGCAAGGCTATACAATTCACGGATTACATCACAAATACATGCAGATTTACTAACTCCCATCCCATTTTATTCAGTTCGACCAAAACAAATCCCCAGATTGGCTAGACGAGAGCACACTAATCGAGATTCGATTTATGAATAAACCCTGTACCTACCGGAGGATGGTGTCAACAGGATCATGACTTTCCCCGAATCACAGCAGCTGAAAGACAATGTGACAAATAATAATAATAATAATAATAATAATAATAATAATAATAATAATAATAATAATAATAATAATAATAATAAGATGGCACCAAGTATTCGACTTTTTTGCTGGACCCAAACTGTTTTTAAAATAATTCCCATCTGGCTGAACACCCACTGCGTCATTTCGACCCTTCTCCAAATATTTTCCACTCGCTGCCAACCATTTTAGAATTCCAGACGTGTGCAAATATAAATCATGTAAGGGGCGCGATTGCGTCACAAACAACCAAATCCCTTTTCACTTTAAAAATGACATTTTGCCTGAATGTGAGATTATCATTTTATAGCACCTTACCTGGAATGGATGCCACGGAGTAGAGAAAGTAGACACAGAAATTAAGGAACTGCGCGTTCTTGCTATAGCTTTACCGTCAGCTTACTATTTTTTCTTCTTAGGTTGTAACTTTTTATTCTGTCAGCGGCATCAGTAGCACGTTTACCTGTCAACGTTGCAGAAGCGTCACCTACGCAGCGTTTTAAAGACCAAGGCGCAAAAAGCTGGAATATTCCACCGGAAGTGACGCGTTCGGGGCTTTTACTCGTTGCGCTCATGCTGTCCTGTCCTTGGATGGTCAGCGCTCGTGGACAGAGCGTGCAAGAGTGTGTGTGGAGCAGGACAAGTGCAAAACGGAATGTCACGGGTTTTAAAAGAAGAAGAAATACTGCGGTGGCTACTAAAATAATTCACATGTAGGAATATATCAGGTTATATTAAATAGATTTTTGTCTCATGCCTCTGCTCAGGTCATTCCTCCCTATATTTTAAAAAAAGCACACAAGTAGGAATTGTTACCATGGCAACTATAGCTAGAAGTGACGGACGTCTCTTTTTCAAAAAGCAAATTATAAAGCGCGTACGATCGAGTAAAAGAATTGTGTTTTTCAGTTAATCAATCAACCAGAAGATCTGTTTATAGAATTTGTGCATCAAATACATCGCCAAATTGAAATACTGCCCACGTTCGCGGGAATAAAGACGTAAAGTCAACATTCTTTCAAACGGCACAATGTGCTTTTATGTTTGCTGTGAATTATCAATACTCTAATAAACACTTCATCCACTGACATTTGCGCATCCATGCAGACGTGACATGGGATTTCATTTTTTTGTCACAATAACGATAAAACATAACACAAAATGCTCATTTGTGGCCATGAATTTATACAATATGTGCACAAAATACTAATTTGTGGGAAAATTCCTTTCTTGCAATATGCAGTGTCACGACAACGCAATATTAATAATGTCCACTAGATGTCGCTAGATAGTCACACGCAGACGCAATACAGCTCGTCATAAGAACAATGTTTGATTAAATAGTTGTACTAGATTTAATTTATACCAAATAAAAAAAAAACATTCATTCAAAGTGTAAGACCTTTTCAAATTGAAAGTGTGCTTTAGCTTTTTCATAGATTCCAGAGTTCCAGACAGCCCCCATTCTCAATGAATCACATCAATTCGCTAAGACTACCTTGCATTGTGGACACATTAAATATTATTGTTTGTACTGGTGACACTATTCAAAGAATCCCAAAAAAATAATTAGTGAGAGCTGATGATGTCCTTATAAATACAAGACTGCTCATTCAGGCGCAGAAATCTGGTGGGCAGGTGAATCTGACCTTATAGTCTTCACATTGTTTCTCACCAGGCTGATCATCATTTACACATGCAAAGCCTTGAGTAGCATCATACCTGTAAAAAAAATAATAAATTGTAGACAAGCAAGAACAAGTTCAGTTGGAAATTGCACTCGTACTCATTTGACGTTTCACCTCAGCTATATTAGATTCTTGTACATCTCTTAAAGTTACAAATTTACTTCAGGTAGTATAAACATGAGTTTTTGTCATTGTTTGGTGTGCTCACATTTGAAATACATCACCAGTCTTGTGTGCTGGGATGCCAGATACTGTCATCGCCTCCACTGCTACAGGTTGAGCGCAGATGACTCCAGCAGTGTTCAGCCTCTGCACCTTGACGAGAGTCTCGTAATCACCACCATTGGTGGGATTATCTAGGTCGAACCAATCGGTTCTGCAAACTGTCAATAAAAAAAATATATTTATAAAAAGTGTTTTTTTTTTAATATATTTGAATCTAGGGCTAGAAAAACAAACAAAAAAATAGATACAACAGCATAAAAGAACTTACTCCGACAGAAATCTGAGGGACATGTCAGCAATACTTCATAATCCTCACATTGTTTACGACTCTTCTGATTCTCATTGATGCAGGCAAAGCCAAAAGTAACATCATAGCTAGAATTGGGGGGAGAACATGAGTCAAACTGAGCACTACGTTATTTGTTTATACGTTAAAATTCTAATAAAGGACTCACGAGAGAAATATGTCCCCAGTGTGTTTAGAAGGCAAGCCGCTTTTTGTCCTGGCCTCTATTTGGATTGGATTTTTGCAGACCTGACCGGGGTAAGTCTTCATCAGTTGATACAAGGACTCCACATCACCCATGTCTGATTGGTCATCGTCGCTACTGAGCCATCGTGTACGGCACTCCTGTGACGCTGAGACATGAATCGATAGTGAGCATGAAGCTCATGAGTAGAACATGAAATTCAAGCCACGTTGCTACCATAACAAACTTCTATTATTAATTCCTAACTTCATCACAGTATTACAAATTGTCAAATTGGTCAATGTTTTTTTTTTTTGCTGATATTTTGATGTGACTTATTTTGAGGAATGTGATCTTCATTTTTTGTGTGCAGAAGAAGCATGACCTACCTTGACAGAATTCTTTGGGACATGTAAATCTGACCTTGTAGTCTTCACAGCTCTTGTCAACCTGATCTGCATTCAAACAAGCGAATCCATACATAGCGTCTAGGCTGTAAATAAAAAAGATGGCGTGAAGCAAGGGATGTGCCTCTGACGTCCTTACGCTGCATCCTCTGACAATTATCTCACTTTAAAAATGTCTCTGGTGGACTGGAGGCAGAGTCTGTGGAAACGGTTTGGGCTTGAATGGCTATTGGCTGGGGGCAGATCTCTCCGGGAAACTTGCGGAGGAGGTCACTTAGGAGCTCAAAATCTCCATGCCCTTCGGGGTCGTCCAGGTCAAACCACTTTGTCTGGCACTCTGCGGGAATTAGAACCACAAAAACCCATCATATTGAAGAATTACTTGTAATTTACTTAGTTTATTTTCTTCTTTACAAACCTGAACAGAACTCTCCGGAACAGGTGAACTTGACCTTATAATCTTCACATGGACTCCATGATTGCTCACTGTTGAGGCACAAAAGGCCCTCGGCTGCATTGTGGCTGCAAACAACATAATCAAATCAGAGAGGAAGTGCAGTGTTATTTCATTTTATTTTATATTATTCTAATGATTGTAATTTGGGAGTTTAGAACCGGACTGCATCAGTAACTTGATCATTTTGAGTTTCATGTGGCCAATTCCCAAAAGGAAATATAAAAATGGTCATACGTGTGGAAGATGTTCCTTATGTGGTCAGACTTTATCCCAGAAACTGTCTGAGCCTCCATGTCTACTGGATCCGAGCAGACCCTGAGTCCATGTTTCCTTTTCAAATCAGCCAAGAGCTCTGAGTCACCTTCTCTTGAAACATCTCCATTGTCAAACCAGGTGGTCTGACACGCTGGGGGAAACAAACCACTTAGTATTTTTTGACTTAAACTCACAATATGAACACAGTACTTACTTTCAAGTGCATGAATGGCAGACAAGTGCAGGTCTGGAGGGAGAGAAGAGTCGTACATGAATTCAAATTTATTGTATACATCAACTTTAGATAATCTTTCATTTTGTTACCTGAGAGAAAGAAACAAATTGCAATATTCTGAAAACAAAACAACATTAAACATTACATTAATGTTAAAAGTGAATAGAATCAATATAAGGAAGGGGATGGTTAAAAAAATGAAATCAAGTTACCTGAAAGAAAATCATGACTGTGTGCTCGCTGGATTTAGGAGGGAAAGAATATTGAATTGTGAATAATTTGACATGAAATAAAGAAAAATGTTTTACTTACATGCTTCAGCTGCCAATGAGGGACTGGATGTAACGTTCATGATTGCGTCCTCTAGATTCCTCATCTGACCAATGAATTTACTCCTGTGGGATTATGTGGAGGGTGGGTGGTGTTTTTTTTTTTTTCTCTCTCTCTGTACTTGCCACAAAGGTTGATTCCCACTTCAGGAATAAAAACAACACTCACACCACTGTTGTTGGTGGGCTTGGCTTACTTTCTGTCATTTTAAGCCTCTCATATACGTGATTGGCCTTAAGTGGATATAAGAGGGAAATGAACGAATGAATGAATTTTTCAAATGAAATCTTAAATGTTCAAATTCACGCAACTTAATATTTCATCTTTTTTGTTCTATTGTTTGAGATTAAACAGTCCTACGAATGAAAACCTGAAAACTCGAATATATTAAGAACTTTTTGGACCGAAGAAACCAGTAGTGACAGCTACTCCAGGCACTGGCAGGCCTAGAGGGGGGCCGTGAGGGCATTTTCCACCCCTCCTCTGAAATATCCTTGGACCTCGCCCGGGTTTTCCAAAATTCGGTCAACTTTGGAATTTACATGACATGCTATTTCCAGTGCGGAAACAAGATCTTACTTGGAGAACTTAATGGGGTAACAATTGAGGCACGTATATATATGCCACATTTAAAAATTGATGTAAAATGAGTCGGATAAGCCCTGACAGCCAAATGTGCCACAACGCAGCCTCAGGGAGGGATGCGATCTAAAGAAATACGGATTATAATTGATCACAATATATCAGGTCACAAAGGCTTGAGGCACCACCCAGTATTCAGGTGTGCCAAAGAATGGTCTGGATATAATATGAACACGGTTGTGCTGCCTTAGTAGAGTTCTGTAAATTCTTTGTTGTGGAATGTAGTAAAAACAATTTTCACAACACCTAAAATTTCATCACAGTTTGTTGCCTTGAAATTTCGAGTTCATCCAACTTTTTTTCTTGGAACATTATGGAAAGAACATTTGGCCAGGCTTGATGCAGGCTACTGTACCATCATCATGCCGTACCATAAAAAGCACATTTCGAAGGATAGTTGGCAAGATTGTCATACTTGTGAGATATTATCTGGGCTTAGAAAACAAAACCCCTCAAAAGCTTTGTCTCTCTTATTGCCACGTGGTAATGATTTGTTGCCATGGATTTTGGTCCTTGTAATTCTCTTATGTAAGTGTTTCTTGATCTTGATATTGTTATTGAAAATCTTTTCTCTTTCATCGTAAGTTGAGTTGTTATTCTTAATTGTTACATATCACGTTGCCCTATAAGCAGCAAGCAGCCTGGCTTCCTTATTTGAAAGGTGATCGTACGGTTGTTCAATGTTTGTCACTATTAACAATGCAAGACAATGACGTGTGTAAAGAGTGAAGTGAATTGGGTGTAACCTGCAATCTAACCCTGAATCACATTTCCTAATATGCTTGGGGATAATATTTCCACTGTCCCAGGATCACTGGCACTTGACCTACATCATGTGGGAGCAAATATGGGGTGTCGACAGAATCCGATCAAGGAAAAATACTGTAGCACCGTCCAAGTGGCAAAATAAAGCCAATGATATTAGAAATAGCACATGAATTTTGTTTTTATTTAAGAAACAAAAAGGGTAGGGGCATACCACTTCAATACTGGGTCATCAGGTGTACTGTCTGTAAAATTTTATCAATTGAGCCAAGACATAAAATGTAAAAAAAAAATTAAACCTTCAAGACTAAAAGTGCACCTTTCATAAAGAGGGCAATTGAATGACGGGTTCAAAAACTAAACACATCTGGCTTGACAACGTTTTCATTTAGCAACAGTGTTCATATGAAAATCCAGTTTCAGAACTTAGCTTTAAAGCATCCTAAACTGGACCACAGCCTGGACTCCATCCCCATATCACACTTTCACATTCAAAAAAGACATGGTGTCACTTTGTTGCAATTTTAAACCAAAGTGTAGCCTGATGTTAAAAAAGAACTTTTCTGAGAGGAAATTGGGAAACCTTGCGGGAGCGATACAAGCAAAATGTGATAACCAGAGGATGAAAAAAAAAAAACAGTGCTCTAAAATTGCAGCGGGAAAGGAGGCAAAGAATAAATATAAATGAAGCAATGCTGTATGTTAGCATTGCTTCATTTATATTTATTCTTGTTCTCAGATAAACAATTTAAGCAACAAAAGAAAAAGTAAGATAATTGTGCTGTGTTTATGAGGACCACAGCAACCCCAAAGAACAGGCTGACATTTGGTACTGAAGGGTCCGCCTAAAAAAAAAAATCACACATTTTACCCAAGCATCACGCAAACAAACATTTCAAGGCACCGCTGGGCTAACGAGCACTTCCTGTTGAGCTACCCGAGTGGCTTTCGAAACTACATAAAAAATATGAAACTCCATTTTTGAGATCTACTCAATCAAATAAGGCTGTGGTGCAAACACATACAATAATTTTGCTGAGAAATCAAAGAGCACACACTTGAGTAAATACAATCTAAGCCATTGTTGTTATTCTGAACAAAAAATATGCATGTCCATCCAAATTAGTCAATCCAGATTGCCTGGTTTGTTGCAAAAAGGCAAATTGTGATGAAATGAACTGTGAAAAGGCACATGCAGCAGACTTCAGCTATCTTGTGTCAAGTAACTTTATTTTACTTGATGGTAGCAATCACCAAATATTGTTGAATTTAAAAAAAAAAATCTGAATTTGATTAACCTTTAAAAAAAATAATAAATGTAACCACATGACTATTGTATACACTGTATCCTATTGTCTGGCATTATTTAGCACCGAGTCTTCTTTTTTGGGTAAAAAAAAGAACTAAAACAGACACCGAAACCACAAATGCTCCAAAGGTAATGGAAAAACGTGATCATTTTTTGTTGTTGTTGTCAATGACCTGAGTTGTGTACTTAAACTGCATGCGGCTGTGTGCTCCGAGTGTGTGCCCCCGTCCCCATAGCAAAACAAACGCACTCACGCCAAACACAAATGACAAAAGAAAGTCTTCGACATCATCAAGTCATAGTAGTATATTGGTGAAAACCTCTGGATGAGCGGTGTTAGACGCCAGAACAACTTCTAGGAAGTGGAGTTACGGTTAGTTTGCAAGTCCCCCCCCCCCTCCCCTCCCCACAATTATAATATATATATTCATATGCATATAAATAAAAATTCAGTGCTGTAAAAACGTCTTCAACTCCATAGGATCTGATTTCTCATGGCTAAAACTACTGCTCAAATTATGTAAACTGCATTCTTTCAAAATTAAAAAAAAAAACTGGAGGTTGTTAATGTTTTTTTCTGATTTGTTTTGGTTTCCACACCAAGATCTTGTCCTAACATCTGATTTTTGGTAGCAGCTAAGCACCAAGTTTGTGGAAGTGTGTCAGTCTCTTTGTACGAGGGTGTAAATAAAAATCACTCTACAGTCTGTGTACTGTATGTCAGTATTTGGGAGTTTGTCTTTGTGGTGTGTGCGGTCTATGACGTGCACGGCCGCACGTTGACACTGTGAGCTGCATGGGTTTGCAGGTCGATGGTCCGGGCCTGCTCATCTTCTGGCCGGCCGTTGATCAGGGACAGGTTCCTCACGCACCCTGTCATTCCAGAGGAAAACTTCCCTGCTGTCATGGCTGCCATGTTTGGAGCTCCGCCTGTCACACAGACAATACACATACAGCCTTGAATATCTGCTTTGAATCAATCGGCATGTGAAACATCACCTATAGGAATTATGGTAAACTCCTGTGCAATTTATCTATTTATTTATTTATTGTGGGGATTTTGTTGTTTATTTAAGGATGTAATTACACTTTTGGCCACTTGGTGTTGGCACAGAATTGTGCTTTGAAAGAAGCTAAACAAGAAAGTGTCAGCCTTATTTTTTACTGAAAAGATTAGAAGATAGGCCCACTTACTGCGGAAGTCAAAGGGGTAGCCATTTTACGTTAACATTGGTACTGATGAACTTTAATTATTTATTTGCTGAAAACACTGTTTTTCTATATAAAGTGTATTTGAATGTGTTTGTATTCTTTTAAAGTGTATTTTAAAAAATAAGTGACATGAATGCTATAGTAACACACTTAGGGAGTATTTAAATCTAAATTTATTCAATATTGTGGATTTTACTTATTGTGGTGGTGTGGTCTAGAACAAGCTCATTATGAAGGGCCGTCCACTCACCAAGGTAAAGAGGTCCTTTTGTATTGACCATGATGCTTTTTCCCTTTGACTGTCCATGGAGCGCAGCGTCTCCATCGATTTGGATGTAACCATCTTTTCCCGCCCTGCAATGGAAGGGAAACCAACATAACTTGTATCGTCCCCTTCTCACAGACTTGATTTGTTTGTAGTTCAATTTTTTATTTAGATTTATGCATTTTGCTCAGCGTTAGTTTGTTGTACATATTGATACCAAAAGAAATGGAATCTACCTGACTGCTTTGACTTTGTGCCATTCCCCATTATTGATGGACTGCCGTGACATGATCTCTGCTTCTCCACTGCCCAACTGGTAACTGGAGATAAATAAAACATCTTTTAGACTTCAAGTCACAGCAACAGAATGAAGTATATTTACAGAACTGCAAGGCCGAACCTGAAAATAAGGTGTCCGTTGCGAATCCCAAGAGTGATAAAGTCCTTGCCTCTGCCGTGTTCCCCATGTTCCTGCAGGTCCCATTGTTTAGTGTTTTAAGAGATGATGAAAACAAGCGGAGAACATTGAGAGTTTTTATCATAGCTTACATTAGCAACATTAACCTTTCATACAAAAATTCTATTCACGTCATCATCATTGGTGACATGCAAAGATGGCTGTAACCTTCCAAGCCACGTAGTGATGTGTACATATTAGTATGAAAACAGCCAATGTGTCGACTCATGCCAGATAAGAGTGGGTACCTTTTTACTAGCATGCATCTTTCGCAAATTGAGTGTGCCATTGGTTTCCTGAAGGAAATGAAGTGGAAATTAGAGAAGCAACATGCATTTATACAGACATAGCATTCCCACAGATGAGCCAGTGCAAATGTTTGATAATCGGTGAGGAGAATGCAAAAAGCAGTGTGGTATTGCTGTTGACATCAAAGTGACAAAAATGGCACATTTAATGTTAAAAGAACTTCAGCCTTCTCAGAACCAGTCTTAGATCAGGACTTACGACTCCCTGCCACAGGATCAGACCCTCGGAGGAGAGTGTATTGATCTCCAATTCGATTGTCTCCGGCGTGTCAGGTGAGCTGAGGCATAAAAATATGTAAAGATAAATATGATGTTACGTTGAAAAAAAAAAATGTGAGCATAAAAAAGTTTACATAAACATATTACCGTCTTCGCATAATGGACTTAGGAAGGGCAATGTATCCGCCATTGTGAAAATGAGCTGCATACTGATAGGGAGAATCTACATGCCACAGGGAAAAAATACAAATCAATACAGCAATCAAATATCAGGCAAGCTTCTCATTTGTATTGTTTTGGCGCCCTCCAGTGGCAAATATTTGGAGACCTGTTGAGACAGGCTGGGTTAGACAGTGATGGAGAAGGATCACACTCGATTGAGCGGTAGAGAATATTTGTAACATTTACAAAAACAAATCGTGAATAAATAAAATAAATTCATGAACAATGTGTCATGAGTTCCCTTTAAAAATGTACTCAACGTAACTGGTAGTATGAACAAAGTTGGCATCTGCTTTGCATGATCAAATCTATTTGCAAATAACAACAAAGATCTGCTGTGCATTCAGAGCAAATGTCATGATCACATGACTTTTCATCTCCGACCACCAAGAATTGTGACTCCATGCAGAAAATAAAACACCCAGCACAGAGTACGTCATTCAAACAACAGTCAGTTGTTAATAGAATAGAAATGCAAACATGAAGAGCATTCAACATTTGGGTTTCAACCATTTTTTTTAGTTGTCGTCAACAGGCAGAACAATGAAGTGAGTGATCATCTGAGATGAACTGACATGACAAAAGGATGAATTAAGGGAATTTTGTGAAATTGAAATAAAGACGCAGGTCCTTTTACTGCTTAGTACCGATTCCCCCTTCCTAGCATTCCAAAGTGAGTCCCAGTTGGAGTACAGGCGCATGTTTGGTATGTGTCAAGAGGTTATGGGGCCCCTCGACCTTGGACGGGTCCCTGTTAGTCACGGTCAAATCAGTCAGACTCAATATTCACATACTGTACCATTAGCCTCGCTAGCTTCTGAATTCCACGCGGCCTCGGGGAAGCTGGAGATGCGGCCTGTGAGCGCAGGATATACATTGTATATACAGTACGTAAAACTTGAGAGGGGAGTGGCTCAGAAAAATTGAATCTGATGGTGATAAGTCCCAGAATTCTGTCCAAATACCCACCGATGCTCCACACTGGTGAATGTGAATCATTATAAACCCGACAAAAGTCTTAAACAGTGACTGCGCTGCTGTTTTCAAAATGGCGGCAAAAGTACCAAATCATTCAACACTTACTTTCTTCACAGTTGAGGCCTGTGAATTCTGAGCGGCACACGCAGTGTCCGTTAACACAGCTGCCGCCATTTTGGCACTCGTAGTCCCGCTGGCACACGTCTTTCATGATCTCGCAACGCTCACCTGCAGTCACCCGACGATTAAAACATTTTGAGTATATCAATTAAAGCACTTGGAGTACCGTATTGTCTGCAATATAAGGCGCACTGGATTATAAGGCGCACCTTCGATGAATGGCCCATTTTAAAACTTTGTCCATATATAAGGCGCACCGGATTATAAGGTGCACCTTCGATGAATGGCCCATTTTAAAACTTTGTCCATATATAAGGCGCACCGGATTATAAGGTGCACCTTCGATGAATGGCCCATTTTAAAACTTTGTCCATATATAAGATACTATATACATTTGGCCCGCGGGCCGGACTTTGGACACGCCTGCTGTAGTGGCTCAATATTGGTCCACATATAAGGCGCACCGGATTATAAGGCGCAATGTCGGCTTTTGAGAAAATTGGAGGTTTTTAGGTGCGCCTTATAGTGCGGAAAATATGGTATGTAAATGATTTCAGCACGAACCTTCAAATCCATCCCTACAGAGGCACTGGTACTCATACTCCGCATTGGGCATACAGTGGCCTCCATTCAAACAAGGCCGCCGATCACATGGGCTCGTATCCACGCACTTGCGGATCGCTCGACTCTCGGTAAAGCTGTAGGACAGATCCAGCTTCTTGTTGTTGATGAAGACCTAAGCAGGAGGTAGGGAAATTTTGTGGTGACATGTATGCATAAGTTGATATAGTGCAGCGGCTCTCTGATTTGGCGTGGAGAGAGCTCACCTCTCCAACGCAGCCCTCAAACATTTGGCTGATATTTGCAGGCTTTGGCAGGATTTCCATGTTGGGGACGCCTCCCAGGAACATTGGAGTGTGGATATTGAGGCCCTGGGCTTTCCCAGGAGAAATCTTCTTTTCTACTGGGCCATGGTCGACTCTGAGGTGACCGTCTCGCATGTTCCGCTCGGCCACAACTCTGTGCCATTGGCCCAAAGGGACTGGTTGTGGACTGCGAAGGATGGCCTGGCCTGAAAATCAAGACGGACATACCAATGTTCGAGTCATTTCAAGCTGAGGAGATGTTGACACGATTAAGCTCTAATTCATAGAAATAGTTTTCAAATTGTACAATTTAAATAATATAAAACATAATCTTAACATCATTATTTCTGGGAAAATATAGCTGCTTGTTTTCATTTATCTCTGAACAATGGAAAGCCTTTTTCAGCCTCACTGGTTAATAAGCATACGTTTCATATTGAACATACCTGTGCCCAGTTCATATTTGAACTCGACATGTCCGTCCACCATAGAGATGGCCACAAAGTCCTCCACTTTCATCTTCTTCCCTCCGCAGAAGAACATCAGACCATCTCGCTCAATGGGTTTGAATTCCAGTTCAACTCGCAGGTCATCGTGGACGTTGGTCAGCGGAGGATAGGAGATGTACGACTCTTCCCCGTTGAACAGCGGAGTGGTTACCAATTCGCCTTGGGAAAATAAGAGAGTCAGTTTTATTCTCTATTTCAAAAGACTACAAATATAAAAAGTTCAAGCATTGACAGACGGACTTTTTGACTTACCATCCATGCATTTGTTTCCAAATTTGCCCAGGTGGCAGCGACAATCATAGCCCAGACCGCTTTGGCGATTAATGCAAGTGGCGTCTGCTCCACAGGCCTCTGCGAGACCCAAGTCACAAAAAGGCGTTGCGTCCTCGAGTCGTTAGCATTGGTCGCTTGCTTGTTAGCACGTACCTGAGTGGCAGTGAAGGGACGAGTGATGCTGGCAGTTGCTGCCAGTGAATCCCCGAAGACAGCTGCACGTATACAAGCTGGTGTCCGAGTCCTGGCACCTGCCTCCATTCTGAAGAGAAAAATGAAAACACTTAGCACAAGTGGTGGAAATTTCATGAAAGCTAGGCGGAAGCTGACCTGGCACGGGCGATTTTTGCAGGTGGGACAGTTGGTAACTCCGGTGGAACTGCGGTCCATATCCTTGAAGATGACCTCCTCACCTTGAATGACCAGCTGGCGAATGCAACCTGCACGTGTCCAAGTAATGGTGAACGTAAAAACCGTGCAGCTGTACCACACAGAGTTTCAATTCTTACCAACAAAACCAGTCTTGATGCCAGTAGTTTTGTCCAGAGCAGTGTAGTTGGGGTAACCGCCCACGTGCAACTCCTCATTCAAATCCAAGCCTTTGAACTTCCCCTGAGAAGAGGAAAAGAGGAGCTTTGAGACACAAATTACACGTGGAATTTTAGCACTGATGCTAGCCGGGGTACCTGCGAGCTGCCATTGACCGGCTCGCCTCCATCCACCACGATGTAGCCCAGGGTAAGGTTGCGATATATCTCGACTGTGTGAAATTCTCCCAGTTTGACCGGGTTGGGGTCGCGGATGGTGGCCATGCCCGAACCCACGTCAAACCTACGATGACACAAAGAATCCTCTTGCTGCTGCCACCGCCTCAATTGAAGCTATTAATCGTCAAGATAAATCCATTACAAAAACTGACCTGAACTCTAAACGGCCACCGACGAGGCCGAGAGAAATGAAGTCGGCTCCTGTACTCCTTTTCTGACCGTTATAAAGGATCATACCTGTGTGTATGAAAAATAACATAAAAGAAGTCAAATATAATAATAAAACTAGATAAATATTTTAATTCAAACAGAAATTGCAAAGAAAGAACACGGGAAGGTGTGAAGGGCAACAGATCAACATTTATGTGTACATAATTACCACTAATTAATAGTCATAGTGGTCAGTTGACACTAATTTGAACTGAAATGTCAATATACATATTTAATGTATTATTTAATGTTTTATTAAGGCTCTAATAAAAAGTAAATTATAAAATAAATACTTAAATAAATTGTTGATAGATATATGAGTTGAAGTGAGTTTGTGAAAAGTGATATTAAATGCATTTCTTTTTTTCAACTATATAAAGCTTATTATAGTTCATTGATAAATAACATAAAACTTGGTTGTAAATTAAATTAAAATGAAATAATTCATTGATACACGTGTCAGTGATCTTTGGAAACTAGATGGTAAAAGCAGCATGCTGTGGTGGAAGGAAAGTGGTCCATTCCTAAGCCAATCATTTTCACATGACGAGCGTGGTGTGCAGCTCCACATGCTGGGAACACATGCTTCCGGAAAAAACAGTAACTGAACCGTAAATGCCTGCTCGGAGCATTACTGATACAGATACACAATTTGAGTTCTGTATTTCAACTGAATATCAGTTTGCTGTTGGTTCCCAGATAAAACATGCGACAATTATACGCCGTTTGCGAGTTTGATAGGCATGACAAGAACCAAGCACCATGCATTTGTATCACTCTCAGAGCAGCAAAACTAGCTTTGAGCTTAGCGGCGAGATGTGAAAGCTGGATGCTGCATCAGTTTCTGCAGATTCAAACACTGAGACTCACCGGCGTACAATATCAGACCTGATCAAGGAGGAGAGAGGGACCGAGATGTAATGACATTACACATTGGGTTATACGCTCAGTAACAATGTAAAAGCAGATTATGGATGTAACCCAACGTACTCACCATCAACATTATCGGGCCTAAAGTTGATTTTGATGTTGAAAGCCTTGTAGGCGTTTTTGATGGTGGGCAGGGTGAGATAGGACAGTGGCTCCTGGGCAAAGTACGGCATCACTCTTTCTGGAACAGGACGTCGTCTCACAATTAGACACAACCACATTTAGCATCGTGCCACCGTGTGACGTGTAAACATCGCAGACTAACCATGAACATCCAGTTTGGTGAAAGCTTCTACTTTGCCTTGTTTGTTTGATGCTGTGCACACGTACGTCCCGGAATCGCTATGTGTGACCCGAGGAACTGTCAGCACGTTTACGTCCTGGAAGCACTTTGGGGGTAGCTCACCCTCAAGCTACAAGTGGAAGGCATAGACACACAAAAAAGGTCAATAGTAAAACCGGATGTCAAAGACAGTATCTGCTGAACCATTAAAGTAAATTGTAATCAAAATGTGTTACTTTTAACATCAAGTGATCAGTGACTTGTGGCTAACGTCTCCAAAATCAACAAAAAATTTAAATAAAAGAAACATGAAGAAAAAACACTAATAAAAGCAAGTAGCACTTTCACCTTTGACTCCTTAAGAAAAAAAAAATTAAAGCAACTTTATCTTGCTCACCTTGGACCATTTGATTTCAGGTACAGGATATCCCGTTGCCACGCATGGCAGAACTGCATCTGACCCAACGGTCACCTCCTTCGTTTCAGGGAGTGCAGAAATTTGAGGAAGTGCTGTGAACCAAAACAAAGCAACAACAAAAAACAATGAGAGACCCTTCAGATAGGTTTTACTTTTCTGCCTTTATCTCTGCCTTGCAACAAGTAACCAGACTAGCGATAATGTACTCACACTGGACATTGAGGACCACCTGGGACTGCACCGAGCCGACATCATTAGTGGCTGTGCAGCGATACTGTCCCGCGTCCGCCTCGGTCACCCGCTCAATCTTCAGCATGCCACCCATCACCACGATGTGGGTTGGCAGAGGCCCGCCCACTTTACTCCACTTGACGGTGGGCTCGGGGTCACCGACGGCGTGGCATTCAAACTCCACCGAGTTCCCAATCATGACAGTCTGCACTGAGGTGCGTACATTGATCATCACCTTGGGTAGTGCTGTGGAAAAAAAGAAAACACAATAAAAATAAAATATTCTTACAAAGTAGATTGATTCTTTTCTAAATGAATCCTACCTTGGACGGTCAGCCTGGCTGCGTCCTGAGCCTGACCATATATGCTGCTTGCTCTGCAGATGTAAACACCTTCGTTGCTCTGCTCAATGTTTTCAATCCTGAAGAAGGGCATAAAGATAAGCTATGGCTCCTTTTCAGCAGTCAACCTCAATATTTACCAAACTAAATGAGTGCACTTTAAGTCCTAAGCTCATTTAATGGGTTAGGTTTAGCGATTTATTATTAACGGAAAATGTAAGAGTCACATAACGGAGAGAATGATCCAGTACTGAATGTTAATATAAATAACTGTAAATAAAATTGAGCGCATACAATAAGTCAAGCTATTTAAAAACATTGGGGAACAAATGTGCTTGATTTGGTATAAATTGCCAAATATGTCTCTGAAGTAGTAGCACTGTTGTAAGTGTGCTAATAAGGAGTCACATATCTTGCTATCTGCGATGTGTTACCTGAGCACGCCGTCCTTGATGTGGTGGTTTGGGGGAAGGCCACCTCCTTCTTTCAGCCACTCAATTGTAGTTTCCACCCCACCAGCTGCTGAACATGTGAACTCCACAGCGCTGCCCTGAGCCTTCACCTCCACTTGTGGTGCCACACGCACTGCCAATGGCGCTACAAAAAGGAACGGAGTAGTGTTATGTTGCTAGAAATGTGATCAAATATTTTTGTCAGCTTTTTGTGGTTGAAGCGTTGTTTTTTAAAATATCCTTTGGAGGAGAGAGGAAGTTCTCACTTACATCTGACTGCAACTTTAGCCACAACTTCACTGTGGCCAACTCTGTTGCTGGCTACACACTTGTAGCTCCCAGCATCTTCTGCTGTGGCCAGATTGATTTGGAGATCGCCGTCGCTGACCTGAGCCCTGGAGGGTAAGGCACCATCCACCTTAGACCAAATGTAGGTCAGTGGCGGAGTTCCGTGAGCTAGGCACTGCAACCTGATCACCTCCCCAACACGCACTGCCACATCATCAGGCACAGAAGTAGCATACGGAGAGGCTGGGGAAAAAGTTCATCATAAGTTTCAAGTGACTTACTTTAACCGGATCTCACATCATGTTGTTAGTCAATTTAAACTGAAAAACCGGACACCATCCATAAATTTGAAACCAAACATGAACAGAAATGAAAACATTGTTTCTTACTTTCGACTTCCAATGTAACGGTTACTTCAGTCGTGCCCATGTTGTTTACAGCACTGCAGATGTATTCCCCAGAATCTTGGCGCCCCACGTTGGACAGCACGAGACTGTTGTCCACCACTTTATGTCTCCAAGGTAGAGATGACCGTAATTTGGACCATGTGATAGTTGGGGCAGGGAAACCTTGGTGGGTGGAAAGTATTGTATGAATTTATAGTAGAGTCTTTATTCCTGTGCTTAATTTGACAGGACAGTTTAACTTGATTGTTTGTTTACCATGGGCTTCACAGCGTAGGGTTGCTGTTTGACCTTCCACCACAATCATGAGTGGCTCGGGAACGATGACTCGGGGCACTGAGGGCAATTGAGTGCCTCCCTGAACAATGACTTCCACCCTAGTCTCGGTGCTATCGTCGTTGTTGCGTGCTATGCACACGTACGTGCCACTGTCTTCTGGACGGGCCACAAGTATCTGAGCCACAGGTAAGACAAATATAAGGTCGTTTTTACGGTTTAGGTGGTGATCAGGTAACAGAGACAATACCTGCATGACTGCATTGGACTCTGCAGGAGCGGGACTGCTCAGCTTGATCTTACGGTTGTTGTCCAACCTGTGCCATGTGACAGAAGGGCGGGGTTCTCCTGAAGCCTGGCAATCCAGGTTGATGGGTTCACCCACCCTGATGTGCACTGGCCCAACAGGGGTGACAATGGCCACGGGGGGCTCTGATTGGACAAACATGCAAAGTCTTACAATGAGACTTACAGTGAGATAGAAGACTGTGCAAAATTATGGACGGATGGGCATGATGAAATTACATTGTGTGGAATTTTATTGTTCTCACTGTCAAATGTAGCAGAATTGGAAGATGTAAACACATGGAAGGCCATAATAGAATACATTTGGTGTGGACACATTTTCAGCCAAGTGCTTCTGAAGTAATTCTTTAACTTCATATGCAAACTTTACTTGAGGGGGAAAAAAAGTACATTAAAGTTGCTTTTCCTGATGAATTGTAATTGATTAACATGCCCGTGCTGATTAAGAAACATTATGGAGAAAACATCAAAAAGGGTAAGACATCTTACCTTTTACGATCAAGGACACGATAGTGTGGGTGATGCCAAACGGGTTGCTGGCCACGCAGCGGTAAGCACCATGATTCATGGGTTTTGCATTTGCTATGGTAATCACAGAACCATCAGGACTAACTCTGACATTGTCTGTGGGGAAGGGGCGTTAAATTAAATCCCGCTGTAGCTTTTGAAACACACTGACAGAGATATTTTGGTCATTACCTGGCAGTGGTTGGTTGGCAGACAGTTTCCACTCCAGTCTAACAGGTTGGGCCCCGCTGTACACTTTGCACCTGAAGCTAGCCGATTCACCAACGCGCACTGCCGCCGTGTGAGGCTCAATGGCAATGATTGGACTTTGAAGACCTATAAAAAGAAAGGAGACTTGCACACATTTGCCTTCACGTATAGGTAAGACGTCAAGTTAGCTTACGTGAGGATGATGACGTGACCGACACGGAGACAGTGGCCCGGTGGATTTGAGATCCCGGAGTGCTCTGCACTTGACAGATGTACTCTCCCGAGTCCTCTGAGGTCGCTGACAGGATACGAAGCTGACTGCCAACAACCTGTGTGCAGAAGATGCAGTTATAATAATAATTGATAGAAAAAAAATGTATATAATGATAATAAATACTACATTTTTCTGAACAAACCAGTGGATTTATCGGGCAAACATGGACGTAAAGTCACAGTCAAAAATCTACCTGGTGATTGGACGATAGGCTCCCACCCGCTCTCATCCAAGTTACTCGGGGAGGAGGATTTCCAGAGACGATACAATTGAGGTACACGTTGTGACCTTCATGGACGTCCGCTTCTGACGGTTGGATTCTAACAATCGAGGAACTTTGATCCACTGCATGAGCACAAACATACTCAGTGAAGTAGCCCACTGCCAATCAACCCCAAAATCGAAATGACAGAGTATCTCACCTTTGAGCACCGAAACTTTAATGGGTGCACTGTTCGAGCCGACGCTGTTGCTGCCCACACACATGTACGTGCCCGAATCCGATACTTTTACATTTGGAATAAGCAGCGTACCGATATCCGTGCGGTCCGTGCTGGCCTAGAGTCGACATACCGAGAAGTGAGAATATTAAAATGACAGGTCACACACAATTTCTCATCATTTGATACCGCAGCAGCCAGCTGATGATGAACAAATTAAGCACTAGCGGCTTACCTGGATCGAGTCCTTTGAAACAAGCACAAATATGACATTGTGACATCACTAGCTAATGAAACACAAATGCACTACTACGTGTAGGCTGGAACAGATTCTGCTACAGAGGCTCGTGCCTAATTTCTACGACACACAAATGATTGTATTAAAGGATGACTACATTGAGGCTGTTAGAACAGACTATGACAGAAGATGGTCCGATTAAGGACTCTAGAAGGCCAAAGCTCACCTAGTTTGGAAAACTTTTTTTGGTAAAAACTTGCCTGTTTCGCCTCAAGGCTAAAAATGACATTTTATTAAAATTCCTGAAAGGAGAAGGGATGAGGAGGTGGTGGGAGGGGCAGGAGGGGATCAAGGAAGGCATTTCCGCATCTGGGGCTATTGGGGCATAGACAAAGCTGCTTAGCTGCAGCCTGTCTGAACGTAAGCCGGGCTAAAGTGAGCAGCAGCTGAGGCGGGCCCTAGCGAGGCATGTATGTGAACACACTGATGGGTTGACAAAGCCAGCCGTTTGCCAGAATATACAGAATTTCTGGTCGGTTGCACGGCAGAGTCTGGCTTCGCCTGGGAACGGCCGAAGCGAAGGAGTGGCACAACTAAAAAGGCCCGAGAGGTTCGCTGTGCCCAGGAGCGCCCAATTAAGAAAAATTTAGCGGCACAAAATATGCGTAAAATGCTTCCGGAGTTCACTGTATGTTTTGGACTGTTTCTAGATGATGGTGAGAGGAAGACGGTACAAAACGAAGGACAGTGGATCAGTAACAGGAGACAAAAAGCAAGTAGATTAAGAAGCCAATTGGAACCAGCAAGTTGGTTTGAATGTTTTTGGCATCAACACTAAAAGACATTGCTTGGGGAAATTAATGGTTCCTACAAAGTGTGAATCAAGGACATATTGGATCATGCACTTGGTTAACAATGTGTGAAGTAGAGGACAATGGATTTGATCTACGGACTAGGACGGACAGACAGACAGTGGACAGATGGACAGACCTGAAGCTCCTCAACACGTCTGTGTAACACATCGACACTGTTGCTTTTAAACTGTTGGAAACCGTGAGAGGGAACGGCCTGAGCAAACGTCAGAACAAGGGGAGGTACCAAAAAAAAAAAAAAGGGTTGGGGTGGGGGGGAACACAAACACAGGGAGGAAAAAAAATAGAGGTAAATGGTCAAAATGCAGAAATGGTCACGATAAGATTGAAATTGGAATCTCCTGTGCAAGAAAAGGTTTTGTGAACACACTCAATCATGTTAACATCATTTTACTTTAGCATCATCATCATGGTGGCATCTCACCTGGGGTGGGATTTGTCCTCCATTTTTAAGCCAGGTAAGTTTTGCGGTTGGTGATCCTGAGGCACGACAGTACAACCTCAACGTATCCCCTTCATGAGCGTCAATATTTTGGGGGCTGACTTGGACTTGCGGCACTGTACCAAGACCATTCGGGTTTGATCCTTAAAAGCAAACAACAAATTCTCTTGTCAATAAAGTGTCATATTTGTGTTTGTCTATCTGTTCATTGGTTCTCACTCCTACAACTACTTCCTGGTTCATGGAGGGTAATGCACATGAGGACCAAACTAAATAAACTTAGAGTGGTGGCATTTTGTGAGTTTTCTGTAAAATTAGATCTCCCCCAAACTCTATTTTTTGTGCTTTTGGGCAATTCTGTCCTGTCCTTTAATCTCAATTCAATTCATTTCAGTTCCAAATTTCTACTAAATTTTAGAATCAGACTTTTAAGTAAACATTCTAGATGTTTTTTTTTTTGCTGATTCTACCCTCATTTTTTTCCTCTAGTAAATAATTGTTTTCTGAAAAAAATATTATTGTCATTAATAATAATAATAATGATCATAATAATAATAATGTACTGTTGGCCACTGTTACTATTATTATTATTATTATCATTCTTGTAACAGTGAGTGAGTGTTAATCTTAGAGAGATGATTGATTTTGAAAACAATTGTGCTCATTAAAACCACTGAAATAAGACGAAAAAACTTCGGCCCAAACTTTCTGTAGTGAGAGCACACTAATGAAGATACTGAGATCATACTTCTGACAAAGAGGGAAACCCGTGCTGTGTGCTCGCCGTGGGTGTTCAGAGCTTTGCAGGAGTACTCCCCTTCATCTGCCAGCTCCACTGCTGCGAAAGTCAACAAGTTTCCTCTAATTACTGCTCTGGGACTCATTCTCTTCCCAGGACCCCCTGTAAAAAAAATAAAAATCACAATTACATCCTGTCACTACACCAGTGGGAGGACAACCATTCTACTTGTGGTCACATACCGATCCATTCGAGGGCAGGATTTGGGTTGCCAGTTACTGTACAGCGGAACTCGGCTCTCTGACCTTGCTGGACGGTCAGTGTGGAAGGGCTGATGGTAGCCACAGGCTGGGTCGCCTCTGCAGCTACAAAAGAGATGACAAAAGACAGTCAGAAAGACAAACCGAAGGTATCTGTGATGGAGTGCCGCGTAGGCAGTCTTGAGCTGCAGAGTTGATGAAGGAGAAGGAAAGTGGCACGAAGCCACTGGTGTGGCCTCAGAGCATATTGCTGCCCGTAGGAGTTTGGCAGGCTGCGATCCTGTAAGCCGCCAAAGCAAAAGAAAGGCTTCTTTCAGCACGACTGCAGCTGAAAAGCTCTTGAAACTATGACACTCTGATCTTAAAGACATCAAAAGTTGGGTGAGACTCCATTAAACCGATGGGAATGGAAACGGATGACCTAAACAGCTTGGATTTTGAGAAGATAGATACTTCATTTCGCCAAAGTATCCCCTTTTTTCATAGCGTTTAGGTGTGGTACACCAAAAGACTAAAAACAGTCATAAACTTAAAAAAGTTGAATCCAACAATTTGTTTCAAATAACAGCTGAAATCTAAATCACAGTCATTAATCTACACTGCCTCTTAAAAAGATGACAGTGAATAAATCACCTTTGGTTGGGTTCAACCAAAATAAAAATAAAGAGGGCAAATAACCTAGGTTTAGCATTTTATGTTATTCTAGATAAATGAGTGAGCCAAGTTCGACTACATAACTCGAGAAATCATCTAACAAATTCAATATGCCCTTTTTTCTGTTTTGGTTGAATATATATTAAACACAAAGTGTAATATTTGATTTCCATGTAACCTGTTCAAAAATAGACTACGTGGTACATTTAACTTAGAGATGCAAAAATGAAGCTTCAAATCTGTTTCATGAACCAGTTGCTGTATTTTTTACACCTGTAGATGGCATTCTGTTTAACATTTGGTTGAAAGTACACCAATTTGCCATTTCTTAAACCCATTTAAACCAACATTGCTAATTAGGAGTCAAAGAAAAAAAGCGGTTCATGAAGCAAATTTGAAGATTCATGTTCCCATCACTAATTTAACAACAGTATACAAAGAGGCTGTAATGGGATGTATTAAGCACAGTATGATGTTTGAAGCCCAGATGAAATCAGTTTCCCAGCTCAGCAAGCTTCTTGACAGGATGAAGGAAAGAGGAAAAAAAGAGAAAATAAAAAGAGACATCTCCGAAGTCTGAATGTGGAGACACTGCTTCTCTTAAATATTATTCAATTTGTTGGCGGACCCTTGGAACAAACTTGGACATTGGAATTCAACATAAAGCGATTTTACAAATTGCAAAACTTATCAAAACTACCAAAGGGGAAAAGTATGAGTCAAATGCTTAATAGACATTATTTTCTTTTTATTTTATTAGTATCAACAATTAGTATTTCATTTTGTGATGTTGGCGGTATGATGGCAAAGAGTTCCATCATCTAATCAGGATCATTTATTTGAGCTTACTGGAATGGATCGATCGTTTGTTCCAAATGTCCACTATCGTCTTACATATGCCTTGGCTATGTTTGCGTTACTTTCAAATATTTTCTTCAGCTTACCAGTAAAGCCTTGCTTGCTAATTGAAAGTGCTCTCAACATTCATGAGGAGTTGTCTATAAGGCTGGATGTATCATTTTCCTTGCAGTAACAGAGCCCCATAAACCAAAAGGAGAGAGCCAGTAATGCTCATGTACAATCCAGAACATGTGATGAACTAAAACTCAGAGCGCAGGTGATTGTACATGGGCCCTACCAGGCGAAAAGTCAACCTCTGAAAGATGAGCGCATGCAGATGCAGAGAGAAGCGAGAGGCAAGTGTTCTTCCGAAGTAGACTTACGCTTTCTGTGTCCTTCAAACATTTCATAGGCTGTGTAAAACATCTGTGTCTGTGAGGCCTCTAGAGATGGGGGAGGGAAAGGGAAGAGGGGTGGGACAGGTAAACTGATAGGTCAATCCTTGGGGTCGTTGATCGCCCGTCTCTTCTCGAGACTTTCTTCAATGTGAGGCCAAACATGAAAATAATTGAACTCAACTGCGTCTTTGGGTCTTTGAAAAGCGCTATACAAATTGAATGTATTATTATTATTAACTGACATTATCCCGACAGGAAAGTCAGGTAGATTTTTGGAGTTACCGAGTAAAAATAGGAAATATGCATTCAAAAAGAAAATAGGAGTCTTACTTACTGTAGCTATAAATGCATGATTGTGGGTGACAATCATTTACGCAACCGTATATGCGTACGTGTTTCAAGGTCCCATTTGAATTTTGGTGTTTTTTACTCATAGTCGCATACAATCAAATTGAAAACTTACCTCTGACGCTTATCAGGACTTGGAGCCAACTGTGTGTTAATGCAAATTGGATCCGCCTTATCCCACAACAGAGAGGCCAATGGGTTCAATTTGTAAAATAAAATGGAATACAATAACAAATAAAACTGACAATAGAAGACAAAACGGCGGACGTGGTTTAGGCGGTCCAGTAACCGAAGGGTTCGAATCCCGCTCTGTCGGCAGCCACGCGTCCGGCAGCTCTGGCTACTTACGTGCTTTACCACCACCAGAGTGTGAATGTGTGAGTGCATGAATAATGTATCCACCGTGAAGCATCTTTTAGTGTCTAGAAAAGCACTGTATGAATCTGATACATTATTATTAATATTAAAACCCTTTCTCACAATGCTTCAAAAGTCAAGACACACAAAAATACAATTACTGAGCAAGACAATGAGATGAATATGCAGGTATGGGACATGCAGGTTAGTAGCAACAAGCCATTTGACACACATAAAAAGAAACATTGTTACATTACAGCTGTTAAAAACATACAGCTTGTGGTCATTTTTTTTTTTTTATTTCTGTTCAAAATAACAGGAGCTCTGTTCTTATCATTATTTGAATCCATATTCTATTTTCCACCAAATAGTTCACAGTCACGATAAATTACAAATTTAAACACAAATGACTTAGAATGTGGACGTTACATGTGACATATTTTTTTTAAAAGAATAATAAAAACATGTTCATACAAGCAACTTTGGGTATATTTGTGAATGGTATGACATAGACAAAGCACCAGGGAGGATGAACAAACACAAAAAGCGATGCAATTAAATGTTTAAGGGCTAAAATAAAGCCTATGAATACTTGTTTATAAATCTCTCTTAAAATGCTACACATGACGTGTAGTTAGTTACATTTGCCACAACAAAACATTTCTCTATAAATTTCAGTCAAATACGTGCCAACAACCTTGCAGATTATAACACCATAGTCGTTTTAATGGTTCTTCTTAAAATCGGAAATAACTGAATAATGTGCCATAAATGTGACTCGTGCCGCTCGCTATTCAGGAAACACTGGCTATTACATCATGAAAAGTCATACAAGTTTTGCCAACTGGATGGCAGACAGCACCATTTGGGTCACAGGCAACCATGACCTGGATTATTTCATTCATGAAGGAATACTGGACGTCTTTGGGTTGCTCCTTAAAAAAGTCCTATTTGATTGTCTGAGTCACTAAAGCACTTGTCGAGTATCCACATTCCTCCTCACCATTACACTACGCAGCTCTGGCAGGTAAGACACCCAAGAGCCCAAAGTTAAAGGATTCAACACCAAGCTAGTAAAATCTCAAGCCAAAGGAATCATCCATAAGAAAATAAACCACCACCGATTTGATCCAAGCCATATGAAAAAGTTGTCATTTTAAAACCCACAAGCTGTATCTCTGCAGATAGAGCAGGAAATTCCTTGAATCAGACAAAGTTGCACCAGCAAGAATAAAAAAATAAAAAAAAAGAGATGGGCCGGCAAATGTAATTAAAAGTGTTAAGAGCAAAAGGCAAAACTATTGGAAGTTAGCGCTGAAAGCTTATGATGTTGTTAGCCAGTAGCCAGACCAAGGTGTTCACAGAGCACAAAAAGCGGGGAAGCATGCGCCATTTCAAGCAAATAGAAAGGATGGCGGGGGAGGGGGAGTCAGAGCTGGTTGGATGGTGGAGGATGCTAACGGTGCCAAGGATCACAAACCTGGCACATAGAGGACGGCATTGCCCTCGTCCATAGCGTACATGTTGGAGCCGGTGCACACGTACACGCCGGCGTCCTCTGGCTGGATGTTCTGGATGGTCAGGATGCCATTGAAGTCCATTGCCCGGTTGGGAAGTTTCCCGTTACCCAGCCGGGTCCAGACCAGCGTGTAGGCCGGCGACTGCAAATAAACGCAACACTTAAAGGCACTTGCAATGGCAAAGGAATTGTAAATACATATACATAAATAAAATCACATAGCATTGCGTCACTCAGATATTAATCATCTCCAAAAGCGAGTGGTGAGTTTAACAAATGACGGATCGTTATTACCTTGCTCTTTGCAGTACAGATGAAGTTTACGGTCGCTCCCACCCTGATTGTTTGAGCTTTGGGTTCCTCAACTGTCACTTCAATGGCTTTGGTTGGAACACCTGAACATTTTTGACCGAGGTACTACATGTTGATCAACACGTCTTATACCACACAGGAAGCCTCTCATGGCAGCACGAAACATACGATACACACCTGTGACAATAATTTCCGCACGGCTCCTGTTTGTGATGCGTTGGTCGCGGCAGGTACAGATGTATACACCGGCATCACTTGGCTGGACGTTGGAGAAGTACAACTCTGCTCCTGCATACAGATGATAAATATCAATATTAGTCTATGAGAGTGTTGTTGATTCATAAATATCTCAATCTCATACAAGTTCAGTGTGTTGTACCTTGTCTGAGTCGGTCAGCCCTGCTTGAGATAGGCTGCCCGTCCTCTCTGGACCAGTAGAAGTAGTGTGGAGAAGAAACAGACACCTGACACCGCAGTGTGACTGAGCCACCCTGGGACGTCCGAATCCTGTCTGGATACACCTTCACCACCAATGAGGCTGCATCTGCAGAGAGGCCAAAGCAAACCTTTGAGGAATATCCTCAGAGAACAGGGAAGACTACAACAACAATAATTAAACTGTCCATAAATATCTCACTGACAAGAGTCCATTAAAAGCTAAGCATCGTCATCTACCGTGTTCAAGTCTTAAATTGAATCAGATTGAATATAGTATTGTGCCTGGTGTGTGCGTGTATTGCATGTTTGTCATCATTTCTCCTTTTTTATCATCTTACCATCACGTGGACGACACTTCTGTCTCTCCTGTGGGTTGCCGACATAACCAGGAGCACAACTGTTGAGAAAATGAGTGACAATTTATCATTTAACACAAGTACTACACATATTCAACGCCACGGAAAATCCAGTTTGAGTCTGCAAAAGTTCAATCGAGTACAATGGACACTTCTTGGTTGTTAAAGAACATGTTGGTGGTGTTGGAGAAAAAAAAACTTACCGCTCACAGTACTGGCCTGTGTAGCCAGGCTGACAGGCAGTACACTGGTAGCCTCCGTTTCCTAGGCTCTCGCAGGTAGGAGAGAACCTTTAAAAAAAAAAAAACTAGAATATAATCTACTTTGTTGTGGTAGATGTTCAATGATGAATGCATTAATTGTCAACTAATCGAGTACCACATTAATCGATAATTATTTTGGATAATCGATTAATTGTGTCCGATTTTTCTGTGAGTGGGTGAGCTCATTTGCGCCAATGTGTGTAACAGAACCAAATTTGGATTTTCTAAAAGAGTCACGCAGATAGGAGGAAGAGGGTAGAATTTGGTTTCAAAGTCCAGGAAAATCCAAATTTCACAAGTAGCTTGAATTTGCTGTCAACATGAACATGTGAGCAGTACAAGATTCAAACTATAAATAGAAGAGGAATGTGCAGTCTAGGCTTCTATGCCAGAACTCACTGGTTGTCCGGGTCAGTGTGAGGGCAGGCACAGGGCTGGCAGTCCTCCGGTGTGCCAACAGTGGGGTCACCGAAGAAGCCGGATGCGCACTGTTCACAGAGCTCACCCTGAGTGTGGTGCTGGCAGTTCTGGAAGGAACAAATATTTTGTGATGCGTGTCCATCACACCTCCTGAGACACATTTTGGAAATTTTCAGTTTCCTACTGTGCAGATGCCAGTCTCGGGGTGGCAGGAGTCTGAGTGGCCGTTGCACTCGCACAGCTCACAGTGACCCAGGTATAAGCCTCCATCGGTGCGAGTGTATCCGGGCGCACAATCCTGAAATATAGATTTCGATAATGGAGCACTCAAACAAAGTCGGCACCTTGGTCAGGGGACTTGAAGTGAAAAATTCACCTGGCAGGAAAGACCCTGGTATCCAGGTGGGCAGCGGCACTGCTCCACCTCCAGGGCCTGTGCCAGGCCGCTGTAGTTAGGCACAGCCACGTCCATGCTGACGTCGGAGATACTGGACGAGCGCATCTCGGTGTAGTAGGACGCCCGGATCAAGATGTCATCCAGGTCAGCCAGAAGCATCAACAAGTGCTCTCGTGTGGCAGGCATGCCATCAGGGCGACGCCAGTGCTCCTGGAAATGACAAACATTCCAAATTGGAAACGTGGATATATTAGTACATAACTCCACTTTCGGGACATCTTCTCATCTGTTTTCTGTTTTTCTTACCTCGGTGAAGACAACCTCAAATTGTTGAGTCTCTCTGCTGCCATGCTGCCTTCTCTGCCACTGTTGTCGGGCTACCAGAGTAATGTCATTCCCCTTTTGGAACAACACAAGAAGGTGTGAGAAAAGCAACATATGGCCAAACTTTGCATCTAATTAAGAAGAGGCACACTCACAATAATCTGTACATCGACATCTTCAAGTAGAGTTCCCCTTGGACCGGCTACGTGGGAGATTGTGTATTTCAGTTTGCCACCATATGAGCCCACCTTAAACGAACAGGAATGAACACATTTTCAGAAAATACTTGCAAATGGAAAAAAAAGACAACAAAGAACCTCCACCAGATTGCTAAATAAGTCAGACTTTTGAGTTATGTTGGTAATACCATTCATGAAATCATCAAAAACAATGTGGGTAAATAACAACCTTAAAGTTTTATTATTAGTAGTATTTTATTTAACATTTATTATTTTATTTTTTTTCTTCACCAAAACAATTGTAGGGCTGAATATCATCCCGGAAATACGGTTTCTGTGAAACAGGAAAAATACTGACAAGAAATCTTTTTTTTTTTTTTTTATATGAGTCGAGAGCTACCAAATCAGGAATAAAATTGTTAAAACCATTTTCCCTAACTGAGGAAGAATATTGGCGATTATGTGAAAAGGAACTCTCAACAATGAGGAAACAAAAATTGTGGGTGCTTATGGGAAAACCAGATGACTGGGATAAAGCAAAGGGCAAAGGGATTGTGGGATGGGGGTCAAAGGGTGCTGGGAAGCCTGCAGCTGGGGGATTTGTCCCAAACTTTTCAGATACAGTACCTTATCCCCTGTGAACCGTGTGGGGAGCTGCCAGTAGAGCACATTGTCCTGGTGCAAGCTGAAACCTTTGTAGACCAGAGAGTACTGGGAGGCAAGAGGTGAGGGAAGCAAAGGAAAATGAGCCAGAGAAATGGAGAGAGGCTAGCAAGCAAATAGGAACCCTAGGAGGAGGAATGCAGAGCATACAGTTCAAGTCTTGCTAAGTACTTGCTCCGGGGCGATAATAAATCAGCCATTGTGCCGCTGTCTGACAATAACAGCTTAAGACATCTGAGGCTGGTTTTAAACAGACGTCAGGACAGACGACAGTGAAACCCAAACGGTGCTGATTCATGATAGCACAAAGACCAAAGTTACAGTAGTTCATCTATTCCTGATTCTATTCATCTGGAAATTGGTATTTGGTCCTGAATTTGTGCTCATGGGTTAGTTAAGCTGCTGTCCTGTACCTTGCTGCCTGCTCCAGAAGCACGAGGGGCCGTCCTGCTCACTGTATTCTCGGTCTGTTGATAGACAGCAAAAACCGAGACCGAAAAGAAAAGGAGCTAGGTGATGGGGAAGCGGAGGAACTAACAACGTCACTCTCATAATCTCTGGCAGAGAGTACCTGCAGATGAGGCAATTGGCCTGGAGAGTACGATCGGGGTCTGGCTCGTCTAACTGAAGAGGAGATGCCAGACGGACGAGGAGGTAAACTCAGGTTACGCAAAGAGGAAGAAGATGATGTCGGAACACGCGAGGAGAGTGGAAATTGTTGAAGGGAAAAGTTTGAGAGGAGTGCCCAGACCTCATCGTCCAGCTGTCTGAGGTCACCCTGAGGGCGCATAGCCAAAGAATCCGTAACCACGCGAACACTTTAGAGTTAGCAGACCATATGTAACATGACGGCAAATAATAGTCATGCTTCATCATGCATGAAAGACAGTGAGAGTGTACACCGCACACATAAATGAATCAAACTCAAGTCAGCTCTCAATCCAACAATTACTGTTTTTATCTGTGGTCCCAATAATGTTTCCGTTTCTTTGAAGTCCTGTTGCAAGTCTGGACCCGTGATTTAGCCACATCAAAGACGGAGCTCACAAAAGACTTCCCCTTAGAAATTCTAATCCAGATCTTCATCACCACTGCTATTCAAGGGTCAATTTTCAATCCATGTTCAAGCTGCCATGCTATTGGTACATTTTCCTCTGTCGATTTAATCGATTTTCCTCACTCCTAATCTGTTATTGAATGCATGCAGATGCACACACACTGCTTGTCATATTTACTGTATATAAAGCAAGTTAGGCTAATTTGTGTATCAATAGTGTAAAGATGAGTTAGTGTCCTTTGTGATCTTTTTATGTTTTATATATTTATTGTACAACAATTTGTAAGGCAAGTTGGACCTAATAATGGTTTTGGGGTGTTAAAAGATGTTTGGTTCTAAATGGAAGCATCTTTCATAAACTGCACCTCTGGCAATTCTGAATCCTTTTATGAATGTGGATAAACTGTAAGCTTTGATGACTTTGCTCATCACTGAACCGAACTGAGTGTTGGGAATTGCTTTCCCAACGTAAGAACGAAGCGCTTGGATGTGATGCAATCTTTCAAAATAGAGGTCAACCCTACTAAATGATCCTGCTCATCCTAAAATCATAAAATACACACAAGCAACCAGGAGTTTGGAACATACCATGCTGCTCTTTGTTTAAAGACATCAGAGCAAATACAACCCAAAAACACTCAATGCACTGGTCCCACTTTCCTACCTGTTCTGCTCGTTTTAAACGAGTAAAAGACGAATCTTTCTATCAGTGATAAAAGCAAAAAACAGAACTGAATTCATAGAAAGGTAATCAAATCTGATGTAGAAAAGACAGACAGCTGATGGAAGAAACTCCAAACAACCGAATGAGAGGTCTACAAGTTCCAGATGCACCACCAGAAGCTCTTTGGGTACTAACCTTGTCTCCCTGGAAGATCCCAGGAAGCTGCCAGTAGTGGGGCTCCTGTCCAAGGTAGTCAAAGTTGCTGTAAGACAGCTGTGTCCCCTCAGTGGAAATCTCAACTGTAAACCCAGTGGTGATGCGGTCTGTGCGTTGACGGTTCACCAACGCGAAACCCTGAAAGTTCCCTGGAGAAAATGTTGTTGATACCTGCAAGAGGAGGAAACACAATGGAGATTATGAGAAATACAAATGGTGGAACTGGAAAGAAAAAAGTGGACATAGTAATTAGAAGGCTTTCATTTGTGAGACTGCTTTCGTCATAAAACCAAATGCACACAAACATTTTGAAAATTGCTCCTGCGTGGCCATCGAGAGACGGGCTGCAGTTCCCAAGGTGGAAACCAAGAAAACCACGAGGGTTTATTGCTTTGCAAGGCCTCTCTCATGAGGCAACTCGCTCTTTCCACAGACATGTTTTAACTTCCCTGGGAAATGGTAGAATGGCTATTTTGATTCGAGCGTGGTGGTTTGATTCTGCCATGGCATTGATACGCAAGAATAAAAAAGGTTACTTGATCGAGAGTAAACATTTGTTCTTTTGTGACTGCTTAATCCTGAGCCACCAGTGAAGCGAGTACTATGGCCTCATCTCAAACCAGTACTTACCAAGTCTCTGTAGTAGTTGGAACTGGTGCACTGTTGAGTGACACCCATACAGAAACATGACAGGCAGCCATCTTTGTTTTGTTGGCTAAGATGGAAAGTTCCAGACTTGCACCTGGAGCAAGATGCATCTTCAACATTCATCTAGAAGATTAAGTAGGATTTGAATAAGGATTGTGATGCACATGATAATTTACATCCAGTCTATGCTAAAGATAAATAAATAAATAAACCTTGCAGCGACAATAGCCACCAGTGCAGCCTTCACTTCCTCTTGGATCGCAGTTGTAGCAGTTACCTATAAGAGCACATCCAACCACAATCAAGACCATATTTGGGCGGGATAATATTAATCTGTGTTAAATCATGTACCATTGACTTCATTGTTGCCGGAAACACACTTCTCTCCAAGCAATGGATTGCCTGTGTATCCTTGTACACATCTGGATTGGAGTAAGGGAAAAAGGTGAGTGAACAAAACGGAGAAGCAGTAACTGGGAAATTCAATTCATGGATGTTTCTAACAAACAGAAAACCACAACACGATGATGAATTCTTTACAGTACAACATTAAATGTTCTGCAGGTGAGCATGGCTCCTGTTTATAGAACAAAACCAACCAATTCTATTCGGCACAAAAAAAGCTTGCCCCAAAAGCTTTTTTTGCCTCAGAAATGCATAAAGCACAGCCCAAGACAAATAATTTCATTCAACATAATCCCGGAAGGTGATTCTGTGAAATACACTATGATGTATCATTGACCCACAAAGGAATAGAAATGAACAGAAACAAGGTCACCTATTCAGTTTCAGAACAAGATGCTGAGTGTATGAAGAAGAGACTCAGCTCAAAGTGTGACAGTTAGTAGGGCAACGTGCAATTGACCCCAGCCAGCCACTTGCAAAGTGCTACCACCAGAGGAGAGGCTGAACGAAGAAGGTTGCCTCGAGGATATCAAGCTTGACCTCACCTGTCCTATGGCAGCTCCGAAGGTCAACAGTCAACAAACTGCTTCCGTGCTGGCAAACTAGTCTAACATCCGAGACACGCTGCAGATTCTCAATGTCCAACATCAGTTGATCCGAACATTGGCCAGTATTTGCGCATAAACGTCAACTGTCAGATTACTGACATTAAAAAGAAGCTAAAAAATGTCAATATTAACGTAGATGTATGTAAATATTTTTCCATGGTGGTAGTAGGTAGTGGCAGCCATTTTCAGTGAACCAAATATTTCATAACAACAATCGTAATCTTATTTCATAGCAGTCCAGCAGAACACACAAAAATGGTGCCAAGCAAATTCAGATTTCCATGAAGATATATATTTTTTTTAATCAGAAGTCAGAATCCACACCACTCGTGGAAGACTGTAGGTCAAATTTAATAAATTATAATACAGCTATCGTCAACTGTCAATCGATAAAAAAGTATGTTGTGTTTAAAAGAATTCAAATTATTTGGGGACCAAATGTCGCCAATTTTGAGGTGATAAACGGTTCATTTTAATTTAGCATGACACACCAAAAAATGATCATCTTTATTAAATTTGGTCAAATCGTCCACCATAAGCACAGTCGATGGTCACACAGAACCACAAATCATGATCGCCGCAGCCACTAATGACATCTCACTCGAGATACGTGACCTTTTCAAAAACTAATAAACAAAAAGACCGGAGATAGGTGCAAAATTCGAGGTAGTCCAGTAATGCTAAGCTAACATATCTCTTCATAGTAGACAACCACCTTAAAAGGCACAACGTGAAGCAAACTCACAAGCAAACATTGTCGAACAATCAAGGCCTTCATCAGGTTCCAGACAGATGCTTATTTTAATATAAATAAAAAGATGGCGAGGGGGAAAATAAAAAATAAAAATCAGTCAAGGCATAATCCAGCCTAGTCATCGGGGATAATCCGTATCGGGATGGCCAGCCTTCCCAGGACAACATGAAGAGATCCATCTTGATTTTTATGTCCGCCTTTCAGTAGCTTCAGCAGGTCCAAAATCCCAGAGCTTGTATTTTTCTTGTTTTTTTGCCGTTTTTTCTTCACGACTTTAGGCTTGGTTTTTGTTTTAAAGGATGGCTTTTTTACTGACTTCACGACAGTTTTGGTTTGAGTCGATGGGGATTTGGTTGGTGTGCTTGACTTCTTTGAGGTCCTTGTCTTTGTTCCTTTTGTCGTCGTGTTTGAATTCTTGCCATTAGTTATCGTGGATTTAGCCGGAGTCGACGTTGCTGGCAAATTCTTTTCTCGAAGAGAAGGCAACGTTGTTTTTGTTGTCTTGGTTCTGACGTTTGGTGTACCAACCTTGACAGAATTTGTAGTTTTAAGAGTGCTGTTTCTTCCCTTTTGGGGATTTTTGTCATGTGGTTGATCAGATCTAAACGCTTTATCTCTTGGTGGGAGTGTTTTGTGAGATGGTGGCTCCAGTTGGAATTTAGTGACCGCAACCTCATCTTGACTTTTCTTCAGCCGTGTTGGATTTGATTGCGAAACATGTTGAGTTGTCACTCGTCTCCTCGCCACCGGTTTTGTTGTAGCTATGGGCTTGGTTGTAGATTGAGGTTGAGCGGCACTCCTGACAGTTCCCTTCGGCTTTGGTTTCGAGTTTGAGACCTTACGTTTGGATGGCGAGGTGACAGGTTTTGCTGTGTTTTTCAGGGATTCTGCTGAGACTGTCGGTTTTTTTCTCTCTCTCCCACGTGCAGTGGTGGGTTTCCTATCAAGGAGACTCGAGGTAGGTATGGTTTGGGGTATCGTAGCTCGATGGGTAGGCGGATTCTTTGTTGGCATTCTTTTGCTTGGAGCCTGTGGCGTTGAGTACTTCGGGGGTACAAGTACTGTGCTAAGTGAATGCAGGGGCGGCTTTTCCTGGAGTGAACGGGAAGTGTGTCTGGTACGTTTCATCTTGTTCATCTCCTGAGCCAGAGCCGTGAAGCCATCGATCAGGATCTCTAGCCTTCCTTCCAGTCTGCTCAGTCGGGATTCCATGTCAGTGTAGCTCTTCTCAAGCTCAGTGACCCCTCTGGTCTTTTCCGCAGCTGACCCAAGAGCAATAAGCTCCTTGAGCTGGGAACTGAGATTACTCTGTTGATCTTCCATTCTATGAATGCTTTCCCTCATATCAAGGGTGTTGCTCTCAAGCATGCTCAGACGCTGGTTGAAGGTGTTCAGATGAATCCGGAGCAAGTGCTGAAAGCTTGAGCGTCTGCTGTCCGGGTCTGGTGTGAAGCGTGGTGGGAGTCTGGTTGCTGACTTATTGGGAGCAACGGAAACAATGCCCATCTCAATTTTGGAAGCAGAAAGGGTTGTGCGTTGGTGAGAGGGAGTAGAAAGTGGTTTTCTGGTTGAAGAGATGGTTGGTGCTGTGGTATCGGGCCATTGGTAGTCAATTTCATCACTGTCTCCACTGCCAAAAGGTGTTATCACTTTATCCACGCTGAAATTTAATACCGCTTGAGCACCACATCCCAAAGGCAGGTAGCCGTCTAGCAGCTTCTCTTGGAAAGGTTCCCCACAACTGTCTGCAGATGGCATCTCTTGTCTTCATGTCAAAACAACACAATGGGGATTGTTGCTCGTGAAGATGGTTCAAATATTCACAGATTTTTACGATCCACCCAAGTCTCCTTGTCATCTTTGCCACCAGACCAGCAAAGATTTTTGTTCAGACACACAGCTCTCCTCATAAATGCCTCATCTACATTTATGCTCTAGAGACCCAGAAAATGTATGTGGTGTGTGCAGAGATGGAAAGACACAAGAGCCAAGACAGCCTTTAAATGTATGCAACCAGCAAAGCACAAAAGCTGAAGCAGAAGACAAAAAGTAAAAAGTACCACAAACCAATCTACAGGTTTCCTGAAGACATACAGCACTACTTGTTTTTCACCACAAAAACTACCAATGTCACCACAAAAATACACTAAAAGTCTACCCAAGAAGAAAATTGGACACAGTATGACTTGAATTCTAGATATGCAGCATCGCAGGATAGAGCAGTGTTTCCCAACCTTTATTGAGCCACGGCGCATAAAAATTGCATCTAAACCCAGCAAACACAAAGGTCACACAAAGTATGAAAACTGAAATAACCATCCCAGCTCAAGTTAGTCACAAATCTGGGCCTTATTTAAATGACCACAACGTCATGACTTAGCATTCCGATGTGGTTAATTGTACCTTCTTCCATATAGTAGAATGGACGAGGGTTTATCGTAATTATTCTGTCACTGGCATAGATGAATTCTTTTTGCTATTAATAAAAACTATTTTTTGGACAAATTAAGTGAAATTGGGTAATTTTCCATGACACGTCCAATGGCCTATCACAACACACTAAACCTGGTTGGGAATCACTGGGTAGATATTCAAACATAATCGGCTCCTGTCCTGCAAATGCTCAACGACTCGTGGAAAAAAAAAGACAAGACTAAAGTAAAGCACCATCATGCGTACATCCCTTTTCTACAACTACAGCCAATGAATGCTCGTGCCAGCCCTGGTTAACTTTGCCCACAGCCCACCCGGTAACCGTAAACCCAGAGCAGTGTCAAAACGACCCCTGGAGAAAGATGTAGGGAGAAAGCAGACTCAGGTAGGCCGGGGAGGGGGGTGTACCTTTCGCAACGTCTGCCAGTGTATCCAGGAAGACAACCACATGTAGGCTGACCATCAGAATCCAAATAGCAGGTTGAGGAGAATCTGTTCAAACAGTATTTCAAGTAAGGATTTTGTTATACTTAATGTATCTCGTAGAACAATGAAAAAAGGATTTGTAAGTGAGATGAACTGAACTGTATGATTGTTGGTCTGATGATAAATAAGTCCAAATCACACAACATGTTTATCAATTTGACCTTGGCCACAAGTGAATTTCCCTGCTGTGGGGTGAATAAAGTTTAATCCATCCATCCATCCATCCATCCATCCATCCATCCATCCATCCATCCATCCATCCCTCCCTCCCTCCCTCCCTCCCTCCCTCCCTCCCTCCCTCCCTCCATCCATCCATCCATCCATCCATCCATCCATCCATCCATCCATCCATCCATCCATCCATCCATCCATCCATCCATCCTGGGGGAAATAGCTTTGAAAATCCATCTAAAGGCTTATTGCTTTGACTTTCTGCACCATCACGACATTGACTCACTGGTAGTTGGATGTTGTTCCAGGACATGGGCAAGGCTGGCAGGCCTGGACAGCTCCAGCTGCTGGGTTTCCATAGTAACCAGTCTTACAGCGTTCACACCTTGGCCCATCAGTGTTATGTTGACATTGCTATCAGACAGAGACACACACACAAAAAGGTGACATTCACACACACAAAAAAAGTTTATACAGTCTGCACAGAGCTTGTTTTCACGTGTTGAGATCTGACAAGAAACTCTTATTGCATTCCAGCGCAGAGATGAAAGTCAACAGTAAAAAAATAATTAGGAGAGGAAAAAGTTCAAACGTACAAGACACCTGCCGGTCTCCGGGTCACAGCCGCCGGCATACCCATTGCAGTCACATCTCTCACAAGTGCCCAGGTAAAGACCAGAGCCGGTCCGGGTATAACCTTCATCACACTCCTGCAACACCAAAGAATAACACCCAAGGTAAGAACAGAAAACCCAGCAACTCTCAAAAACTGCAACCGGAAAACAATTCAGCAAACAAACGTGATTGGTTGAAATCAAACTTGCTGACCTGGCAAGATGGTCCTTTGTATCCTTGAGGGCATGCACACTCTTCCACCTCAAGGGCACGTTCATTTCCAGTTGAGTGTGGAACCGCAACATCCATTTTAATGTCTGAGATACTGTAAAAAAAACAAGTCGACATTAGGTGCGTCCATCTTTGAATTTATTCTCCATGAAAATAAAAGATCCTGACATTTACCTGCTCTCTGCCATGTTGTCTGCATAGGTGGCCCTTATATGCAAGGCGCTAACATCAGCCAGAGCCATAAGGAGATGCTCCCGTGTGCACGGTTGCCCGTCAGCGCGGCGCCATGCAGACTGCCAAGATAGAAAAGGAAAAGTTCTACTGATTTTCTACTTGTGGGTTGGAGATTCACTTCCAAGAATGCTACAAACCTCTCTGAATGTCACAGTGACTGTTTGTGGCACACGTGGCAGAGGCTTGGATTGAGAGTAATGTTCCAGAGAGATGCCATTGCCCTGGAGAACCACATCTGGCTGACCAACAATCACCAGGGAGCGTTGCGGAGGGTCATAACGCACGGTGTAGCGTAGCTCTCCGCCATAGGCTGTCACCTGAGAACAACGTAGTGAGAAGAAAACCTCAGTATGGATATTTTGACTGATCAGTAAAGTGTTACAGACAAGGTAAAAAAATAGTATAGTGTTGATTTCATGGGGGGAAAGCGAAAAGGCAGTCACAGGAACATTTTTGTAAGGTTCAAAGGATCTTTGCTCTACGGGCAGGTCCAGTCATTTTCACTGAACATGTTGAGACATGACTGAGTGTGACAGAAAGTTGAAAGCTGAGCGAAACACCTGACTGATGTTTGCTCTCCCCTTGCATACTGTTGATTTATCTCACCTTATCTCCTCTGAAATTCTCAGGCAAGACCCAGTAGTAGATGCTGCTGGGAATGCTGGAAAAGGAGCGGTAGACAACTTCTGAGGAGCCACTCTGAATGATACCCTCGCTGATAGTTCTGGAGTTGCCGATGTTGGTGAGTGTGAAAAGCTGGCCGTTCACTCCTCCTCGTACCTGGGAGCACACATTACCTAAGATGGTTATTTTGAATGCTCATTGGTCACCAGCCACTGGCGGAGCTAGAATTTTTATCTCTGGTGGGGTAGCCAAGAATAAATCAGGGTGTCCGCAAAATAACAAAAATACTTCCTCAGAAAATGCCGTTGAAGATTCAATGTTTTCTACGGAGGGATAGAAGAAATGTGGAAAAAAAAACTCGGGAATAATTGAAAAATATCCCAAATTATATTTCAGTGGGGGCTAGTGTCTCTGTGGTCGCCCCTCTAGCTCTGCCAGTGCACCACTCACCACAACCAACATTTTCCCACCTCTCATTTAGCACCTGCAAGATTTGCTGATACAGCATGTGTGAGAAAATATTACTATTTACTATTCATATCTACTGTACCTGATCTCGACTCCAAGTAGAGCTAGCACACTGTTTGGTGACGCCCATGCAGAAACAACGCAGACAACCCTCAGGGTTGTTTTCTGATAAGTGGAAGAAGCCTGGCTTGCACTCATCACACTGAGCGCCTGCCACATAGTTCTGCAGCAAAAATAAAAACAGATATTTGATCAAATTCAATATATTAAGGGAGATAAGGTTCAGACGTGGAAAAATAATGACCGAGACAACAATAAATGGTTCTCGTCTGTACTGTTTCACTCTGCATTTAACAATCGTGCAATGTGTACCTTGCAGCTGCATGGCCTGCTGGTTGAGCTGATGCTTCCTCTGTTATCACACTTGGTTTCTGCAGGGGGGCAGTGGAAAGATGAAGACATATGGAGTGGAAAGTTCACCTGGCAATGTTCCAAAAGCAGCGCATACCTGTGCCATGAGCACATTCTACTGCCAAGTCTACTACAAGGGCAAACAGAACTCTAGAAACTTTACTAAAATGCACTCACGTTGAAGAACACATTTTCCGTTTGGTAGAAGGGGATTGCCCTGGTAACCAGGAGCACATCTGAGAAAAAAGGAGGCGGGAGTGATATAGAATTGCCACAAATTAGGAAATAAACATTAATTCTAAAGTAATTTATACGGGATTATTTAATGTTCTGACTTTTCACAACGTCGTCCCGTGTAGCCGGGCTTGCAGGCATCACATGTTGGCTGTTGGTCAAAATCAAGGAAGCAGGTGTCAGAGAACCTGCAATGGCAAACAAAGAGCCATAGGTAACCATTTACAGCGCTGTGTTAATAAGTAGCACCTGGAATGAATGAACCACTGTTCAAATATCTGAAGGAGTCAGTTTGGAAAAGATCTAGAGAGGTTACCGGCGAGAGGTTTCATAGTATGGACAAGGGCAAGGCTTGCAGTCATCGGATCGGCCTCGTCTCGGGTCACCAAAGTAACCAACGCGACACTTGTCACATTGTGGACCTTCTGTGTTGTGCTGACAGCTCTACAGTAGAAAAAAAAAATAAAAAAAATTGTAATCAACTATCGTAGTAGGCCTGAAGTATTAAGTGTTTACCAGACAATGTCCGCTGATTGGATCGCAGGCACTGGCATGTCCATTACAGTTACACCCGGCGCAGGTGCCCAGATAGGGGCCACCAGGGACGCGCTCAAAACCAGAGGAACACATTTCACAGGACAGGCCCGTATATCCAGGGGGACATCTGGGAACCATAAATGAGATCAGCATCAAGGCTTTTCCACCAGCTGTCTCAACAAAGTACGACATGTCAATGGACATCACAAACTTTGGGATTGTTGATAGAAACAGCTGGAATAACAATATTTGGTCAAAAATGGCCTTTTCGATTGTTTTAATAGGATAACTCATAGGGAATCCTCGCTACTGTTTTGGTACACACCAGTCAGTTCCATTAATGTGACCAGCATCAGGACAATCATGCAATAGATTTTTTGGGTCATACCAGATAGCTTAACTTGCCCAAAAAAAAAAAAATAATACACCTGTGCTATTGACAGACCAATTTGTTTCCCTTACCTGCACTCTTCTACATCCTTCGCATGACCTCGAGTGCTAAACTCCACAGTGGTGGTATCCATGACGATATCACTGAGTGCCACGCTGACCATGTGGTTGTTATAGATGGTGCGGATGCTGATGCTGTCCAAGTTAGCCAGCGTCATCATTAGCTCCTCCCGGCTTACTTGTCGTCCGTTGGAGTGTTGCCAGTTATCCTTCACAACCATCACATTCGGGAAACCTTTACATCTAGTGATTCATTATTTGTTTTGACTTTGTACAGAATTCCCCAAGCACTTACTTCAGTGAATTTAACTTCACGTTGGTTGACCACACCGGCAGGGGTGGAACTCCCTCGGCGGTAGATAAGCCTGCGCCCATTTCCAACCAGTATTACATCCGGCTTCTCCACGAGTTCAGACAGACCACGGGCCACAATGAAGCGGACTTTGTACTTCAGGGACCCTCCATAGGAATCGATCTAAAACGCAGGGACGGTTAGCATACTAATTTACACTCCCTTCCTCTACAATCTCAATGTTTGAGTTTGACATCAAAAGATAAATACGAGACAAATGTTTTCAGTGGAAAATGTAACTAAAAGCAGCTTTTGGAGTCGATACCTTGTTGCCAAGAAACTGCCGGGGCAAGGTCCAAAAAGAGTCCAGGTTGAGAAAGCGACGTGACAAATCGACAAGCTGGAACTCTTCCATCTCAGGGTTGATGAGGAGCTGAGTGGAAGAAAGAGGGGGAATGCCTGGCCTGGATGGGTAGGTGACATTCACACCTGAGTGTCACAAAAGAGACCAATTAATTCTCTCAGCTTTCTGCTCTCTCTGAGGTGGACATTTCTGTATTTCAGTTGTGAGTTTGAAGTTAGCATTCTTTGAATTAAATGAATCAGTACCTTTAAAGTCCTCCTCATCGGTGAAACGCAGACTGATCTGATTCCGGTAGCGTCCGGTGCTCTTGCAATTCTTGGTGAGTCCAGCACAGAAGCAAGGAACGCAGCGGCCCTCCACGCTAAAGTGATGGTCTGGGCAGTTGCCTGAAAAGGTCCGGACAATTTATTTCCTTAGCTAAATTTCATGCATGGCTTGGAATGAAAACCGTCATGCTCTTGCTTGAACGTACCTGGGTTAGGATTTGATGTAAGAGTTAGCACTCCATCTGGAATACCAAACACAAGACCTTTGGCGTTGATGGCCTCGCAAGTGTAGGCCCCCTGATCGGCTTCCTTCACGTCACGGATGGTAAGCGTGCCATAACCGTTCTCACTGGTCATTGAGATTCTGGTATTGCATGGATACAAAAAAGATTCAGATTGAATTTCTCATTGGGCTTTCTCACAGAGATCATATATGACTGGTTCAAACGTGGCAGTTAGTGATGATGATGATTCAAATCCAGAGTGCGATTTTCCATCTTAATTTTTACAGCATGGATACCACCAAATTGGTGGGATGTATAATACATGAGTCCAGAGAGTCTCACATCAGTCTGTGTAAATATCCAATGGCACTGACTGAGTTAACTAAACCAAATAAGCCTGAAGTTAATCTAAAATGTACAAGTGAGTAATGGTTTTCAAGAAGCCCACCTGCCACTTGTCGGAATGTGTCCCCAATTCAACCTCCAGGTGATGATGGGTGTTGGCACGCCAACAGCCCGACAGGTAAATGTCACAGTGGCCCCCCGGTCAACTTGGATGGATTCTGGTAGACTTGTCACAGATGGAGGAGCTGCAAAAGAAAAACAGAACTACTTCAACTCCATAGTTAATTTACCCACAAAGGCTGCTTGGAATTTGGTGATGCAATGAGACTCACAGATGCAAAACAATTCACTTTTAGTTTGGTGGACAGGATGTTTCACAAAAAGCTCTGTGTTTGAGCTGACCCATGTGTAAAGAGCATGTGGCTCACAGAGAATTAGTCAGCGTGTACAAAGAAGCTCAGAGCTGGACTTTAGTGCAGAATGTAGAGTACTACAGAGAAATACACAAGTGGTTGGGCCTTACTGCAGGCGTATTCATCTGAGCCGTCGGGACAGTCTGGCTCTTCGTCACACTGGTAACTAGCTGGGATGCAAGTGCGGTCGCTTAGGCATTCAAACTGCTCAGGAGCACACCAGTCATCTGGACCCTTGGTGGCTGTGGACATCAGGTAAGTATATAATCAATAGTTGCGTCAGTTCAGATTGGGCAATCCTGGGTGAGTTTTCCACTCATGATCACATCACCCAGGATTCATGTCTGAACAGAGCCAGAGATGGAGACTCACGGCAGTCCAGCTCATCTGAGTTATCTTCACAGTCATTGTCTCCATCACAACGCCAGAGCTTGAGGGCGCAACGGCCGTTTCTACACTTAAACTCATTGGGTTCACATGGCGACGGAGTTCCTGTAAAGACAAGTGGATACGTGCCAAAAGCTGCCGTCAGGCTCGCATGTACATACGCGTTTGTATGACTTACCGCATTGGAATTCGTCACTTCCGTCCAAGCAGTCTTTTTCCCCGTCGCAGATGTAGTCTCGAGGGATACATTCTCCGCTCTGGCATTTTGCTTGATCCGCTCGACAGAATCCCGGAATGACGGGTGGCTGCGGAGGTTTAACAGCGGCGGTTGTGGTGGCAGGGGTGGTTGCAAAAGGTCGTCTTCCATCTGCAACAAATTTCCGGTTAAACTTAGCGACGGTTTCGCACTGCGTGAATCATCGGACCACGTTACAAGCCGAAGCCACTCACCGCAATCGTTCTCATCGCTCAAATCACGACAATCTGGTCGATTGTCACACAGGTATTCCATCAGGATGCAAGTCCCGTCACCGCACCTGTGCTCATCCGGCATGCACGGCCTGATGCCAGGGATTACTAAGAAAGATGAATATAAGGAGGAGGATTGACGTGGTGAAGGGTCAACATGCAAGGCAACTCTTTGAGGACAACCAAAGCACTACGTCATAAATAAAGCAGCGGCATTACGTTCACGGCAACACAATCAATCGATTTTTAATTTAGGGAATATTCCTTCTGTGTAACAGCGAGGCGGTTATCGTTTTCTCAGCTTCTGCCAAGTCTCCATTACAACTAACTTTTAGATGCATTTTGGGTTCATCCTGAAATTACACCCCAAAACTGAATATCCTTTTGAGCACTGTCGGTCAATAGATCAATTATGCATTCTTAATGGAAGTCATGCCATGCGGATGTGCTGATTTTTTTCTGTGCATTTTGATTTTCCATTGGTGCTCCATGCAAAACATTCTTTCGGACCACGTGATAGATGAATTTGCACGTTTCTTCCTAAAGCCACTACACACAGCCATCCTAAAGCTTCTATGGCGTAGTCAGCTCATTCACCATGCACAGTACAAACCTGGCACCGCTAAAGGTTCCACTGAGGGCAGAGGGCGAACTAGAAACCAAAAGGAAACATTAACAGCCCTGCCCTACCGCTGTGGTGGATTTTAAGCTCCAACCCCTTGTGAAAGACTCTGCATCTAGTGACTCCAGCACATGGTCCTCACCTTCTCCAAGCTGTCTGAACTGAAAGCCTTCCACCGATGTGACATAGGAGGCGATTGCACCATTCTGCACGACGCTGTATAGCACACTCCGGATCTGTTCGCTGTTGCTGTTGTAGTCCGAGCCCACGTCCAGTTCCACAAATACATCAGTGCCGTACTCTCTGATGATCTTCCTGTAAGAACAAGAAAGGTATGGTGAGACGATATAGTAGTTGGTGGCCTGCTGATGCCGACACAGAAAAGTGCTGCACTAAAGGAATTCCTCTTTACAGTTGCAAGGATTTATGTATGTCGGAGCGACAGTAGTCAGCTGCGGGGACTCGACTCAAGCTGCCATAAAAGTTGATTTAAAGCATTGGAATGCATACTTAATGAGGACCACGCTGACTGTCTGGACACCTGGAATCCTGTTGTACTCTGACTCCAACTGTGAAGGCAAGAAAATACAAACAGAATCAGCAAAAGTTTAAATAACCCACACATGATTTTTAAAGTTGCACAAATAATGAAGACATACGGTGTCCACCACGGCTTCTGAGATCTCATTAAAGGCTGGTGAGAAGATGTCCTCCAGCTCTGGGTTGTAGACGATGGAGTCGGTGAAGTTGACAAGAGCTCTGTAATAAACTGGATTGGGAGAGTGTGAATAAGAATTTGTCAGTTTAACCAGACTAAAGCCAGCCTGACTGGCTTCTAAAACAACATTTGGAACTTCTGAGTATCATTCCATGCTTCCATAAGTGCTAAAACCTACTAAAGTTAATATGGTCCATTCCCTTAAGAAAGCTTGTGGTTAAATTTAACAGCACAAACCGACGGTCCTGCCTAACGAGTGCCACGTTCCATTTATGGGATCTATTTCCATATCTCAATTGTGGTTGGGTTTTCGCTCAAACCGCTAGCTGCGATGTAGTTACACACGGCCGCACGCTTTGACGGCCGTGCTCTTAAACCATCGTCTCAAATATAACTGTGAAATTATAACATGCTGGATGTGTTGACAATGTCACATTGCTGCCAACGCTGTGCTCGGAGGAGTCTGCCAACCTCAATCGGACTGCATTTGAAATTCGGGAAGGAAGTCAATATTTGAACTGTTTCTTGCAGCCTCGTGCTACTTGCCATGCACAACGCAAAAGCTAATGTTTGGAATGCTGCCTATTTAAATTCCCATTGAGACTCTGACTTTTGCTCTACTGCCCCAACTTTGGCTCGCAGCAGTCCGTGAATTAGTTCTGTATTCATTCATTAAAGTTTGATTTGATGCATCTACAAAGAAATCAAACTGCAAACAGTTGGGATTTTATTCATTCAGTTTTGATCAGAATTACTGCACACTTAATATTTGTTAATTCGTTGTATATGACCTACATGTATAAATTGCTGTAGTGTTGTTATAGTACTACTGTGGATTGTCTTCATAACTGATAAGTTCAGGCTTGAGAGGAGCCTGGCAGGGTGCCGGCGCTCTTGATGTGCACACTGTTACTGTTGAACTGAAAGTGAATAATTGTTGAATTGCCTGAATGTGGAAACAGAAGACGGGCAACATCAAAGTTCCTCATCAAAGCGCTTCATTTGACCCGCTCTAATCGCATCAATTGAGTGGGCACTCGACGCCAGGTCGGCTCCCTGCTAGCTCTGAGTTTGCTCGCGTCTATGGCCTAGTGAGTATGGTATTGCCACCGCTTGAGATCTTTTGATGACAGCGCTCCTAACAAACGAGACCAATTCTCCGAGATGTCACTCACAGGTTCTAGTGGGGGAAATCGTCAAAAGCAGCACTACTATCAAATGTGACAAAACAAAGTTTCAGCGCAGACATGGATTTAAAAAAAGTGTCTGGGAAAATATATTCAGCACTCTTGATCCAAAAATGTATTTGGCGATTAAAGCTACTAGCAGAACTGTGGCTGCATTGTGCCTTGGGCCCCCGCCATGCAGCACAGAAAAGCCTACACCAAAGACAAAGACTTGATTGAGCGATGAGGCTGGCCTTTAATGCCCAACCGCATTGGGCTTGACCTTCAACCCTCAAGCCAGTGCCTACAACAGTGGCCCAGAACCAGCCAAGTTGGAAGAGGATAGAAGGCTGCATTCCATTTGGAATCATTTACAATATATCAACTCATAAGCGTTCCTCAAGTGAAAAAATGTTTTTATTGTGGAAAGTGAGCAAGATGAAGCTGCTTAAGAGTTATCTCTCTAAGATTGGCTGGCTTTGGTCATGCGAGATGTATTCTCTTCTGTCTCACTTCTAATTTTATTGTTCTGTCAGATGCAAATTGATCAACTTGAGTGTGTGACAGAGGTCCCAGACACTGACACTGAAAAATATTGCATTACACTGTGAAATAGCGCATTGAAGTCTAAAATGCGGTTTTAGTGTTGACTATCCAATACGACGTGCAATTACGCAATCCCACAACAAAGACGTTTGTGCTGTCATCCTCTTGTCAGTATTACTTTCCAGAACATGCTCATCGTTTTTCCACTGACATTGAACAACACTGGAAAAACACAGTCACTCAACACAATCATGGCTTGTTAAAGATGAGTCTTGGAATGTTTGCTGGGGGTGCCTTTAGAAAAGTGTGTCATTAAGCATAGCAGATAGCAGGAAAGATTGTTTCAGGATCACACATAAAGAAGGAATTGACATTTGGAAGACTTACTTAAGGCTGGCTCGACTGCGCTCTTTATGTTCACCACATAGGAAGAGTCCAACGAGTACTCTATAGTAAGCGATGTGAGGCGAGAAGCAAAGGAGCAAGAAACATGAGGAGATAAAGGGGCACAAACCAACATGTCAAGGGTCATCCAACAAAAGCCACATATTGAGAAGGACGGTGTTAGCCAAGCAAGGGCAGGGGGGTTAGACAGTAAATGATTGAAAGTAAGAAGGAAACAAATAGAAAGTTATCATTAGATAAGATGAAGATATGTACACAGAAAAGTTTCATGAGGCAAGTACATGAAACACAACACATGACTTCAACATGTAAAATAACAGAAATCAGGCAGGCAAAAAGTGTGTCAGTGACAAAAGTGAAATTGTGACCTCATGACTTACCAAAAATTAATTTAATTTTATATGGGGTATTCCTATAGCCTGAAGTTGTTGTGTATGAAAATGCATTTGATGGAAAAGTGGCGACGAACTTTTACTGGTTTGACATTTGACCTCCACATGGAAACGCAAACTTCTTCTGTGCAGGTCAAAAACACAATTCTACAAAGAGGGGTCACCAGCTTGTGTTTCTTTTTTGATTGGTTTGGATCATGTCATGGGGAACAAAGGATGCTGTGAGCTTGATGAGTGACTTATCTGGAAGCAAGTCTGGTGACACGAAGGCATCAAGGACGCAAGTGCCAGAGGGCATCCCCTTAGAGAAGACAAGTCTTTGGTCCAACCCAAAGAGGATATCCTCCAAACCAGACATGCCAACACTGCCCTTCACATTTCTGTTGTCTGAGACGCACCCACGCTGATGCCGGGAGGAGCCGCTTCCTGTTTTGCCTCGCTACATGGAAATAACAGAGCCTCGCTACAATCATCATTTTGCAAAAAGTTAAGCTCTACTTGTCCTGGCACCAGTCGCCATGTCACTTGTCATTTATGATGACTCATTTTCCACCACTTTGGATGGAGCTATAGCTTACGGCATTAAAATGTCAATGAGACCGCTGCAGAAGACAGGATTCTTTGTGCAAAAGTTTACTCTTTAAGTCCAACCCAGATTTTGGATGAATCCACTCTATAAACTGTAACACTCAAACGGTCCTTCGTCTCACAATCAAGTGATTGTTTTGCATCCAGATGTTTCAACTCAGATGTGGCTTGAGTTACTTCTCTACAGTACCCTTGAGGAAAATAGTTAGCATCAAGTCCTTTTTTGCCTTCTTCAGTCTTCATCCGACTGTTCGCTGATAATGTTTACTGAGCTAAAATGAGTAAACAGCTTTTATGTAAAAATAACTAAGGCTTGAAATGCAGCCAGGAAACATTTGACATAAAACGTGCCCTTCTCTATTTGAAGTTGCTCAAGCTCAGCCAAGCTAATTAAACCCGAAGTAGTATCCACTGCGCTCAAGGTTGAAACCCTGCTCTGATCCTGGTCAGGATGGGGTCAAGTCCAAGAGAGAGGAAGGTCATGGCTTCACATTACTTGCATTTTACTCTCTGCCCTGGTTTTAGTACTATTATGGTCATTGGCTGACTAACTCTTATTAGAAGCTCAGGTCTCCAAAACCTCTATTTGAAGTATGAGTCAATGTGCAATGACCACAGTAAACCCAAGTGCAGATTTGAAAGCGAATCTGAAACCCCCATCAAGGTTAAAGGGAGTACAGGAGTGACTAGAGGTGAGAGTGACCTTGACGAAAGAGAACCAACATCTGTTCAGGTCATCTTTGAATTTTAGAGAAACTCCCTTGAGTGTTCTTGCAGTTGCAGGATGGACACACCCACACAACCAATCATGTTCTTTTTCACGGTTGCCATTTGGAGGTATGATCCCCAAGAGAGGAATTCTGTTCCTGATATGCACACTCCAGTTGCTGGCCAGGAAGCTGCTGATCATCTGGGAGAATTACACAAATAAGCTCTCCGAAATTGTGAAGCTGAAAACGATGACATGGAGAATTCAAATTCACATGGACTATTTGCTTTATTGTTTTAACACATACGATCTCGGATGATTATAAAGATAAGGAAAGGTTGATGAACTAATGAACCTCATTACCTCTGTGCCATATATAACCAAATGTGATAAAAGAAAAATGAGAGTGACACAGTTGCTGTCAGTGAAACACTTAATCATTGTCCTTAGGAGGAGCGGGGCAGGTCAGTTCTCCAAGGCAACACTTTTGTGTTTGTAACAATAGTGTTTCATCAGCCGGTTTAATACCATCATGTGATCCTCATCAACCTAAATGTTGACCCTAAGTCACATAATTAAACAACTGTTAGTCAAACAACAGTAACACAAGGCATGTTCTGGTGCCATAAACAAAACCAAATTATCGGATTATGATTTTAAGTCAATGCTGTACTCTCAGTCCCCCCCTACACATTTGTCTTTTGCTCTCATGAGCCCCTCTGGAGGGCCCGCAGTGGCCAAACAAACAAAGAGCTTGAAAATAACCACAGCTGCCAGCACTCATCCCTCTGCATAATGACCCAACAGGCATAGAGAGCAAAGTCATATTTCAACAACTGTAACTAGAAAACTGCGGCTGTCGACGGTGTCTTGTCCACAACATGGAATCATTAGCCTCTGACCATTCAATGCGGATTTCCCCCCCCCCCCCCCCCCCCCTATCTTTTTCCCAGATGCAGCAGCCAATGTGAAAGTTGGAACCTATTAGGAGTACACTACTTTAGATTACATTTCTTGACAGTCGAAATGTAACATGGAGTACTGGCAAGAGTTGTACTATAAAGTAGAAGTAATTTGGTAATCGTTATTTCTAATTGGGATTAAGTAACGTTGAGTGGATCGGATTTGTCAGGGTGTATTTTTTTTTGGGTGGGGTTGGGTGGTGGGGGAAATTCAGAACTCGGACTGTTTGAAGAGACAACTGCTTTTGGAGCAGGCTACTTTATTTGTATAGATTTGTTTACGGATGAGATTTGCACCGGCCTGACTCGAAAGAGTTGGACAACCATGCCATGCAGTCCTTCATGGTTACCAGAGGAAGTATAAGCAGCTTCCTTAATGATGAGGCATTATCTCTATTGCCTTTGATATTATTTTCTAACACCCACGATAATGGAAACATCAGTGGGAAGAACGTAACCCAAGCAGCCCCACACCCTGTTATGAATGGTAACCTTTGTTTCATTGGTCCTCTAAATGAAAAGTAGCTGAAGTGCCTCTCCAGTGCAGTGGGAATTTTCTGAACAGCTTATCCTCACGAGGGTCATGGGAGCCTATCCTAGCAGTCATCAGGCACTAGGTGGGGGACACCCTGAACTGGTTGCCAACCAATTACAGGGCACATATTGACAAAAATCCATTCACAGTCACGCTCACTCCTACGGACAATTTGGAGTCCTCAATTGGTCTACCATGCATGTCTTTGGAATGTGTGAGGAAACCAGAGTACCCACAGGAAACCCACGCAGGCAAGGGGAGAACATGCAAACTCCACAAAGGAAAGCCAGAGATGGGATCATAACCAATGTCACCGTACCACCGGACATGGAAAACAATGGCGGAATAAAAATAAAGTTAAAATAACACCGTCACGTCAATGTGCATGCCAGATGGTTAGTGCTTGTGTCAGGGATGGATGAAGTTGGGAATTCCACACCATACAAGTGAATAACACAACAGGAAACAGGAAGTCAAATGGGAACAACAGTGTCACCATACTCTTGCATGAATGCAGTATAACGGAAAGGAAGTCTTGAGTCTGAGATGCCGACCGGACAGAGACACTCAAAGCTTTCAGCATTCAACGCAGGAAGCCAAATTTCCTTCCTACCACTGTCTTTAGATCTAAATACGGCGTTCGCCTGCCTCATCCAAAACCTACGGTCAACAGCAGTGTCCTTAGTCAAGGGTCCATGTTTAATTAGTTTTAGACAAAAGGCTAAATGGTGTAACCTGGGGCGCAATCGGATTGGATTACAACTACGACAATATATTTGTAACTGAGTTAATGAGGATCTAATGCAGAGGTGTCAAACTCATTGTTGTTACGGGCCGCATCGTAGTCATAGGTTCCTTCAGAGGGCCATCAAACTAATGAATAAGGGTTTTGAAATCAGAGACTAGAAGAAACTGTTCAAATATTTAAAAAGATGAATGCTAATAACAATTGCTGGCAATATCTATTTTTTAAAAGTGAAGACAATTTGGAATTTTAGTATTGACACATGAAGTTGGTGCACAATTTGTCTTCGCGGACCACATAAAATCATCTGGTGGGCCATATCTGCCCCCCGGGCCTTGAGTTTGACACCAATGATCTAATGTGTCATTATTTAGTCCTACGCAAATAAAAAAAAAAAACCAGAAGCCGAAAAGGGTACTGCAGGCAATAGAATGAGACACATATGCTCTCGTCTGTCACAACAACATTTTTTGTTTGCCTTTGAAAGATCTTGAAGATCTTACAGTGCTGCCATCTCTATTGCTGGGTAAGAGGATGAAAGTGGAGATGTTTAGATCTCCCAGACAAAGCAAAAGCGTCTTGTTTTGACCTGACTGGCGGCTTGAAGCAGGATGTGAGCATGTCATGGCACACATGCACAGATACACACATACGTGGGAACTCGACTAGGAGTCACACACAATACGTAGTTTCTGCTCTCTTACTTGTGCTCTCTGAGACTGGAGGCCACGGTGCACTTCCATCATCTTCGCCACTGGGCAGATCTATTGAGACAGACAAAAGTTCTTCAGTTTTGAGCAGAGCACTAAAAGCAAAAGTGTTTAATGGCGACAGCCAACCTCCAGAAGCTTCATCAGCGACAAAGTCTTCATCGTCGCCCAGTAAGCTCGGCGCCGCCTGGACATCCTTCTGCTCCACCGAGTCATCTGGCAGAGGAACCTCTCCCCACACCTTGGAGGCCTGTGTCACCTGAAGCAAACACAGAAAGATTTATGGAGGTTGAAGTCTTCACGGAGAAAGATTTACGGAGGTTGAAGTCTTCACAGAACAGGGTTGCGCCCAGTATTATGTGTGGACCCTGGAAGGGTGGAGGAAAAACAAAGGCTGCGGCAGGAAACAAAGCATTCTGACTTGTTTACATTTTTTTATCTCTTTGAGGGCTTTTCATGAGTTCACACGCAAATAAAAGTTTATGACCCCGGCAGTTAACGATACAGATATGAACCACATATATGTCAAACAAAGAATTTTCTTCGTTTCCTTGGGCGACTATAATATAACACCACTTCTTTATTCACAACCAACCGTTCACCTTAAAATCAACAAGACGATTTAAAGTTCATCTTAGGTTGGCTGTCCTTTAAAAGCTATATTCTTTTTATTTTCACAATAACTCCCGAGTCTGAATGAAACCTGTACGGACGTATACATCGTAATCCTCGCCAAGGTCAATGAATAAAAGGCCTTGTCTTGTATCTATCAGATGTATCTACACGATTTGAGTGAGGAGACAAAGTGAGCCAGACGTCCTGCTATCTGATCATCTTGATGGAACACAGCCCTGCTTGAGTGCTTCTGCTTTTCCCGAGCTGCTCAGACGCAGGCTTAGAAGTTTCGATACGACTCTGGCAGGATGACACGGTTGGCATTTACAGCTGGCACGGCCCGCCAGTTCCTATTTCCACCCAAGTCCGTCATGCTAGTTTTCCCCTTTAAATGGCTCCAGATAATAAATAACTCAATCCATCCCCTCCAAATCCTCTCTCCCCTGACTGAACACCCTTATAACAACAATCCCGGGGCATTTTCAAAAGGAAACCGCTGACTAAACAAATTCCTTTCAGTGGTGCTAACCAGTCAACCATCAGTAAGATCTTGTCGTACATCCCGCTCTTTTGGCCTCATCTGGTTAGGCTCAGTTCTGATCGAGAACCTAAAATAATGACTCTAATACTCTAATAATATTTGCACCTGTTCAAGTATTCGGGGTGAGATTTTGTGTTTTGTACAAGCTTGATTTTCACTTCCAAGGCTGCTAAAAGTTCAACAACATGACAATTGCAAGTTTCTCTGACTAGAGCCGTAAATAATGATTATTTTCCAAATTCATCAAGATGACATCTAGTTTTTTCCCATTAATTATGATTCATTCACTGGGTTGGTCCATGCCAAGTCAGAAAAGAAGGGAAGACGTTGACCGTTGTATAATGAAGAAAAACAAGATGCTTGCAAATGTCTTGAGAGGCTGAAATCAGATGATTTGGACAATTTTAAGTTCAACAACGGCTCTAAACAATCACTAATCAAAATAACTGTCGATTATTGTGTCGATTGTATTTTAGATTTCCAGTTAATGGCCCAATCGTGATTTCCTACACAGCATGATAACTCTTCAGGGAACTTTAAATTTCCCAGCTGTGAATAAATAAGGCTGCTGATGCAGCTGCAAGCCAAACTGTGGGAAACGTAAAAGGCAACGTCAATTTGTGATCAAGAATTAGCATGTGACCATAGATGGAAATAACAAACTCCAGCGTCAATGCAGGCAGTCAACAGAACCTCCCCCTCGCTGATCTCTTCGAGCTACTACTCCTCCATCAGCTCTCTTTTTTTATGCTCTCACTCCTTAAAAGCAAGTACCTGTGCTGAGACTCAATGTAGCAACACGCAATGGTCATGAATGGAATGTAAAGCGCACGCTTGACACAGAGAGAAGGCTGAGGCCCACCGTGCAGCGCCAGGCACCGGTGAGACCTGAGCCGCAGAAACTAAGCGCCCTTATTCCTGACACATTTCCATTGTTGGCATAGTTAAGACGGTTGAAATACATTGGCGTTCGTCAAGCTAGTTCTAAATACAGTGCTGGCAAACGACAGCCGCAGAGATTTTTCTGTGCTTGACTGTACGTGTACATTGAAGAGGATTTTCGAAGCGTGGGGCAACAGAACGGCTTTGTGCGCCTGGAATGGCGAGCGAGCTGACAAACTGCCACTCACGACACTAAAACTCCAACCTTGGGCCCCTGCTGCATGAAAGGCTTGATGAGTGAGGTCCCAAAGCGCCGCGTAGCTCTTTTGACATTTCTACAGGGTTTAATCTAAAGTGATTGCACAGGGAGGAAATGGAAAGAAGTTCTTCATTCAACAAACACTCTTTGACAGGTGCGGGGATTGTCTTCCCAGAAGGTTCCATGACTAACAGGATGGGCGCAACAAAAAGGGGGTTGGGGGGGGACATTACAAAGACTGAAGAATGGTGGTTTTTATTCTTCACGGTCCGCTAGTCAGTCTCCCACACAACATAAAAGTCAGGTTCATACTTGAGCTTTCTCAGTTGGGCAAATTTGTTCATAGAGGAACTAATGCTCTTCAGAGACACAAAAGATTTATTATAAATTATACGAATTTTAATCAAATGATTATTTGGTGTTTCCGTTCTGAGATGTGCATTTGCAATTCAATCACTCCGCCCCTGTGTGAGTGGAGATCCAGGCCATATTTAACAGGAGAGTGTTTTTTATTTTTATTTAAACCTGTTCAATAAATACTGTTTGAAACATGTTCAATAAATGCCGTTCCAATGTAAATAATTGTCATTTCAATATTGAACAAAATAATCATGATTATGATTTTATCCATAATCGAGCAGCCCTAGGAAATTCTGAGTAACACATTTAAAAAAAAAAAAAAGGCATGCCGGCATTCCTGAAGCATGTTGCATGTAACTGAGAAGTGTGGATGTCTGGTGTGACACCATCTTGCCAAGCTGCCTATCAATTTTTCACGGATGATTTGGCTTTTTGGCTACCGGAACAGCTGAACAATTTTTGTCATGTAGAAAAACATTTCCATCTTAACCAGGCTGTGTAAATAGAAGTCAAGCTAGCGGAGCCCACAGCACACATGGACGCTTGTTGAATGAAGCGTCCAAGCCTGTGCGGACACGTCTTTGCCAAATATGGGAAAGAATGATGGCCCCCCCCAAAAAAAAAGCTCCAATTTAACTTGAGATTAATTCATTTCAAAAGCTTTTTCTTGGGCACTTGCTCAAATGTAGACAAGACTTTAAGAGGGAACTTTATCAGGCTCGAATGTCCACCTTAGCATTTTTAGGAGTAAGCTTTCTACGTAGCTTTTTTTTAGGCCATTTTATTGACGTTTTAATAAGTAATACAGACATTTGTTGCTACCGTAGGAGGCACATCACATCATACCCAAATGTTATCAAGTCCTCACAAGCTGTGAACTAGAGACCTCCCAAAGACGCTAAAATTTAACACACACATGGACATGAAATGAAAGAGACCAGCTGAAGAGGCACACACTTATCAGATGTCCGTTCCGGTCAGGAATGAGCACATTCAGATTTAATAGGTCTGTGGGGGCCAGGCAAGGATTTTGACTGGTAATAAAACCAACTCCTGTGACGAGAAAAAATATGCTAATTTATGTTAAGACTCATGAGGAAAAACAAGTCAAAAGAATATAAACTCTTTTGTACTTGACGTGCATAAAACATAAAAGGGTGTCAAAGCAATGTAAGATATGTAGTGAGTGTTTCCGGAAACATTTTCGAGAGCGGCTTGCGGGGAAGTTAGGGAGTCAGAGAGCAGCTCCAATTGCCCCAGACGACAGCTGGCCAGTGTGGTACGGCGACTGGCGGCCACTTGGAAGGGAATATCAGTGCCAACGTGGCCATCTGAGGCCTGCTTATTTATAACGGAAAGATACGCCATAAAAACACTCACTGTCCCGTACACAGTAAAGAAGTGACACCACAGCGCCCGAAATTAGCTTATGATGACGTAATGTGGTTAAGCGCTTTCACCCGAAGCTCCATCAGCCATCTTGGATCCAATATCATTCCAGAGCATCAGCTATGACTAACTCAGATGCACAATTGGGGGTGAAAAGCTTCTCAGCAGCCAACCTAATGAGGATCTTGCATTTTCTTATAAATTGCGTGTAGACGAGCTTGGCTCGCGCTAAATTTCAAAGGAATAAGGGAAGCTACTTCAATTGGCAAGAGTTTTTACAGGATGTAAAAGTATGAAAATGTTGACACTGCAACTGGGAATCGTTCTTAACTTTTGGTATATTTTAAGACCACATCAACTTGTCTGATTTTGGAGAGGAGAGCTGTCGCTGACGCACTGGTTTCGCCCCCCAAGGTTTTGACTCGCCCTCTTCCCTTTATTTCTCACTCTTCATTCCTGCCTCAGGACCAAATAATTGGACACCACCTGTTGACTTGGCCTCACTCATGCTGTCCAACATAATGGCAGGCCAGAACTCGCTCATGGCCCCCCTATGCACTCCATTAGCTCATCTCTCAAGTGTATGGGAAAGTTGGCTGAATAAACCCATACTCGAGTATACAGCTTACGCGAGCTTGATTGCAAAAGGAATCAAGTTTTTGACATCTATCAATAAAATAGAGCATGGAAAAAACTTTGTCCCCCACAGATGTATTTATTTACCAAAGAGATGGAAAGTTAAAGAATTTACTCATTCGGGTTTTAACACAAACCGCAAAAAACACTGAGTTAATTAACTAGGATTTGTGTGGTTACCATGGTGATGCTTTGGGAACTCAAAAGCAACTCCAGCATGTTGAGATTTTGCTTTGTAACCCAAGATGCACTTCAAACTTAGAACATCACAACAGAACCTGCTGTTAAGCCAAGGCGCCATCTTAAGCACATCAAAGTCCTTCTCGCTTTACTTTGGAAGCTTCGCAAAGAGCAAAACAAAAAAGCAAGTCAATGAAAGTAGAGTCAGAATGAAAATATTTCCCTCAGATGTATATGTAATTTATATCTTAAAATGATGACATCAGAAAAGCCAGCAGTGCACCACTTTTCATATCCTTTACTGACAACCCCCAATGGAAAGTACCTCAAGTGATTTTGCAAAGCACTACAAGATGAGACAGCTGAATGTGTGAGTGGGGGAAGAAGAAATAATAGGCTGCCTGGAATCCATCCTGAACCGAAAAAAAAAAGCATTCATACAGCCCACTAGAAAAGAAAAATCTGCATTCATCTGATTATAAAACGTATGATATTGTGATGCTTCTACTACATTCATAATGAAATCACTTCACTTGACTTATATTGCTTCCTAGAAAACAAATCTATGATTTTACTTGACACTTTTCTTAAGATTGAGTGGCCTGTGAGGCTTGCAGCTGTTTGGGTGTAGTTGTAGGTTCTTTTGTGACCTCAAGAATGAGTCGTTGTTGCTTGAAATACATTTGGTTGGCCAACCGCTCCTATTCCCACTGTAATGGCTCTCTGACCATGATTTGCTGGTGTTGGAAAGCCTTGGAAAATGCTTTGTCACCTTTTCCAGGATGATATACATAATTTTTTAGTTAATTCGATTACTATTTTGTCTGAAATTTCTTTGGATTGGGGCACGTGTTACTTTTTGAGATCTTGTATTCTATTTTCACTTTGAACCATTTGAAGTGATTTCTTGATTCAGCAAAACTTTGCCGGTTTTGGTATAGCCTGGGTGCGGCCAATGAAATTTGCTTTTAGTTTTATCAAAACTGTTCTATTTGACCCTTTGCAAAGGGTCAAATAGATTTAGACTTTTTTCCCCCTTAATAAATAAATAATCATTTAGAATATTCATTTTCTATTTACTTTACTAATACTAAAATCTTTATTTACGCAGAACAGTTTCTCATTTGCAACGCCAACTTGGCTGCAGACAGCAGAGTAAACAAAGCCGTATCATGCTATTTGAGGCTTGCCACACTTAATTATAGGCATTGATTATATATTAGCATTGACACAATGGTGATCTAATTTCTTATGAAATATGAGTTATTTTGGTGGCTCCTTTCCTTGCCAGAAGTAAGATGCCACGGGGGTGGCTCCTCACATTGTGATGTCACAAAGCGAGGTCATTATCTTGGATCGGGCGGGGCTGGTTCTTGTCGAGGAAGAATTTGCAGGAATGCGTGAGTGAATAGAGGAAAACACCACTTTAGGGGTGTTTTTTTTTTTGTGAGGATCTAGCATTTTAATACTTCTACTTAATACTTGGATTGTCTTTGTGAGATATTCACATTGGCTTGATGACCTGAAACATTTCAAGTGTGGCAAATGTAAAAAAAAAAAAAAAAAAAAAAAAAAAAAAAAAAAAGTAGAAAGTGGGATTTCTTCATGGCACTGCACGTTGCACTGGAGTTTGTCTTTGTTTGTCTTGGGTTTCATTCAAATGAAATCCCATAGGATCATGTGCCTGTTAAGAAGTGGTGACTAAGTCAATTCTTAGAGCCATGCGTATTTTGACAGGAGATCAACACAGTCAACAGAGATGGAATTCAAGAGGGAAACAAAAATACTTCAGGAGCTGTGGATCTGCAGGTGCTATTTCACCCTTACACCAAATAACCTGCAGCGTGACTGACTGGATGCGCAACAGAATACGAATGGAAGAGTCAGTCCAGTGAGACGACATCCATGTCTAAATATATTTGCAGTGGATATAGCTCATACACATTAAGTGTGCTTTCACAAACATGCAGCTCAAAAAATCAAGGTCTGGTGGCCCAGCAGAGATTTAGCATAGCAAGGTCATCTGCTGCTGTGATGTGCAACCCTTCCCCCACCTTCCAATTTGAGGTTGGGTTTGGACAAGTACCAATAAACAGAAGAAAGTGATGACAGGCACAACCAATTGCTGCCCACCATTTTGAATTTGGTTTTTTTTCTTGTGTCCTCACATTATCCTGTTTCTCCCAAGAGGATTGCTGTAATTCTGTCCGAAATTGTAAAAAATATACTTTATGGGCCATTTTCAGCATAAGTCTGATGGTAGCATGGTGGCCACGTGCCACCTTTAATCTTGATGTGTCAGTAGCAAAGATCACTTCATGTTTACAAACAGAAAATGATGAGAATCACATGCAACTATACTTTTGGATGTAGAGATGTGACCTTAAAATGCAGACTAAAAGGGGACTTCCCAGCAGGTCTCTCCTTTGTTTGGTGAAGGAAGCCATTTATTCCCCCCTCAATCCTGGGATCAAGGCCAATCTTAACCATCTCCCCCCAAAAAAGTCAGTGAGCTTTACTGCTTTAACTACTATTTACCCTAAAGCAGAGCAACGTGAACATTCCTGAAGCCAATTACTGGGTTGCAGCATGTGAGAGGGGATCAGGTGCCCACTTTGTCACCATCAAATAGCCTCTCTGGGATTGGCGCACAGCCTCTCCATACGGTTTAAAACCTTTACATTCAGATTGCCTCTGTCACCCTGTGACAAAGGATCAAGAGGTGGGACACTAGCAAAACCTGGGTTTATCTTCAGCCGGCTGGATCAAGAAGACGGATCTCGGGAATCCCAGTAATGCAAAGGTGGGATTGCTCAAGCGGCAAAGCACTTTTTCTTTCGGCCGGTTTGAAAACAGGAACTTTAATAGGATAAGCTTATCTGTGTTGTAACGGGCAATACACTTACTTACAGTTATTTCTTGGATTGCACATATTCTTTGTTTTGTTTTTTTAACACCTTCAAATGTTGGATTTATTATTCCATTAATTTGATGGAACAGGAACAGACGTTGTTTATGAATTTACAGGCAAAATCGTGTTGTTAAATTTTTAACAAGATCAGACACCTGTTTGAATGCTCGTCTGAACCGTTTTCTTTTCTTTTTTTTTTTTTTTGCTGCCTCCATGTTTGGAAATGAGTGTACAAATCCGAGACAGCCAGAGAGTGAAAACAGACGTTGGACAAGCAGCATGGCGATATAGCTACAGTATAAATGTTGTTGCTTGGGAGATACACACTTTTGTCCAAGGTCAACAAGAGGCTCGGTGGGAGACAGCCTTGACTTTTCTGCATCATTTACTTTTATAGGAACCATTGTTGTAGAGCGCTCAGGAGTGTCATGTTTATTCTTTATTATTTGAACCATGAATCTTGTTTTGACCATTGATGTGACATGCTTCAAGCAATAAAAAAAATCTATACAAGCAATGTATGGATGTTTTTTATTGACAGTGTTGACTGAGTGACTGTAGTTTATTAACTCACCTGGTGAATCATCCTGTCTAGACTTTAGGCCTGGAGCAAGAGTAGCATTTTTAATCAGACGTACTGATAAGAAGCCTTTTTTGTGTGGTTTATAAGATTTAACAAAAACAGGCGTGCAGTGTGTGTGATCTCATTAAAGAGAATGTTTTAACAACAAACATTCACAAATTGTAATTAAATTCCCAGGTGCTGAATATTAAAGCCAACCAGGAATTGTCGGAATTCACAAATATGAAAATAAAAATAATAATAATGTACGTCATCCAATGTACCAGACAAATATTGTCCAAAAGATTTCATGACATTTTTACAGGTTACTTTTTACAGGTCGAAGTTAATCACGGCCATGTGTTCCCAAAGAACACGACTGTTTGAAAGAGCTTCTTTGACGTACTTTCTTCTAGACACAGCTGTTTGAAGTAAAACACCACAGAGGAGTGGGGGGGGGGGGGGTTACAACGTTTTGGTCCACTCAAGCAAAACTAGGCCTTGAAAAGAGATCTTGGCTTTGCACCAACTAACCAAAGGAGCCAATAAACAAAAGTCGGTTCGAAAACAGAACCTTGGAAAAATTGACCTCACAGGTAAATTTCACCTGTCCTCATAACTCCAATTTGAAGGTGTGCTCACACCTCCAAAAACATCTGGAGTTGATGCACGCATACAAGAAGAAGAAGAAATCTCCCCTTTCATTGGCCGCAGATGTGAGCGGGCCGTTTCCTTCTATAATAAAGCGTAATTACAGGCATGGGGACTCGGTGTGCTTGTGTGAAAACGCACTGAGGACAGGCGCTTGGTTAATCAGCAATGAAGCACAGAAATGTTGCTGCACATCACTCAGATGTCGAGCTTGCAGACAAGCCAGAACAAGCTAGTTAGACCTTACAGCAGGAAAAGAGTAGACAAGCCTTCAACAGCTCGAAGGTTGAACTCTCCTGAGGTCTTACTACTTGGGATTGAAAATAGGATGTCGAACAGCTGTTGTGCATGACGTCTTGTAAAAACCTGCAAGTCTCCCTAGATTATAGTTCAAGGAGCAGGATTTCAGGTTTTTGTGATGCCACACGGAAGGGGATCAGTGGTGGTAAAAAAGAAAAGTGTGAATGTGTCCAATTTCCTGGCTGCTCTGTGTAATATAGCTTAGTCAGCAACAATTCAACAAGATGTTGCATTAAGCCGCCGTACCGCAATTGTGTCTACTTCTACACACAATGGAATGCCGGATAATTTCATCATGACTTTCGTGTCAGTGCCATTTATATAGAACCACAACCCAGAACATTTGCACCTTCACCCCTTTTGCTCAACATCAAAGTTAGGACGGCGCAAACTACTTGCTTTTCATTTCGATGACACAACGGTTAGCTTTTCATTGAACCTGCAAGACAGTTCATAGTGTTAGAAACTCGCCTGTGGCGTTAATAAGAAATGATTTATGATGGTCTATGAAAAGATTATCTTGATCTAATCTAAATAAATGGTCTATAAACTCATTTGCTAGCTTCTCACGCGGTAACAAGGCCTGATGAAGATCAAAAATTGATAGCGATCTATAAATGATCTTGGACTGGTATTTCAAACCATGACGACACGCAGTCCAGGCTTCTCTAAAATAACTGAGCAGCTCACAAGCATGATGAAATGATGAGATCCACGGCTGCAAGAGTGTAGACAAGCCGCTGGAGAGGGTTAATCAGGAACTAAATGGACCACCCCTCGTATCCAATACAAAGTCCCCCCCCCCCCACACACACACACTAGGGAATACAGGGCCTCTTGGTCCTGGCAGAGTCCACTACTCACATAAATCACACAGAGACTCTGTGTAGGCAAAGCAACATTTAACTCTCCCTTTTAAAGTCTTAACTGACGGCCTTGGCCAGAGGTGTGTCCGGCATGAAGATGACTGCAGGGAAAGCGACAACTTTACTGTCCCGATCAAGAGCATAAATCCCTGAATCACATATCACTTTTCCATGACTGTCATTCAAAAAAAATAGAGAATACATGAGAGTGACTTCACATTTTCACACTTCACAAAGACCACAGTTGTGAAATATAACTAAAGAAAAGCAGTTGCTGTTCCCACAACTTGATCCTTCACTGTGGTACGGCGCAGGCCCCGTTTGTCACCAGAGACTTGATTAAAAAAAAAAAAAAAATAGTAAAACTTCTCAAGTGTCTACACAGGCTGACTCATAGTCCTTCTCACAAAAGTTCAAGTACAAAACTAGCAGATGACGTCACTGATTAACAACACTAACATGCTGACCAACACCATGTGGACAACTGTTTATATTGAGAGAGGTCAACATAGCTTGCCCATATTCAAACGTTGGCCGTCTCGTCACGCATGTCCCCGTATATGGCAGTGTGAAATTCGTCAATGCATCAAATCTATGTGTCGCTATTGCGGCTAACATAGCGCTGACATCAACATGATTGTCTCTTGCAGAACTGACATTTATAAACAGCAACCTAAAGCAAAAGTGGAGTCAAACAAAAGCCATTACCTCACACCAAGTCATGAACACCGAAAAAATTACTGGTTCTCGTTTTTTTTTTTATTATTATTTTTCATCCTGTCACATTTTTACCGACTATAGTCTTTTTGGGGGGTATAGCAATAAAAGTCCTGCCAGTCAGTAGAAACGTGCAGCCACGAGAGGTCAGGGGGACATGACTCAAAATGTACACTGTATGAGGCAAACTTTATTATTTTTATTGATCCCCAGAGGAGGACTGTGGAAAGATTGAGGGGGCTGTGCAACAAAGTCACACCCCACAGCAGTTGGGAATCGGCACCTTTTTTTAAGTGGCAAGCAAAAAAAGAAATTAGCTTCTCTATCTCCAGCCACCAAGCGACATTCGCATTGAAGACTAAATTACACTCACTCCCTTTCTAGTCATTTACTACATATAAGGTGAAGTATGTTTTTTTGCACAAAGTCTTCATTCCTAACAAAAAAAATCTAGTGATTAAAATTTTTGTAATTCAATTCATATTAATTGGGATTAATTAAATCTATTTGATCAATTGTTATCTAGATGAAACCCCAGATGATTGATTTTTGTCTGGAAGTGGAAATGTAATCTGATGATACCATTTAATTTGGCTTCACATACGTCTTTGCTCTTTATTAAATAAAAAAAAATGACATTGAGCAGACTATTAAGCAACTGGCGTAGAAACATACAAAATGGATTGCTGCACGGATAATACGTACTTAGTGGCAGTGCTGATCAAGGTTAAGACACCTTTGCTCCCACATGGGTGAAACCATTTCAGGTTAAACTATGGACATTTATTTGTCTGCTTTACTAATCGAGCGACCTTCAGCGACAGACTCGCTAGGTGTCGAGTTGACTCGCAATCTTGGAACGCATGCTTGAGACACTTTGCAGAGTCTTTATGTCTCATTGGATTTATTTGGAATAACTGGAAATGAGATGGGATAAAAGATGGAAGCCTCCTTAACACTGATAGCAATCAGTGTGAGCTTGGGGAGTTTGAATGAGATCAGAATGCTTAGTGGTCATAATTTCCAGAAGCTTGCAAAAGAGTTACGATTTTATTCTTGTTAAATGCTTCACCCGCTACATTTTTCTTAAATAAAGTAAAAAAAATACTACCATGACTCTTTTCGCCCAAATAAAAATGTCTAAGCTCATAGAAAAAACTAAATCAATGAAAATGTAAGAAGCTGAGAGAGATTTTACAAATAACTAAATATGCCATTCAGGTGGGGAAAATTACATACAGGAAAGCCTGAATAAACTTTTTTCTGGGGAAGTAGGGTCCTCCTGGCGGACAGATAACACCAGATTTCATTTCCTTTTCAGGAAGATGACTCAGCATGGGTCAAAGGTTTCAAAGGATCGTGGGCATCTGAACAATAGATGAGCGCAAACGTTTCGGTCCGAGTGGGCCGAAGTTGCCAGTGCTCATGCTAAATGATATTTTAGAATTGCGTCATGAGACTGATTTGGTAGTCATTTTCATTTTTTCATCAATAAAAATCCTGCTGTTAACCTGTTGTGAATTAATATAGGGGGAATGAGGAATGACAATTGCTAGATAAAAAAAAAAAAAAACTGAGCGTGTTTGGAGGGAGAGTGCACAGGGTTTATTATGTCTGGTGGAACATCAGCTCAGACTCAAGAAACTACAGCCTGGAGGACGTGTGAAGAACAAAGACCCACTTAAGACGTGTTCACCTGTATTTGCATTTTTTTTTTAAATTAGACATGACGAGCTAAAACCTGCAGAAATTGACTTTGTGAATCGCTTCTGTGGATTTCAATTCATGACCCTCAGACAAAGGTCTAGCAAATGAGACACGCGGGTGGGAAGATTCACAGGTAGAGACATGTTGTACAGTAAGAGGAAGCCTCCACTGACAACAGGGTAGGATTGATTCGAGTTATAATAAGAAATACACAAAGAGCAGTGACATTCTTTTGGAAAACACAATCCTGCTTCCTTTTTACAGAAAAGGGCAGCAGCTCTAATCAGGAACATAGTCGAGTGGAGAACTCAGAAGACAATGCAGCAGCTCTGCCAAAGTGGCTTCACATATACTGTAGGGCTTTAGAAAAGACAACAGTGGACGACTGAAGCTTTTCAAAGGCTGCATTACACACAATTTAGCATTTCAATGGATCTCCTGGAAGTGCATGAGCCTGGTGGTCCCTTATGGAAGAGCAAAAACCAGGATATGTAGGACTCATTCCTGTGGAGTCCGAGCAAATTCCAAAGGATCGGGGAGGATTTTACAACCTAAACACATGCATCAAGATGTGATTTGCCACACGCAAATTTGACGATTAGCTAGTTTTATTGCTTTTTATTGCTGCCGGTGTCCACGAGTCATCTGCAACCCGACTATGAACTCTGCAGGGTTCAGTGCACCTGCAGCTTCATAACACAGGAATGAGGATGATACACACTGTTGGAGTGATTACAATAAGAAATCATTCAATGTATAGGTTGAAATACCAAATTACTCTGAAAGAAGGATCATGACTTTGATTCTATCCAATATAACTCAATATATACAACAATATAAAGGAGCAAAACCTACCAAACGTGATGTCTTATTTATTTATTTATTTATTTATTTATTTATTTATTCATTCATGTATGTATACATTTATTTATGTATTTATGTATTTATTTATAAATAATTAAAATATATTCTATTATAATTTATTTATAAATTACAAATAAATAAATCTGAATTGAAACAAGGAACAGGAAATGTTGAAATAAATAAATCTGAATTGAAATAAGGAACAGGAAATGTTTAAATAAATAGATAAATAAAAAAATGAATGAATAAATACTCAATTACTAAAATATAAAAAGATTTAATAGCTTAATAGCCATGGTAAACTTGCTGACCGCTTGAGCATACAGACTACATATATAGTTAAAGGAAAAAGGTGCTACTGTGTTCAGAGATGTGAATGGAAAGAGTGGGACTTTGTGAGAATGAGAAGAGCCGGAGAGTATGTGCACACATGTCGGCACATGCACAGCTGAGGTGCAGCCTGATGTGGAGTCTGCGGTTTTGCCCTTCATGGATGCAGTGGCATGCATAAAAAGTGAGGCTTGACTATCAGAGTAGAGTTCGACATCATTAACAGTGGCCCGTTGGCTCGAGGACACTCTGTGACTATATTTATATTTTGAGTTTCATCCACTTAAATCGATCGGTCGACATTGATCTGGGCAGATTTTGTTTGCATTTCATCTGAAATCCTTGGCTTGATGAAAATACATAAACCTATAAAAAGTTGAATAGTAATTATACAGTTCAATTTTAAACTGAAGAAAAAAAAACAACATGCAAAAAAGTGACTACAAAGAAAGCTAATGTATTAGGCATTAAAATTTTGAAACTGACATTTTCTGCTTAATTTTTGTACTTTTCACAACAACTACTAAGCAAAGAGGAGAAGAAGAAAAAAAAAAAATCAACCTTTATTTGGCGTGATCATTGAGATTTCCCAGTCTCATTTCGGGTTTAAATGAACCTTGACGAACCTCATCAGAATCATCAGAGCACATCTCCACACTGGACCGAGTCCTACTTTGATGGCGACAACAAACATCCCACAAGCGCCAGTCTGCTTGAGGAGTGGCGAGCCGCTTCAGTGCAGCCTCTTGCCACCAGCCAAGATGGCTTCTCTCCTGTGGCTATAACTCAACAATGCAATGTTTACTGAACCAAGTCTTCAAGCAATTATCCGAAGGGGTCTGCTGTGAGGAGGGGTGTGGGGGGGGTCCACCTTCTGTTCAAACGATGGAGTGCAGTTGGTGTTTGCACTGCTGTGCTCGCAATTCTCATCCACTCTGAATGGCAACTAACCACCAGGTAGTCTGAATCAACAAAGAGAGCACCGACTACCTCCTCAATGAGTCGGATATTGCAGACCAAATAAATCAAGAGATTAAGTTGTCAGGTTGAAATAGTTTTATGCGGATGAGGTGGTCGGCTTACGCAGCGGAGCGAGAGAATCATTTACACCACTGACACACATGCAAGATATACCGTCAAAGGAATTCAGGCCAGCCCACCCCCACCATTAAGTCAGGGGACACTTGTGTCACTCTAAACTTGGAGACAACACAGAGCCAACAGTGTCAGCGACCACGGGAGGGATGATACAAGCAAGTCACAGTCAAACCTAAACAAGCCAAAGTTGTTGCGTCACAGAAAACTTTGCTCGCTACTGTTGACTGCCAACGGGACACTTGTGACACACGCCCTTGGCCATTAAGAATTTGCACTGACTTTGATTTTAGGTGTGCTGATGTGCATGACTCCAACATTCCAGCAGGCTGGGAGGAGGGCCCGTAGCAACACCAGAAGTGCTTGGTGCTTAATTGAATCATAGAACAGGGGAGCCTGCTGCTATAGTTCAAAGTCATCATAGAGGAAACAGATGCTCGCGGTTCCAGATAATTCAATTAGGTTTTGGTATGTTCGGGGCCTGGTGTTCAATCAAGGCTACGGTTCAAATACGGAGGCCTTTACCTGATGCCTACTAGAAGGCTGGATGGTAAAAACATTTTCAGAACAATATCACGTGTAAATCCATCAGATGTATGTCAGCTACATCAACACGCCTCAGATCAAACCAGTACTGGAGAGGCTGATATCTCAGCTGTCACAGCTCCAGGACACTAAAACAAATATCTCCAAAGTGCTTCACTGCAATCGAGGCTCTTTTATAAGAGCTCACAGATAGGTCCGATTCTTCAATCGGTGTACTACTGTTAAGAAATGATGTATAAAATCCAATCAACTAATGACAGCTCTAATGACAAATACGTAATGTAACCAATCAATAGCACATTGTTGGATAAGTACAAAGGATTAGATTTGTTGAAATGTCTTTACGCCAGCTTTAACATGTTGGTCTTTTGCTGCAAGTGTGAGCGCTTGCTGGGTGACGCAGAGACAAGAAGGCTATGCAGGTCTGACTATGAATAGCTTGTTTCTGTGGTTAAACTTAGAGCAGCTTCTCACCAGCGGACTCCTAGTTTGCCACTTTTAAAAAGGTATCCTTACATGCTGCACTGGAATCTGGAATGCAGCCCACTTAGCATGTGAGCGGCACCATTCACCAAACTGATTCATGGTATAGAAAAGCTGCACTTATGGATTTGCCTTGACCTTACAAGAGAGGGTCGTGTCTTTTAATTGGAGAGTTTCAAGGTAATAAAAGTCTCAAAGCTTATACTTACATGAACCAATTGGCATGAGAGTAACAAATATAGAAGTCCATAGGTCCAAGAGCCCATTTTCCTCCAACCCAGCCCAGGCTGCAACTGCTGGGGAAAGTGGAAACAAGAAGGTCCTTCTCTCCTGCTTGCCCGCCTCACTGGAGCGACTCCTGCGCCCCCTCCGATGGTTGCGTCCCGGGACAAAATCGAACGTCTCCTCTGCGCCCCGTGACCCGTCGGAACTGCATCAACAGGTGCGAAACGGAGGAGTGGAGATCCGCCGCTCCGATTTGGCTTTGTGCATTCGGCGATGAGCACCAAACGAGCGCGCTGGGCTGTGCGCTTCGACACTGTGAAGTGATTGCGGGCTGAGTGAACGCACTCTCTGCAAGTCACAGGGAAGTCCTGTGTGGGACGGAAGAGCGCACTGGAAAAGTAAAAGGCGGAATGGAATTCTGGGAGCCGGTGGCTCATCTCACTACTGGGAGAGACATTGCGCGACGTGGTTTTTTTTTCTTTTGGATGTTGTTTGTTGATGTTTTCAAATGTTCTATCCGGAAAGGAGTGAACGTGCTACTCATACCAGTGAGCCCTCGTTAGATCACTTTGCTGTCAAAGTTTTTATTTTTTCCATCATAATGCTTTTTTTTTTTTTTTTTGTCTTCACCGATTTAAATTGCAGCTAATATGAAGATTTCTGGAGCAGGGTAAACCCAAGCCAATATAGCAAGATTTTAATTCCCCCCTTCCTCCTCCATTTAAGATTTAACAATACTTCAAAAGAAAGTGGAAGTTTTTGTTGCCCGTTGCCTGATTTTTCATTCTAAATTAACATCAGACCTTTTTTATTCCATCATTTTATTTGTTCATTGTCATAAAAAAACAGGCGAGTGTCTTACTGTTGCGACATCTAATTGCAAAAGCCAAACAATTTGACTTCCCATTTTCCCCTCACTTCCCTGTGAACCTGGATAGTTTTGGTAATTTGGACACTCACAGTTCTCGAGGGTCGTCATATTTTCCCCTCACCATAAAGAGAGCAAGCAGTATACCAATCAGCCAGACGAGGGAGTATTTGGTATGAATAATTTTTGTTGCATTCTAATCGTTTACCACTAGATGGCGTTAAAATAAAGAAATCTACTCTCTGTCCCCAAGTATAGTAGGGAAGTGCTTTCTCCCCCCCCTTTTACATTTGATTGATTTGAACTGTCATTTGGTTTGACCAGATGGAATATAATTGCAGCCTCCTTTCTACAGTATATTTCTCATTAAATGGTAGGAGAAAAAGATTTGAAATAGTGTAATCTACACCTGTAGTTGAAAAAAAGTTTTTAAATTATGAAGTAATAATTTGTATTCATTGCAATTTCAATATTAAAATAATCTTTACTATAAAAAACAGCTCTACCTTTAGGGTCTATTTGCACAGGTAAAAAAACACCACATTAAAAAATCATCAAAATATCTTGATAAGTATAAACAGATTATTTTTTTAGTGACATTCCGATTAAGCACTCACCCATCAGTCGGAAGTTGGTTGTTGACTTTTAGTTTGTCCCATCAAGAGTTGCTCATGAGTGGTTTGACACACTGTGCAGCTAAATTAAGGTTAGGTGAAATGTCACCTCCAAGACAGATACTGTGCAGCTAAATTAAGGTTAGGTGAAATGTCACCTTCAAGACAGATACTGAACATCTATACTCTTCCCTCTCTTTTGGGCATTAGTGAAAGTTTGGGATGGCGAGCACGAAGAACATTGCATATTTAGGTCCAGTCCAAGTGAGGCAGGCCTCGGACTGGGTAGCAGCAGGAAGCAGCTGTGATAAGTGAGCATATAATTGCATGAATTGTTCCCTCTCGCACAAACTCAAGGCCCGGGGGCCAGATACGGCCTGCCGCATAATCTTACGTGGCCCGCGAAGACAAATTGTGCATCAAATTCGTGTCATTACTAGAATTGCAAATTGTCTTCACTTTTAATATATATATATATATATATATATATATATATATATATATATATTTTTTTTTTTTTAATTTGACCAGTTTTTACTCGTCTTATTTGAAAACGAATTTTTTGTCAGTTTGTTTTGTAGTTTTTACTGTATATAATATGAGGTGCTCATACATTGATTTGGGTTGAGTCATAATGGCCCTACGAAAGAAGCTATGACTACAATGCGGCCCGCCAAAAAAATGAGTTTGACACCCCTGCTCTAGCACGACCGCCTCACAGTTAGGAGGGGTGCGGGTTGGATTCCACCTCCGGCCCTCCCTGTGTGGAGTATGCATGTTATCCTCAGTGCCCGCGTGGGTTTTCTCCGAGCCCCCCAAAAAAACTTGCTCGGTAGGCCGATTGAGCATTCCAAATTGCCCCTAGGTGTGAGTACGGATGGTTGTTTGTCTGTGTGCCCTGCGATTGGCTGGCAACCGGTTCAGGGTGTTCCCCACCTGTGCCCGATGACTGCTGGGATGGATGGATGGATGGATGGATGGATGGATGGATGGATGGATGGATGGATGGATGGATGGATGGATGGATGGATGGATGGATGGATGGATGGATGGATGGATGGATGGATGGATGGATGGATGGATGGATGGATGGATGGATGTTTCCTCTCTGTGGTGGTCGACGCCCTTTAGCGCTGGATACTTTCAAATGTACAGGTACTGACAGGAGTTTTCCCTTTATTTTGTATCACTCACTGTCCTCTTTACTGTTTGATAGACACTACTTTAAATGCAAGAGAATGAAAGAAAACACAAAAACTATTTTCAAACTTGTTCAAGAAATGATTTTAGAAATTCTTCTCAAGATGCACATTACTCATAAGCCAGGTACACACTACTTTTTTGTAAAGAAAAAAAAAAGGTAAAGGATCAGTAGTATTTAATATTTGGGAGGACGCACAACATTTCAAAGAGGAGGTTAGCACCTGTCAGGGCAGTGTTTCCTGTCAAAGAGAAAACATGATTAAATCGTCAGAATTCTGAGAACGCATCAAGTAGGGTAAGTACCTGTTGTGTCGTAGGGCGGAGCTACCTCCACCAAATCGCATCCCACAAGGTTCAGTCCACGGCAGCCTCGAATAATCTCTACTCCCTGTTAGGGTGCAAGACATAAAAAAAAGTAAAACATTTGACTTGTGCTGCTAAGACCAGTAAAAAACACAAGTCGTACCTGAATTGGAGTGAGCCCAGCAATCTCGGGTGTCCCTGTTCCAGGGGCAAAGCCTGGGTCAAGAGCATCAATATCAAAACTCAGGTATACAGGGCCACTGCCCATTTGACCCCTGACTTCATCCATGAGCGGTGCCAGAGATTTGAACCAGCATTCCTCCACTTGCACCACCCGAAATCCCTGCAAAATATACCAACCATTTCAGTATTTTCTCAAACTAATTTTTTTTTAGTGCATTGTTTCACATTGGTACGGCAAGAGCCTTACTTGTTAGGCATTAAACAAGTGTTCACTCACGGAGAGTAGATCCTGACTGCACTTCATAGAGTTGCTGATTATTGTTAATCAAGGCAAGCTCATGTTTTCCAACCTGAACCAAGATGCCCACGGACTCTCAGCAAATCAAAATGTCTCCTCTAATCATGATTAGGAAAACAATGTTGAGCCTTGCACTATTGCTAGTCTTCCTCCACGTTGATGAATCATGCACCCTTATTTCAAATATCGCTTTTACACCGTGGCAACACTGAAGCTGTTAACTCGTCTATGGTGTTTTGGTTTGTTAGAATTCAGTTAAACATACTGACCCAAGGCACAGCTATGTGGTTGTTTTAAATAAAACATCTTTTTAGGAGAAAGGTCACAATCTGCCAAGTGAACAAGATCCAGCAAAGAACCTGAGCCCGGCTCCACTCGTACGAATCGGCAGAGTAGCCGGAACCTCTCAGGCCGATCTGCACCACTCGCTTGCAGTCCAGCAGGCCCTCCTCCACACATCGTCTGAACGGGGTGCCATGGCCAATCTTTTCCCCCAAGACCACATCATTGGTGTCAGCGTGAGCATCCACATGAATGAGGCCCACTGGTCCATATCTGGTGTATCGTACATACACCAGAATCATAATTTTAAAGTATTAATAATATTGGAATTATTCAACCGTAATTTTGGTTGAGCATGTTTGAAAATTAACAGTGAGGATAATGAAAGATATATATTTAAAAAAAACAAAAAAAAGTTGCAGCTTTCTTGACACATAAAACTTACTTTTCAGCAACAGCTTGCAGGATAGGATATGCAATCGTGTGATCTCCACCTTGACATTAAAAAAAAAACGCTGTTTGGTCAACTGGTGCGTGGCATTCTCTGCACGAGTTCAAAGGTCAAATCAGTATGTGATCCTTTCCAATGTGCTAGTAACAATATTCAACAAATCCTCCCCAAAGTATAAGAAACTAAAGGCTATCCAGCCTGGTTGAGATTAATAGCGCTCAATTGTAACTTTTGCCATGCATGCACAGCACTGATTTAAATATTAATAATCATTTACATAACCAAGATATGTTTATTGACACAGCACAAACAGAGTTAAGAAAAAAAAAAGTGTCATTTGCCCCTCTAGGCCATATAAATCAAATTAAAGGCCCGCGGCTCACCACATCATTTTATGTGGCCCGCAAAGACTAATTTTGTATCGACTTTGTGTCATTACTAAAATTACAAATTGCCTTCACTTTAAAAAAAAAAAAAAAAAAAGAGATATTACTGGCAAATTTTATTACCATTTGTCTTTTTAAAATATTTGATCAGCTTTTACTAGTCTGATTTCGAAACTAGTTATTCCTCAGTTTGTTCTGTAGCCTACACTGTGTATAGAAGACATTGACGATTATAATGACCCCCCGAGGGAAACTATGACTACGATGCGGCACACAACAAAAATGAGTTTGACACCCTTGCTCTAGGCATACTCACCCATTGTCAGGGGAATGCAGCCAGAAGCCAGCACCTTTCTGAAGGTCTCCCTGATGCGTCTGCATGTGTCCTTCAGGTCATACATGTTGACGTTGACATCCCCAATGTCAGCCACCATAAGAGACTCAAAAGGAGCAGCTCTGGTACCGCTATTATAGGCCCTCAGCATGGCCGATTCCACTCTGATTTGCCTTGGGCCAAACCTGAGATGGTGAACAGGAATTTCAATAGCTAATTTCAGTTAGGAATTAGTTACAGCGTTAATAAGTAATGTACAGTTTCACAAATGCATACCATCCAGCATCATGAAAAGCTTTAATGCAGACACAATTTCAGTGTACTCTGGATATTTGAGTATTTAGTGTTGGGATGACCAACTGATGATGGATGCATCATCACTTGAATGAAAGAAAGTCATAAGAGAAGCGTTTGAAGGTAATTAGATGTAAGTGGATGAGCATCTAGTCAAGCCTGAAAGTCTTGAGGTGGCAGTGGAGGCAGCTAGGTTATGTGGTGACAGAGGACATACATTTTTAGTTTGTACAGTATAGCATACGTATGTTTTTGTGTCGAGCCATGTCTAATTGCAGTGATGGCGCTACACCAAAGATAGGATGGGCTATAACCTGTCTGTTTTTTGTTTTTTTATAAATCTAATTAATGACTTCAAGAGCTCTGGTATGCAGTATACGAAGCGACCTTTGTGCACCTTTCTGCACTTCCGATAGATTTGAAATAATGCCCATCTCTATTATAAAGGGATGGAAGTAAAACACATACAAAAAAATTATTTTATCAAATGACAAATGTATCTACAGATGAATGGATTATTGAAACAGTCATCAGTTGTAGCATATGAAAATTCCCAAGTACCAATACATATAGTTTGTGACAAAACAGCTTCCAAACGTGTATTTTACGATAGATACATTGACATGATGTTGGTAAAACAGTAATTTAAGCCAAAAAGACTAAAGCGGTTTTTTTAAATCAGTGTAGTATTTATGCAACATGATTGGACTTTGCTAATAAATATTGCATTGCACCTATTGCGCATAGAACACTAAATATGTACAAGTAAATGCATTTATATAGACCCTAAGGCAAAAAATGTTATATATTAGCGAAGACAGACTCAACAACCAAAATCTTGGGACAGACCTTGCTCCAGGTCGGTTGGACGTTCCAGTATCAATCGGAACCCCAATGAAGGCTGCATCGAGTCCGTCTGCGTTGTCCTGGTAGGGCAGCTTGGCCATTGTAGGGATCCCGCTAACCCTCGCAACAAACTCGGCGCTGGGCGGCACATTGAAAGTTTTTTCGGCACATTTTCTGTCGGGAGTTCGGTTCGAACCTGGACCGTCTGACGCACTAACACGCGACAGCCGAAATGGTAGCGAAAGGCAACGTGCGGTCATTGTAAACAGACGCGGACGACTTTTCAGAGCTGTGAACATGATGCGACGTTTTGCTGTTAGTCAAGTTCTAGAAGCTCTGAAACTGACAACATTGGAGCCCTCACCGTACTTTGTATAAAAGATGACTTCACTCTGATCGTTAACTCACGCGTTTTATTCGTATAGATTCGACACGCCTTAAAATACCGCCTACTGTGGTTATTCCAATACACCTTCATGCGGTCAATTTCATTGTACACAATTGTGTATATTTTCTGCATTTGATAGCTGAATTTTCGGCGAGGGTCAATTTGATTACTTATTTGTAAGGATAATATTCTCAGTTCGGTATTCATAAATAATTAGTCGAGCGCACGTTCGTTTGTCTTATTATTTCTTTTCAATAAAGTTTAGTTTTTAAAAAAAACTGTTACCCGGGGCGGAGACTGTTACGTCATCAATCCTCCTCACTTAGCACAACGGAGACTGCAGAAACGCGGGCACCTTCACTGGAAGAATATTTTTATCTTCTCTCAACATCTTATACAAGACATCATGGTAAGCGCCTTTTTTCCATTTGAGTGTTTTTTTTTTTTTTTTTTTTTTTACAATTTGAAGATGGAGGCAAAATACATTTTTTTTATGGTTTGCAACCGAAGCGATTGTCTGCATCTCTTGGAGCGGGGAAGTGTTTATTTCATCATGGCGACTATCCCCTAAGTAAAGTTTCGCCGCGTTTTCTTTGTGTGGTGCAATGCGTTATCCCCTCCAACATGTCCTTTTGGGTGAGGAGAGTAGAATTTTGGTTCACAGAGCATCATTGAAAAATGTGGCCTTGTGGCACCGAGCGCTAACTGCAACATGTCTGACCTAGATTAATCCCTTGCCTCTGCAGTAATCCCCATTTCGCAGTCGACTGTCGACAATGCGGCAGGAAATGATCAAAATTCGTGCCATCGCTGCATAAGAGGGCAATCTGGTGGAAATGAACTAGACACACGATTGAGTGGATCACAATGATTGTTTCTTGTTGAAACTAAAATGTATGTCTCTTCCCTCCCTCCCTCCACAGCGTGAGTGCATTTCTATCCACGTTGGTCAGGCTGGAGTCCAGATTGGCAATGCCTGCTGGGAATTGTACTGCCTGGAACATGGGATCCAGCCTGATGGACAGATGCCCAGTGACAAGACAATTGGGGGTGGAGATGATTCCTTCAACACCTTTTTCAGTGAGACTGGAGCTGGAAAACACGTCCCCAGGGCCGTTTTTGTGGACCTGGAGCCCACAGTCATCGGTAAGCTTCCTCATGCCCAGAATAGCTCATGGCTCTTATACCTGCAATGTCTCACTCATGTCCACTGTGTTCATAGATGAGGTGCGCACTGGAGCCTACCGCCATTTGTTCCACCCTGAGCAGCTGATCACTGGCAAAGAGGACGCAGCGAACAACTATGCTCGTGGTCACTACACCATTGGCAAGGAGATAATTGACTTGGTGCTGGACAGGATCCGCAAACTGGTGTGTATCTTGAAACTTGTGGCAGCAACATTAGTTGTAATGAAAGATGAATTCTTTAAGATGCGAGCCACTTCTTTGTCTTTTTTGTGAGCAAGCAGCAGATGGTGAACAGTTCTTCAACAAAAAGCTGCGAGAGATTCCCAGTTATATATATATATATATATATATATATAAACAAATTGATTATATATTGATTATTAAACCAACCACGTATCCTCTGAAAGTCTGCTTACTAAATGCTAGCAATGCAAAATACCTCAAATGGACTCAAGAAGTTAACATCAATGGTAATTACAACCTTTTAAGCAATGAATTTTTGAACACGACAGTGCAGCGACATGTGTAGACAGACAATATGACAAATTGTATCATTATTGATAGTATTATTCTTTGTCTTCTGCAACAAATCCCCATTATTACCAGCGTACTGTCACTTAGCTGGAAAACTGTATGAATGTTGGTATTATACTGCCCCCTAGTGGCCAAGGCCGCAACAGGATGATCACAATGTGAATGGGCTTTAAAGCAAGATATGTTGCACAAAGTGCGTTCTTAGGTATTGAGGCTTGAGTGCCACTTTAGTTTAAAATGTTCTCCTCTTGTGTGTTCAGGCCGACCAGTGCACCGGTCTCCAGGGTTTCCTGGTGTTCCACAGCTTCGGAGGTGGCACTGGCTCTGGCTTCACCTCTCTTCTGATGGAGCGACTCTCTGTAGACTATGGCAAGAAGTCCAAGCTGGAGTTCTCCATCTACCCGGCTCCCCAGGTTTCTACCGCTGTGGTGGAGCCCTACAACTCTATCCTGACCACCCACACCACACTTGAGCACTCCGACTGTGCCTTTATGGTGGATAATGAGGCCATTTACGATATTTGCAGAAGGAACCTCGACATTGAGCGTCCAAGTTATACCAACCTGAACAGGTTGATCAGTCAGATCGTCTCCTCCATCACAGCTTCCCTTCGTTTCGACGGCGCCCTCAATGTTGATCTGACAGAATTTCAGACCAACTTGGTGCCATATCCTCGCATCCACTTCCCTCTGGCCACCTACGCCCCGGTCATTTCGGCCGAGAAGGCGTATCACGAGCAGCTGTCGGTGTCGGAAATCACCAACGCTTGCTTCGAGCCGGCCAATCAGATGGTGAAGTGCGACCCTCGTCACGGCAAATACATGGCGTGCTGCCTTTTGTACCGTGGCGACGTGGTTCCCAAAGATGTCAACGCTGCCATCGCCACTATCAAAACCAAGCGGTCCATCCAGTTTGTGGATTGGTGCCCGACTGGTTTCAAGGTGGGCATTAACTACCAGCCACCCACTGTGGTTCCTGGTGGAGACCTGGCCAAGGTCCAGAGGGCCGTGTGCATGTTGAGCAACACCACCGCTGTTGCGGAGGCCTGGGCTCGACTTGACCACAAGTTTGATCTGATGTACGCCAAGCGCGCCTTCGTGCACTGGTACGTGGGCGAGGGCATGGAGGAGGGTGAATTCTCTGAGGCCAGAGAAGACATGGCAGCACTTGAGAAAGATTATGAAGAAGTTGGAGTCGACTCCGTTGAGGGTGAAGACGAGGAAGGAGAGGAGTAAAAATGCACTGTGGTGCAGGTTCACCAGTTATGTGGAATTAAGGGTCTAATGCATTTCAAAATAAACCCCTGATCTAAATAATTGCTGCAGCATGTCTTTTTTTTTAAAGTAGTGAATGATAGCTATTAGTTGACAAAATACAAAGAAATGTTTGAAGTCTGAAAATATGCGCTTTTAGTTCATAGATTGCACTCGATGGAGCTGAAATTGAAAAAAGGTGTCACAGCACAAATTCATTCATCGCTAAACCTAATGTGCTCAAATAATTGCAGTGACACCAAGAAACACTTTTGTAGACCGTAGTGAATGATGCAGCCTGTCTCTTTTTACTTCTTTACTTTTCATTTGCAATTATCCAGTTAATCCAAGGCACGTAGTTCCTCACTTTAGTGTAGACTCCAGGGAAATAGGGGTTGGCACAGCTGATACCCCAAGACACGATTCCTTCCAGGACCCCATTGCAGATGAGGGGACCACCTGAGTCACCCTGTGGACAGACAAAAGACATTTTAGACTTACGTATGAATTTTGTTACTGAGATCAAGGCAAATCAGTATTTGAAGCCAAGTGATCGAATGAAGAATTGAAAATACAAGACATGAGGATGACAAGAAGCAAAAACATCAAGACGTTGCATTTTCCTTCACCTGGCAAGAATCTTTGCCCCCCGTCTGAGTTCCAGCGCACAGCATGTTTGACGTGATCGTCGAGATCCAGTAGTAGTAATGGGTGCAGGAAGCCATGACGTTCACATCCACAGCCCGCAGCCCGGGGGAGAGGACGAAGCTATATGGTGACGTCACACCCCAGCCGCTCACCGTGCATACGTCACCCCGGGAGGCTTCAGGGGTGTCGGGGTCAGGCAGCTTGGCCGGTTGAACATTGGCATTCAGCATTGCAGGTTTGCTTAGCTAGAATGTACACGGAGTTGGACCATCATGACTCTGGATCTGGTTGGATATATTATACAGTATGTTTAACCTACCTTAATTAGCATGATGTCATTGTCGAATGTTCTGTAGCTAAACTTGTGGACATACAGCTTGGAGACATTAAAGATCTGTTCAAATCCTTCTGTTTTGGACAGGCTGTCTTCACTCAATACCACCCTCATTAAGTTGCTCCTTGAAGCAACACAAATTATAGTATATTATATACAATTTTATATACAGTTAAATTAAATTCCTGCGAATTTTCTTTGGCAGTACTTACGGCTTCCAGCAGTGGGCAGCAGACACCACCCATTGGGGATGGACAAGCGTTCCTCCACAGTAGTGTTTCCATTTCTTCAGCCAACTTAGATACTGAAGAGATGCTTGAAATTTGATGGAGTACGGCAGGACCGCATAACCACCAATAATCCTTTCTGTGAATGTCTCTACAGGTCACGTGGAAAAGACTCTGTCAGGCATACATGTGCAGTCCTTGGAATGAGCACTGTGCGAAATTGATTTGTGGCCCACTGATGTGGAAAATGTATGCTCCTGTAATTTATCTTCAAAGGTGTGGAATCCAATTTTGCTTTAAATATTTTAATTGTTGAGGTTCAGTTAGGTTTTTTTTTTTTTGTTAGAAAGGGAAACATTTCTGTGCATTACTTCACAAGGATAATAATGCTTTGTTTTGAAGGTTACATAAACCTGCCATAAATATTCCTTGCATTTTGCCTACCAACAGCTACAGTATACTGATTTATATAAACAGTTCTTATAGAAAATCTGGCAGACATTTTAAAGACAAAACAATGTAAGATAAAGCACATAAGGCATTAAGGAAGTTGAATACTTCGACTCGACTGGAAACGACCTTGAAACCTCTGCTTATAGTCAACATAGAGTAGTTCTTATATTTTTGTTAAGATTGATGTGAGAATATTGTGCAAAATTAGAGCAGAGAAAAAAAAATACCTGTTACCCAAAAAGCCAAAAGTATTAGCACAGATTTTCCCAGCAGAAACATATTTTTACTTTTCACCTGTGAAAACAGAAATCTTGATTAAGCAGTTCATTCGTCATTCAGCTCAGCACTGCTCAGCTATGTGAAGATAAAAGAAAGATTTTTCATTAAGACTCAGAGGACCTTGTTTTATGCTCATGACTTACGACGTACAAGTTTTAATTAAACACTGTGAGGCATGCAGTCCGTTTGTTACATCGAATATTAGTTACTAAAACGCCGTCACGGCATAAAAGTCACATCACGTCTTGACAGCGTAATGAGAAATGTTACTCACCTGTGCCCCGAACACTTTCAAGTCAGTCCCAACAAATAAGGCTGCCTCTTATATTGTAACCAAATCCTTGGAAAAACTATTCGCTTTAACAATGAATCTGACCTACTGGATGTTTACAGCGCTTGCATTGTATAGCTGCGCTCGTTTTCTGCTATAGCATTATGGAGGCATGTAGGCCAAGCCCAATCGCTTGCTTTTCAGAAAAAAGAGCAGGAGTGGTGAATGATCCTTTAAAAATGTGACTTTTAAGTCTTTTCTGCTGAATATTGTCATCTAACAATGAGACCCAATCAAGCAGCAATCCACTTTTAATTGGACTGCAATGTTTTTATTTTTAACTGCTCAACGCTGATGCTACAAGTTTCACAATAGATTTCCTCTTTTAGCACTCTGTCTATTGTGTTGTTTGTATACCAAAAAAACATTAGCGAGTTCCCGAGTCCGAAATGCCCTGAGGGACGTCATTGAGTTAGCAGTTACAGAATCAATGCGTCATCTGACACAGATATTACATTTATTGACGACCTAATGAGATCTTGTCTCAAGTCAAAATATCAAGTCTGTGATTGATTATTCTGAACAAACTGTATTTTTAAAAACTGACCGGGAGCAACCTCGAGATTTCGAGGTCAGGTCGCAAGGCCCAGCCACTTCATCCAGCTCTCCAGCTGGGAGACATAATCTCGGTCAAAGGTGTCCAAACTCGGTCCTGGAGAGCCGTTGTCTGTTTTCTGCAACACACCAGGATTGTTATCAAGTTTCTTGCTGCTGAGCTGATCAACATCTGCGTGAACACATTGTCCCACTTCTATAAATTCTGCCCGAAAGGACCAATGTTATAAATTCCAGCTCGACTGTTACACCCGGCCTTATTGTGCTGTTTTGGTGCTTAGAAAGCCATAACTGAACTCAAGCAATCTGCACGGGACAGGATGCAGTGCTGAAGAAAAAGGGAACAGCACAAAGATGAGACATTGGCACCTTACTCAGCATCACCACCTATGCAGATCTTCAATCTCAACTAAGTGTTGTCAAATGACCCACGTTGCATAACGATGCAGTTACGTACATATGATGAGTCGGTTAGGTAAGCCATACTGTACGAGCTTCAATTATACACAAGTTAAGGACCGAGGGGTGACCATGGAAACTGAAATAAGAACTAGAAGAAACCCGAGTATGGAGATGAGTTGCTTGCACATTAACCTTGGACAGGTTGTGCGCATAGACAAAACACCCTGAGCCAACAGCTCACTCCTACTATTCAACTATGGACCTGATGTATATTTTGCTCTGTATTCTTTTGGACATCCTGACTACCAGCTGTAAGTAAGCACCTTTATTTTAATTCGGTTGAAAATATTTTTTTACAAACAAAATGTTTTGCTCTAAGTGGGCTGAATGATGTAAAGGAGGTTAAATTATAATGCACAATAGTCAACAACATGATTTGTTATTGAATAGTTTTATACTGTAAAAATTCAGACCTGGATAAATTGATAGCCAATACTGAAAATATTTGAGTTCTGTATTGGACCCTAGCATAACATCTTGCAATGTAGCAATCAGAGCTGCAACTGCACCGCCTCAGCTGTGTTTAAAGCAGATCTCCACATTCCAAGAGGCTACTAAGAGTGACAAATGAAAGTGCAGCGCAGCATCAATGAAAGTAATTGAAGCCATCACGGCATCTGTGCCGGACCATTATGTCACAATGTAAAAGGAGAGCGGTAATAATCTCCAACCCACGGTTACGGACGAGCGCTGATTCATTTGATTTAAATACGAAAACTGGAGACTATTGATACACCCGACAGCAACTCCAACACTAATCAAAATAAAATTACAGTTGGTATCAATCACCTCCACTTTTTTTTTTTTTGTTTAAACAGCCTGTGGTGCAATGGCTACGATTCATACCTCAAGTGGATTAAAGGCAAGGGGTGGGGGTGCAGTGGAATTAATGAAACAACAGCGACAGATAATCAAAAGATTGAATTAATCTACACAACTGGCCATCTACGTGCTAAATGTCTCATCTTTAAATTTGCGTGCATGTCACAGGTCAAGACACCATCCAGGGACGCATCGTGGGAGGATATGCACCAGTTCCATACTCCATCAAATACATCGTGTCCATACAAACTACAGATCGGCGACATTTCTGCGGGGGTTCTTTAATAAATAAGTACTGGGTAATCACAGCGGCGCATTGTGATATTGGGTAAGCGAATTTTCAGTCTTTTTGTTTTTATTTTAATGTTATTAATAAACTTGACTTTATGCCTCTTACCCAGAGTGAGACTTCTGTGCATATTTTTGCGGGGGTTCAACTGGAAAAGTATGACTGCTGATAAGAATGAAAAATGAATCATGTACTAAACGTAGGTACCTTGCTAAAAAAAAAAAAAAAACCTGGCCTGTCATTTTTGACACTTTGGGGTTTGTTTCTGCCTGATGATTTCAGAATGCTTGCTACTTCGGCTTAAACAGCCGACATCCTCAGTTGAACAGATCATGCAAAATTAATGATATGATTAATTATTAACAAATGCAATATACTCAGAAATGTATTTGATTCTGTTTTCACTGTTTTCAGATAAAAAATATAAATAGATTGTCTGGTATCTGAGTGTTTTAACATAGATTTTTTTTCCCACTTTCAGTGAAATCAGAACATTTTACCATTTTGGGATTTTAAAGAAAGTTCACCTATTACACCAGAACGTTGCAAGCTCACTGGGCATCGATGAAAAGAATGAAATTAAAATGTTTAGCTTCTCACATTTGCAAGAACGTTCCAGTATCGTAGCAACATCTATCATACTACTTTTTATGTGTTTTATATTTCCACAGGGTCAATAAAATGATGATAGTGGCTGGAGATTACTCTCTAATCATATATGAGGGCACTGAGCAGGTCATCCTGCCCAAGCTCTTGGTGCCTCATCCGGAGTACAACAGTGCCACAAACAACAACGACATCATGATCATAAAGGTTAGCCCGCCGCAAAACTGAACACACAAGGTCTGACCCAAGTTCTCCTTTCAGTTGAGGGGTCCAGTTGAGCTGAACAACTTTGTCTCCATCGCCCTGCTGCCCCGGCAGGGTGCGTCCATAGCAGAGGGCAGGCTGTGCCGCGTGTCAGGGTGGGGGTACACCAATCCCCGTGGGGGCCAGATACCCTCCACCCTGCGCACGGTCAGGTTGCCCATCATCTCCTCCCACAAATGCAACAACAGTGAGTCTTTCAACGGAGACATCACAGAAAATATGCTCTGTGCGGGCTATAGCATTGGCGGGAAAGATGCCTGTCAGGTGAGTGTAGATCGTACTGCCAGTGATCTTGAATGCAGATGTTAAAATTAACCAAAGACAAATAGAGGAATTTTACATACATATACCTTCAAACTCTGCCTAGCAACAGGAGGACCCAACTAGAGAGCTAATCAAAAAAAAATTCCACGTTTTATAATGAATCACAAATTATTTTTGCAGTAAGAAATGATTTCAAAAGAATTTCAAAAGCCTAACCACACCATAAGAGCGACTACAGTAGTTTATAAGGAATATACAAAAAAAAAAAAAAAACAGCGTTTGATACAGATTTCTTACTGCTCTCTAACCAATAAGAAAGCAGTATCATGTGGGAATGAGACAATGGAGTCCTTTGATAACCATATTTTGAAGTTTGATACAGACAATATGTCTGTTTTGTTCATGTAGGGGGACTCTGGGGGCCCACTGGTATGTGACGGCCGCATCTATGGTTTAGTGTCTTGGGGGAACGCATGCGCTGATGCCCAATTTCCTGGAGTCTACACTGACGTGTCCAAGTACCGCAAGTGGATAGATGACACAATGATTAGCTATTCCACAAGGTGTAACAAGAATCCAAGAATTAGCACAACTGCTTAAATACAATGTCTTTTGGTATAATAGAGTCAAAACATAATTTGCATCATGTTGAAGGAACAGCATAATAATATATTTTGGAGAGCAAAACTGACTTTATTGGGGGGGGAACAGTGCCCCAACAGCCCCCACTCTAGCTCCGCCAGTGGTTCAGAGTTAGAAACTCCTGAGAAACTACTTGAATGGCTGTGAGCAAGAAAATGTGCAACTGCGCTAAAATCACTTACCATGTGTCTGTGACAAGTAATAGTGTCACAGCAACAATATGACAATGTTGTGCAATGACATTTTTCTACGCTTGTAAAACCAACACTGAAACGAAATCATATTAACAATTAAGCATATGGCTTTTATCCAGCATGTTTTTACGGTATTCCTTACTTGATATCCTTTTTTTGTGTTGTGGTGGCGTGATGTATTTTGACTGCCAATTTTCTGTGCTGCAATTGTGCATTAGCTATATTATATTTTATACAAATTTTATAAATTTCCTTCAATGAATGGATTTAAAATGCAAGTATGTAACACCAAAGAAACGGTGCAACAATGAACTGTACTTTAATGTTTGATACACTAAAATAAAATACCTATTATCCCATAATGTTGAATCTCAAAGAAAATTAATTTCATTATAGGTACTTAAGTTTCTTAAGAAACAGATCTTGAGAAGGAAATATAGTAAATATAATTTATGTGTGTATCAATGATGAACTTGATGTAAATCATGGATTTTTTTGTAAAAGCTACCTTCCAGAGCAGAATGTTCACCCCGATCACTGATAGCTGCCAAAATTGTAATGCCCTCATGAAATATGCATGCAATCTGTCTTCCCCTCTTAGCAATTTGTGTAATGGCTTTGAGGCCATCAAACATTGAGGCTCAGCTGACAAAGATTTAAACCAACAATATCAAGGAGCCTACAAATCTCACCCACCTCAAAATAAGAACTTTTCATTTCGAATGATACATTGGCTTGTAATAATGAGAAAAATGTTTGTCATTGCCATGGCAACCGCAGATCACTTGCTTTTGAGCCAGGGCATGTCTCATTTTGTGTTAGCATGATAGCTGATTTTAATGTGTCATTTGGAATTAAATTATCATTGCTTTGTGGACAATGAATTGTGTTTAAATGATAGCCAACAATTTGTATCTTTTATTAAAACTCATAAAACATTTCAACCTTGTTCACTGTGATGAATGTGCATCACTGACAGTGAGAGCAAGAGCCAGACATATATAGCGCTGCCGTCAGTGTCGGGTGAGGAGGAGGCACTAGAGATGAAGTGCAGAGTGACACGAATGACACTTTTCATCACCAAGATGTGCGTAATAAAGCATTTGGAATGGTGAACTAAATTAAATGTTGATTAAAGTTTACAACAATTTCAGTAAATGTTGACATGATTCACAGATAATAATTTTTTTGGTCTTTAAATCAGAGAAAATAATTTTCTCAAATTTTTAGTTGACGATAAATAACAATATACTGAAAATATTTGGCGATAAAAAGCATTGGCCAACTTTTTTTTTTACCTGATATTTAAATCAAAAGCATATTGTGCAAGCTTTTACAAGTTAAACCTGAAAACAAGAAAAAAATTAAATATCTGAAAAACCTGATCTGCTGAAAAATGAGTAAAAACCTTTTTTAAATATGCCACATTGAGGCACACGTAAGCCATCTCTGTTTTTTTTTTTTTAAAAAGGCTGTTGAACAGGGGGAACACACAAGCGGTTATGTAACTCGTAAGTTCAGATGTCAAATAATCGTAGCAGACTTCAAGCGACTTTGTTCTAAAATGAAAATGAGACTTTTGTCAGTGCAGCAAATAGATGTGAAGGGCACTATAACTAGAATATTCCATACTTTAAATGAGAACTGTCAAAACCTCAGAATGTGATTTTAGTAATTTTGCCTCCCAACTATAAGGTCTCACTTATGAGTAGATGACCTGCTTTCGAGGCCTCTCTTGTTGCATTAGCTGTCCCCATTTTCTTTGTCGCTGAGAGTGTCAGCCCCCTGTCTGGTTGACTGAGCGAACATTTTCAGATATTGCAGATCCGGTTAAGCAGAGGTCTTATGTTTCAACATGAGAGCTTCCCCCTCTGGAGAATGTTAGGAGATATCCGCTGACATACTTGAGCTCAGTTTTATGTGCTCAACATGCATATTGGAACTGCTCCATTAAAAGCTTTTCACGTAGTACAAATTGTGAGAACAGTTATATTCAAATTAACAATACTGAAATCAAAATACAAGATTAAGTTGCTCCATTGCCAACTCTTTGCTTGTGGAAGATAAATGTGTCTAATTTGCATATCAACAACATTGCTCAGACAGACCTGAGACGTGTAGCCTAAATTCCACATCCTTACTCGAGTAATGGATTAAAAAAAAAGTTCAGTTTTATGGGTGTAAAAAAATGGAAAATGGCCAATATTATTTTCCCCACACTAACCAAAAATGTATCTGTTGTGAAATCAAAACACTAAAGAGCTATTGCAAACTAAATAAAATAGATGTAATTAAAAAAATGTGTATAGCTTATTTAAAGCCGCTAGGAGGCTTTTGATCACTTAAGCACACATAATGTAAGAAGCAGCCGAGGTGAAAACCTGCTGGGGCACTCTCATCTTCTGTTTTTTTGTTTTGTTTTGTTTTTCTCATGAAAAGTTTTACTCAGGGTGTCACACAAACGGATATTAAAATCTGATCAATCAAAATAGCCATGGTTAAAGATAAATGATGGGATACTTTGCGTCGATGCTCTGAGCAATGACGAACGCTGACATGAAAACGTGACTTGGTTTTTATTCTGTCCTCCAAAACTTTGTGTTGATGCTCTGAGCAATGACGAACGCTGGGATGAAAACGTGACTTGGTTATTATTCTGTCCTCCAAAACCAAAGAGGCATTCAATTTTCCGCAAGATACCCATCCTACCCCTCCACCATTTATTCTGTCCACCTTCTTTCTTTCCCTGCTGGCCCGGAGGAGGTGCATTCATTCACTTAGTGATTCCTCATCTTAATTTGTCAACGTGGCTTCAGCCAGGAGGCCTTTTTCCCTGAATCTAGGACAGCAGGTCTGCTTGTTTAGACGAAACAGATGACCATGACCATGGCCTAGCTTCCATTTAAATGGACACAGACATTACCAGAGTGAAAAAGTAGCTTCAAAGTGAAGTCTCAAATGATGATACAGTAAAATGCTGTGAATTCATCTAAATATAAATATAGCTCTCTACTGAGCAATTAAGGGATAGTTCTATTCTAAAATATAATTTTGTGTCCATTGCTCAACGGATTTTTGCTTAATGGAGAGGAGCCGCTTTGATTATTAATCCGACAAGTCTTAGCAGGTTCATTTCACTACCTCTAAAAAAATTTCAGCTGTCATTTTGAAGGTTGGTCACATATACACACACAATTTTATTTTACTTCCAGAACTAGCTAGGTTGTTCCATCATTTCATGACATTTTTAAATAGTGAAAAGACATTGAAGAACATACTAAGCAGCTAACATTTATATTGCGATGACCGCTGTCTTTTGAACTTTTGAACATGCACATTTGCAAAGCTCAGGCCGAGCTGGGTTGTATTGCATGTGAAACAGTGCTTTGTAAATTAACAAGCGCTAACTACCACATCTGGAGTTAATGCCGTGCTGTAGATGCCTGGAGCTGCTACTGAAACACATCCTCGCTACATGCAACCAGACTCACTACTATGTAATATTCATCCGAGTAAAAAAACAAAGTTTGAGCATGAGCATTGTCTAATCTGACCGCAGGACAAAATGTTGTATAGTTCCGTCTGAAAGTGTTTTCTATCCATCATTCACACTCATCTAAGTGTATGGCATGAAAATCAGATGAGTCGTTTGATCGGTAGAACACAGAGAGGAGAGAGTCGTGTTGCTTTGTGGTGTTGACAGTTGACTTGGATGAAAGTGGTAAACAATTAGATAGACTCTGGCAGGACCATGATGAAACTTAATAGCATAAGACAGCTGGAAATGGTTTTAGGCAGGAGAACAAGGTGAGAGATGAGTAATGAGATGTAGGTCGCCAACGATAATTGCAAATAACAGTTAGTCAATTTCCATAACAGATAGCGAAGAGATATTCATTTGTTCTTAAGATGTCAAGTATTCAAGTGACGTCACCTTTGCTCTGCTGTTTTAATACGTAACAGAGAGTAATGTCAAAATGCATTTTGAGAAAATGCTCCCATCCCCTCCTTGTTCTGACTCTCTCGGTAGATTTATCAAGTTTCCCCTGAGAGAATTGACAGAAAGTAGAACACTTTAATCATGTTTCCTCTCCGTAGGGCCGCCATCAAAGGGGAGTCATTGCTTTGTTCTGTGGACAAGCTATTGCTGATAAGACGCCGGCAGCGCACTTTTAGAAGGTGGATGGATTTTGTCTCAACAAGTCAAGGAGTAAAATGTTCGCCTCTACACTATTTTACTTCCTGTAATACCCCTACAATACCTCTGACAAAGGAAGAGACATACTGTATACCGTATTTTCCGGACTATAAGGCGCACCTAAAAACCTAAAATTTTCTCAAAAGCCGAGCGTGCGCCTTATAGTCCGGTGCGCCTTATATATGGACCAAATTCCTAAATTTAAACTGGCCCGAAGCATTGTGTCATGAAATCAATCATAAGTGGCCCGCTGAAGACTATGAATCATGAATCAAAAAGACTATGGATCATTATTTTGTGATTATAAAGTAATTTGTTGCATCTGAAGTTGAAATAAAAAAGATAAAATGGAGAATAATTTGATTTGGATTAAAAATCTGCCATGATGCATTAATTTTTAAAGTGGACCCCCAGGGTCCAGAACAGCTGTCAAGAGTTTCTAAACATGCTTTCCTGGAATGATTATTTAAGGGTTAAAGTTTAAGCAGACCGATTGTACAACAATCATTTGCAGTTTTTGGTTATGATGAAATTCATTTACACCAGAAGAATACTGATTTTGACGTTTGTTGTTGTTACAGGATGAGAATACTTTGATTGTACACCCCGAGTAAATCTCCAGCGTTGGCCTAATCTACATACTGGCTCGTAACATAGACAAGAACAAAATATTTGCAGTAACTTTGTAGACGGCATCGAACCCATTGCAATCCCGAATGTTCCGTCATTTACATTCCATCAGCATTTTGCCAAGCTGCCCTTTCCAACGACGTCATTATGCGCCCTGTGTTTTATGCTATTGTCCCCATGCTTAGTATATGCCATCAAAGTGGCAAATAAATCTTGCGAAAATAAAACGCTCCATGTTGATGAAATACAACTTTGTGTATTATTTCGCACTAAATAATACAGTGCAGTTCGATGTTCTGCTAGAGAGTGAAACTTTTCTTTGTCTTACAAAAGCCGATTAAACATATGTACTAACACTTTGCAAAGTAGGGCAAAATGCTATTCTGACAAAGTACATATTAATTATTCTGACAACTGTATAACAAGTTGGAATTGTGTGATGCAAAGGCAAAGAGAGGGCAATGTGGACTAATGAGTTATTTTATGTCAAATGGATTCTGCCACTCAAAAAGTAAGCCCTTACGGCACTTAATTCCAAACCTGAACGGGAGATGTGCAAGAAATGCGTCATGATGTTCACTTTTTGATGTTCACCCACTTAGAGAGAATTTTAATTTGTAATCTTCAATGGATTTTGGCAAAGCTAATCTACTCAAACAAGCTTGTCTAAAGTGTCAGGTGAAATACGCTGTCTTGCATATGAGCTGCTGATTACAAAAACAGAGAAAGCTATTTTGGTTAAAATAAATGTCCTTCACAGACTTTTTTCATTTTAAAATTTCATGCCTCATTGCGAAACATCTGTGAGATCTGCGTGTATGTTTTTTTTTGGGGGGGGGGGGATGTGCTGATATTCACTTTTGATCGGCTTGGTTTTGACTTTGCATGACAATCACGCCTCTGTCCTTTTTACTCCCCATGTTTTAACCTCAAATATGACAGATGTTGCCGAACATGAGCTGCATGAGAACTAAGTGGGGAAAGCTCGGATTGCTATGGTGACTTCAAAAAATATATTTTCTTCATCGCGGCTCGCTTTATAGAATAGTTTACAATGAACGAGTTTCGAATCTAAGGTTGAGATGCTTTCATCGCGGTTCATCTCATTTACACAACTGACCGATATTATGCATGACTTTGTTTGCAAATATATCACAGCTACTTGATTATGTTTGATGGTTAAATAATGAAGTGACTTTCTGGCCATATGCACGTTCACTGCCAAGATTGTACTACGTATATATTATTCATTAGCATTTGGCTTCTCCACAAAAGTGCTGAGCCTTTAGGCCTCCCGAGACAAACACGTGCCCTTGTTACTGCAGCTTCTGACGTTCTGATTCAAATGTGTCACTCATAAATTTGCACTTTGTTTGTGTACTTGAGTGTGCGCACGAGATGCAAGTGAATTTGCGTCGGAGTTCAGAATGTATGCAGATTTGTATGATGAGCCTCATGACTGAAATCACGTAAAAAAAAATAGAAATTAATGGACACGTAGTTATATAAGTAACAAACGATCAAATGTATAATGAATAATGTAAGAGCCTGTTAGTTAATTAAGTAGCAGCAGTCCAAACTGCTTCTGGCTTCACGACAGGGCTAATTACTTCATTAGTGAAGACCACTGGCTCAGCCTAACAAAAATTTACCAAACATAGAAACCTTGTACTTAAGACCTCAGTTATAATAGTAATAAATTGTATAACTAAAGAGAAAGTAAACACATTAGCCAGACATATTCAGAGTAATTCTCAGCCATTGGATGATATCTATTTTCTTCCCCATCCAACTGTGGCCTCTGTTTGACCTTAGCGGGTCTACAAAATTGCAAAAAGAAAGGTTGCTAATGAATTTCACTTTCTGCTATTGCATCATAACACATCATAACAGCCCTCAAGTCTTCCAGAAGCTGCTTACAAATCACTTTGCCACCGACAGTCTTCTCATCTCTACAACAACAATGTCCGGTTCTTGCTATTAGCTTGAAGCTTGTATTTTGAAATAGTAAGGCAGTGCCATAACGATGGCAATTGTGAATTCCATTGTTGATAGTTCCGAATACTGTATTACACTCAGAACAGTTGTTATCTTGATGGCAGACTGACATTATAAGTAACAAGCTTTTCCTTAGCAGATTTAGCTAGCTAGCCCTTGCTTGGCGGATTTAATTGGGGCCAATCTAACGGAAAGAAATGCATAAGCCAGAATGACAACGTCGTCGCTAACACATTCCACATGAACATTTAAAGTAGATTTGCAACAAAATCAAATTTTTAATTAAATATGATTAATATGATGAAATATAATGTCCACAATTTCCCTCCAGTCCACTAGGTGGACTCAATAGCGACCGTACAAATGCTATTTTTAGACTGCAAGGCCTCGCTATTACTAACTTGTTTTCTGCCCATTTATCTAAAAAAAACAAAAAACAAGTAATTTATTTGTTTCCCGAAGCCAAAAACATTTTTTTCTCTTTACCAGTACTATTGATCAGTGTCAGTGCTCGGCGCCCTGCCCTTGAAAACCCGCTGGTGTCTTCCCATACAAACACCCAATGATTTAAAACCATTTCATACTTCATATTCTGAGTTTCATATTCAACTATTGCACATACTAGAAACTGTCACTGCTGGGATCACTGGTTCCGTATGTTTCCGGAATGTAACCTGGGCATAGCATTTATGATAGGCTCATGGCCAAGATAATTAATGCAAAGCCTTTACTGTAAGCTGCCCTAATAACATAATTAAATAGAAAACCATGCTTCTCCTCGGGGGCATCTATGAATTCATCACATCCTTTCATCGTATCTGTGGTAGCAGGGTGGTCGCTGTGTTTACTCAGCCACGTTTCCTCATATGCATCGTGTTTTCGTGAGTTATTGCTGAGAAGCCTCACATGTCTGAGAGCAAATCCCAGCGAGCGGCCGCAAGCCACCGGCCGCATCCTTCTGCTCCGTGTCCTTTTAATTTGAAAGAACAGTGACGGGCCAGAGTTGCAGTAGCTCTCTTTAATTGCTTCTTGTGCGGGTTTACAAAGGTAGTTGCAATATTGCTGCTTCAGCCTCTGAAGTCCCTTGGTGGATGTTCTCAAAAGCATTGCTGCTCCCTTAATCTGCTTTATAGTAGAAATGTGCTGAAACAGACTGAGGATGGATGCAGCGTGGAAGAAAATCTAATCTTTAATAAAATAGACCGCAGTTCCCTTTGATAACTCATGACACCAATTTTCTTTTAGCGTTTTTTTTTTTCATTTTGTCTTTTGTATCAAAACAGACCATCGCTGCAATCTTTTCCTTTCATGTGACAGTCGAACATTTGCAATATGACAGATTGAAGATGCTTCAAAAAGTCACTTGAGCGTGGTGTTTTCTGCAAAGCTTTCTCAATGTATTATATAAAAATATTTTTTTTTTAGACTGTAAAGCAATCTTCCTATTCTGAGCTTTCAACATCTGTTAAACTCAGGAACATTTTCAAAAGTTGCACTGTCTTGCAGTATTTTTGTATTATTTACTTGTTTTTCGCTCTCGTGTCAACTTCCGAAGAAGCACGAATGTGATGGCGCATGCATATTTTAAATTTAAACCAATTAGGTGGGAGGCGGCAGATACACAAGGAGGATCATAAAAAGGTACTTCAAGTCTAAATAGACCACCAGTCAGGCCGTTAATCGACCGATTGTCCAGTTTCACTGGGTGGGCTTCTTATTAAAACGCAGCAGCTGGAAAATGAGGAATCATGAGCAAGGGAGCCCAAGTGAGACATTAGCGTGCAAGGTGTGCAAGAGAAATAGTTTGCAATTTTCTTCTCTTACTGACAGCAGGAGAACACACAGAGAACAGACTACAATGGCAGGTGGCCAACAACAGAGACTCAAGTGAAATGGATCACTTAAGTGATTCAGAGTAACTCAAGTCCATAAAATCAGTGTTTATATTCATTATTGATTCACGTTTTGTTTTTGTTAGCGTTATGTGCTGTTTCGGTGATTCAAAAAAGGTGAGCAAGAATTCAAAAATTCGGATTGTTTAAATTACTCCCAGTCTATCACAAAATGGTTCAGTGAGCCAAACGGAGCCTAAAGGGTTGAGACAAACTTTTTCAAAGCCTATGTTATGTGTTTTACAATTTAACAAATAAAATCATTGTGGGTGGTAAACCACATAGAATACAAATCAAAATACAAAGTAATGGTCCTGTGTAGAGCTCTCAAAATTAATGACAAGTAATTGATTATCGAATTAATCAACAAATATTTTAATAATCGAGTAATTGTTTTAGAGGCAATTTTTATTTTTCCTATAATGGTGCAAATCCTCTAACGTCCTTTCAACAGCAATTGTTCATTAAATGTTGTGTTAATTCATGAAAACAAAAAGATAATCTTTTGTGTTTAATCATAACAAGACTTTTGCAAGTGTCTGCTTTTACAATGGAAGACAATAACTTCTTAGTTTAAAAGCTCTTGTTTGATATTGTTTAATTATGTACTGTTTTTTATCACTAAACAATGAAAAATAAAGAGTACAATTGTTTTGTAATACACTTTCATGCAAAATAAAATTTTATCAGATTACCGATTAATCAATTAAATAATCAGAACTTGATCCAAAGAGTATGCAATAGTGAGTGGCCTAGTCCTGTGTGGAGTAACTTTGCGCCTTCGTGGACTCAAATAAAATATGAGCTTGGACCTCTTTCTTATTTTACTCACACTTAAGCGAGTGTGAATCTTGGTGACGTGCGCGTTTACTTAATATAGTCCATTCCGCACATCAAGATAACCAAGAAAAACATGAATCCATAATTTTGCTGGTGCAATCTTCTTTCTATTTCTACATGGGTGCTCTGAGGAGAGACTCCCACATGTAACTCATCTGATCCTGGCCTACTTTCTTTTTATGTAACATTGTGGCAGTTTACGATCTCTTCAAATAGTCCCCCGACATCCCTCACCCCTCCTCTATTTGTTGTTGATGTTTACTATATCGTAGCATCCGTACGCCATGTGGGAAAAGTGGATCGTATGCTCAAGTGAGTTCTGATCCGCGTTGTGGTTGAGTCTTCTGAATTCGTCATTTATGCATCCTGGTATTTGTGGAACTACTTGACATGTGGAATATTAATGAAGAATGAAAGTCAGCCGGGTAGTCCTCAGGGAGCTGGACTAATTTAAAGCACTTGATTGTGTCCATTTCTGAGAGGCATTTTGTGTGAGCCTCATTGACCCTGTAGAAATTTGTTCTCTCTTGAAATAAGAGCTCAGTCTTTTGAAGACATATTATATTTTCTAACCAAACAATAATATAATTTCAAATGATTAACATGTCCAACCCGGTCAACAATCACTAAGTTATGTAAGATAAATGTAACCCCACCAGAGATATCTTTTTTTTTTTTTTTTTTTTTTTTTTTTTAAGAGTTAGCCTAAATTTGATGCACTGATGTAAAGAAACTGCATTCAGACGGAGAACAAATTAAACAGCTCACCAGCATGTGTGTGGGCACAACCGCTGCAGATTTTTGTTGAAGAGTTGTGTCATCCACTCATGCAGAACACACTAATGGCTGGCTATTTCCGGTTTTGTCAATGAGAGCTTCATGATGAACTGTGTCAAACGTGGGAGGCAAAGCTTTCACATTCAGAAGGTCATTATGACTGTCGTCTCATATTATACACAATATAGGCTACACAAGGAACTGATGAATAACTAGTTTTGAAATTAGACTAGTAAGAACTGAAAAGAAAATTGTAATAAAAGATGAATGGTAATAAAAATTGCTAGAAACGGCTCTTTTTTAAAAAAAAAAAAGAGAAAAAAATGAAGACAGTTTGCAACTTTAGTATTGACATAAAGTCGATACACAATTTGTCTGTGCAGGCCAAATATAATTACAATGTGGGCCAAATTTGTCACGCGGGCCAGATTGACACCACTGGTATAGTCTTTATCTAATGGCATTGTACTTGAAGCAGGCATTCTCCCAATGTTGAGGTAGAGGAGTAGATGTATTGTTTGGATCATTTGAAAATCCCTAATGGTCCATTTAATTAGTTTGGTTATGTGTTAGGGTTGTTGGATGAGTGTCATAGTATGGTTTCAAATTAAAGTCAGCTTTTCAAACTAGGGTTAGAGTTTCATAGTAGGGTTTTAAACTAAGGTTTAGGTCTTGTAGTAGAGTTTAAAACTGGGGTTAAGGTTTTGAAACCAGGGTTAGGTTTTCAAAGTAGGATTTAAAATCAAAGAGGGTTTCAAACTAATACGAATTCACTTTATATTTATAATGAGCTTTCCCTGGACTGGATTCTTGTTTTTTGTTTTGTTTTGTTTTTGTTTTGAGATGAATGTTTGATTTAATGAAGACTTGAAATAAAGTGCTTCTGAATGTTATAGTCTTTCTTTGTGAGTAAGCACGTTGAAAGCTTGTCAGAATGATGAATACTATCTTGGGCAGAAATGTTCACTCATGATGAGAGGGAAATTGTGCTGTGCTCACATTTCAAAGTTGGTTCTCACTAGACACACTTCACTTTCAAATGAAGCCAGATCCCACTCGTCTCCCTCCAACACTGGGGGACTTGGAAGGTCCAGCGCATTGTTTAACTCTTCATGAGATTAGCAGAGCCCAGACTGTCTGCCAGGCTCTGATACGACTGCCGCTGAAATTACAGCTGGCCCGCTGAAAGGATGTTGGCTCGGCCTCTCTGGGGGCACCTTTGGCCGCCAACAGCAGGCTATACCTGCTGAGCGCTGTAGAGAGCCTTGTCAACAACCGCCGAAAAAGCCTTGAGCTGCAAGGGAGGAGTTGGGGGGGTAATAGCTGGTTGCGGCCCCCCCGGCGAAGCCTCCGCCTCCAGGCAATTTCATCACCCCTGAGCTTTAGCGGTCAGGTACAGCGTGAATCGTTCAGGTCTAATTTATTCTAGAGCAGAAACTCCCAGAGCATCCTCACCTACTCTCACAGGCAAGAGAGTAATGATTGTTGTTGTTTAAAATGTTCAGGAAATTCTATAATTTGAATAATAAATCTAGATCTAGAATGAAATTTTGTGAATTACTATTTGAGTCTTTTTTTATTCAAATAAAACTACAAAATCAATGGATGACAGTAATTGAATTTTATCATTTTATAACTGGTCATGGTTGCACTGACATCGATTAGTACACTAATATTATTTGTGCTATAAAACATACAATAGGTGCTAAATTTATTAAGCCCTGCTTTTGCTTTTGGAATTGCAAAGCCAGCATTGCAGTTCAGCAGACTGAGAAACTGACTTTTAATAAAAAAGTGTGTGACTGAGTTAAGTTGCCAGCCTTTAAAAACTAAAATAAAAGTTACTCTGTCCCCATATTCCCTCTTCCCGCCATGAATTATTAGTGGACTGGCTTGGATTTGGTCCCCTGATGATTTCATAGACAGATGCTTAAGTTGGTTGAGGTTCATATCTTTACACTGCTGGCTCACATGCAAATTTATCTATTGCGCTCTTACCTTAGCCACAGTGATCTAATTTGTGCGTTCCTGTCTGGTCATTTGCAGAAGACACACCTTGCTGAGCTGTTCCTTCCATTTTACGACATAGCTGAAGGGAAAATCTTAGCTCGTTAGCTGTGTGCACTGCAGCGTTCATATTTCGACTGTAAATGTCTTGTTAGAGGCAAATTTGCCAGTCGGGAAAAAAACTTGCTCAGCCCCCCCCCTCATTTAGTTTACGAGTTACTGTTCTCTGTCCTTTAAAGCACATAAAAATCAAACTCTGTGCACACATGATCCCTCAACTGTAACCCATTTATCTCCAGCATGGATAAAACTGATAAGATCATTCCGTGTTCATTGGGGAGAAAAAAAATAGCATATCATTTGAATCTGAATGAAATGTGGGGAGCTCAGTACAGTGAGAGCGCGCTCTCATAACATGTCAAAGCAAAGAGTGACGTTTGGAAGTTTTGGGCTGCTCGTTACTTAGCCTCAGAAGAGCAGGACACAGCAGGATGTGTTAGTTTGGACCAGGGGGATCAAACTTAATTTTGTTGCGGGCCACATCACAGTTATGGTTTCCTCCGTGACTCAAACAGAAATGGATGGGCCCTCGTATTATCACATACACACAACATAATCCAGTAAAAAATATATATATGTATTTTGAAAGTGGGATTGTAACCAAAAATAGTTGCAATATCTCACAGTTATTAAAAGGGAAGACAATTTACAATCATGGTATTTTAACAACAAACATTGAGTTGACATGATTTGCTTTTGCGGGCCACATAAAATGATGTGGCGGGCTGGATCTAGCCCCCGGGCCTTGAGTTTGACACCTGTGGTTTAGTCACTTCCTTCACAATGCCATAAAGTGTTGACAAGGGCTGGAGGGAAAGTCATTTTAATGACAATTACCACACAATGGCAGAGTCTCCAGTGTGGATATGAGGCAGCAGCTCAATAAAAAAGGCATACAAAATATCCCACAGCCCGGTGCTTGATTTCCTGCGAGAGTCTTCATCATGTGCCACAGGGAGCGACAAATGTGTGTCACTGGCTCCAGCTGTTGCCTTGATTAACTGCGTGTCTAACTTTGTGTTTAACTAAAGTTATGTGGTATGCGCCAATGATTAATGGAAGATGTGATGCAACAAATAAACAAAAGCGAAAGTTGTGGGCTGAGCTAAATATTCGGAAGAACGACAAAATGGCATGTGGTGTCAAATTCCCCGTGGCTATTCATTCCACCGCTGTTTATCCATCCATCCATCCAAACATCCATTTTATGAACCGTTTTAAATTTTTTGCCAGGGGTTGTAGATTTAAAAATCTGGAAGGGCCCCCGAGTGAACCAACATGGCACTAATACTATGTTGCAAAATCAAATTTGCATTTCTCAAAACGTGCCTGCAATGTTTGTAACAGCTTGAAGAGTTTGCCCTCAGAGCCTCGGAGTCTTTTTTTTTTTTTTCATTTTTACCTGAATATGCAGAAATTCTATTTGCATGTTCTTTATCATGAGCCAAAGAACAGAAAGCTTTTATGTTTCCATGCCAGGAGGCCTGAAAATGCTCACGTCCAACATGCACCTTCCTATCACCATCTGCTCCCCGTCTCCTACGGCTTAACAAGAGTCGTGTAAACTGCCAGCATAATTAAGGGGAGGAAATCAGATATGCACATTCAAAAAATAAACACAAAAGACACAAAGACAGGCAAAAAGGGCTTTGTAATAATACAAGTGGTACCAGGTGAGTGACAAAGATGGAGAGAAACGCAATTTTATTGCTTCAATGTACGTTTCATCTCGAGAGAAGGTGACCTCTGCTTATTGAAATAACGATGGATGGATGGATGGATGGATGGATGGATGGATGGATGGATGGATGGATGGATGGATGGATGGATGGATGGATGGATGGATGGATGGATGGATGGATGGATGGATGGATGGATGGATGGATGGATGGATGGATTCAATTGCGCTTGTAGGAAAAAACTCAATGTACCTCGCAAATGTCACATTGACAAAATGAATTACAGTATTGATCTTTATAGAGTGGCTGTGCGACACAAACTTGTCAGGAGCTACTTCACACTTTTAACAATAGTGTTGTCATGGAAATGCAGGCCTTGATCGTTCAGAGTTCTCGAGTGACATTTTATGAGGACTTTTAAATGTACGAATGTTGGAAGTGGATCGTCTGTTCATGTCTGTGACAAGAACAAGTTGCCTTTCTCGTTCCTTCGCCTACGTTCCTGACAGAAAGGTCAGGGAACTTGTTGGTGCTGATTTTCAGTAAGAAGCCAGCAGAAATGTGCATGTGTGTGTGTGTGTGTGGGGGGGGGGGGGGGGGGGGGTATATTATTCCTTTTTTTTTTCGTGCCTCTGACTAATAACTAATTCTCATGAATCAGCCAACTCCTTTTTTTTTCAAGCTGCTCAGTGGCACTGAAGCGAAAACATTTCAGCTCTCGGAGCTTACCTAACTTGTATTAAACAACACAAAAGAAATCCTGAATATAAATATTAATAGCACGGTACACCTTGCGGTATGTATGCCAACAGAGATCATCCACCGCAAGAAAATTTTGACAGTGTTGCTGACCAGCAAAACAGCAGCACATCTCATTTGTAAGTTACCAAGGTTGCAGCTCTTCTCTCCGAAGCTGCCATAAGGCTGTTTTTGCTGCCTGAAATTTCGACTTGTGACTCATGTTGCTTTGTGATTTTAATAGCGTGGGATGATCCAAAAACACGTCCAGGGGTCACTTGCATGAACATTCCAATTTTACATAAATGTAATGCCTAAATTTGAATGCACTTTATAACTTAGCTTCCCAGTTACAATCTAACTGCTTATTTTTCAGGCATTGGTAAGTCTGATTTTAATGCAGTGCCAACACCATCCATGCATCCGTCCATCCATCCATCCATCCATCCATCCATCCATCCATCCAGAGTGGCACCTCCCCTGGTCTTATTATTTACTCCTGATTGAACATTACACCTGCGGCGTGCATAAATGAGATGCCACTTGCCACAATGCTGTCACTCATCTCGTCTAATTCCGAAGCATGGTGTGTTGCTCTGCAACATCACCTTATTTTGTACTACATGACGAGCTGCATTGTAGGACAGAATCAATTCCCCACCTTGTGTACCCCGTGGTTGACAATGTGTCACAACAAATCTTTAGATGGTGGGCTTGAAGCGCTTGTTATTCTGGAAAGTATCGGTGATAAAGCCCAGCGTGCACCTTGATGCAACCATCTGCTCCCTCGTCTTTGCCTGAGAGTTATGTAGATATAAAAGCACTGTTGCTGTTCTGCCAAGCGCTGCGTGTAAACACAGTACTGGCCACGCACCAGGTTGTGACTCCAGCGCGACAGACGATGGAAATGCACGGTCAGTAAACAAAGCCAAAACAATCATGGATTTCAAGGAAATCATTATATGAGTCTCAAATGGTGTTAGATCCAGACCACCACAACACTAAACGAAGCAAGCCATTAAACGGTATTCATAAACTGGGTTGCTGAAAAGTCAAGCCTTTCTGTTTCGCGTTCAAAATGAAGAGACAAAAGGACATTTTGTCCTATTTCTGAACCTTAAAGACGAATAACAATGAGGCAGACATTGAGACAGTCCGATGATGGTGTTTGAGAGAACTGAAAGAAGAAGAAGTCGAGAGCGCAGCCTGAGAGTGAGGAGGCTGAGAGTGAGATGCAAGCAGAGTGTGACACACAAACTGAATATTCAGGTAAGTACATTCATGAGCACTGGACCATCAGGTTTGTGATGTGGAGAGAAGAAGAAAAAAAAAGCTTGCATAATGGTTGTGTCGTGTGTATTGTATAGCAGGCCCGTAATAGTTCTGGGTTGCTGTGGCCACTGGCAAAATAATGTGGACTAATCAAATAGAGGTGCAATGTCAACTTGCAGATTGTGCAATATTCCGGAACAACACCTTAAAGGCTTTGTCGTCAATAAACCGCTGATGTTCGTGGTAAAAAGTGATGATGGGTGAGTCACTGTCCTGGTTTTGGAGCAGTCTGCTATGTCAGAGCCTGACAGCCAAACTGCTGTGGCAGGTGCTTTATGTTCTCTCTCTGCACAATTCAATCCGCTGATTAATTGCCCCCCTCAGCACGAGCAGGGGCCGGCGGGAAACCATCAAACTACATTCAATAGGGCTGACTTCCAATTTACGAGTGACGATCTGTTTGCATTATTTCCGTTTACGTTTAATAGCTTCAGAAATACAACTTCTACGTGCAGATGAGTTGTTCTGTTCAAGAAATCACATCACATTTTGGAAAATGAATATTCCAAAAAACTTTATTTCATATACAACACAATGCTGTCAGTCTTTCAATCAAAAGGAAAACAGGTCTAACCATATTCTAAACAGTTCTTCAATTGGTCAGGTTATGTAAGAGCTAATGTGGGGTGACATTTTTTTTTATGACAGACTGAAATGTGTCTTACAAAAGGATTGATGTCAAGATGCACGACATAAATTGGACTTTTCTGTGCGTCTTTATCCCTGCTCACACATTTATCACAGTGTTCACTTTGAAGGTGATGAAAGACAGAAGCTCAACGCAAAAGGTTACAGTTGACACGTCATGCATAAATGATAAGGACGCTAACAAATGGCAGTAATTAAGACGTCCCGTCAATGGCTTGCATCCTAATCCGTCGCCTCGTTCATTAATAACCCAATGTGCAATCTGAACATCAGTTAGGATTGTCACGTTAGAAATACTACACAAACAACCGGCTTAAAAAAAATAAATGAAATAAAGGTTTGTAATCAAAACATGAGCATCTCATGCTGCCTAAGAGCGACGACGTTGGTTGTGCTCGTCAGGGTGTGCGTCAGTGTGCAACTCTTCTTGTAAACATTTCCCGCTCGTTACAGTCGGTCTGACGCACCAGCGTCAGAGCCATCTGGCCGGAACACAGAGTGCCCTCCCTCGCAAAAGATCGGCGACGCTGGTGAATACATTTCAAAAGGAGGGAGCCCAAGTAAACAAATGGCTACGTCCTTTTCTCTTCACGTTTACACCAACGAAGTTATGAATGTAAACGTGTTGTTATTGCTCTCGCTGACAAAGTTGATTTGGCACTGCTCCAGTCTGGCAATATCCCCGAGATCCAACTGGGACAGCAGCTGAGTCGGGTCCGTGTTTGTCGTTAAAACCGTCCGCTTGCTTTTGCGCTCCGTCTCTGAGGGTCGCTCCTCTCCCGCCATCTCCTCGTCATCCTCCTCTTCCTCCGTGATGGAGCAGAGACGAGCGGCGCTGCCGGGGGTGTCGGCGGGCGACCTGTAGTGGCACTGCCCGTTCAGAAGCCTCCTCAGGGGCATCAGGGGCACCGCCTCCTCCCCCAGCAACTGCTGCCGGCAGTGCCGGAAGTCACTCTGACGCTTGAGACGTTTAAACTCGCTGAAGGCGGAGGTTGTGTGCTGGTAGAGGCTTTGCGCGATGGCCTGGGCCTTCTCCGCCTTGCTCACCAAGACGGCGTGACAACGAAGGACGATGGCCATGTTCTTTATCTGGTGCCTGTAGATCCAGGCCAGGATCTTGGGGCGACACGGGTCCGGCGTACAGCAGGTGATCCTGCTCAGAGAGTAAAGATGAACGGGACTTTTTTTCCCAGATTTGTCGGCGCTCATGCGGATGCCTTGCGGTCCCACGGTCAACCTCATTTTGACGCTCTGCTCCCCGTAGCTGCTCTTTGCCCAGATCTTGGCCACCGCTTCCTGGGTGCAACCTTCCCCCTTGGCCGTGATGGTGACCACACTTCCCAGATAGCGCACATTGTAAACAGGCTCCTCTCGGTTTAGTTCCACCTTCTGTCGTTTGGTATGAAAGATGTTTCCCACCCAGTCGAAGGGGCAGTCGGGCAGCAGGTCGGGACAGGAGCGCAATAGAGTCGAGAGGATGGAGTGATAAGTCAATCCTGTCCCCAGACTCTTGCCTTTCATTTTATGGTCATCCTCCACCAGAACAAACTTGTTCCTCCTCCAGGGCAGCATGGTGTGGCAGCAGGAGGAGCTCCTGTGCCCCTCGCTTGCGTCTTTTCAGTTGGGTCCAGAAAGCTGGAGGTTCTATTGACGTCCCTGTTCAGCGTCGCTGAGAGAGAAAGAGAGAGGACAGGCAGAAAAGCTGCACAGAAGCGCAAGTGAGAGCAATGTAGCTGGAGTCAGTCTGCTCGTCTGCTCGCTCCTCCTTCCCTCGCCTCCTCTCTTTCTTCTTTCTCTTGTGCTGTTTGCATCATGATGCGCTGCGTTGGGAGTTTGCACACCCCTCCCTGCCTCTTTGTTTGGCTTCCAAATGGATCCCCTCTGAAGCATTACTGAGCTGTCCAGCTCGGCAATGAGATATCGCTATATTTACGATTCCTATAAAGCTGAGGCAAAGGACCCACCCGCCCATGAGAAGTGTCGGGGGGGTGGGGGGGTGGGGGGGGAAGTACTTCTGGAGTGTGCTTGATGAAACATGAAATAATTTCTTGTTTCGAAGAGGAACTCATTTGCCAATCCGAATCTTGACATATGTTTATGATAAAAGCACATTGTGCACAATGTTCATCATGATGCAAAGTTTTTTTTTTTCTTAACCAACGACACAAATGAGTGTTACAAGGGACTAAAAATATGAGAGCGCAAATAATTAACTGCTATATTAGCATTTACCTCTGACTTGAGCTACGTTTAGTATTTTCTATCAGTATTAGTCCAAAGCATTCTCATTTCGTACTGACAAATGTCATTCGGACAGCCTCGTTGGCAAAATTGTCTTTTTGTTTACACTGTAGTTCTCATCATAGACAGCGGCGGTGGGAGTACAGATGAAAAGTAAAGACTTCATGTTTGAGGTGGTTGCAAGGCCATATGTCACATTCTGAGTGTGTGTGGGTGCCAGGCGGTGCCGGCACTAATCCTTCTTCCTGACACTGGGGGCACAAATGCTTGTGAGCCATTAACTCTGCCTTTCAACTAGTAAACAGAAAAATGTCAAATGATATAAACAGTAGTGCACATCATTTGCAAAGCTTTATCATGACTTTGATGTGTTGTATAATTAGGGCTACCTCTCAATGGTTGCCAAATTTTGCCCATCAATTTTGAGTCGGACTAAAATTTTCATCTTGTCACACATGACCAATGAATGTGATGATTTTTTTTTAAATTCTTAAATATATTTTGATATTCTAAACTTCTGATCCACACTTTTTCTGGTTTATCAGCAATAGTGAAAATGAGTGATTATTTTCAGTGATTCATGCATGCACCTTGAAATTGTGTACCATTTCCACTCAAATTTCAGTGGCACGTGTTCTTAGTTTTAAAATCTGAAACACTGTATAATACAATTTGAAAATATGTTTTTGCCCACCAAAATAAAAAAATAAAAATGACATTGTATAATATATTTTCAGTTTTGTAGTGGTACCAGACAGAAAACTAAGTGACTGACCCAAAGTAAGCGTCAAGTCCTGCAAATAATTTTTGAGACATGCCGCCATGGAATCATTTTGTGGTATCTCTAGAGTCAAGATCATTTCCTTGTGATTCATGAACAGCATACTTGCAACGCTTGATCCTTTTTAATCACGCTTTTTCTTTTTTCCATTCGCTTACTTTGAGCTGTTGTTGTTGTTGCGTTTACATCAGTGAGTCAGACTCTTCATCACACAGCAGTGCGATGCAATCAATGAAAGGAGCCTTGTGAGTGCCCCACCTCTGGAAAGGCTGATTAATGTTTGGGGCGAGGCGCTCAGCAACACACGAGACAGAAAGATGCTTGTTTCTCAACAGAAAGATATTGGACATTTTTTGCTGAGGTTTCTTATGCATAGAACCCGAGATCATTATGCTACTACCTCATTCTGTCCATGATGTAACGAGGAGACCAAAGTGTGCAGCACAACTCACTTTCAATCAGTGTGTTTCTCCCTATTATCAGGAAAGTGCTGCACCACATTGAGGGATTAAGTGAGCTTGTAAGGTCAAATGAAAAGAAGATCCAGCAATTAGCCGACAGTAATGAAGATTGGGGGCGGACGAGCGCCTCAAAGGGGAAATGTCACATGACATGGGGAAGATTAAAAGTTCAACACTTGGGTAATTATGCCAAATCTCACACTGATACTTAGCAATGATTTGGGGCTGTTATTTTAAGTTTGTAAATAAAACTACATAATTCCTGCCATTTCTACTTATCCTGTGTTGTGTGGGTTAGCAAAGGCCTATGCCAAATAATTCTGTTCTACCTCCAACAACTATACTTGCATTTTCCTTTTCTTTCAGCCAGAGTAGGAACAAACAGCAAGAGGCCTGCTGGTGTTTTTGAGGTCACAAAGAAGTTCACACCTCTTACTGTCAGAAGGATTTTTGAATATCTAACATTCATTCATGTCAAGGTTGATCATGTCTGACTCATTCAGCCATGGGAGATGCAAGATCTGAGGATCAAACACACGGCAAGCAGTCTAATAGCAACGTTATTCATGAAACTATTTTATGTACATATAACATGTCACATAATACATTTTTTTGCCATTTTATTTTCTTTAGTTTGTCAAAATGGGCTTGTTAGTTTTTCAACCTCTGCTACTCTTGACAATGCGACAGACCTTGATGGATTTACACTAGATCTTGGGACAAGATGGAAATAACAGATTTGGAGAAGCAATCCTCATCCATTTATTTAAGAGATTTAATGCTGTTGCCCAAAAGATTGATTCGTGTAAACTGCGTTGTTGCGTTTACGGTCAAAGACCACGAGCTTGTGTCTTTCAAAAATATTTTAGCTGTTAAGTATGAAAAACACACGAGTCAGGTGTATTATTCAGTTATCATTTGCTAATTTAACTTTTTTTTCTACTGAATTGTCAGTCCAAGGAAAATCACGGCAACGTGCCGTTTTTACGATTTATGCAAGATGGAGGGTAATAAATGTCCAAGCCTCCGTACTCACAGTTACAAATGACTACACTGACATCTAGTGGTGACAATGACGAAGTACGTGTAGAGTTGCCAGGTGTTTTATATTTAAGTCTTGATACCAATGTTGCTGCCAAAATTAGCATTAGGCATAAATATTGTTAAAATTGGTTGTTTCAAATGTAGCAAAAAATTTGTTGATTACAAGTTCTACAATTTAAAATGTTCTTTCTTTGCATGATAAAAAGTGGAAAACGTCACCATAACGCCGGCAACGCCGATGACGTCAGTCGAAGGGTTGCTGACAAAGCCTGACTGCAGGCCCCCGTCACCTCATCAGGCACGTATATATGGTTCCTATTGGTAATATGGCGACACTTAGCAACTGTTTCAGCAATTTTATTCTTCGATTCGAAACAGTTTCTAACGTAGTTTCTTTTCGGGTAAAGTGACGCTAGCTAACCGTTCATTCAGGTCGTTAGCATGTATGCTCGCAAACTCGTTCAAAGGAGCGAAACGGAAGTAAACAAAATTTCCTCACAAAACTACCGCTACTTTTTATTAAAGAGTATTAACTTCCAACAATTTTTGTTGACAATAAAGGGTAAGGCCGTCTGTTGCCTTTTCACATTGTGCTAACGCAAGAGTTTTACATAATAATGAAACCGAAACCGTGATAAATGTCATTGGGTCAGTTTGAAATGGACAGTATGTGATGCACTTGGTCGAACTCCTAAATATGGCTTGAAATCAATATGTACGCACAAATTAAAACCACTGAACTTGACTGGTACAGTACTGATTGAAAAACATTTGACACTAATATGTGCACTTACCTTTGTCATGATAGCACAATGGACTGGAGTCTCTCCGCTGTCCAGGTGGGCCTCTTGGCTACCAGCTCGGCCTTCACTGCTGTCTTCTACAACGTGTACAGGAACAAAGCAGCGACGGTGACCAAATTAAAGGTCCGCCGTTGAAAAAAGTTCAGTCTCAGTAATCCTTGTGTAACTCAACAGAAATCTCTCCTGTGCACAGGATGCCAAGAAAGTTTCCATTGACCAGGATTTGAAAATGATCTTGTCTGAAACACCGGGAAGATGTTTCCCTTATGCCGTCGTTGAGGGTGAGTTGATTCTTGATTTCCAACTGCTGTGCCCTGTTGCGCGTTGTGCGGGATGTCCGATGTTGAGCCAGGAACAACAAAGATGCGGAGTATAGAGTTGGTTCTATTATTGGCAAGATCTTGGGTTGTTTAATGGCGGCCAATGCACGAGGCACGGCAGCAGATGAAACAACAGCTTCCTTCTCCAGGTCAGCTTCTTTTATACTGCCCGGAAAGGCGGGAACTTGTCACATGACCATTTGGTACCTGAGTGTTGGGGGCGTCACCCCCCTGTGTGCCTATGTGAATGTGTTCATAGAATGTGTTCAGAATATTCGTGTTCTGATTGAGCAATTATGTTTATATAAACTCATAAAGAGAATTGTACAGATATGAGCATCAAAACGTATATGAGATTGTCTAACCTAACAGAACATGTACACATTACTGTTGCTCTCTCTTCAGCCCTAAGAAATGTTCATTGGGCCAAACATTAAAGAGGCAAAAATTTAAGATACATTTACAATAACTGACCAAACATTCAGCAGGCCAAATTACTAATCGGTCATTCTTTACAGGTGTCGTGAAGTCTGCGAAGGAAACGCTCAGTAGCCAGTTTCTTGACAATTGCAAAGGGGTCATTGAGAGACTGACTTTGAAGGAGGAGAAAATGGTTTGGAACCGCACCACTCAACTCTGGTATGTCAGTAAACAAGCAAGTCAAATGTATGTATGTCGGGAAGTAGATGTGAGTTGGTTTCATTAAAATTCTTCCCTGTGCAGGAGCAACACTGAGAAAGTCATCCACCAGCGCACCAACTCGGTTCCGTTTGCACTCGGCCCCCACGATGACAACATCACCGCCACCGTATGTGTCGTGCGCCCGCTCGAAGCCGCAGAGTTAAATCTGGAGACCACGTACGAGAACTTCCACCCCACCGTTCAGTCCCTGTCCAGCGCCATCGGCAACTTCATCAGCGGCGAGCGACCCAAAGGCATTCACGAAATGGAGGAGATGTTGCGCTTGGGCGACAGCGTCACGGGCGTCGGCGAGCTGGTGCTAGATAACAACGTTATTAAGCTGCAGCCACCCAAGCAAGGCTTCTTGTATTTCCTCACTCGGTTGGACTTTGACGCTCTCCTGAGGAAGCAGGAGCGAGACGTCAGACTGTGGCGCATTCTGACCGTCGTCTTCGGCCTGGCCGCCTGTTCCACCTTCTTCTACATTTTGTGGAAGCAGTACGAGCGCCACAGACAGAAAATGCGCGTGAAGCGCATGCTTAAAGAGTTCGAGGAGCAAGAGAAGAAAAATAAGGAGGAGCAAAATTGGGAGGAAAGTGATGAGCAGACCAGCCGGTGCGCCGTATGCTTGTACCAGGAGCGCTCCTGCGTCTTTCTGGAGTGCGGACACGTGTGTACGTGCACGAGATGCTACGAGGCTCTGCCGGAGCCAAAGAAATGTCCCATCTGTAGGGCCATCATAGACAGGATGGTGCTCATCTACAATACCTAGTACCAAAGGAATGAGTCAGTTCTCTATGTCGTCATGGGGCAAAACAAGGGAGGTCAGGTTGTATCCATTTATTGAATTATGGCACTTTTGCTTATGAACCTAGTATCCCTTCCAATCAGATACCAATGTTTTTTATGCATATATGTACAATAAACTGATATAAATGCACAATATGATGTACTTCCAATAACTGCTATTTTAGGCATGGGGTGGAAGGAGTAACTAGCAAAAGGCACATTTAAGGTAGTATGCACCAGGCAGGCAAGGCTCCCAGCGCACCACTCAGTTGTAAAACTTTCAAAACAACAACAGGGAAGGTGTGGTCGAACGTAACAGCCTCTTAGCAAGTAATGGGTAGCTGCTCAACGTAAGGTAGAGCCAAGTGCAAAATGAAAGCGAAAGACTTGTTTCTGATGAATAGTACAGTACTAGATTTAAAAAAAAGAAGAAAAGAAGAAGTTGCCAGACAGCTGGCAGTGGCCTCGAATTTTCACTGCATTTATTTTAAGGGTAATATAAGATAGGTTGAAAGTGCTGAGTTCATAGTTTGGGCTTTAAACGATTTATGTAGGCAATTCTAAACGTTCCCGAGCGGTGTCTAGGACTCGGGCTTAGAACAGGAGTGTTCGCTGTTTTCCCAAATCTTTCATTCGAACTTCAAGGCTTTGTAACGAGCTTCACCGCTGACCGTAAGGCTGCCACACCAAATCAGTTTGCTCAGTGGGGATCTGAAGCAGACATGCGTGTGGACACTTGGAGCATGAGGAAATAGTGATGTCGTGAGGCCGACCAAAAACCTGTGCACAATTATATTTTGATGGGAGTGGATGTCGGTTATCATAGAATCCAAAGGGGCGCAGGTGCGAGGGGGACTGTGTATGGACCAGTCCATGGGTCAACCATTGAGGCGAACTGCGAGAAATGGAGGTTTAAGTATGTGTGGATCTTTGAAGACTTGGACTTTCCTTAGTTTTGATTAAAAAAAAAAGGTTATCTTGTTCTCACCTGTTGTCAATAAGATTTTCTGGGATGTCAGTACCCCATGGTGAAAAATGCTCTCCTAAGTTGACGTCACATCTGCCTTCAAGGCTATGGTAGGACCCGCCATCCTCCAGATGGCTTTTGAATGAATCCCTAGGATGGAAGGTTTTCCATTTTTTCTCAGAACAACCACATTTCGAGAGTAACTGAACAAACTCACCTGCGCTGCTTTGTTTTTTTTTCGTTTGCTGTTCTGTTTTGTTGGGCACAGTCCCAAATACAGCAAGTGATGAACGCCAAGGACATGATACATATTATGCCGATGCTGACGATGGATGCAAGAACAGCCACGCGGAAACCACTGTCTTTGAACGGAGACAACGCTGAAGAGTGAAAAGGAGAACATATATTTCATGGTTAGAGCAGCCTGAATGTGTTACGTCCTTATGTAGAAAGAGTTGAGTCACGGCAAGAAGAATTAAACAATTTTAAACATTTCTGAACATTTATTGTCAATATTTTAATTCATTCAATTAATTTCTGATCAGTATTTTAATTCATTTTATTGCCTCAGGGAGAGTCCACAAAGATAAATCAAGTGTTTGGAAAAATACATGAATATCACAAATATATTTGTGGCTGTATTTATGTGACTAATTGACACGAATCCTCCCATAGAAAGAGAGTGCAAGACCTTCCTCTAGTAGGAAAATTGGTCAATTGCAGTTTCACCAAAATCACAAAATAATGCCATGAAAATCATTATGTAGTAAAAATCTATCATATGTTGTGGTGTCAAGTTATAATGTATTGTGATTATTCCATGTTCAAATCTGGAATCCACACAGCACTAAATATATTGCCGTAATCACCCATTTGTATGCGTTTGCAAAGCACTTGGACTATTATTGCACGAACAAAGGAGGACCATCAATTTGGAGGTTCCACTGTAGTCTCCATCTTTGCCAACTTACGTTTGCAGGAGAGTTCGCCCACCCAGCGAGGGCTGTTTGCATCCATGACACACTTCAGCTCACCGCCTACCAGCCTGTGTTTGCTTGGGCACTGCAGAGAAATGGCTGTGCCCACACTGCGGCCGTTGCCCGTGCTTATGATGTGGGTACCCAAGCGAGGTGAGGGGAGAGCTGGGCACTGCGCCTGGACATGCACTAAAAGACAGTCTTTTCATCAACAAAACCCATTCCAGAAGAACTATATAGGGCGAATATATATTTTTTTTAAAAAACACAAACCTGATCAAATACCAGATTCAGGTGATAGAAATACAAGAAATATATTTTCCATTGCATTACATTTGGTGATTAAAGGATTAGGGAGATCATGCTTATTTAGCGTACGAGTTAATCGGACTGTATTTTTCAGTATTTTATCTTTTGTGCCAACTGGCAACGATGCCATGCTGGCTCGCCAAAACAGAAACTATTACCTGGTGACGGCGGACGACTGCCACTTCGGAGGAATGAAGTCACCAGCGGCCATCTTACGTTGCCAATCCCTAAGACTGCCTAAACTAAATACATTGATTCCTCTGGGGTATTTTCGTGGCATTTTCTGTTTCTACGGTAAAGCAAAAAAAAAAAAAAAAAAAAAAAAAAACATCCACCGTGTATGGCGTGCAGTTAAATTAATGAAACAACACTTTTGTAGCCTACCCCTGAGTTCTTTTTTTTTTTTACACAAGTTGAATCAGAAACCAACTACTTTTTTGTAGCTAATTTACATTCACCAGGCTTTTTTTATTTATTTATTCCAGATTGTATCAGTATACTTCTTAAATTTGCAACCCTGCTTTATACTTTGGCTGTAGTCTACTTAAATAAAATTACTTGAAAAAGTTAAATGACATTAAAGGGTTAAAGAGAACGCCACGCAGTAAACTTATTTAAGCTCTACATTTTAAAACAAGCCATGCACCAAACATGGGCAACACTTTCCATAACAATCAATTTACCGGTGTTATTCTGGTTAGTTCCGTTCGTCTCGAGTCCTTTGGATGCTAAGGGCATGATGACGGTCCAATCGATCTCCGCCCGTGTCCACGGTCCACACGCCGAACAAGCGAGCAAGTGCATAGAAGACGCACGACCTGCAGGCGAGACGTTGTCACGTGACGCCTGCATGACAGGGGGGAGACAATTGGGTCGGCGCTAAAGTTACTTCTGCACCGAGATGTCAGGCAAACCAAGCGTTGTCTGCTTTTTGGTTTATTTGACTTTTTACTCTTTATTTTGGGGGCGTTTGCGGTCATGCATTCTGCACTCAAGTGCCGTTGCATACAGACTTTTGTTTTTATAATGGAGAACTGGGTGTAACATCAGCTAATTTAATTGAAGTCATGAAAATTCGAATCAAGAACTGTGCGTTCTGATTCTTTACAGAGATGGAAAAAGTGCTCACACTTCTACCTCTTTTACTATTTACCCACCAGGGGAGTTTTTTTTGTTTGTTTTTTTTAGCATCGCGAAAATGAAGAACCCATCGAGAAGTCTCACTTAATGCCATTCTCACGAAACAAACAGGAAACAGTTGCAACCGCACCTAAACGGAACTCGCTTTGCCAGTCAATGTAAAGCACCATTCCGGATGTCGTTTCTGTAAATGTGACGTCATTCACCATTTACTTGAATGTAACATTAATAAGATTAAAGTTTAGGGGATGTTTCAGTTTTGTTTTCAGGATTACAGTGGAAGAAAAAATGTCCAACAAAAATCCCCTAAATCCCACTTTAGCAAAAAGACAGGTCATCTGGGGTGTTATTTGGAAATGCAAATGTCTCTGGGCCACACAGATGTTTGCACGCACACAAGCCAACATCTGCTAAGAGGCTTACGCTTCAATGACAATCGACAGCTTTCTCATTACACCCATTCTCTTCAGATGCGATGGGAAAGGATCAAATCTCTCACATGTATAAACCCTGATGACAAAAAAAAAAATCTGTTTCTAACCTTCATGGACAGAATTTGAAGGCACAACTGTGGGTTTCATGGTCTGAGTATTGTTCCTTGGAATTTTCTTGGCTCCATCGGCTCGTCATTTTCACAACTGGGATGAGAATCAAGTCTCAAAGCACAGTCCTGATTCAGAAAAGGGTGGGGTCGCGGAGGAGTTTCTTCCTCTAGGGGAAGAATCTCATGAGTGAGGGAAGAATGGAAAAGGAAGACCAAGATGCAGATTGGTGCCTCCATCTCATCGAGCGTTTCAACCTTTTATAGCGTGGACACACAAGACATTAGTGACATTTGCACAGCTTGTTGGACAGCGTGGTGAACTTCACTTACCACATTGTCTGTTTATTGATGATATGCTTTATGAGTGATGCAACATGCAAGATGAGCTCCAACATTGTCTTTTTTTTTTTTTTTGCTACATTTTGTTAAAGGCTGGTGCTTATAGGAGCGGGGTACAGAGGGAAAGGCAGAAAAAAGTACAGTACTTCAGCTCCATGATGTCAGCAAAGGGTAAGAAGGTCAGAGTGTTGCTATGCTTAGAAAACATCCGAGAATGAAACATTTATAAGTTGAAATGGTAAAAAGCGTGGAAAGGCAAATCATGGGAATTAAATACTGTATTGAAGATATGGAGATACGGTGAACGGGTTCGTTTTGCGGGAGCTGCCAGTGGCCGGCCACAAGTGTACACATCTCAAGTGTGTTTTAACTTAAAATCTATTTTCTTTTTCTTACATCACACTATAGTATACATACTGTACAACAATACCCACTCAAGTGCCAATGTGCCCCAGCAACAAACGGGGAAGTGGCGCAAGTTTCAGACACTGACATTCAACTGCTTCATGTACACAGGAAGGAGCCGAAGCTCACACACACACACACACACACACACACACACACACACACACACACACACACACACACACACACACACACTTTCACATAATATGGAAAAACCACAAAGCTTTTCAACAGTCAATAATAATATGATAATGTACAAGGAGCCTATTCATTAAAACCTTGTGGGGAATCTTCAGCTATATTACAAATAAAACATCAGTCCACTCATAAAGATCCTCAGGTTGCGGAGAGGAACAAAACATCCCGACGGCACACGTCAAAGTTGTGATGGCTCGGTGGCGACGAAGAGGTGTGAGTGAAGATGAGGCTGAAGTGGTGTACAGGAAGGTCTGCGTGGTCTCCTCCACAAAACAAAAAGTGCCAAGGTAAGCGAATTCAAGTAAGGTGTGCTCTTTACAGAGGGCACAGAGAGAGGGGGGGGGGGGGGTTACGGGAAAGAGGGCGTGTCCACTACTGGCTCTTCCTGTGTTCAGTCAGATTTGTTGAAGCATTCACAGCATTTTCGCCGCGAGCTGCTTTTAAGAGGAGGTCCGCCCACTTGGCATGGAGTTCACCATCTTGGGTACTTAGGAGCACAGTTTGCTGACTGTGACTGAGCCGGATTATGTGTTTGACCTCTGACCTTTCGCCTGCGGGCGGCGAAGGCATCGTCACCTCAAACCCAGGCAGAGGTACGGCTCTCGCCCCCTTCAAGTCCTAAAGGAATGAGTTAAGTCCGTCATTATCTTGAGCTTCAAGTTAACAATGCTAAACGATGACTCGATTTAAACAGATCGATTGATTGGATAATCGATTAGTAGCCGATTATTTGTGACACCCTATGAAAGTAAGCCTCGGCAACGTTAGGCCATACCTGCCCGCTGCTCTGCAGATACAACACCAGTGGCTCGGCCTTGGTGACAGCCACCCACATCTTGGTCCAGCTCTTTCCTTTCTCCTGCACATGGAGGTGGCCACACAAGAGGCAGCTCTCGCCCGTTAATGAGGCTTGTCTCTAAACGGACGACACACAACACCGGTTCAGTACAAAAGGAGCACCAGTGCATGAAAAGTTACACTTTGTGCAGGAGAATCTGGAAGACAGTGGGCATGGCATCTTATGGTTGAATAGCAAATTCCACCTTTATATACAATTTACAACCAAACGGAAGTTTGTGTTTTGAGCTTTTGACCTTGAAGAGGCCCGAGAAGCCAAATCAGACTCATTCACCTACTTCAGCAAAACTATGTCTGGAGCTGAGTAGGTAGACGGGTTAAGCTTCCAATATCACAGGCACGCAGACAGCTGAGTTGGCAGATTGTCTTCATAAGTAGCTTGTGATCTTATTATAATATTAGTCACGAGAGAAGGGATCGACTAATATCAATGTTCTTGTATTCACCCCTCGGTGACTGCCTGGCTGCAGTGTAGGTGGAAAAACAAAACTCTCTAATATTTTGTAAAAAAAAAAAAAAAATCTCCATCCATCCGTTTTCTGTACCGCAGTTTAAGAGCCCATTTTGGCCCTATTACCAATGTGTTCAGTGAATGTATGCGCCTAACTGAGCATAAATAAATAATGTGTGTGTTTTATGGTTTTGTGTCTCACCTCAGGCGCTGCTTTCCTTTTTTGTTCACCACCAAGATTCTCCAGACTGAGGCTTGCCTCAAAACACTCCGGGCACAGTCGACTTGTTTTGTTGTCCAAGGTTTTTGAACACTTTGCACATATAGCCTGTGGAATTGGTTGTTTTTTGTTGTTGAATATGTTCAATATGTACGCAAAAAGAATGTCATTTTTTTGAGAGCTTACCCCTCCACAAGCCTTGCAGTGGTGTTTACGCTTTGTGAAATTGAAACTCTCGTTGCATCCTTTACACGTCTGCTTTTCTTTGTCTTTCTTTCTTGAGCTCTTCTGTAAAAAGATGTCAATGGTGTTCAGCACAACTCAAAAGAGGAATGCTAATAATCTGATATCTCACCCTTTCATGCAGTCTTTCGCCGTCCGAGTCGATGGATGTGTTGGACCAGGGACCCTGAGAAGAAGCAAACATCTGACTGAGCATCAGCAGCTTCTTTCTGCAGTTATGCGTTTCTTCCACAAGGTGTCAGGGTGAATTCGCACAAGAAGCCAGTTTCGTTTGGCTCCTTGCCGGGCCCACCGGCTTAAAGTGGGTCAAAGCAGATCCATAGGAATAAACTTTGGACTTGGACTTTCCCTATAAGGTCATGAGCGAGTTGAGGGAGACTCATGTCAAGGGAAAGAAGAACGTCTTAAATTGTGTGGCGCATGTATGATTCACATCCATACATGGACAAGTGTTTAAACTGACAAAGACCAGAAGATGGTGACTGTGCTTGGTGCCGCTCATAATTCCTCACTGAGCCGATCAATGAAAACGATCAAGACGGTCTTACCGGTGATTCTGGGGCGTGGTCGTCCTCCCGCGAGAAGGAGCTGTTGAAGGCTTTATTGAAAGTCTCGCTGTTTTGCTTGTGTCGATCGATAGTGGCTTGGATGACCTGAGTGTCAAAACAGATTTGGAGGAGATGATGACAACAAGCGGCCATGAGTCTTGTTTGTATTAAAACGTCCTTCCCAATCCAAATGTCTGTCAGCTTTCACCCTGAGGCCTCTTTGCGAGAAGACCACCTCTCTCTCCTCTTCAAAGCCGTAATCAGCTTTGCTTCGCCATAATGAGCTAAATGAGCCATTATAAAGGGGCTTTAGTGGAGAATTTCAGTTCCAAACACAATGTGGGTGGGCAGGAAATCTTTTCTAATTGCATTCTCTAATTCCGCTGAACTACCAAAAGGGTCACGACTGACCCCTGATTTCCTGGCATAAGCCTTTACATAGCCCCGCCCCCACACGGAGATTGCGCAACAGCATTTGCCAAAATGTTGCTTTGTTTATTTATACACAGAATATTTTTAAACTATTTAGCCAGTTTCCACTGCCATATTTCAGCGGTCTCTTTTTATTTTTAGATAGTTCAGTGCGCCCAAAAGATGTGTGTTGCTTTAACACAAACGCTTGTCATCCTTACCTGAATCCATTCTTCTTTCTCCTCCGCTGTCCTATGAGAGAAAATGACCAACATGTATGTGTTTTTCAGTATCTTTAACATTTTACCCTCTGTATGTAATATTGTTTATCTTTATTTTTTTATATGATAACTTTGATTGCAATGTTTTAAAAAATAAAATAAAATACAGTAATCCCTCGTTTATCATGGATAATTGGTTCCACTGGGCAGGCTAACGAGTTAGCGGAAAGATGCTAATTCGCGATCGTGCTAACACGCGAAAACGGACTTCTAAAGGAATGTAAACGAACATTTGGAGCAATACTACATTGTCCTAAAGGTTGGACACATGTTTCATCAATTTAGATTTATTTTGACTTTTAAATGTTTTTTTTAATTTGCAAAAAAATCCGCGATGTAGTGAATCCGCGATAAACGAAACGCGAAGTAGCGAGGGATCACTGTACACCATTGGAATGCTTAAGTGTTTTACCTGGCTTGAAGTTCAAGTGACCGTTGTTTGCCAATTATGGCAAATGTGTGAGTAAGATTCTGCTTCACGTTCTCCTGCACCTGAGGGAACAAAGAAACAGAATAACTCAGATTCATAAAACATAAAGGAGTCTAAATGAGTCACACGCTCTAAAAGTACCTCCATGCCAGCAATGTCAATTCTCTCCCTAACGCTGAACTTCTGCCCCATCAGTCTGAGTTTAGGCACACAGTAGAGCACCATGTTGTTAAACTGAGAGAAAGAGAGAGAGAAGAAAAACAATCATAATTGGGCTATTCTCCGTGGACATCCAATCTTTTTGTCAGACATTTCCTCTCACCAAATAGAGGTATCTGTCTTGTGCTGTTCCATTTTTGGCTGACATCTTCTTGATATGTCCTTCCTTGATAAACTCATTGGCTGGATTCACAATGTCCTCTTCCCCTCCCAGCCTTTCATAAACCTCAAGCAGTTTGTGCATCTTCTCCTGTAAACACAACACAGCACCAACATGAATGAGATACGCACCACCAGAGGGCGCTGTTTTGAGATACGCACCACCAGAGGGCGCTGTTTTATCAGAATCATCGCGAGATTTGCTGACCCGGCAAGGAGCAGGTTTTATATTTCTTTATTGATCTTTTGACTATATATTTGGAGGATTCACGGAAGTAAGAAATACAAGTAAGAACGAGGAAAGCGATGAAGAGGATGGGTGTTACAGAAAGCCAGTCAGACATCCGTAAACTACGAAACTTGAGGCAGGAAACAGCAACTTCCTGTCTGAACCGACTCAACGCGATGACTCCCTCGGACGAACTTGCAGCAACACTTTAGCATCAGCACTGCGTCAGATGAGCAACGACATGGTGTCGACACTTTTTTATTTTTCTTAAAGTCTCACCATTTTCTTGATTGCTGCGTTGGAGTGATTAGCTGCAGTAGATATCAACTCCAGTGCCTCTGTGGAAACAATGTAAATGTGTTAGCATCAGATCCAAAACATGGAAAAATCATATTGTTAGGACAGGGAGGTATGTAGATGGTCAGTCTTAGTAAATGTGGGGCGGGAAAGCCAGTAGAAAGTTACAGGCAACACCACGGTGATAAACTACTGTGGAATGCGGAGTGGATGAGTGAAACCCTAGAAACTAAACAAAGCCTTGAACTTAAAGCTTTTGTAATTGGACACTGCGATGCTGGCACATATCAAGCACGATCTGACCTTTCTAGATCCAGAGTGCTACATACGCCCACTCTCATTAATGTGAAATGTTGGCGAGTATCTCACTTTCCGCATCCTTTCGGTCGAGAGCATCATCGGGCAGTTTCTTCAGGTAGTCTTTGAGCAAGAGCTCGTAGCGGGGGATCCTCTGGACTGGTTCCAGCATGTGGTGCTGCAATGTCAAGTTACCGCAAACATCCTGTTTCTGTTTAAGAGTGAAAAACAAACAGATATAATCAGAAAGCCTGCAGTATATTCAGATTTAAAGAAAAGATTATTTTGAAGTGACACTGATAGAAATGGATCGATTACTGGTGTTGATAAATATGGCATTGCGTTATTGTTTTTACAAGTGTAGTTTAAAAAAAAAAAGGGATTAATGTCTGTCTGCTAAAAAGCTGAGTCGTGAATTTTGTGGCATCATCATTTCTTTCCACTCTTTGACTGGATGTGTCCCAGATTAAGTTTATTGCTAAATATAACTGCGGGCAATAATTACAAATGACATTCCGAGACAGGACCGCATTGCTGTGAGCTGCGACGAGGGAGTGAAAAGGAAATGCTGCAATAAAATTCCTTGGCTATGCACCAAAAAATGTTTCGGTTTGAAATGTTACAGCAATGTGAAAAAATGGCACCAGCACAACACACACCTGTATATTTTGGACGACGCTCTTGAACTGCGATGACCGTTGCGTCCAGGTGTTGACCAAGTCCATCGCTCGATCAAAGTTTTTCACATACTCGCCGTACATCTTCATGAAAGGTGCCAGTTTCTGGAGGATATCCCCGATACGAGGGTTGGCATTCCTGTGAAGGGGAAAAAAACAAGCTACAGCATTTGAAGCTGAGAAGTGGGAGATCTTCCGGAGACACAAATGTAGTTCTACCTAGTAAGGAGACAAGACTCTAATAACAAAATAATTAGAAATATCCCGATTGCAAAACCAGCACCAGAGTCTCTATTATGCTACGAATCCTTCCTCACCATTCTTCAGTGATCCTTGTCTTGAGCTCTGGAAGCAGGAACTTGTCGTGAAAGCAGTAGATGGAGGAGATGTTGGAAAAGATCCCCGTGATGACATCCTGAGGGATTCCGGCCTCTGTGAGCTTAGTGCAAAATACCTGCAGAGAAAACATGGTGCAACATGCTCTTAAGTAGTTCAAAACATGAAGTAGATTTTGGTTAATGAAGCGTAAAAAATATGTGCACAGCACAAAATATTTTTCTTAATTCCAGTCCAGTGACATTTCACTTGAGTACAATGCACTTCTTCTGAGGCAGGGAAGGAAGGCTAAAGGTTGTTGATGACTAAACTGTCATCCGAGCATGAAGACTCACAGTTGTGACTCATCGGGTTTCCAAAAAATACTCTGTAAGCAGATTTGTATTATGCAATATAATTGAAAGTGAGTGACTTAACGACAAAGTCAATTCTGTATCATGACCTGAGATATCCTTGCAGGGCAAAAACAAACTCGATTCTGATTGGTTCACCAAAATAGTTGAGCCGCTATTATCTCAGCGTTTGGAAACTACTGAGATTTGGAATTTGTCTGCAGTAATTGATTAGATGAGAAACCTTTTGTTACTGTAGCTGGAGGCAAAGTCACAGATGGGCACAAACATTTCCATGGAAACCAATCAATGTCACATGAACATGGCGTGACTACAACAGATGAACTATTTCATGAGATCTGAGAGCGCCGCTATCGCTACAAAATGTTCCTGAGGAAAACAAACTTGTAAACGATCATGATGTAATCCCATTGGACAATTTTGAAATTCCAAAATATCTTGAGGGGGATAAATATAGTGAGAAGTTAATTCACATCTAAATCAACCCTTTAGCAAAATGATCATACATTTGTCAAAATGTGACACTATTCATTTAATAAGTTGTGTTCTGAACACGCCCCATAACATCTTAGACTGTTTTAATGAGCTTTCTATTTATAAACCCTGCTACGGTTTAAGAGACACACACCTTTAATCCGCAGATTTACACACGTTTGGACATGTGCAACTCTGCCGACACCAGAAGAGCCACAGACTGCTTTTACTTGAGGTAACTAACCATAAATCACACGCATGCAACACAGAGTCAACGCCTCCCTCAACTGTGCTCACAGATTAATTCAGCCCACGGTTGTTGTCCCCCCCCCCCAGATCACAGAACACTTATTTAATCCGGCTCAGCCCTGATCTCAATCACTAAAACCGCTGGCACACTCAGGATATTGAAATTTGAACACACAAGCCAGACGTGCATCTTCATGAAAGAGCCCATGGGGAGAACGTGACTTGCACAGGCCTTACCTGGTCGAGGAGGTTGAGCCTCTTGACGTAGGCCTCTTCAGTGTGGAGAAGTTCTTTGGCAATGTTCAGCAACCTGTGGATCTCTGAGCACTGAGGGGGCAGGGCACACATGGGACAGTACGTTACAACCAAGGCATCACAAAAAAAATGCATCTGCAAAAAAGCATCCGCTGCCTTTCCGTGTCAAAATATTTGCAGGACATAGCGGTGCTGTTGACGATCAATAACGGAGCTGAAGGACAAGAGGAAAGTGAAACGAGCTTAAAAGTGCCGAGTCTTTCATCCAGGAGCCAACGTGAGCTCCTGTTACGGCTTTGGGGCAGGTATTCATCTCTTTATGTAACCGCAGACCCGCTTTTAAGAGTCGAGTCGATCGCTTGTGGCCGCCGATGTGAGCTTGTGACGGCGTGTAGCGTTTCATCAAGAGGATTCTTTGAAGAGGTTCAATCGGGTGAGATAATAATAGAGAGGCTGCTCGAGGTGGGAAGCATTCAGACGGCCAGGATGAATCAAATGTGCCATGAAAACTCTGATGAACGGACATTTATATAAGGCTTCCTGACCTTTGGTGTACGTTTTTGCAATGTTGCATCATCGCCATAACGATGACAACGTATTTTATAAGCAGCTCACTTGCAAACGGATGACACAGCATCACAGATCTTGCTGAATGCGACTTTAACTGAGGGTGAACATTTGACCTCAAAATGTTTTTATTCATCTATTAATAGTCGGTCATGTGATGTTACCACTTAAGTGACCTGGTTCCCTGCCTGTCAAGGGTTACAATTATAGCGGCATCATCCAATTTGACCTGCACCTCCTAAAGTATTAGAACAGCAAAATCAATTGCTATGGTAAGTACTCACTTTTTGTGCGTCTGTCAGATACCCGCTTTGCGTGTCTGTCAGAGAGTTGATCTCGCCGCCGCTGCCCTCGTCCAAGTCGCTGTCCTCATCCTGAGTTGAATCCCGCTTGTTGCTTAGGGTAACGCAACAAGACACGCTCTCCGTTTCCGTGACGCTGTCGTAATGATCCTCCTCGTCAATGGCGTCACCGTTGGGGAACGCCTCCCCTTCGGCGGCGCACGACGGACTGTCAATACCGCTGTCCCGGTTAGGAATCTTTATCTGCTCCGAGGAGTCTTGATGATCAATGAATTTGTGGGATGAGCCTTCGTCGCGCTCCCCGTCGTCAAGGCAACCGTCACCGTGGGCTATGTCCACCTCCACGTCCAACGGGGTGTCGTCGGAGCCATCCGTGTGCATGGATGCCAGACGGGACAGTTCGGATACATCGTCGGTTCCTTTGGAGGTGCAGGGTGCCATTTTGTTCAAAGGGGAGGAGTCTCCCGGAGGTTTCGCTGTGGTGTCCTGGTCACAGGAGGAACTGATGTCACACGCAGTGTCCATTCTAAGACACAGGTGTAGCTGGGAGCGGGGGAGCGCCCCCAAGATGGGGACCCTGGGAGGAAATGAAAGTCATAAGATAAGAGATGGGATTCAAAGCATATCTGTAACGAAACCTGACAATGTTCTCACCTTGAATTTTCAAACTTTTCAATGAGCAGGCCAACTTTCTGGATTTCCTTCTGCGGCTGCGTTCCAAGGGGCACAGCACTGGGTTTGGGTTTGGGTTTCGGCGGAGGCGCTGGGAGAGGCCTGCAGGGCGCCGGCGGGATCCTCTTGGGTTTCTTATCTTGCCCCAGAGCGAGCAGGTGCGCCGGTTTAGGGGGCACTAGAAGAGCACGGGTTCCGAAAAAGCAGAAGGAGACAAAGGTTCAGACAAATGTTCCTAAGGATCTCAAAAACAAAACATCAGCTCCAAAGTGTGACAAAAAATAGCAATGCTTCTTCAGCTTTCCCACAACTTCCTTGTTTGAGACAGGATGCTGAGGTGTGCGTGCACGAGAGCCACTACAGTTCCTGTATATTTAGAAAAGATATCGCAAGTAGGCACACAGCGCGCACGCTTCCCTTGCTCACTGTCATCCGACAAGTGTTGATATTTTCATAACCGCTTGACACATTCATGATGATAGCGAGCTTCCGCCTGTCCTATTCATCAGCATGCATTTCTTAAAAGATAAATGGCATTGTCTGTCAGAATTACACAAGTAGCAAGAAAATGAACCTAAAAATAATTTGCATGCCAAATATAGGACAATAAAAAATTCTATTATGGTCTTCCAAATAAATATGGTATTGAAAAATTCTATTTTGTTTGCAGCTGGTTGTTCAGTTACTGAAATATTGTATTGAAAAATTCTATTTTGTTATCAGCTGGTTGTTCAGTTACTGAAATGGTGCAACCAAAACACCAGAAAAGGGAAATTTGGCAATATAACTACCGGTTATTATAAAGCGTGGATGAATATAGGTCACTTGAAATTTGAGGCAAATTTAGCACTCTACTGTGATTTTCCAAAATTCCCCAAACACAGCACATGTTCATTATTAGCATTCATCAAAGTTGTCACAACACAATCTCATGGGAGCCTCTGGCCTGCTTTAAAGCAGCAGCTTGCGTGGAGATGACCCAGTGAGGAGAGTGAATGACAGCATGAGGCCAGCGAGCAGACACCTACGCATTTTTCTTCTTTTTTTTTTTCAGTGACATTGTAATGGCTGGCACTTTACCTTGAGGCTTCTGTGGAACTGACGGTCTGGGGGAGGCGGATGGCTGAGGCCGCGGTTTGACGGCGGGCTTCTCGTGACATGTTCCTTTTTTTAGCAGCCGTGGGGAACGCAGGTATCCGGCCGACCCATACTGGTACTGCGTGGAGGCAGCGGGGAGGTCTGAGGAGAACAAAGTCATGAATAAAAAGCCGAACGGTTGTGTGACCTTGAGCTCACTGTGTTCTCGGGATTATGTTGAGTGGGGAGGCCGAGTCAACGCATCGATCGGCCCTACTGGCCCGAGGCAGCGGACTGTGCTGCAGATTGGTATCTGATTGACTCACTTTAATCTCCTCGGTAATAAACAATCTGAGTGTGCGTCAGAGTGTTTGACTGGTAAATGCACGGGAGATACTTTCAACTTGAAGACCCTGACCATATTTAACCTCCCATCTCCCAATCATAACCCCAAAGCGGTTTAATGAGAGTTTCCCTTGCATCTAATTAACGTCTTGAACATCCATAGCTTGAATGACTGACACCATAGAAAAGGTATTTTTGAAAAGATGAAGCATTCCAAGAATATTTCCACCTGTGAGTAATGGAACAGATTGCAATTACAGGAAGTGAAAAGTGGCAACAGCAACAAATGTTTTCTGTCCCCACATTGTGTAATGTCTGTGCGTGTTTTCCCAAATGAGGCTAATGGCGGTGGAAAATAACTAGGTCAAATTATTGTTGCGATCAACACATTCACAAAGACAAAAAAAAAAAAAAAAAAAGACAGAAGGTTCTGCATTGAATAGATGGATTGTGTTTTGGAGGGTAAACTAGTCAACACAAGCTTCCCCAACTAGAAACAAATCCAAAATGGCAGCAAGGGAGCCTCCACAGGAACATCTAATTCCGTGCTTCTTCCAAGATGCTCCAGGCTGGAGAAGGAGCAAATTCTCTCACTAATGAGTCCCGTTACGCCTACGGCCCCATGTGGAACGCCGCGGGCTTCCCATCTTTTTTGCTCAAAAAAAGAAACGTGTTACTAAGCCCTCAAGCACTATTAATGCATACACCTGCCAGAAATAAGCTATTATTGGCTATAAGCAGATATTATTAGCATGAGTGAATAGAGTCAGAAGACCTTTCAGACATGTCAACAGGCATGTTTGTCCTCTAAACAAGGGTCTCGCCAAGACCTTTGTGACCAGCGACATTCAGGCGTCGCAGCTAGGAGAAAAACAAGCAAGCATGGCATATGGTGGCATAGGGGCTGGTACCTATGGCAACTCTGTGTCCCCAAGGCAACCAGCAAGAAAAAAAAAAAATTGCCCCACATTCTATCAAAGCACAAATCAAAACTTGAGGACAGAGAATAGTAAAGGAGCAAATTGTTTTCTCAAATGAAATGAGTAGACAGCTGGAATAGGCTTTAGTTGCCGGGCGGACTCTACGTGGTTCAGAAAAAGGACTGACAGAAATTGATTTGAAACAAACAGTGCGTGAGTGCCCCAGACGACAGAGACACCTTTACACACAGCCCGCTCCAAAGTCAAGTTACAGTATAAACATCTTGACTATCATGTAAACATGTCGGCAGCAGTAATGACGGACAATGTGTGTCATGTTAAGAGGGATTTTCTGGAAGAAACAAGAAGAGCTCATTAATTTACTCAGCCAGTTATTGAGAGAGGGATGAATGGGACAATTAGGCAAGAATTACACATGTGAGAACCATTATTGGCAATAAGCTCTACTGGCTGGCTGCACATCACCATGACAACCTTCCACTTCTGCACCAAATGTTTAACCCACGTTTCCTCGCTGCATATTTATTAAGTGAAACAATAGCAGGTAATAGACAACAACAAAGTTGTCATGTCATGAGTTTCATCGCATGGTTGTGACATAAAAAGATGCTGGGAGAGTGACGGACTGTGATTGACAGCTGTTTATGGAACACAGAAGTATTCTGATACGTTTAGCTATTTGGCAAAATTATATTGTAAGACTAAGAATATCACAGTAGATATGAGAAATATGTAGTTTTTTTTTTTTTTTAAATAAACGGGATTCCAAAAATCAACCTGACTGATTTTACTTTGCTTTGTGAACCTTCTCATCAATCAACTTCTGCCCTGACAACCAAACAAAACCATTTCTCTATGCATATACATCTCATTATTCCCATATGACTATCACATTTCCTCGTGGTGCTGGGTGCTCATTCTGGCAAGCCCAATATGATAATAGCATGCATGAACTAACAATGAAATCATGTTGAGGCCAGTCAGCAGAGAAAGTAGCCATGGGAGAAGTCAAAGCATTCAACTTGAGCAGCAAACGACGGGCTAAATGTTTGAGTTGACACAAGGATGCAGAGACACGCAGATGGTTGAGAAACAACCCAGCGTGGTACAGTAGATGTTGACCGGAGACGCGGTGAGAAAAATCACAGCACATTGTGAAGTGGTTCTAAAGAAGCAAATGAACTGGCAGAGAGAGGAAGTAATAGTTCTGTCTGCTTTCACTTCAGTTTGTGTCGATTTCCATACAATTAACCATTGGCATGTGTAAGATAAAAACTAATTAATAAAATAAAAGTAAAACATACCAGGCTAATTTGGTTCTCACCCTGTTAACATTGATGATCTATATATTTTCAAGATAGTGGGTAGGTCAAAGAAGGTGAACGCGTTGAAGAAAAAAACTTCTCATTGGAAGCATAAATCCCAAAGCTCTTATCTTGTCTGTTTCCCTTTACAAAGCAGATAAGTGAGCGGTACCAGCCACTGAGAATCAGGTCAAGAGGTGGTCTGTATTTACCTCCTGTGCCCTTGGTGCCAGCACAGAAACAAGACGGGATGGGTTGTGACACACTCACTGACCTGAGACCTTTTTCCAGCAGCATGACTCAAGGCCCCTACGACTCAGCAGCCACATGCGGCAGATGTCACGAGGACCAGTCAGACTTTACAGTAACTCTGACCATGGCGGAGACACAAGTCAACGAGCACTTTTCACCTCTGATTCAAAGCTTTCTTCGATCCATCAAGAGATGGGTTTGTAAGTGAAGCAATGCTCGGTTTTGTTCTGACTGCAGTGAAGTGGAGTAGCCCAAAGCGCTACTGGAAAAGGAGGCAGCCGCACATTTGCAATTAGGGCAGACACACAAGAGAACAAGGAGGAGACTGCTCAACCGTCCCAGAAACTACTGAAGCCTAATGTAAGCCGGCTGTCAATGAAGGCTTTCATTGTACAATCTTCCATCCCAACTGGTCATTTAACACAGAATTCAGGCCTGAAGCTGTTTAGTTGGAGCCAGTTCGCCCTGTCAGACCGTTTTATTCAAAAACACACCGACATCCTACCAACTGCCTGCTGGAAAAAAATACTCCAGCTATTTCCATCGCCATTAGGGGCGAGGTCTTAACAAACACGGGTCTTCTACATGAGTCATTAGCATCCAAAGTCTGAAATAGCAAAACACATTACAATCATCAACTGTCCTAAAAAGGCTCTATTGTAATGTGGATGATCATGTTTAAACCTCTGAAGCCCGAACATACAATGTTGACGAGTTTACCATATTTTGATTGAGAGAACTGAATGATTACTACGTTGGAGAACACCAGTCAAAGGCTAAACGTGATTGCACATGAAACCCCCACAACAAGCTTTCCCACGTAAATACGTGCATGCATATAATGTTGTCATAGCTTTGAGGTCAAAAGCCAGCTCAGCGTGTATTTCTACACAATTCTTAATATGATCTGCAAGCACCACAGTGACCACAGAGCTGCCAAACAAAATAAGCCGACACAGTGAGAACACTTCCCAGACAACCAAAAACACTTCTCATTGCCACTGAATCACACCTTTGCTATACCAGCAGGAAGTGGAGAGTGTTGAGCAATTCCTGCTGTGACAGCACATTTTGTATTCAAATTAAAATCAGTGTCCGCTGCATTTAAGTACCGTAGACATTCTCCTTCTGGGTTGAGGGCGACTTTCAAGCTGACATGTCAAAACGGTTTGTTGTTTAAAAGGCTGTTACACTAAATTATTGTCTTGGGAGGTTGCCCCTGTAATCACACAGAAATATCTCAAATCAACAGCAAGCAAATGTTAAACAGTCTTCAATGAATCTAACATGAGTTTTTGGACAAAGCTAGAACACCTTTTTGCATGAAACCACCTGTGCTAACCACTGGTCTGCCAAATATTAAGCAATCATTTGAAAATATCTAGCTCGACCACAGTACTCATGGCACTCGACTGACAGGAAATGCCCACTGCACCACCCAGCATCTGTTCCAGGGCAGGATAGCGGTCAGGGGAGCGCCTGCGAGTCCGCTGACAGCCAAAGTGTCCCTGTGCACATGAGCCCAGCCCAGCACAAGTCAACGTGTTGTGCCCACATGACCCAAAAAGGGTGTCGTCGGGACTGGGCGGGAAGAGGAGATAAGGGCGAGGAACTGGAGAGTATCGGCCTTGTCGTCATTCGTCTTTTATTGGGACAAAAGGTCGCTGTGTACTCATTGAGTCTCTTTTCACGTCATTTTGAAAATGTCACTTGGCTGCTAAAAGGCTGCATCGGCAGTCTCGGCTAATGAACGAATCTGGCTTAAATGAGGCATTCGAGTTTAAAATAATAATTTTGGAATAATAGTCTTGAATGGAGCCTGAAATTGCCAAGTCATACAAGATCCAGGGGCCCACGCCAATTAGTGCACAAGGAGAAGACTGTTATGGTGTACACTGACCAGACTAATAAAGGCTTCAATTTCCTCCCTAATGGCTCCAGTCTTTCCGCTTTCAGCAGCCCCGCACTATAGCACGCGTAGCCATGCTAGTGTACTCAGTCTGGAAGAGTTATACTGTAAAGCTGAGTTGAGTTTTGTCAGGATTCGGGTTGACAAAGCTTGATCTTTACAAATACTTCTTCTACACAAGGCTCCTCTAATGATAAGACACCAGATGAGCATGTTGTTGTTCACCACTCAAACCAAGTAGGCTACTTGTCAAATAATTCAATGAACATTTTCCGTTCTTCAACTGATCTATTTAACCTTTATTATCAACTAAGGCAATTGACAACAGCTTCTCTTCTTGAAAGCCACACTTCAAGCACACAAAAAGATAAGAAGAATAAAACTGGCAACGGTCTAAAGTGAAAAACAAGAGATCACAAGGAACGGTTTTCTGTCTTGCAATTCACCATGTATGGAAGTCGTTGCAAGCATGCGTGCACAGGTACCAAGATTCAATTTTACAAGGATGTAATAAAGTTCCCCCCTGATGGGAGTATAGCAGGAACGGACTACTCTCCGATCAAACACCCCCAAAGCAGGATATATTCGTTAAAACAGTCTGGAAGGTTGCGCACTTACAGAACTGAACATAAAAACACATTTCACACACATGCGTGCACTCACACTTTGTCCTGCAGGAAAAACTCATTAACCATCCGGTTAGGTTACTATACCCTCCCCAGTCTCTGTCCTTTATAAGCAGGACACAACTACAAAGACTGAAACGGGAGCGGCGGGTTTAGAAATGGGACACAATTAGAGGCCTCTCTCTCTATTTATGAGGGCTTATCAGATGCTAAATATGATTTCGTTTGACAGGAGATTTGTAGTGTTTGAGAACGTGTGTTTGCGTGCGATTCCTTGCAGCTACTTCTGTCGGATGCCAAAGTCCCATTCAAAGACAACATACATGCTTCAATGGAGACAAGAGGGCTCCTAACACTTTCTGACTGAGTGCCCACAACAGATGAGAATGCAAAAGGCGCATGCACGCAAAGGACACACAATGCTGGGAAAAGCAGCACTTGTGCCTTCTTACTGTTCGATCGACACGTTAGAAACGCTTAACGGCGTCTGGATTCCAAGAAGATGGCTGCAAAGGATGCTGCTCTGTTACTATATATTCACTTCATTTTTAATGCTGATACCTCAACTTTTAAAGCCTCAGGAAATTCCATCGGCATCTCTCTAAAAGGAGGACTCGGGTGCTAAGAGGAAGCCATGACTATAACAACCATGTCGAGTGAATAGTTATTTTTTTAACATTACCAAGGTAACATAACATTGGTAACATTTTGGTAACTAACGCAACATGAAAGGTGTTCTGGCTGGTCCACCAAAATTTTTACAGATTACAAATTTAGTTGACCTAGGGTCACCATGGCAATAAAAAAAACTACAATGTTACAAGCCAACGTCATGGCAGCCAATGAAGGTGTACAACTACATCCCACTTCAGTGTTGTTTGCTTTAAAGCTTGCATTCTTCACTGTGTGTGCAGCCCGGTCCACATCACCACCGGCAACTCTGACCAAAATGGCTTCTTCCTCTTGACTCAGCCAAGTAATGAGGAGGCAAAAAAGCCACTGGAATGATGTTCATGAGCTCAAAATTACAGGGAGTGGACAAAATAATAAAAATAAACACCTTCACAATCATGTAAGTGCATTTTGTTTTTTAAAGAAAGTGAAGCTATTTCAGACATCATATATTTAGGTGGCTGTGGGTTGTACACCTCTCATCCTTTGGTTCTCCCTAAAAGTCAACCTGTCCAGTCTCCGAAAACAGTGAGGTGATACATGATGCAATACTTTTTTTTACTACTTCTCAGCGGTTTGCAGACTTTGCTTTTCACACGCAGCTACTGTGAGAATCTTTGTCCGTCGCCTTGACAACAACACCGTCACAAAACATGAGCATAGTAAATGCAGTGTTTATGGAGGGATAGACTTGATTGGCTTATGGTCTATATTTGTTTAAAAGCTACAGCCTCACTTTGACGTTGTACTTGCTGTGTGAGTGACCTTTTAGTGTTGAATAAATAAAAATGCACTCATGCTAGTATTTCAAACGTTCAGCCAGAAAACATTGTCTCGTCTGTTTTTTTTAAGTCGTTTTAAACCTGGTGCTTTCTGGTTGCTCTGGTTCAAACGATGCCACTTTAAATAGCGCAAGAAACTCAGTCCCGACAACAGCCCAGATATTCCAAGGTCACACTTTAATTACATCTAAATAAATCCATCTAATGGACTTGATTACGTTGAAACATGAGAGGCCTGTCACTGCAACAATCTGAGAGGATCAGCCCAATCTTACCAGTGACGCTTGCTATCATGTTATGCGGCCACAGCTGCTCAGCACCGGGGTTCTACAACAAAATGTATGTCAAGCGGGCCCCGCGGACGCTCAGCCTATTGATTTGGGTCAAAAGGTCAGCGATTAGACCGAGCCGTCATCGTCTCTAGGCAATGCCATAGCGACTGCCACACACTCCGCCTCGAGCAGAGCTCGCACAGCTGCTGCCGGTCGTCATGGAAACATTCAGTCCCCACTCCTTCAGCAGATTCCCCGTGAAATTATAATGCGAGGCTAGAAATAGATAAGATATGACACAGTTACAGGTCATGAGGCTCTACGAATAATACAAGGAAAATGATCGTCCTGTTTTATTGTGACATGGCACGACGAGGCAAAGAAAGAAAATCGTGGCACCAATCACCTTTCACACCAATTCTCAGTACACTTCACTAGAACGAGGAGTGCCAGAGGGCTCAAAGCTCAATTACCCAGTGTGGCATGGACGAAAGAAGAAATACAACCAACTGTGCCACCTAGACATTTCCTGAAAAAAAACAGAGCCCGAAAATAGCCCCAACGTGCATCCTTAATAAAACATGCAGACTGGCATGTATATTTCAGAGGGCGGCGGTGGGAATTATCCTGCATTCGCCCGACTGTGTGGAGCTCACACACCCAAACCAGACGCTCAGAGACATGCATTGTGTCGTGGCATAACCACCTGCCACATCCAGATAGAAACAGCGATAAAGTGTTCTGATCTTATTAATCTAATGTTCACAACAGCGTTTGCTCACATGCAAAAAATGAAGACTGAGGGGTTAAGCTCACCAGATAAATAAACTCAGAAATCTGTCTTGGATGTGTGTTCTGTAGATCCACAAGTCATCTGATGCAGGCATAAAGACCAAAACTCCAATCCAGTCCAGCACGGCGACGGGGCCACGAGGAGCCTGGATGCTTGTGTAGCCTTCACACTCAAGAGAGCATAGTGAGCTACTGCCACTTCTCCTGTGCCCTCATTGACTCACTCTAAGCACCACGCTTCCTGTCTCTCTCTCTCTCTCGCTCTCGTTGTATGTCTCCTCCTCTTTCCCCTCCTCCTAGCAGCACCCTCTACAAATGCACCGAGCCAGCCCAGGAAAACTTGGACTCCTGTCCTCCAGTTGGCTCTCCCCTTCCTGATCCCAGCACCATTCAAAGTAAAAGGACCAAACAATGCCTGAGCCACCGCCACTCTGAAAGGAAACCCAGGAGCAGTTCTCAGTCGGCAATAATGCCGCCCAACTGTCACCATGGAAACTAATGACGGGCCCGGGCTGACGGGAGGAGGGAGGTTGAGAAGGGGGAGATGGTGATGGAGGCCAGAGTGAAGTGAGAGAAGTGCTTGAATGAAAGATGGGGGAAGTGTGTGTTTGGATCAGTGAGCACATTTGTTGCACCAGGGTGTCACGTTTGACGATTTATTTGAAACACATTTTAATAACAAGTGTATACAAAATTAAAACTTGAAAAAGTCCAAATCATTTCTTATTCATACTGTAAAAAGATACATTTCATGCTTTTTTTCTTTCTCTATGTGACCGTTCACATAAAATGAAACATGGTTATGTTAATTGGATGCTTTATAAATTACTTATGAATATTAGAGCTTGTGTGTCTGCTTGTTTCTCTTTTCAAATGGGGTCTAAATAATAAAGGTTTCTGGATCCCGGGGGGTCCTAGTGTTGGAGGAGTCTCCCCTGGGAGTACATCCGTGCGTCTGTGTGGCTTCCCCCCATCAACAGAGATCACCCAGGCTGCGCCGTCCCGCTACTTATGCACATATAATTACAAGCGGCCTGTTTGCTCCATGTGCCCCCCAACCCCATTTAACTCAATAGCCCGGGTAATGTCGGGTCGAAAAAAGCGGTTGCTTGAAACCTGTGTTGAACTGCTCCAGGCGAATGCCAATGGTAACCATAGCAACTGTGCTCGAAAAAAATCCATAATACGTTACAAGTACGTTTCACACAGGAATGTCTACTCGGGAGCCTCTGATTGATTGCGCCCACGTTAGCATCTCTTAGCTACGCCTCAAAATGAATATTATGCATACAGGGGAACAGGTGCTGCTCACCATGGCCATATCAACTGCTTCCCAAGCACCTGCTGAGGTGAAATATTCTCACATGAAGCAAATATGTCAAATCTGTGCCACGGCCTCTCCCGGTTTAGCCTGGTCAAATAAGCAAACCCGAGTCTGTGTGGTTAACTAATGAAGCATGGTGCTCATGGCCCTTCTTTACACTGCCAAGCGGAATGCAAGCTGTGCTTTAGAAAGGAATGTCCAACCTCTCACCACCGTGTTACCTCTTATGTAAGGTCGCTCACGTCGTACATTCAATTCTTCCGTACCAGACATTTCCGAGGTTGGAATAAGAACAATGAACTCAATGACTTGACAATGAGAAGAAAGTCCACACCATATAAGAGCAATCAAGTCAATAGAGAAGAAAGTCAACACTGTTCTGGCACCAAGGGTCAAGCCTTAAACAAGAGTAAACATGTTCTGCCCAACTAGATGCAATTGGAAACCAGCTCAACCACTTGAATGTAAACGAAAGCACGCTTTATAAGCCAAGTCATAAGAATGCTCATGTTCGTCAAAGACAGCCTTAGAAACGGTACTCAAGATGGGTCACTTATTATTGGATTGCCGAGTGAATGACTTTGGCAAAAACTGGCTTGCTAGGCAGGCTGCCAATATGTAACGTACTTCATTTGCCTTCTACTTGTTCATAAACACAATAGTCATCCTAGTTCTTTTTTCACAAAAGGTATGTTCCGTGTCTTTTCCAAGTATATGGCAATTAAAAAAGTTTTTGTTGATATTCTTATTCAACAACGCTGCCGCCACCATGAAAGAACAGACAAATATCTTTTGGCTTAGTAATGTGCAGTCGAATCTCTTCTGAAGGTCTAACAGCAGCGAGACACAACATCCCATTTGAACAGACAAGAGGTCACGCAAACTACTGTTACTATGGTTACCGACACATTCATTCTCACTGAGCAGTTTGAGACACTAAGGCGCACTTACGACATTATAGATCGTTAAAATTTCTTTACGAGACGACAAGTGTTTGAATACAATTGCCCTCAGACATTAAAACCCCAATGTGCCTTCCGAGAGACACCGTGACACAATTTCATTTCAAAACACTCAAGAACTTAAAAAAAAAAAATCGGAGCCCTCTTCAATTGTACTAACAAGCCCGCTATCTCCCCTCTCTCCCGTGGGAGTCAAAGCTCCTCTTTAAAGAAGCAGCCATTAATATTTCACCCACTAGAGAATCCTTTAATTCATTATTAATACATGCAGCATGGGCAAGGTCTTACAAAAAGGTTGGAACCTTGCATGAATCTACAGTCGGTCACTGGAGAATGACATTGACTAGATTTGACAATTAAATGTGTTTATATTCCCAAATCAGCCCCATACTGGTTATAGACAAACTATTATACACTGGCGGAGCTAGGATTTTTTTCCTTGTGTGTGGGGGACATGGGGTGGCCAAGCATATCTTAGGGGGTCGTCATCTCATGGGCTTCATGGGCTATTATCTTCACACACAGATGTGATTCCATACATGAGAAACGCCATCACAAAATATTATAACTGATGTCTCAACAAAAATGTGTTGATGAAAGTAGTCATCTCTCCAATGAAGGTGTGACCATGTTTGTGTGTGTAAGAGAGAGAGAGCACGTGCATGCACATGAGCAGGCGTCCAGTAACAGTGAGCTTGGTCATCTGATGAGCTGCAGGCTCATCTCCGCCTGCAGCGCCCAGATGGCCTGTGATTACGCACGGATCAGCAAAGATTAGTCTGCGGCGGAGGGAAATAGAAACGTGGAGAGTAGAAATAAATAGTTCCAATGAGGTGAAAGTTAGAAAGACGTTAAATGAAAACATCAAGGTGTTCAAGGTCAAAGAAACACAACAAGGCTGGCTTGCTTTGTCCAAACTCACAACCCAAGGGCAAGCGTGGACGTATTTTAGTCATCAAAATATAATACAATTACAAAAAAAATTCATTCATAAATTCAAATAAAGAGAAAAATAAACAGTCACCTGGGAGTTGTGGTCGCCAAGAAGCAACACTAAAAAAAAAAACTAGAACGAATACTAAAGACTCTACCCCAAGTGTTTTCAAAAGTAGCAAATGTTATGTTACCATCAGAGTTCATTCAAGGTCAATAACGGTTGCCAGGCGTTCGCCAGATGTTCGTCTGTACTTCTCCTGTCGCAAGGTAATTTTGAACATGTTCAGAATTTCCCTGCTACAAGAAAAATCACTAAAATGCCTGGCGGACATTTTATGAAGATTTGCGACCTTGAACGAACCTTGACAAACTGATGGGAACGTTGCTGTCGAAAACGAATAAACCCTTAACTTAAACCAAGCAAAATAAATAGATAAATAAATAAAACTCGTAAAAACTATCAAACCTGGTCAGAACACTAATTACAGCTAAGAAAATTTAAGAAAATAAACATCCAAACTAAGTTTTCCAAGGCATAACGAGCCCTTGATTGTGAAACCGCCACATACTGAACAGCATGAGTGCGTGTTTTTCACAAGAAAGACCAAAGCAAATTAGTCAGCACCAGCAAATGAGACATGATGGATCATGCAGTACAAATCAAGTCCACCCAAAGAAGAGAGGAAGATGGCCGCGCCGATTAACCTTTTTTTTTTTTTTTAAATTATTCTATTTTAACCGCCCTTCAGAATCATATGGCACACGAAGTGCTCGATACTGACACGGGGTCTCACTAAAAGAGAGGAGGAAAAAGCTAAAAGCCTGAAATAACTGAGGAAGATAATCCACAGCGGGACAGATAGGAAGAGGATCCATCTGTGTGGATGTAGCTCTCATCTCCTCATTAGGCTCAGGGTCTTATGACTGTCCAGTGATGAGAGCTAGCTGTGGCGGGTGCAATATGGTGTGGAGAGGGGTGGAGGGGAACTGCCAAAATTAATACGACACTCGGGATTGAGCAGCAATCTGAGATGTTAGTACGCAAGATTCTTTTCTATTCACACAGCACAACGTTCTGATGAATGAATGAAGCCAGTGCATGCCGCCAAAAAAGCTACACCATTATTTTATTTGGCTAGATCATTTTTTCATATGCTGGGTAGGACCAATACAAGCAATTTTATATTGTTATTTATTTATTTATTTATTTATTTATTTATTTATTTATTTATTTATTTATTTATTTGCTACACCATTATTTTATTTGGCTGTGTATTTTTTTTTTCATATTCTGAGTAGCACTAATATAATATAAAAAATATTGTGAGGCCTACTCAGCTTGAATCACCTTGATATAGTTTTTGTGCTTTTCTAGAAATATCAGGTCATCCAGAATTTAAAACGACTCGAGCCTACCTAACCACTGCTGATTGCTCATTGGTGGAGCATATTCTGCTCCACAATCTCCAATTTGCTGCAGCAGTCTATTTTGATCTCCAGTCGCCTCTCAAATAAACGTGTCTCCTTCAGTGACCGTGAGCCCCAAGACTTTCAAATAAATGCAGGGGATCATCATCTCGTTTCAGAGAGTTTGGGTGATCCAGAGCAAACGGATATGGAGATTTGGCATGCTCGTATTAATGTGAACATCCCTTTTTATATGAAACGAGAGCTTTGGCTCTGCCTGAATAAACCCAGCAGAATGAAAGAAAAGAACGCCACAGACTGATTCGCATAGCCGATATCTTAAAACAGCTTTCATCCTTTCGTCAGGGTTGGGGGGGCGGGGGGAATATATCAATGAAGATTTACTGCCCTCTTCTGGCGTAATAGCAACACTACACACAATGGACTTTATTTTTTATTTTTTATAAGGGTGATCTGTAAAAATCACATATAAAACAAGGATTGGGGCTGTTAAAGGTGAGAAAAGCCTGACTGACAAAATAAAAAGTATAAGTTGACTATATTGGTTTGATCCCAGCACATAAAGCTGCTAACAAACCAATGACAGACATTCTGTCGAAAATGCATAAAAGACGCAGAGAGAGTAAAAGAAAAGCCAGGGTTTGAGAAAGCATGGAGAACTCAACACAGGCTTGTCTTTGTTAACCACAAAAAGTCACCCTAGGACAACATTTACATTTACAAAATGCTTTATGGTCACATCAGGTAAGTAAATGAGGGTGTGTGATGATTAGGACACACAACAAGCGAGGAGGGTGGGAGGAGGGGGCTCTAAATTTAGCTGTGAGGATTTCAAAAAAATAATAAAAAATAAGAGCATGCATGATTTAGGCCTATCTTCTGGTCATTTTCCACAGTGAGTCCAATTGACTTTTAGATGGACTTCCTACATTCCAAGCAGGAAAATAAACATCCGGACATTTGAGACAAGTACTGTATTTACTTTTTATTTTGGTATGCTGGCAAGGACACCTCAATTCTGTGCAAAATCGTTTCATATTGAGCATACGCAATCATTACTCTGCTATTTCAATCTGTACACAAATGAAAATAAAAGTCTGGGAGTGGAAAGTTTGTAAGGTGGCCACACATGATGTGTGTGACCAGTGCTTGAATACACAATATCCCAGAGCCTGGACAAAAAAATACATTTTTTATCGAGCCAAATCTTATGATGCCATTATGAAATTAGCTGCACAATAATAAGAACTTCATTCACCAATCAATAGAAGCGTCGGACATGTGTAAAAGACTCCTCCGCCTGAACAAACAAACCAGCGTCCAAAATTAAGCTCAAATGCCAATACCGCTTCCCATCTGCTACCTTACAAGTGACCTCGACCTGGACACATCCACCCCCCATGCCCCAAATCCCACAGGCCCCTCCCTCTCCCTCCCAGTATACAGGAAGCCTGTTTCCACAGAGACGGACGGCTCTTCTGATGATCGGAGGAAAAAACACAATGCCTTCAGTGTGCTTAAAGGAACTGCACTCATAAAACGTGCACGCGCATTCAAACTCATGCACACACAAAGGCAGAGAAATAGGAATGGAGCATGCTTTTACTATTAGGACTGTTTTTTTTCCATATGACTTTCCCAGGAAAATCCCCCTCATCTGGGAAAGGTTCAATCCAGACAGACAGACAGACACATTGGAGACAGATATGTGAAATGAAGACAAATTAACGCATTTGATCGAGACACACTTTTCTAGTGAGCTGCTCCTATTTTCATTTCATTAAATTTCCAACCAAATCCTCAGAATGAAAAACACGCTGATACTGTCACCAAAAGATGATATTGAATGAGACACTTTCACTCCAAGACTGGCACACGAGTCCTTTACTGAGTGACACAGTCCGTCTGTCTTCAACAGTTGGTACCATTTAGGAAAACTAGGTCACTTCCTTCTTCTGTGTGTATGTGTGAGCCTCTCCTCGACCCTCCAATAAGCTAACGAGACCTCCAGTATAAACATATTTTGCTACTCTGAGCAGAAACGTCCTCAAACCAAACAAGTCTCTTCTCCTCAATTGCTCCAACTATGCATGAGTCAAGGTTCTGTGGGTGCCGAAGCGCCACTGACGCTGGAATATCTGGTGTCACACGTGATTGCTTTTTCAATACTGCAGCTTCGCCGCTATAAACTTTGAAACGATTTGTCAGACGTGTGGAAAGAGAAGGCCAAAGCTGTGAAAATGAGATAGTTGCATCACGACCGCATTCGCAGTCGAGGTCACTTAAGTCCCGGAGAAACAAGAGGAAAAACATACATATGGTATCGTGTTGCTACTTTTGCACCTACCACTGCCCTGTTTCGTCTGCCAAAAATTCCTTAAGATACACAAAAAAAAATCTACCCAGAGGAGTAGTAACCTCACATTTTTCTCCATTTTCACATCCTCTAAGTGCCTTTGCCTGATTAGTTTCACACAGATTTAATCGGCTGGATGAGATATTTTGCTTTTTATGCAGAATTGGTGATCGGTTGTGATGTCATAATTTGCTGATCGTTCAATGACATCATTGACAGGATCTGCAAAATACAGTAAAACGTTCCTACAAATGCAATCGCATTCATTTTAGGGACGTTCTGTGCTGCCAATGTTGCTAATTGTTTCTGCAACATAAATAGTCTGATTTTTTTTTTCTTCAATATTTTTTGGCAGAGGTTGTTGAGTATCAAATATTATTTTTCTAGATGCGTTTCAATGGGTGTCAGATTTCGGCTATTTATGGACTAAGTTGTTGGAATTTCGAATATCAAATGACGATGAACGACTGATTGATGAGTCCTGTCAATACTTACTGCGGTCTCCTGACATTTTAAAAGATCAGCGGTAAATGTAATTAAAATCCATTAAGACATAACACATTTTAAGACCGTGCATACCATATTTACTTTTTTAGCGCACATGCCATCCATCAGTTAAAGGCTCATTATCCTCGCATGACAGAGTGTGACTGGGGGGCATCGCTCTTCATTAGGAGGGAAAACCGGTTACCTCCATAACCGTCACAGATTTATGTCAACCGGTGAGTCGGGAAAGAACCAGTCCAACAGGCATGTTTTCCCTCTCTATCAACACATCAATAGGTACTTGCACACCTGTTAATATTGCATTATGCTACCTGAAAGCTCTGCCAATCAACTGACTTGTGACCGCTTAAGTTGCAAAAAGTAGCTGATGGCATATTTGAGGCTGCAGCGGGCATACATTTTTCATTATTTATGGTAAAAAGCATTTATGATATATATCATTCATTCATTCATTCATTCATTCATTCATCATCTGCCTGTTAATATTGCATACTTCAATTATGATTACAGTAGGGCTGTCACGAACAAATATTTTTAGAATCGATTATTCCACCGATTAATCGGATATAATTGTATTTTGCATGAAATAAAATTTAAAATTTACTGTATAACCAATTATTGTTATTTGCTATTGTTTAGTTAAAAAAATATTTTAAAAAACTTTCAATTAAACAACAATTCATGAATGACTACAAACATTGAATTACTGTGAAGGGACAATTTTAAGTTAAAAAAAAATTCTCTTAACAATTACCTGATTAATAAAAATGAATGGTTGATTCATTTGATAATTGATTAGTTGTTGATTCATCGATGAATTGTTGACACCTCTAAATTTTAGGATATTTATTTTTGACTTTGTACATACTTGTATCGCCATATATCATTTGTTGCATTAAATTACAAGATATGTTTTCTTGGGCGGCACCTTGAGTATCCCTTAGAACACCTACCTCTCAATGTAATGCAATAATTTTTTTTTTTTTTTTGTCTGTACCGTGTACTAATAGTTTTTAAGACCTGATTCACAGCCAGTACTTTCAGAAGTAGTCAAGTCTAATAACCCGTAAATCAGATTTGTGGTTGTTGTACCTTGACAAAACGTAGAGTCAGAGTCATTTACCACTTGAACAACTTTTAACACACTTTGACAACTCACCAAATTGGGTCAAGAACCTTAGATGGGAACACATCCAAATCAATCAGAACGATAAAGAAAAATGTCCAGTCAGAGAAGTGAGCCACCACAATGTAGGGCACTTTTCCCACATACACACTTGCAATAGCTACAGTGGCGCCTTGACTTTGCAGCAGCAGCCGCAGCAACATCCACACATGACCACCATTAGGAAAATCAATGTGACACTCAGACAAGCGTGGAAAGCGCCTTAAGATTCTGGATGGCCTGCAAAGTGACTCATGCTGTCTCATTCATGTACTGTGATTGACAGACAGACAGCCAAGTGATGAGTGTGAGCGCACACTACAATAGAAAGACCTCTTTATATATATATATAGCGATTTCACAACAGCTTTCGCCCGTAACAAAGGGCTTTACAAAAACAAAATAAACAGAAATGATCACGTAAAACATTGGCAATAATACAAACCCAGCGTGTGAGTTGTCTGCTACAGCTTAAGTCTGAATAGTAAACAATTAGCCTCCATTGACGAACAGAGAGACTAAAAGAGGGTGGATGGTTTAGTTTTCCTGTCCCATATAGATTTGCTTCAACTTGTGATTGGTTCAAAATTGGTCTTGATGACCGTTACGTTCAGTGGTGAAATGTAAAAGTAGATGATCGGAGTCTCATATCACGTGGAGCTAGCGATCATCAAGATATCACCAAGCATCTGACTAGATTCCAATGTGTAATTAATTTAAATGGAATGAAAGCACAAGACACAGTTAGTAGTGAGAAAAATCTCAACATATATTCAATGTGACTGTTTTCTGTTTTATTGATTAACTGATGTCCTAAAAAACATTAAGATTATTAAAAAAAAAAAAAAGCAAACTACAATATGTCAAGCTTGGGGGAAATGAAATAAGCAAAGCACAGAAAGAAAAGTAGTTCAGCTTGTCATTATTTCCACACTCATTTCAGGCTCCATGAACCTGCCAGGAGTGAGAGAAATAACGTTTGAAAGCAAAGTGCACCGCAGCAGTTTAGCTTTGGAGTTCCCGAGATAATCTATGACCGTATCGCTATAATTGAGATCAACCTTGAAGGGCAAAGCGGTTTGTCCATTACATCCAAAACAGGCTCGTCGGATCAACAGGCAAAAGTGCGGTCGCTCATCCGTGAGGATTTAAAATCAAGAACAAGAGGGCCACGATTCAAGTTCTGACAAATGTGAAAATGGCTCAATATTGGAGAGATGCTAGTCTGCTTTCTGGCTACTGTTGAGGTGCCCTTGAGCAAGGCATTAGGCCCACAATGTCAATGGCAACGACTTTGTTAAACCTCACACGCCTCCACACTGGTGAAGTTTATCCACTGTTTCTAACTTGGAAAATCACACACACACACCCCTCACCCCCATCCCAAGCGGTATATTACACACAGAACAGCAGGCACTGTTAAGGGGAGAAAGTTTTGATGACTTTAAATACTAAAAAAGAATGCAGTATTGAATTTACAGCAATGAAGTGGTGGGGCCCAAAGTAATAACTTTTGACGTAACTTGAAAACCCTTGGCGGTGTCCCAGCATAGTACAGCAAGCTGACAAAAAAAAAAAAAAAAAGATGGAACAAGAGATTCAGGGTCGACAATATTCTCACCGTCCTGTTCATTTTCCTCTCGCTCAGTGTTTATCTCCCAAAGAGAGATGTTTACATTGGCTTGGTTAAACACAGACAGGCTCGCATAGCTTTTGTTAATAATAAATAACTTAAAGAGCAAGCCGGGACATCTATGCTGGAGGATCTCGCTGCTTAATAAGAACCACCATTGGGATGCATAAACTGGGGGTTGAATTTGAGTGGGGGGTGGGGGGGGGGGGGGGGGGGAGGTGTCGGGTGAAAAATCAAACATCAAATATTTGCAAAATGTTTAAACAGATATGCATTCTCTTAGAAATACAATCATTAAATTGGTCGTGTTTTTTACGCTAGATATTTTTTGTCACAGGCACAGAATATGCAACATTTTTTTTATATATATATATAGCTGACATCAACTCAAAATTCCTCATGTGACATGGCGCCTATGTCACATAGATCACAGCCACACACGGGAATGCAAATTGTAAAGTCTTCCGAATGTTTTCACTTTAAGCTGTAAATACTGGAGTTCCTCTTTCCTATATATTCTATATTGTACATTTGCTAAACATAGCGTGATTGCCATCATGGTTGACTATGCAGGAACTGATCGTGATTTTGCAAAGAAACAGTAGTCATATTACTTAGTTGCTAGTTAGTCTGACGCGTGTTACCAGCCACATTGGTCACGACCTCAACTACACGACTACATTTGGAACGGAAGTAGTGACCCCTGCTTTGTGACACTCTTCCTCTAGGCATCCTCCAACCCCATGACACACATCAGTGCAGAGTAAGCCCTGATGCATGAATGACTCCACTATTAAACACCGCAATCAGCGAGCAAAATTCAGCCCAAATGTGCTCCAAACTTTTTGTCATGTCAGCTGTCCGGCATCAACGATTCGATTACGATGTGGAGTCGATAAAAGCCCGCAGCTGTCCTGCTGACAGCTGGTAACAACAACACAAACACCCCACTCCGCCCAACCACCCTCCAAAAAAGCGTTTCAGGAGCCGCGAGACTGAATGAGAATGAAAACTTTGGAGAAGCGACTTTTCGACACCAATGCGCGTTCGCAAGACTCGCTTACTTACCAGTTGCTGAAAGTCCCTGCATCTTGTATAAAGTTCTTCGCCGGTCGTATCCTTTCCGAGGAGAAAGTGCAGCGTCCAACTCGGACAAGCGTCTCGTCTTCACGGACCCCTCTCGTATTTCTGTTGCCGATTCAAAAATAAATATTAATAATAAAATAAGAACGCTCCACACGCTATGGACCCTTCATGACTCCCGAGTGGATAAAAGAGATTTTAAGCGGGTCATCGTGTTTATTTTTTTCTGTAAAAACGCCGTGGTCCTGCGTGGCTCCTTCCTCCTCCCTCTCCACATAAAGACTCTGCCCTATCCTCCCTTCTGCTGGAAAAATGAAAATGCGCGCTACCGGCGCCAAGCGCGCTCACGCCAAAACCCATTCATCGAGTTCGACTTGGAAGTTTTGTATCAAGTCCCACAAAAAAAACCCTGACAAAATTATAGTCTAGTCAGTGTGTGTACTATATATATATATATATATATATATATATATATATATATATATATATATATATATATATATATATATATATATATATATATATATATATATATATATATATATATATATATATTTGTACTAAGTTCATTTTGTTTTTCCTTTTTTAATCACTTCACTGGTTTCTTTTATATCAAACAAATATATATACACCGTATTTGCCGGTGTATAAGTCGACTCGGTGTACAAGTCGACCCCCTAAAATTCGACGGAAATTTACGATTTATGATATATCCTTTGTATAAGTCGAGCTCCATTGTTGCATTATATTAAACTTCAAAATTCCATCAGAAATACGCGAAATTTATTGACGAAATGTGTTCAAATTCGCGAGTTTGTAGCGAGCGATCTATACGCCATTTTAAATATTATTTACTTCATGACCCTGTGATATTACGCGCCGAGAGAGACTAACAACAATGAACACTCTTAGAAACTGGTTTATTTTTAGTTAAGAAACAACAAATTATAATTATAAAGTGATTGCCGGTACATAGAGTTCAAAATTCGTCTTCATCATCGTCGCTATTTAAATTTTATGACTCGGTGTATAAGTCAAGGTCGATTTTTTTCGGTCGATTTTGGATCGAAAAAGGTCGACTAATACACCGGCAAATACGGTATATACCTCAAGGGTGATATTAAAATTCTAATATTCACTTACCTGAACTCATGTTCAGCCCAACTTGATTACAACCCCAAAACAATTGTGAGAAAACCTACTTTCCGTTCAGAATCAGCAACTTACAGTAAAAATGAATAAAAATAACCTCACAAATGTGGGACTAGCAAGGCCAATTTTGAATTTTGCAAAACTCAAAAGTGTGTACTCATATAGGCCAATATTGAGCACTGACTGTAAATTAGAAAAGTGAAATAAGGATGACTCAAAGCTAATGACAGGTCTCTCTTGATAATTTCAGAAGCAGCCACTTCTGAGGAAAATCATGAAAGGTTACAGGCTCCATGCGTGCCTTGTGCTGCTTTCCAATCATTTGATCGAGTCATTGCCTTTATGAGTCATAAACAAGTGACAGTATAGGCCATGCACATCATAGGATCAATGGAAAGTAGTTGGCGTACTATTCAGTTCAGTGGCAATTTGATGATGGCCATAATGAGCTGCATACAAAATAAGGCGCTCACCAGTGGATTATGACCATAAATGTAGATTAAATAGATTAATTTTTAAACTTTTAGGTTTATTTTCAAAGGACAAGTGAGAACCTAATAGATATCTACTCCTGCACAACAGACCTCTTAAGACAGAATCTTGTGTCTTTAAGAAAATGTGAATGGCATGAAGGCCCAGTCTGAGCCATTTAGTGACACTGATACTCTAATTGACAAGCCATGACTCCCATTTTTGCAAACTCAAGAGTACAGTTGTAAATGAACTCCAGTTGTGTCCCTGTGAAGTCTGAAAAACTCAGTTCTGTGTGTCTAAAAGGTTGACAAGTCATATGTTCGAGTCACAAGCAAGTCTCAAGTCGTAACCTTCATGTCTCAAGCAAGTGCCAAGTTACTGCGGAAATAGAAGATCAACGTGTAACATTCGATCAAGAGCTGCTCTTTTGCTGTCATCTTGTAATCAAAGCCATAAAGTGACAGACACAAAGGCAAACAAAGAAGTTTCACTTGGTTCACTCCAAAATTTAAGCTAACCTAGCTTTCTGTCTGATATTTTCAAATTGCCAACCTTGTATGTTGGATTTGACTTTTTATTGGTTTCATCAAAAGATAAATCCTTGAATCCCAATGTATTCATCTTTGTAGCTTCTACCTCATAGAAATGGATTTTCAAATGTAAACAGAATGACTTCGTCAATTCATGAAGTTCAAGTGAAGTCGTAATAAAGCTGCAAGTCATAAACTCAGCGCCTCGAGTCAACTTGAGTCCAAGTCATATGACTCAAGTCCCCAACCACTGATGACATTTATCCTCATGATGATTTACAGCAAGTCAACCAAGGCCATACAAACAGCCCCTGTGAGATATACTCAATTGCCTTGAGGGGAACCTCTACACTAAAATCTACAGCCAAGAGGCGGAGCTAACTACATTTAAGGCAATTAAACCCGTGCAAACCCCACAACTGATGGGCAGGTTGCTTTTCCACAATTCGAATCCTTTATAATGCTAATCATCACCCACACTGATTTGATACGCTTGTCAGGATTGTTTCTCATTGAGAGGTGTAAAGAAGCCTCCTACTGTTTGAATCAAATTTAACACTACTGTGGGGGGTTTGGTTCGTAATGAACGTTAACAGTGGTAAATGTACCGCAAACCTCTTTAACAATTATGGTTTACTGCACAGATAGTTTATTTTTTGTGGCATGTTGTGTCAAGTCATCATCTTCAAAGTGACTGCACAGTCAAATATGTGCAGTGGAGCTAAAACTCAAGTGAGTCGGCGTTGAATCACATCATGAGGCCGAGCTCAAAGCCCCATTTGCTTATTCCTGCTCCAGTGGTTCTCTTCTGAAAATGTGCATGTCCCACGTGAGAGTGTATCCTCCTTCCGACCAGCTGATCATGGCTCATTGCTTCTTCAAGCTCCACATGGATTGATCACATGGTTGATTCTCATAAAGAGGGCTCTTTGTAGGCACAAACTCAGACCAAATCGAACATTGACTCGAACGAGAGCTGTGCCGAATCTAAACTAAAACTGTCTTCTAGCGACCCCTAGTGGTGCTTTTAAACAATGCTCACACGATCTGTGATGTGTAACAGCTGTTTTCGCTGAGTGACTCCGCCCTTAACGTGACTGCATGGAGTCATGGGAGCAGTCCTACTGACCCACATTTTGCCTGCCAGTCCATCCTAGTGAGATATCCATGCAGGGATACTTTCCTGTCACAATAGTGACGTCATTTATGAAGCATTCTCGTGACCCCTTTCTTTTGCTTTTTTAGGGTTATTAAAGATCCAAATAGAGGACACAGGACAATAAAATAAAGCAAGGAAATGAAAGAGACACATTTATCTCATGCCTTTAAATTCATTTACTGTATTCATATTTTTGTATTACTTTTAGTGATGGCCCACACATGTAAATCCAAATGTAGCATGTCAGTGATACTGTTATTTTAGATTTATGCTGAGAGCCCAACAACTGTTGTTGAAAGTGAGAGCTGGTCTCCACAGCCTGGGCAGGAAATGCTGGGGGCACTAAAGGTCAGAGGAAATTCGCTGCGATGAGATGAGTGGGTGTGTCCCCAGAGGGAAGCGAGGAAAGAGGAGGAGGGAGATGACGGCTGAGTCTGAAGGCCGGGAAGAAGCAGTGGGAGTGTTGTGCATTGTATGAAATGTGATCCTGAAGCCTTCCACAGCTGGGAAGCTGTGCTGTGCCTGCCGTCCATCTGGGAGTGTTCAAGCATCTACGTTTCACCACACACTTTCCAAGTTAACCCTGCATCTACTGCTGTGGAGAAGCTACTGTATACAGCACAAACACCAAAAAAAACACTGACACACAATGCGACTTAAGTCACTTTTATTGATTTTTGCCAGCATGACTACCTTTACACAGTTTGGACCACATCCGAGCTGGAAAACAAACCAAACACTTTAACCGGGTTATTTCAGCAGTAATACATCTGATTCATCTCACTTAATTTATTTTCTAATTTCCCAAAACCCTAAAAAGTTTACCTGTTTTGTTTTCACCGCTGTGTAAAGGTCCCATTAGCTGATAAACATGCATATGACATTTAGTTGTAATAAAGACCACTAATCATAATGCACGTTATTGATAAGAATACAGTACTGCATGACAAGTCAAATAAATATTAACGTACAGATGGTCATTATTTTATATAAAGATATCAAACTCTTATTATGGATCAATACTGAAAACACAATATGACAATATAAAGTTTGCACGGCTAGTTTAATTATCACAATGCCGCCGCTTCCAGCAAACAGAAAACGTTTTGTTTTTTTATTTATCTCTAACAGTATCAGAATTGCACTTTTTCTTTGTTAGCTTCACTTCAATTTTGTTAACTTTTGACGCCTCAACAAACGAGCACTGGCTAGCATGGCACTATTGACGCTTGTTGATGCTAATTTCGTTTTCTGTTTCCTGAAAACAAATTGCTTAATAATGTAAAAAAAGAAATTGCAAATAACAAAAGATAAAATGCGCTCTCTGCACATTTTTTTCCTCCAATAATACTATCAATACCTCATGACCTTCACCAAACAACGCTTGTAGTTTCCAATAACACACTTAGCTACACAAACACACTAAAGATGCTTGGAGCCGTTTGTTCAACAACAGGAGGCCAAAGGGACTTTTGGTTCTCAAAGTTTGATTGAAAAACAAAACATTTTGTTAATACCCCTGAATTTACTGAGAGGATTCACTGACCTGCACAATTCAAAACAATCTTGGATTTACTCAGCTAATTCTAAAATGATCTTAATCATGCAGAAAGGGGCACGATTCCCTTTGCGCTTATTGCTGCTCATAGTCATTTTGATTCCCGAGCCCCTCGAGGGCCCGGAGAGACAAAAAAAACATAAAACGCTCGTCTAAAATTCTCCCTTGAAACAATGAAAGGCACTACTGGTCGGAAACAAAGAACAAAACAAAGCAAAAAGCTCCTCAGCCCGACTGACACCTTTTGCAGTCGGTGCTTGTCTGTCAGACCAAAAATGGTGTACCAAGATTTGGCACGATAAACCAAGAGAGAATGAAACAATTCCAATTTGGAATTTAATGGTCGCTATTGCAAAGAATTCTGAAGGTCAGTGATTCCCGTTTCAATGGAACGCCCTCGGTAAGAAGCTCGGGAAAAATCAAGTCGCTCCAAAATTTCCCCCGAGACGTAACTTACCGGTTCACGCGAGAGCGTTGTCAAGTTTCATCGAGTTATTTTGAACTATTCCTAGGAATAATAAATATGCAAAAAACCCCAGAATTAGATCACCCTGGATTTTTGTGGCGAATATGGCAGTAGAACGAACATAACAGATAAATAACAGCACAACAAATGAGGAAACGTATCAAGTGAAAGAGTGAGTAACTTGATGCATCACTCCTTTAGGATTAGGCAAAAGTTGTAGCTCTGTGGTTTGTGAAGTAAACTTTAGTCGAGGACATATTTTGTTGGACGCACATACTTGTAACTATCTTTGTAATATTAAATATCTCACAAACCATAGTACTACCACACTTTCCTAAAGGGTTAATCATAATTGGTTAAAATTCTATATTATGAAAGTGCACAGATTTAAAAACAAAAAAAAAATAAAAAATGGACAAAAAAAACATCTCTCTCGGATTTACACTGGTGGGAGCCAATCAAAATCAGTTCACGTGACTTTTTGTGATCTTTAACCTTTTTGTTGTGAAACACGGTCAATCCGATTTTCACAACAGCAAAATATCAAATATTTTGTTGAAATGCCCAACACAAAATTCTAGCTATATTTGTTGCCTTAAAATTTTGAGCTCACCCAACTTTTTTTTTCTTTCAGTGCACGAGTAGAGATGATTTTTTTTTAAATTATACATAAATTCATGAGTAGTGCTTTTGACATGCAGGATGTTTTTTTTTTAAAATATGATAGTGTATTGAGCGACGGAAAGACGAAGAGGTAGGAGGCTATCAGGTGACATGCTATGATGATGTCATGTCAGATGGACACAGGTTTAGAATCCAAGCCAAGATCACATATCCTGGGCTCAGCTTTTTCTGAGCTTCTACGTTGAGGTTAAACAACCAGTCCTCAAATTTTTCGAATTCTCTTCAATCCACATTAGCAACTATCTCTCCGTCCTCTACTTCTCTCCACCACCGTCGTACATGTGGGTTACGTGAACAGTCAACAGAAGAGTGACGAACCTCCAAAGAAGGTTTGCTTATGCTTATCTTCTCCCGCTCGTCTCCATGCGGTGAGCGGTCGCTTTTACTCAAGCAGGGTTGACGCGGCGCTGACATTACGTCGCTCTCTTTGCATTGGAGAGCAACAAATTACTGTAGCAGATCCTGCAAGATTGTTCACCTGAATGAGATCGTATTAAGAATATAGAGTTTCTTATATATTGGTAGTACAAAAAAAAATTGCAAAATTTGCTCAATCTTGCAGGAATCCTTCGCATCAACCCTGCTTTTTTTTTTTGTGAATCATAAAGCTAATGTTTCTATGATTCACCAGTAATACATTGAGGATTAAACACAAGCCCCACTCGTATTTTTTACTATTTGCGTAACAAAAATTCGGCAATCGGTTAAAGCTATTCTGGCTACTAAGACAGCTCTGTCCTCACATACAAAAGAAAAAAAAAACATCAGTAACACGCACACGAACTCTAAAGGGTTAAACACAAGAGTGAGGACATAACTCACAAATCCTCACTTGTACTTGAAAGTTGACCTTGGGAGGGATGCTGGCAATCTAAAATGCTCCTCGTGGCCAATTGGGGACAAGAGAGGAAGGGAGAGTTGGATACAAGGTCAGGATTTCACATCGTCAGATAAACATATCAAGTGTTCCCTTTGTCAGGCACTTTGGCCGCATGCTTTGTTTGTCTGGAGATTCATCATCCAATTTGTGCTCTTATAGGATTGAAAATACTGTCATCATTTTTGTTCAAAACTATATAGCGTGCGTCTCTCTTCACAGTAATCAAGAAAATCCATTTTTTGCCAAAAGGTTGAACCTGAGGCACCTAGAGTATGCTGAAGCGCACTTATTTTAGGTTTGGAGATCGATTTGTCAAATATGCCGTCTCCCTCCTCATATGGCTGGAAAAAAATCCAATGCGACTTAGCTAGGTCACATTGGAGAGACCCCCCCCTCCCTTTACATTTCAGCGCACAACTAACTCCTCACTGACGAGTTAACCGTGCAGCTCGAGAACGGAAAAGCACTTAAAAAGCTCATACAGCTGCAAAGCCATGCGTTTCTACTGTGCCCGAGCTAGCGTGAACTTCAAAAGCGATCCTGAAATCAAACGGCCGCGGTCACAGGTGCTCCTTTACTCCGCTTGGTTTAAAAAAAATTAAAAAAAATCCTGATTTTCATCTATTGATTCAAACAGCACTCCCCCTCACGGGGTGAGATTGCATAATTTTGTTCAATCATCATGTAAACATTTAACAGTGGTGAGCTGAGCTTTGCAAGGAGCACCCGTGCCAACAGATCATTTATGGACATCCTCCCGTTCAACGCATCCTCCTCCGTAATGTGTCATTGTTGCCGGGCAACAAACACACTCAGGAGGCAGAAGCACAAAGCGCAAACGCCACCTTGTGCTTCCTATGTACAGCACAAAGACGACGGAAAGAATAGACACGCCGGTAGATCCACAAAGTCCTCTGAACATAATCAGGACCGCACAATCCAAACATGCCTTGTTTGTCTACTACAGTCCCGACGTCTCGTGAACGCTGTACAGTCCACCTGCACATCGGCAAGCCTTTACACTAGCACACACAAGCAGATGGTTAATCACACAGTAGTCCCTAGAGGAGCACAGGCCGACCAGAGAGCAAAGCGAGCGAGTGGGGCTCTTAAACACTATGGCAGGAAGGGTCTGGCCCTAAGACCCACCCCCTCCCCTCTGTACACAGCAGACTCAGCAGCCGCTTCAATCGCAGTAGATCTTGTACTTCTCGCTGCAGAAGACCATGGGGCCTCCCAGGAGGCCGCCGGGCGTGGCGTTGCCATGCTCGGCTTGGCCCAAGCCGGCGCAGGTGAGACCCTGGTTAGGGTTGCCGGCAGAGCTTGAGGTGGCCTTGCGGGTTTTGGGGCGGCGGATCTGCTCGTGGTCGAACTCCATGTCTTCTAAGCGCTGCGTCAGAGCCAGCTTCTGCTGGATGGCCATCCTCAGAAGAGAGTTGAGGGTCTTCTTTTCATCCTCTGCCGCAGCCAGCTGTCGCTGCATGGCCTCCAACTGACTGACATATTCGTCACACCTGGAGGTGAAACATGAGACGGAAAAAAGCAAATGGGTGCACATAGATTAGCGTTCGATTCGCTTGAAAATTTGATCATTACCAAAGTGTCCAACAACACGGTTATGCTTTGAGTGCCATAAATATTCGCGTTGCTTAAATGTACTTGTTAAACATGTACAACAAATAAAGTTGTACATGTTTACTGATCCACTTGTATGTACTGCATTGCAAACACACGCAGTTTTTTTCCACCACTAGGTGGAGCGATTGAGCCTGCGAATCTATGCAAACTTGCAGTAGTCGGGTCTAAAGAGTTTGTCACTGAACTGGTTCCAGTATGCATAAATTAATGGGAATTATTTTAAACTCTCTCTACTTGGAAAATCACGAGCCACTTACAAGAAGTCATTACACATAGAAAAGAGAAAGAATTCAAATCTTGTTTATCTTACTAAAATAGCTTCCAGTCAATTGGTTTTCAACAAAATTGTAAAATGTGTTGGAAGGTCACAGAATTAAATATGGATTGAAATATGAAGAGCTTAGAAACAATCAGAATTGTCCAAAATTATGCGGTGCAGCCCCGCATACCACATTTCAACTTTTCAAACAGAAGTGAGCTCATATTACAGTCACTGTTTACTGTGATGCTACACTATAGCAATGTCATCCATCAGGTAAAAAAAGTGACAATGAGTCCCTCAAAAAGTCGCCGACAACGAAATCAAAGTGCCATTCCTTGGCGAACACCTCACCCACATTGAAGGACGAGTCTTTTATTTGGTATATTCTTGCATGGTTACCTCACCCTTCTCCTATTTCCATTTCTGCTACATATTTGCTGCACATTGTGTCTGAGTTTCTTTCCATAAATACATTTTCAGCTAAAGTATAATGCTAGCGCCCACTAGCTTACACATTTTGTTTGATCCCTTTTTTGTTTACCAACTGTAAGGCCAAATAATTTTCTAAACTTTTTTCTCAATGTAATTTTGGCATTTTAAACCATGTGTCCAATGGATACCATTGTTTTAAATATCTCGACGGCACAATCTCCAAACACCATGTGCAGATGTTTTGCTGCGTGCATGTTCCACGTGCTTAGATAGTGTGAACCCGACAAACATAACCTTAGCCCCTCCCAGTTTGATTCCCAGTGGGATACACACTAGACAAAAGGGATCAGTCCTGCTTCATTAAACCCACCAGGACGAGGACGGGAGGGCGGACGGGTGGAGTCGACTTAAGTGCGGGTGGAGGCTAAGAGGGGTTTTCCCGGGAAAACAACCGAGGAGTCTATTCTTGGGACAGTTTGGATACAATAGGAGCATTTCTGTGCTGGTGTGAAAGGCACAATGGCAGTGAGAAAGCCGCTAAATAGTTACCAGGGCATTCAGAACATTAACAAACAGCATCTTTTCATTGTGCGGTGACCATCTATGTGTCACATGATCCCTCAACTATTGCATCATTCATGCTGCGTAATTCCGAATCGCTAAAAAGCACACACACAAGCACACACACACACACACACACAGCTGCTGTGGTGTCTGGACCGCGATTGGTCGCGGTTGGCTATCCCTCAAATGGGTGGAGAGAGAAGGAGAGGTTTAATTGAATGCTGACGGAAGACAATGGGAGCAGCAGGTCTGACAAGGGTGAGGAGCAAAAGTGACTCAGGCAAATGGCTGGACTGTTAATCGGAGGGAGCGTGCAATGACAACATGTCTTGGGAATGTGAAGAGGCAAGAACTAACATGACTCTACAAGCTGCGGCTTGAAAGATAAAAATCACATGGACTCCCACAGCATGTGAAGGACTTTCCTCCCTTTCTTCTTCGTGAGACGTAAGAAGCGAAGAAGGCTGGAGGGGTGGCTACACAAAGAGAAGGGAGTGTGAGAAAGCTCCAGTCCCTCACACAGTCTCCCCCCAACCTAACCTCCTGCTGTATGGGACACAATTTACATACCAATATAAGGATCCCGTAAACAGACTGTAATTCATGCGGAGGAAACAGAACGCTGACAGAACCAGAGCCTGACAGATATTGTCCTCAAAGGAAGTGTTTTGAAGGAGGGGAAACACATGATGAAAAGCAACAAAATTGATTAAAGAGCTTGTTTCAAGCATTCCATAGACAACCCGTGGCCATGTAGACTAGGGAGTTGTCCATGTTGAATCTCAGTAAACTGAAAGGAAATCAACACTCTCTAATACAGCCCATGTCCCGTTGGACCTCGAGCTGAACCGGGCTGTGGATTGAGTCATAAATGTGGAACAGAGAGCTGTCTCACAGCAGCCATTTTGTGTTAGAGATGATGTTCCCAGGACCATAAGGGCAATAGCAGCAGTAAACATGTCAAAGGACATACGCGGATATAGTATGTGGATGTGAAATTCAGACCAAACTAAAGTGGGATTACACACATATTCTTTGACCAGCTTCTCTTTGGGATACAAAAAATAGTGATGGGAAAATGAAGCTTCAAAATTGCTTCATGAACCAGTTGCTGTACTTTTTGGTTCCTCCAGATGGCAGTGTGGTTTAAATAAAGGGGTTTAAAAAAAAAAAAAGGCAAGTCACTGTGCTTTCAGCCCATTGTTGATGAGAGTGCAAACTAGAGGAGTCAAAAAAATACAATTGCTTCATAAAGCTAATTTGAAGCGTCATTATACCAATCACTCACAAAAAGATTAATGAGAGCATTGGACCATCGAGCCTCTTTGACACACTCACAGACACAACAAAAACAGATGCCGTACACCTTCTCCTGCTTTTAGTACTTTCAAATCTGTAGACTACTTCCGCAAATCAATTTTAGGAAAGAACTGAAACCATAGCTGACATATGTATACTTATATAATTCCAACACATTTGTTGACAAAGCTGTGGCGAGTCTTACCGTGTGGCAAACATAGCTCGGAGGGAGGAAAAGGTGGCCGCGTCCTCCTTAAGGGTTTTGAGCTCATTCCTCAATTTCATCATGGTCTCAGTCACCAGAGCCTTCTCGTTTTCGTACTTGCTCTTCAGGTTGGCGAGAGCAACTTCAGCAGTCTGTAGGCAGCGACAAGATAACACAAAACTTATGAGGTTGGATACCAAGGACAATTATTCTTTTTTTTTAGAGATCTACTTAATTCTGCCTTGTGTACAGTAAATCATACGGGTAGCTTGATTCTATTGTTAGTTGTGAATAAATAAGGAGCTCTCATGTCTCTGTTCTGACTCAACCACACAAACTTTAAAGGGGCAACAGCTCCATTTCTTTGTGCAGCTGATACCAAACGGCGGCTGCCCCCACCCAAGTTAGCAATGGACCACATCCACATTTGTTCAACAGCTGAAAAGCCTTGGAGGAGCTTCTATCCCCCCTATCTTCTATTTCTGTCCTTCAAGACACACTGACAAATGTTTGTGATATTAAATTATCTGCAAGAGACAAACTAACCTGCTTGTTAGCCTTCAGAACAGTCCTCAGAGTAGCAATCTGTTCCCTCTTTGTGCTGAGGAGGGATTTCAGTTTGAGGATCTCCTCCATGCAGGCCACTTTGTCCTTGTCGGCCACGGCGCCGAACTCCAGAGAAGCCACCCTCTGGCGTGACAGCTCTGTGGTGCGGTCTACGGCTAGTTGCAAGTGCTTGATCTGGTCCCTTATGATGGCCACTAGATTGTAGATGTTCATGGGCTCGCGACGGTGGTCGGACACTGGAGAAGGCAGAGACGGAGCACCATCGTTGGGCTCAGTCTTAAGGGGCTCGGGGAAGAGGCCCTTGGTGAGCAGGATGGGAGAGCGGCGGCCGCGGCCTTCAGGGCTGCTACGCCCGCCCTTGCCCTCTTTGTAGAAGTCGAGCATGACGCGGTTGGGTGTCTCATTGTTGCACATGCACACGTGGTTGTAGAGGGTCGCCAGTTCTTCGCTGAACGTGACCAGCTCGTCTTGAGCCACATTCAGGCTGCCCTGAGATTCACCGGCCACGTCGCTTAGCTGATAACAAAGGGACAGAAATGAAGAGCTGGAACAGACTTGATGTTGATTTTCAAGTAGGATCTCAGATTCAACATACCTTGCGCAGCTCCTTCTCCATCTTTTCCTTCTCGTCTTTCTCTAAACCTCTTGTCTCCTCCAGAGTGGACAGCTTCTCTCCGAGCGTAGTGACATCGTTCTCCAGCCGGTTACGCTCCTCTTCATAGCGGGACTGACATGCCTGGTACTCTGCCTTTAGAGTCTTGAGTTCTTCCTTCAGCTCTCCAGCTTCTGAGACAGCAACCTAGAAAGCCAAAGATGATGGGGGATAAACATCCTTAACTCATTCTATCTACGCAATTCAACTCCAGGCCACCTTCTAACCTTGTACTTGCACTCCAGGATCTCAGGCCCATTGATGTCCACCTCGTAGTAGTCTCCATCTTCATTGCTGTCGCGTTCCTTCTCATTATCCAGGGCCGACTGGCGCTCCTTGCTGGCCTGAAGCTTGCGGATGGCATTAAGGTTCTCTGTCAGACGGTTCACCTTCTCCTGGTGCTCGGACAGAGCGCCGTTGGCATGCTCAAGTTGTTTCTGGGAATCCTGAAGAGTGGACAGCAGGTTGACCTTCTCACGCTCCATCTGGAGAGACATGATCATAAAGAAGATGAACAACATGTTGACTAGTCCATATATTACAATCCTTGAGCTCAGCCAAACCACAAACCTGAATCAGTTGCTGCTTAAGCTTCTGGATCTCAGAAATGTTCAGCTCACTTAGTAGGTCATCCACAAGACTGGGTGCTGGGTTAAACAACTCTTCCTTCTTGAACATGCGGTTGTCGTCAGTAAGCAGCTTGCTGAAGCCATTCTCGTAACCGTGAAGAGCGTCGTCGTTGTTGGGTTCGGTGTTGGCATCATCGGAGAATTTGAGGCCATCCAGAGAGATGCTAAGAGGAATGCAAGGGGGGGGGTGAGAACTTCTCATGGTATTTTTAAAGATGTTGCCAAGATTCTTTTTCTGTTCACCGCTTACCTGTTGTAGAGAGTGTCACCAATGTTCATGTAGTGGGACAACTCCTTCCTCAGGGAGGCTTTCAGCTCACGCTCAGTCTTGATGGTCTCGAGAGCTTCACTAAGCTGGCGCTCAGCAATCTCCTTCAGGCGGATGGCATCCTCCAGTTGGCTGTTCAGGAACTGCATATCCTCCTCCAGACGACGGCTTTCATGCTTCAAACCCTCAAATTCAACCTAGGCAGGGCAAAAAGCAGAGCAATCAAAATGATGTGGAACTGTCTTTTTGTATTTTCTTTTTGTTGGGAAGAACACCAAAACAGAGATCTTGGGCAAAAACCCCGCTGAAAAATATATCGTCATTAAATCTGAATTCAGCACTTCTTTTGCAGAGTTGAAATTAAATCCTTAAAAATAAAAACTCAAATTTTCCAGCTCACCTGGCCCTGCCTGAGTCCCGAGACCTGCTTCTGCAACGAGATGTTTTCCTCCTCCAACTCGGTGTAGTCCTGCAGCTGACGAGCCTCGCGGAACTTGTACTCCTTGATGTCATCACGCAACTGGTTCCTCTGGAGCTCCAACATCTGGCTGTTCTGTGGCATCCAAGTGACACGGCCCATCCGAGACAAAAGAGAAAGACAAAGAGTTGTCAGTGAAACCCTTTGCAAACTTTAAAACACAGCAGTGGAGGAAATGTCGAGTGACAGGACTCTGTTGCGTTGTCAGCTTGTCTCATTAACCAAATCCAAATCTCCATCTGGTCGTAACCAACATGCGCTTGATGATGACATGAGATGCCAGGTGTCTTTCCGGCTGTGATGCCACAAAAATACACTTAAGCCTACTTGATGACGTGCAATGAATGTACATTTCAGCAATGACATGCTGGCACACTGACACACAGTGCAGCAAAGCCTTCATCAATTATAAAAAGATGAGCGCCAAGAGAAAGCCCCTTCCCCCACTCGTAGCCGCAAATCTGTAACGACGCCATCATTTCTACTCACCAGCTTGATTTTTTAGTACAAACTCGTCTACTTTTGGCACAGCAGCCAAGCAGCAAAAACAATTGTGTGATCTAGTGACGTGAGAAAGGAAGTAAAAAGCACATGCACTCACACACCGGAGATGGTGTCATCATCGTCTGAGCCGTGTGGGGAGCACGTGGGACTCTCAGCAGAGATGACCTATTAGCTACATCATTAGCCTGCCAATCCCTTTTGCCATGTGGCCACTACTACTCACGCTGACACCACCAATCACATTAAGCCATTGCATGCAAGATCCATCCATCCATCCATCTTCTTCCGCTTATCCGGGGTCGGGTCGCGGGGGCAACAGCTTCAGGAGGGACTCCCAGACTTCCCTCTCCCCAGCCACTTCATCCAGCTCATCCCGGGGGATCCCAAGGCGTTCCCAGGCCAGCTGAGAGACATAGTCTTTCCAGCGCGTCCTGGGTCGTCCCCGGGGTCTCCTACCGGTGGGACATGCCCGGAACACCTCCCCAGGGAGGCGTCCAGGAGGCATCCTGATAAGATGCCCGAGCCACCTCATCTGGCTCCTCTCAACGTGGAGGAGTAGCGACTCAACTCCGAGTCTCTCCCGGATGACCGAGCTTCTCACCCTATCTCTAAGGGAGAGCCCGGACATCCTGCGGAGAAAACTCATTTCGGCCGCTTGTATCCGAGATCTCGTTCTTTCGGTCACGACCCATAGCTCGTGACCATAGGTGAGGGTAGGAGCGTAAATCGACCGGTAAATTGAGAGCTTTGCCTTTTGGCTCAGCTCTCTCTTCACCACAACGGACCGGTACAGGGTCCGCATTACTGCCGACGCTGCACCGATCCGCCTGTCGATCTCACGCTCCATCCTCCCCTCACTCGTGAACAAGACTCCAAGATACTTGAACTCCTCCACTTGGGGCAGGATCTCATCCCCGATCCGGAGAGGGCATTCCACCCTTTTCCGATCGAGGACCATGGACTCGGATTTGGAGGTGCTGACCCTCATCCCGACCGCTTCGCACTCGGCTGCGAACCGTTCCAGCGAGAGCTGGAGATCACGGCCTGAAGAAGCCAACAGCACCACGTCATCTGCAAAAAGCAGAGACGCGATGCTGAGGTCCCCAAACCGGACCCCCTCAACGCCTCGGCTGCGCCTAGAAATTCTGTCCATAAAAATTATGAACAGAATCGGTGACAAAGGGCAGCCTTGGCGGAGTCCAACCCTCACTGGGAACGAATCCGACTTACTGCCGGAAATGCGGACCAGACTCTGGCATCGGTGATACAGGGACCGAACCGCCCTTATCAGTTGGCTCGGCACCCCGTACTCCCGAAGCACCCTCCACAGAACCTCCCGAGGGACACGGTCGAACGCCTTCTCCAAGTCCACAAAACACATGTGGACTGGTTGGGCAAACTCCCATGCACCCTCGAGGATCCTGCCGAGGGTGTAGAGCTGGTCCACTGTTCCACGGCCAGGACGAAAGCCACACTGCTCCTCCTGAATCCGAGGTTCGACCTCCCGACGGACCCTCCTCTCCAGCACCCCTGAATAGACCTTACCAGGGAGGCTGAGGAGTGTGATTCCCCTGTAATTGGAGCACACCCTCCGGTCCCCCTTCTTAAAGAGGGGAACCACCACCCCAGTCTGCCAATCCAGAGGCACTGTCCCCGATGTCCACGCAACGTTGTAGAGGCATGTCAGCCATGACAGCCCCACAACATCCAGAGCCTTTAAGAACTCTGGGCGGATCTCATCCACCCCCGGGGCCTTGCCACCGAGGAGTTTTTTAACTACCTCAGTGACTTCGACCCCAGAGATTGGAGAATCCGCCTCAGAGTCTCTAGGCCCTGCTTCCTCAATGGAAGGCGTGTAGGTGGAATTGAGGAGGTCTTCGAAGTATTCTCCCCACCGACTCACGACGTCCCGAGTCGAGGTCAGCAGCACGCCATCCCCACTGTAAACAGTGTTGACGTTGCACTGCTTCCCCCTCCTGAGACGCCGGATGGTGGACCAGAATTTCCTCGAAGCCGTCCGAAAGTCATTCTCCATGGCCTCACCGAACTCCTCCCACGCCCGGGTTTTTGCCTCAGCAACCGCAGAAGCCGCGTTCCGCTTGGCCATCCGGTACCTGTCAGCTGCCTCCGGAGTCCCGCAGGCCAAAACGGCCCGATAGGACTCCTTCTTCAGCTTGACGGCATCCCTTACCGCCGGTGTCCACCAGCGGGTTCGGGGGTTGCCGCCACGACAGGCACCAACGACCTTACGGCCACAGCTCCGGTCGGCCGCCTCAACAATGGAGGCGCGGAACATGGTCCACTCAGACTCAATGTCCCCCGCCTCCCCCGGGACGTGGGAAAAGCTCTGCCGGAGGTGGGAGTTGAAGCTCTTCCTGACAGGAGATTCTGCCAGACGTTCCCAGCAGACCCTCACAGAGCGTTTGGGTCTGCCAGGTCGGACCGGCATCTTCCCCCACCATCGGAGCCAACCCACCACCAGGTGGTGATCAGTTGACAGCTCCGCCCCTCTCTTCACCCGAGTGTCCAAAACATGCGGCCGCAAATCCGATGACACGACTACAAAGTCGATCATCGAACTGCGGCCTAGGGTGTCCTGGTGCCAAGTGCACACATGGACACCCTTATGTTTGAACATGGTGTTCATTATTGAAAATCCGTGTCGAGCACAGAAGTCCAACAATAGAACACCGCTCGGGTTCAGATCAGGGGGGCCGTTCCTCCCAATCACGCCCTTCCAGGTCTCACTGTCATTGCCCACGTGAGCATTGAAGTCACCCAGTAGAACGATAGAGTCCCCAGAAGGAGCGCTCTCCAGCACTTCCTCCAGGGACCCCAAGAAGGGTGGGTACTCTGAGCTGCTGTTTGGTGCATAGACACAAACAACAGTCAGGACCCGTCCCCCCACCCGAAGGTGAACCCCAATGTGCAGGCGCCCAGCCGGGGGGCAATAAGTATACCCACACCTGCTCGACGCCTCTCACCGTGGGCAACTCCAGAGTGGAAGAGAGTCCAGCCCCTCTCGAGAGGGCTTGTACCGGAACCCAAACTGTGTGTGGAGGCTAGTCCGACTATATCTAGTCGGAATCTTTCTGCCTCGCACACCAGCTCGGGCTCCTTTCCAGCCAGAGAGGTGACATTCCATGTCCCAAGAGCCAGCTTCTGCAGCCGGGGATCAGACTGCCAAGGTCCCCGCCTTTGGCTGCCGCCCAGCTCACATTGCACCCGACCCCTTCGGCCCCTCCCACAGGTGGTGAGCCCATGGGAAGGGGGACCCACGTTTCCATTTCGGGCTATGCCCGGCCGGGCCCCATGGGCGAAGGCCCGGCCACCAGACGCTCGCCTTCGAGCCCCGCCTCCAGGCCTGGCTCCAGAGGGAGGCCCCGGTGACCCGCGTCCGGGCGAGGGAAAACTAAGTCCATTTATATTACTCATCATAAGGGGCTTGTGAGCCGTGCTTTGTCTGGCCCCTCACCTAGGACCCGTTTGCCATGGGTGACCCTACCAGGGGCATGAAGCCCCCGACAACATGGCTCCTAGGATTATAGGGGCACGCAAACCCCTCCACCACGATAAGGTGACGACTCGCGGAGGGGTGCATGCAAGATGATTCCATAAAATCAGACTGGATAACTTCTCCGTCAAATCGGAAGTGGTGAGGACAACACCCTTTATGTTTGCCGCATGAAATAAATAATCCCCACGTGCAGAGTTGAGCGGCGGCAGATGTTCAAAGTCTAATAATTCATATTTGGGTGGGGTTGCATGTCTAATGAGTTTTGCTGTGCGGCAGTGCTGCTAATTTATGTAAGCGCACGTCACCATATAGCTCATCCTTAATTAGATAGCTCTGGTAATTTATTGTGTGAATGCTCAAAGTAATACACATTTTCCATTAATATATATGTATACACTACAGAGGTGTTTATTTCTGAGGAAAAATGCACATAATGAGTTATTACACTTAATGTTGATTTAATTATATTCCAATCAATTGTGTGGCGGCAAAAGGGACTTTCAACTACTTTGCTAGTTAAATTTAACAGCCTAATATCCATTGCTGGAAGTTCAGCTACAACCACACGGACTTCCAAAACACTGGCAAGAAAAAAAAGTAAAAAAGACAGATTTTCCAAATCCATTTACCGTATTTTCCGCACTATAAGGCGCAGCAGATTATAGTGCGGAAAATACAGTAAATAATATTTAAAACAGGACTATTTATGGGTAGTTTATTTTCATCCTAATCATAAATGAAGTCAAATGTTTGTGTGGCACCAACTTCTGCCCTCTTCTAACAGCTTATTGTACAAAAATAAATTCTGAAGATTTGTGCCAGCTGGTTGCTCAAGTATCTTTTCGGTCAAATGTCATTTGTCTCAGCTGGAGGGTCCATGCTGTTGATTTAAGATGAATGCAGGGCACAAGCAAACTTGATTAAAAGCCCACCCCCCACTTCCATCCGATTACAAAGCATGCCAGAGCTTTGACCTTTCACCTTCACGTCCTGTGCCACGCATTTCCTTTGCACACTGAAGACGAGGTCAGCTGGCCCCCGGCTGCCTGGCAGAAAGTTATTAGAGTAAAGGGGAGACCTTGTGAACTAAACAGGCAAGGGACACTAACATCTCCCGGGGTGGTGAGAAAATGTGTGTGGCTGATTAGATAGTGAGGTGTGTTCGATGGCCATCTGACAGAGCCCAAAAAAAAAAAAAACGAGCTGGCTCCTTCCCCCAACTGTCGCAGGTCTGAACAGCTGCCCGCTCACCACACACAAAGCGACAAATGTGCCACTTCCATTCAAAGTGGGTGGGCACATTTTGCAATAAGTGCTCAAAGGCAGTCATGTTTGAAGGAAGAATCGAAAACGACAGTGAATATGTATGCATGACAAAGCAGATGGTTTGCTTTTTGATTTCTAGGCCACCGAGTGCTGCAAAATGTAAAAAAAAGCACATTACTGCACGAGGCTTTTAAAAGTCCCGACTCAAAACGTCAGCGGGACCAGCAAGGCTGTCAAATGCACCAATAAAAGATTTAACAGCATGGTGATGCTGAGCCTGCTTAAAACACCCCAAAGCTTGGAGTTATTTCCCAATGTGTTTAAGCGGCTATAGGCAAAACTTGAATAGGGAAATAGCTCAGTCGCAGTGGCAAAGTATCAGGATTAGTCCAAATGTAGATTAGGATTCCCGTACTTTGTTAAAGGCCATTTTCTTAACACCACAGAATCCAACTTCTACAGTCGACTGGCAGACTCGGCCAGAGACAGGATGACATACTTTCAAAATAGCGTATTTTGAGTTTGAATAGAAATTTGTTAGCGTGTGCTTGATTGTACATTTCCCATTATTGTGTGACTCGCTAAATTGCCAGACCACCCTAACCCTTTATGCACTTAACAGTTTTTTTAGGCCATTTGGACAAAAGCTGGAGACACGTGTCCCCGTTAGTGAAGTGAATGTGTCAGACTCTAGTTGCTTTGTGCTGTTGAATTATCCAAATCAATCGATCCTGCAAACAAACATTCTCTTGTCGACTCATTGAAGGCTTAGACTTAAATCAAGACTGACACTTGAGTCGCTCCCTCAAAGCAGACAAAAGACATTTTTTGGGGTTTACGGCAAAGCATCTTTGCCTGACATGGCCCAGTGACTCTAAAAGCTACAAATAGAAACATTGGTTATAAAGACGATAGATTACACAAAGTTGGATTAAATTGTGCTGGCTGCTGTGACATGCTAACCTAAATATCATCTGGAGGGTTTAGAATCAATTTAGAATCATCTGGAGGGTTTAGAGCAGTCGAGCTGATCTGCCTCAACAGTGGTCAGAAATAGTGCAGTACATAAAGTGATGACTTCAAAAGAGAATAATAAAACCAATCAACATTTCTACAATCATTTTCATGATGTAGCATGAAAATCCACCCATGTCCATCCGTTGTATTGATGAAAGCATATTAAAACTATCCATCTATCAGTTTATTCATCTATAGGTATCAATGACTAGCCAAGGCTAGTTAGCTAGCTAGCTGACAGCTGCAAAAAGCAAACCGAGATAATGTTGATAACAAAGCGGCTCTCTTCATTGTAGCAATGATAGCATTGTGAATCCCATTTTGCACACATAATGAAAGCAATGCCTGTCGGCATATTCCTATCACATGCAAATGAATATAATGATGTCACGCTTATTAGCGTGCGCCTCCCAACAACGTCTCCCGTTCTTTATGGAAGCTTAATCCTGTCAACTGTAGCGTAGCGATGAAATGTGTCTTGTGTGAAATGTGTGTTCTCGGGAGGCATACAATTTGGTGAGGTTGGCGTCACATACAGCCTGTGAGATTTAGCTGTGATGTGCTTGATCGAGTCAAGCTCGGCTGCTGCTGTGAAAGCTCTTCCTCAGAGGAAACACAAAAAGCCCGATTGTCACTTTTCTTCTACAGCGATTTGAATTATTCAGACAAATTGTGTCTCAGGGAACCACCACTATTCCCGATGAAACCTGATTTACTCTTATAAGCCTGTCTCTTTTGCCAAAAGACTTGGTTTCCTTCCTTTTTATCATGCCGTTTTCATCTCCTGTTCTCTCTCTCTTTCCCGGATTCATCTTGTGGGCTAATTTAAAATCAACAAGACAAAAGCCTCTTTCAGGCCTGGTCACAATGCCAACGCCGGTGCCCGTGCTTCCTCCATTTGCCTTCCACACAAAATCTGCCAAGCACACACAGAAGCATCATTAGAGGGGTTATTATCTGCAGAAGATGTGGCTAGTTATCGATTCAGACAGCTCCGTGAAACCGATTTGAATTGGCTGAGGTCCACGGTGCCGGATAAGTGCAGATGACACAGCAATGCAGGCCATCAGCAAAACACTTAGCTGCCTGTTTGTGCGCTGTGACTGCAATTTGTGTACCGTATTTTCCACACTATAAGGCGCACCTAAAAACCTCCAATTTTCTCAAAAGCCGACAGTGCGCCTTATAATCAGGTGCGCCTTATATAGGGACCAATATTGAGCCACTACAGCAGGCGTGTCCAAAGTCCGGCCCGCTGGCCAAATGTATATATCTTATATATGGACAAAGTTTTAAAATGGGCTCTTCATTGAAGGTGCGCCTTATAATCCGGTGTGCATTATAGTGCGGAAAATGCAGTACATAAAGTAAATCAGTGTACATCTATACATGTTTTCAAAAGTACCTCATAACATGCTGTTTGAATTTCGAGTCAAATTTAAATACTATAAAAATATTCAACAACTAGAATTTTAAAACATGGCTCTAGCAAAACAGATCTGGTTTCCGTGACACCCAACCTTCACCAACTTGGATGCAGTGCTCAGCAGCAGTTGACCCGATTAAAAAGAGGGACTCACAGATTTTCGGAACTTAAGTCGTTGTGAGAGACATGTCATTTTTAAGTATTTCACTAATCTGACATCTGTCTCAAGCAATGAGTCATTAAAACACCACAGTGAACCCCTGCAGCTATACTATGTTTTTATTTCTATTTTATTTCCATTTTACCATCAGCCTAAATAGCAGTTATTGATTTGACCTTCAGATTCTACACTGATAAAAGGGTCGTGAGTGACAGAATGAGTTAAGGTATCAGAGTGAAAGTTGCACTGGGATGTAGATTAAAAACCCAAACGGCTTCCAACAGAACATCCTCAAATTTATTCTGCTGTAGATGGACACATCAAATAAGAGACTCCGAAGGTGAACTGTAAATTCTGCTCTCCTTTCAGTTTGTTCATCCCTTTTGATCCCTTTAGGTCTCCCTCGTCTTTCAGTCAAACGGAGCGGAGCCTCTTCAAAGCTCTTCAAACTTGATTAATGCTCTGCTCACGACTAGCTCCATCACACATCACATGAGCTAAGACACGCAAGGCACACTCTGCCTTGGCGCTGCTCTCGTCTCGCCTAATGAGGTCAGTTGTGAATGCGAGCGATGGATGTGCTGACGGGGTCAGACATTGTCCAAAGTGGGGCGGAGACAATGAGGGTTATGCATTATCAACACTTGGAGTAGAATGTGTTGGGGAAAAGCAATTCCCTGCCAAGGACTACTTTTCAATTTCTAAGAGGAAACAAGATTGAATTGCAAATATTACGTCTTCATGAGCACTTCAATTGATTTCCCATGACCTCAATAAGTAACATGAACTCCACCATGGATGTACAATAGAGGTGGAGAACGTCACAAAGAGCCGCAAGGCAAATGTTCCTTCAAGTTAGATACATTTTCAAAAATAATCAGCAGGCAGGTGAAAATAGACAAAGTTATGCAAGCTGCAATCAAACACCAACTCCTCAAGGCTTGGCCGACTGAAAAAAAAAAATGGTGCACGTTTGAAAGTGATCCTTATGGAATGAAGACAAAGTTAGTACAGAGGAACAAACAAAAAACATTTTCGGTGATTTCTTACCTCTTTTATCTCTTGTGAGATTGCGCTCAGACGTTCATTCTCAGACTGGGCGTTGGTAAGAAGATTGCGAGTTTGCCGGAGCTCATTTTGCAGTTCAAGGACCCTCTGCTCATAGTAGGCCTCCTTACAAGCCGACTCCTGGATAAGGGACTCCTCACGGCTCTCCCCGTCCGCTGCCACTTTCCGGTGGTTGGAGTAAGCTTGTCCAAATGCCTGGAACGCAGAAGGACAACCCAAGTTAGAAGACAAAAAGTCTCAAAATAAAATTGTCAATCACACAAGCGAATGGGACGATTTTGATATGCGACGAGGCTTAGCTGTGGACCGGGGCTTGCATTTGCATCACCCTGGAAAAATAATCAGTTTAGCTCCATCTGGGCCGCTTCATACATTCCTCCCCCCCCCAATCCTCACCCCCTGCACGTGCACCGCAAATGATGGGAAAACACACAGGGAAAAGTAGAGCAATGGCTCTAAAGAGCGGGCGATCATGAGAAGCCTAGATTCTAATACTCTTAATACTGTCGGAAGGAGATCATAACAAGGTTGGGGAAAGCTATTTGAATTTGATACAGATTAAGTAACTAAAGAGGGCATATATGATGAGGAGTCTACCTTCTTCATCACGAGTCGTGAAGCAGTTGTACAGTAAATACATCTCACAAAATGCCACACAGCAGAATTTAGGTTAGGCAATTCCGTCTCTTAATCACCTCCCAGATTTAATTTTCCACACTGTCATCAGCAGCGGTCATCTTGCTTGCTCACTCACGTAATCTAGAATCTCACCTGCGGGGATTAATCTGACCTTGTTTGCGGCAACATCAAGCTCTCACCTGCGAATGCAGACCTGCACGTGAACGGCCTACTGCCAGATTTTCTCCATTTAACACTTGAGTAGATTAAGCGCTAGCGAGAATAAAATGTGGCTCGTCGGTATCAAATCGAATTGACCTATATTGAGAACTTTTGTCGATGAATATGGGATGTATGCTACTGTTTTGATGGGTTTTATATAAAGGTGATTTTAAAAAATAAATGTCAGCTATTCTCTTATAAGACTGCAGTCAAGCACCAAGTCTCAGAATGTATGTAAATGTGGGTCACATGTTCTTCTTCAGCCCATGGCCCAACATTTGAAGGAAATAAGACATGGTGGTTTTGGCCTAATCCCACTAACAGACAGACATTGGCAAAAACAACCTACTGCCACCAATGAAAATAATGGATTAGTCTGAGAAGGCTGTTGTGAGGAAGAGATTTCCTCCTTAAGTAATGCTAGTCTACCTGGCCAATTAAAATCGATAGTCTACCTGGCCGTTTAAAATTTGGTCAAAACAAAATCAGTCAACCCAGTCAAGGGGGAGTTCTGAGATCATTGCAGTTTTGCATGGCACAACTGCAAAATATTTGTTGACTGATAAAAAATAAATGAGACGATTAATATTATCACAAACCGGGGGAATACCATCATTTTGGATTCTGAAAACTCTGCGCCAATCTGTCCTTTAAAACGTGCTCACCCAGAGACAAAAGCCTACTGACTCAAGGGCTCTAATCTCAAGGCCCAAGCACAGATTTAGGGAGTTGTAATTTTGGGACACACGCCACCAAGCCTCTAATCTCAGTGCCTACCCAATTTAATATTCATCTTTATCATCACGCCATATGTTGCAATTTTACATCGGACATGAGAGCATGGATTATTAATCTCTGGTGGAGCTAATCAAAAGATGCTCTATAGTCATTATTACAGCGTACTATAGCGCGAATTGCCTCTAATCACTGAAAGCGACATCATTGAACAGACGGTCTTATCCCGCTACACAACCTCTGATGTCTGATTCCAGTTGAGTGCAAACGTTATGGGGCGAGGATAGACACCCCCGCCAGGCTCTGATCTGCTCACCCACACAGGATGGAAAAAGACATTCTAATTTTTTTTTTTTTTTTTTTTAAATATCACCAAGTTTGAGATAATTGCAGTACACTGTGACTCAAACCCAAACTTCTGAACAAAAGACCACATTTACCTTCAACAATAGACAGCTACCTTTCATTCCACAAGTTGCTATGGTTGACATTGTTCGTCGGATGCAGTAAATTCTACACCCACCAATCGTCACGCTGTTGTTAAGCAACTCGCAGGTTGCTAGAACACTAATAGAAAATATTGGAAACAATGCTTATTGTTGATAACGTGTCATAACAGGTTCTTAATGTGGCTGACATTTGAGATCCAGTATTTTAAAGTGCACTTGCACATATAGAACAAAGACACATTGCTCCTTAGGTGGCAAAGCTGAGAAAACATTTTTGGATTTTCTTATCTGTTGCCTAAGGAGCAATGGAAAGATGGGCGCTCTCACTAGATCAATAATATTTTCAGTCTCTCCAAGATTGGGCAAAAGTCAAGAAGTGTTGCATTTAATAAGTCCAGTTATTTGTTCACACTTGCAAAACAAAGACATCATTTGACCTAAAACAACCCATGACAGATTATGAACATTTCCATAAATAACATTCTTGAGGCAAAATATTTGATGAGATAATGCCATAAGGGCAAAATGAGGCCATTCCTTTAGAATGTGATATCTCAAAGCACATGACCAGACCTGCTGATGTTAACACTTTCTTGAAACATTCCTTTGCAATGTCATGAAGGCTTACCAGTATTGTGGAATAACTTCCTAAAAGTAGTTCGGACATTCAAATGCAGACTGTGGCCTCATACGGCCTTTTTCTTTTTTCTTTTCTTTTTTCCTTAGAAAGTGCCAAGATACTGAATGTGGCCGCTGAGGAGGAAGAGTGGAAAAAAGGAACGGGGTAATCAGTCACACACACACACAGTGAATGGAATCTCATGCCTCGTGAATCACAGCTCACGTGGAGCCATGATAAACAGGAATGTCATCTTCCCTCCTCCTTCCTGCGTCTCCATATTCACTCACGGGCCACTGAGCAACTTACATTGCTCCAAGACATGTTGCATTATAAGCTCAAGACTATCATCTCCTCGCTACACAACTTTTGTGGGGCGCATGTGGTTGAAGGTATCTTGCGAATTGCTATTTTATTGAAACACATCACGTGCCACTGTGTGCCGGGCGCGAATTAACTCAATTTACAGTTAGTTAGTGATTAGTGGATCCAATGCCAACACCAATTCCACAGCTCTAATGAGTAAGTGAGAAGCTAATGATTGCTTTGGATTTTAGCCTTCAGTGGCCATCTGTGGAGATCAACTAACCCCTTCTCTCGATTGACTCACGGTTTCATCAGCAGTTCTGAATTTGAACTTTTTACGCAGAAGGAGAGGCATTTCTGGGAAATTCACACAGAAAGCTCATAAAGAAGCACAGAATAGGAGGTTGAAATATTAGCTGCTCCAAGCTCCAGCACCACTGTGAATATTACTGCAGAGACCAGAGACATGAGGCTATGAATTTTTTAAAGTTGCCCACCAGCAAACGATACGGCTGCACCTGGTGCTCAGCTCTCGTGGAGAGTTTCGACTTTGTAATGGAGGAGTGGGGTGAAAGCCTGCTAGGGATACTAGATACAGTAAATCATGAAAAGGTGAACGCGTCCACTAAGGATATTTATAGTTCCTTCAAAATGTGTGTTTTTGCCTCGGGTGAAAAAGCAATTCTCTGGAAGCTATAACGGCTCACGACCTGAAGCTGAGCCGTGATTGGTTGTCAGTCAAGTGGCAAAATGGCCGCCCCCTGAGATGTTAAAAAAAGAATTTTGCTGCTTAACTCATATTCCATAATTAAGTTTCTATATAAATGTAGAATGCTGAGGTTGGTATAATATATTAAGTAGAATGTGCATTTTGAGACACAAAAATACAATTTTCACCCAGAAATGCTTGAGTGCATTGTTTGTCTGTTGAGATAATGAGCTACAATATTTTTTAATCTTAACCATTATTTAATCACAAAAAAGGAAGCATGTGCTTTTGTTTATTTTAAAGCTGGCAAAGCAGCATTTCAACAAAAGCAAGAGACGATGACTCGAGGGAGACCAGTTTCGTTATCGTCTCTCTACAGCCTCATTAAAGCTTTATCGCTTTAATGTCCCATTTCAATTCGGGGCGTGTCAATTTGCAATGCAAAAACTGCCTTATCTTGCTTCTTGTTCGTGCTTTTGGATTGGGAAGACCCAGGTTGCTACGCCAATAATGTGACTGAGCAAGGGACGGGTATAAAGGCTGCACAGATGGTTGTTTTAGGGTTCAGCTCACACAGCTTGTGCTCCTCCATACTGCTGTCAAGCCATGTCTCGTGCCTCTCCAGTCCAGACTCAGATTTGCTAAAAAAAAAAAATCTTTTGATTCAACCCATCCCTCAAGAGCAGTGGGCAGCAATTGCCCAACAAAGACTTCCGTTCAATTATCTATTTCATGTTATACTCCTTGAATTTCCCAGAGGACTCCATTAAGAGCAGAGGAGAGCAGCAGCTGGGGCCAGACATGAGCAAGCACACACACATGGACCCATGCTACAAAAAATACGATAAAATGAAGAAAAATAGAGTTTTGATGAATAAATGTGAACTTGATTATTTATACACGCTATTATTGTCTGAATGCAAGTAATCAATATTATTTATACTCAATTTTAAATCATTATGAAGAACACAAGTTAAGACCTCAGTTACCTCCTTTCTGTTTACATTCTCTTTGGATCTGCCCTGCCTTTGCTCTTGGGCATAAATAGACTTAATGACCTTCCTTCCTCCTTTACAGCGATTAAATCCTGTATTTGACAGTTTGTGCAAATTTTTTTCAACCGAGTTTTGGGACACGTTGGCAGACTCTAACAATCGATTATGGGTCAACTAATTTTAACATCAGACCATTAAAGCAAAGCCCTAAAAAAAGACTTGATGGATTCAAGTCAAGCTAGAAGATGGAGAAATCATCGTTCAATTCCACTTAAAGTTGGTTTCCACTCCAACTCATGCCATTCTTTAACCTTTTTTACTTCAGTCATCATGCCTGGGGTCTTGAAAAAAACACACAGACACACACTTTGCGTGTCTTGGGAGCAACGCACTGAAATAATCAGACCCACTAGCCTATTTTTAAAAAGAGTCTGGGAAGAGGATAGAGGGCATCAGTGGGGAGTGGTTATGGTGTGTGAAGAGATTGCAGACGCTGCCGGTGTCTGATTGTATTGTGGCGTCAAGGAAGAGAACCCCCAAGGTAAAGCCTTTTAAAAAGCCCTATCAAAATGAGGAGTTCCCTTGCGGCTTCTGCCTTCTGGTTTCATTAATTTAGGGGAGACGCGAACCACTGCAAGGTCAGAGGTCACAGTGACAAAGAGTCCAAATATAATTCAGCCGACGAAAATGAATAAACTCAGCCAGGTGATCACATTGAGGCCCACACAGCAATATGGCTGCTGGTGCCTACTTCCTCCATGTTTTGGACTGAGGTGACTTCACTGCTGAGCTGTATGAGATCATTTCCTCTTATCCATTTTAAGATATCCGGGTTATTGTGAGCCTGAACTCACCAGTTCCCCAATCCAGCTATTGAAAAAAAAAAAAAAAAAAAAAATCTTTCACATAAACAGGATGTAGATTAAGCAGGAAAGGACGAACATGCTCACTATAATTCGATATCAGGAAGATTTGCCAGGCATTGTTTTGGTTATCTATTCACATTCCTGTTTTGTTTCCGTACATCACCGGAACTGAATTCTCTCTTCGCCATGTAACACAGCAGCAATCATGTTTAATTACAGTTCAGGAGGTCTGTTTAACAGTCAGGATCAAACTCTAGACTTGGCATCTGATAAAGTAGGACAACGTCTGGGCCAGGAAAAAGGTTACTTCCCCAGGTTACGGGGTAAAACGGTACCTGAGTGAGGCTGTCATGGGGGGCGGTGCCGAGAATGGGTGGGCCTGGCAGATGCCCGGTCCCCTCTAAACCCTGCATAGTGGTTGCGATTCATCCTCTTATCCCCTGAGGGTGAGGGGGATTTGGCTCTTTATTTAGGGCCATTTAGAAAAGATTACCCCTTAACTGCAGACTTGCAGTTGAGAATGGATACAAGGAGTGATCAGAATATCTCATCAGGGCCTTAAACTAACTCATTCAAGAACGTAGAGCTATGCAGGACCAAATGAGCAATTCTTCTCAAATATTGTAAAAATGCAGCGGGCAGCTGATTTTAACACTAATCTACTGGCTTTTAAACTCTTTTACCTGTGATGCCAAAGGCGACCTCTCGCCCTCACACAGCATCACAAAGAGCCGCAGGGCTGAACACAAGAGCCAAACAATATTTCGGGTTGCGATTGTTGTCTGGTTAAATTCCACAGTGCACAGCTGTTGCCCCCACTGACATGAGAGAGGAGAGCCCGGTGTGAACCCGAGTGTCTATTTGTGACTAAACAGGACTTGAGGAGTTGACAGTCTCTAAACTTACATAGGTGCTATAGCTTCCCTCACTCGTGCATTGACAGTTGAAGGCGTGGCATGTGATGTCATCGACGACTGGCTCAGGATAAGAATATCAACAACGGCTGAGAGAACCTAAGCCTCGTACCGACGGCGTAGTGCGGTATAACGTCATTAGAGCCTTCACCTGACCGCAGCAGTAATCCATGCTCAACTTTATTACCGTGTCTTTGATTGGATCCAACCAGCTCACATATACCAAAACGTAGTAACAGATGGCCAGACCACATGCAAGGCCTTTGTTTCGTTTTACTTCATTCTTTCCCCTGTCCACATAGAAGGAAATGGACATAATAGATTGCACTGTGTCCCAGGAGAGATGCAAATAATAGCAGAGGGAAGAATGTGGTCAAGACGAAAAAACCCAGCTGGCTGCCAATTGACAATATCAATACATATATATTTATTTACAATAATATCAAGCATGAACCAATATCATTAAGATGACAAAATATCAAAAGTAAGTCGATAAGAAGGTCCCTTGGCACACACCAATCGACACTCACAAAGTAGCACCAACAGCAGAAGCAGCTTGGCTGCCGCTTATAGGGAAAGAAGTGTGCCGTTACTAAGCAACGCAAAGGCATAAAATTCCTTTATCACACTGCCGGGAGAGTTGTATGAATGTGTGGGTGGAAATATCAGTAGGCTATTTGACAGAACGCGAGAACTGGCATGATGGAAATGAATATTTACACAATGCCAGTGGTTTCTGTCCAACACTAAACAAAAGACCAATTTTGGTTCGTTGCACCACACGACATCTACATATAAAATCAATCAAAAAAACATTTGAATTGTATTTATGAGAATCATCACGTGGCAGCTTAGTCACTAAAATTTTCTCAACATTCTATTCCAAGCTGCCGAAGACCAAGGCACAACAAGGGGTCGTCAAACATCTTGCCATCAGTGTAAATATTCATTTAGTGACTTTCTTGGAAGAAGATGACACTCCATGTGAGAACGTTACAGGGTAATCAAGTTTCGATTTTGTCTCATTACAGTCACTGCTTCTTCAACGGACAGTGTGGAGGAAATCAAGAGAGACAAGTGAGGAATGTGTTTGTATTTCGTTTCAGATAACATCGCCTTGGTCCTTCAACCAGACTGCTGTTGGATAAGGTTGAAGCGATAAAGCAACATGGCTCCGGTCGTCTGTGGATAACGTTAGTAATCTCCGATCAGCAAGAATCTTTGCTTTGGCACAAAGTCAACGGTTAATTTTATGCTTGTATCACATTAAGGAGGAAGGTTAGTGAATATGAACACTCTTTTGCATTTTGACTGAATTTCTACTTAAGATATTCTCTCCACAAACACTAAGGAGGGATGGGCAAAATTCTTTACCATTTAATCAGCTGTCACTTGGCTGCAGTGACCTAACCCTGCAGTATCTGCAGTTCTGGGTCACAACAGGAATCTGTTTTTTCCTCCTCCATGGCAACATTTAATTCCAGCAGCACTTCTCTCTGTCCACAATCTAATAACAAATTGTAGCCCTACAGTAAACAATCGGAGAAGGGTGGCATTTACTCCGGCCACTGTTGAAAAAGAAACAGGCACTTCCTTTATGGGACTCTAACGAAACTTCAGGGGGCACATTCTTTCCATTCCCGACGGATTGCAACAGGCCTGCTTTCCACTGTCAGTTGATCATCCTCTCTTCTGCGCGGGAAGGTTTCAAAATTCAAACCACAGCCTGCCCCTTGCAACGGAAACTCCTCATTCTTGTTAGCTTTAACTCTTCAGTACAAAAAAAAAAAGTAAAAAAAAAGCCAATGCAAATGGGGGCATCTTAATGATTTAATCTTTGATATGTAACAAATTATGTGCTGATTTGCGGAAGCACAATTTGGTATGGTAAAAATACGCAGTCCTAACCAACTTAAATTAGACCAGCACATAATAAAAATAAGGCACAAGCCACACACATACAATGTCTTGCAAAGACATAAAAGACAACTAAAAGAAGCAGCATGAATTAATAAAGATGTGCAAGAGGTGCAAAAGGATTAAAGCAAAGAGGGGGTTGGATGTACAGCAGCCCATCCCCAGTTTGACCTTGCAACATGAAAGACTACTACTTTATGATGAAAGCTTACCGATAACACGATATATTGAAAAATGAATAATGACATCACTCAATTCTAGGCCAATAATATACTTGCGTACTGTACGCACGATTTCTTAGACATATTACCTCTTTGAGCAAATCGAGCTCCTGCCTTACACCTTCATAGTCGATCTCCAGCTCGTCGTACTGCTGTTTGAGCTGCTGTTTCTCCTCCAGTACTGCCAGCCCGTACTCAGCCGCCTGGATCTTCTCGTTGGTGGTTTCGCCCAATTCTCGGGACAGGCGCTGGATCTCGGCCCGCATCCACTCTGGACCGGCCTGGAGCAAGAGCAGAGGATCGGAGTAACCCTGATCTTCCACGGACATTGTTATGACGGATGACAGCTGGTCTCGGACAAGAAGGATGCGCTGCGTGTTCAGGCGATGTAACCTTGAAGAACGATTAGTTGCTTAAATTCGTCTGTATTTGAATTGCATGATTGCTGCCTTTGCTTCTTTCGTTTTGGTGTGGCGTCTTTGGTCATGGAGTTGACTCCGGTCGGTAGCCACGGGAGTTACTTCGCTGTAACCCCTTAGGAAAGCTTCATGGTTTTGGTCTTAGATTTTCCTCGCCCGTCCATCGAGGTGTTCCAGCGCTACCGCAGAAGTGGGCGTGTACTCAATATGACTAAAGGAAAACGGATAGACTTTCAACATAAAAGAAACACATTCTATCAAACCACTGTGTAGTTGTGGCCATATTTTATTTATTTTGCTATCACAAAATTGTAGTTGTGCAGTTGTGGCCATATTTTATTTATTTTGCTATTTATAAAATGTTCAAAGCAAATAATATGTCTTAAAGGAAAACGTATCGTGACCTAACGAAGTGTAAAATAGAGTGATAATGTTTTGTTTTGAAACAAAAATAAATCAGCTTCCGGTACTTTCATGCGAGGAGAATAACTTCCACGAAACCACAAAACGCGCTGTTCGGATGCAGCCCCTAAAACAATCGTGGTGCATTGTGGGAAAGGTAGTTCTAATGTCCTTAATAAAAGATTGGTAACTCAATGAAAAAACATCATTTCCCACTACCCTTTACGCCTTTGCCTATGTGGAACCCGGAAATGTCTGCCGGCGCCGGTTGTTGTCAAGCACCTGGCGATTAACGACTCTGAATAGCAGATGGCTGCCTGCTGCCATCTGTTGGAAATTACTTGAACCAGTTGAATACGATATGACGATAACGAAACTGAAGACATGTACGCAAGGCGTCCGTCCCCCTTGGGTGGCTTGGTCTGTTGCTACGATATAAGCTTACACTACGCAAATACAACAGATAGAAAACGTGTTCTTCAGTCATCCAAATTAATCCACAACAACGATAAAGTGTTAATGAATGGTGATGGATGCACTAGTATTATAATGTGTGTTGGGTTATCGTGGTATTTTTATGCAATGGTCTTATGTGATTGCTTGTTTTCCATGTATGTCCCTTGATACAGGACAAATATTCCTAAGGGAAATGAATAAAGAGAAGCTTTGAACTTACGTCAATGTGTCCGCCATATTGGATGTGGCATATCCGTTCGTTACCCATTGCACGTAAATGTACGATGCATTAAGTTTAAGCATATCCTTCACCCAATCAGATACTCACTAAAATATTCGGAAAACTAAAAGACCCGCAAAAGTTCAGATGTCACTTTTTGTCTGTTTACTATAAATATTTGCACCTAATAGAGCCGTTTTAAAATAGTTAAGTGCCAAGCTGACGTACATATATCGATCAACCATGGAGCACAGAGAATTTTGTAGTTTTTGTCATCAAGTGGAAGAGCAATTACTTATTTTACCTGTTCGAATTATCTTGGATAAATTAAGAAAAACGGCGTTTTTCTTAATAAATAATTTTATTTTGGTCAAAATATTTGACAATAGATGTTTCTCACGGCGCACCAATGTGCCACGTACGGCAGAATGGCTGAGAATCATCGGATTTAATTCCAATTGTAATAAAATCATTTATTTAAATTGTTAAATTTGAGTAACCCTCTTTGATTAGAGTAGCCACAAATATGGGCTGTGAAAGGCTAAAATAATCCACGCATGATCGGCTTTATGTATGCACGGTTGTGAAAAATGATACTGATCATATTTTACATAATCCCGCCGAAACATAAGCATAAAGTGGCCTTGTGCTGCCATGGAGACGGTTGTTTTTCTCCTTCTCAAAGGCGTGACATCATCTTTAAACGACGTCGCCATGAAATGACGACATCGAGAGACGCGTACGATTTCTCTAAGGCTTGTCTTTCTGCGCTACTGGCTGCTGTGTTGTTCTCATCGATCCCTTGATGGGATCTCCGGATGGAGGATATAACATGCAAACAGATGAGCGAGGAGCGGGGATCGAAGACCGAGGAGGTTGCAAAACAAGAAATGGGATTTAGCATTTATCTCCTATCGCTATACGCTGCCACATGCAATATGGCGGTGAGGTTTACGTGCGATTCAGTGCGTACTATGCCCAGGTAGGTAGACAGGTAGACCTTAGGTAGATAGATAGAACGATAGAACGATAGATAGATAGATAGATAGATAGATAGATAGATAGATAGATAGATAGATAGATAGATAGATAGATAGATAGATAGATAGATAGATAGATAGATAGATAGATAGATAGATAGATAGATAGATAGATAGATAGATAGATAGATAGATAGATAGATAGATAGATAGATAGAGCTCTAATGGACCATTTAAAAAATATCTGTTCTCTAATTAAGTAATCAGAATTGAATATTAAATATTTTACACTTTGTTCTTGGCTTTAATACGGGTTGGAGAAATTTTAATATTTGCAACCTTAATGTGATATGTCACTATTTTAAAGCGTAAGTTTCCTATAATGATTTGATGTAAAATCAATTAATTAGATTAATATCGAGTTCGTAAATTAAGCCATTTTTAGATTCTAATCCAAATGAGATTATGATCTTTTTCTTTGCAGTGACTTTATAGGTTTTGGGTTTTATCCCAAATAGTCAACATCATAATCCAATCAAGTTAAATTATAAAGTTTTATTAAACTAAATTAAACTGAACCATCTTTTGTGTAAACTACCACAATTTATAGAGCATCATCATATTGCTATCAGAAATTTCACAAAACGATGGAAAATGCATAAAAACATGGACATAATGACTTGGCTATGTAATCTATAAATGATATACTTTAAGTAATTTCACATATGACTATATTAGAAGATTGCAAGGCAAAAGGCAAAGATGATGACGTTAGTATGATTTTTGTTGCGTAGTGGGTGCTTTATTTAATGCTGGTACAGTAATAAGATTAGAAGTCTAATCCCAGGGGAGACAGGAATAGCCCATCGCTATCCCACTCTAGACTAAGAATAAGAGAAGAACTTGAGCAACCCGTGTCTGTACGCAGCCAGTACCTTCCCCTGCGTTTCCAAACTCTTTTTAACATTCCTTATTCCTGCACTGGACTTGCCATCCCGGTGAGGTAGAGATTTTGAGAGACCGCAATATCCGAGTGGATGGGTCCACACTGACACACGGAGATAATCTCAGGTGAATCAAATCAAGCGAGGCCAAAGGATTGACTTGCCACAGGTCCAAAGAGAGAGCGATAACGTCAGAGCCAGGGAGGTTGACGTCCCATGTTTCGCCAGCTACGGGGCATTCGAGCTCTGAGATGGTGCTCACCTGAGAGTCACTTACAGGTAAATATTTGATTATTGATGAATTCATGCTTAACATATCTTGAGCATATCTTATGCGCAAGGATTCAGTTTTGTGATCCTGTAATTTCATTTTGGCTCTAACTGGTGGATTTGTGTGTTCAGGCTCTGCTATGACTGTGGACATCGGCCAAAGGGGAGATTCTTATGGCGTTTCATGAAAGGTCCCATGGGGGTGCTCTGATGGAATTCAGTAAATTATTCTAATTGCTACATTTTGCATATTGTCTTTAAGTAGCTAAATTATCATGTAATGAAATGTGCCTTATGAATAACGGGCATGTGATGCCGCACAAAGATTAGACTCCAGAGAATGAAGATGAGCTTAATCATTTAGGTGTTTAAGATTAACCACTTTGGCTCTATTTGTGGATATGTGATATGTTCAACTATTAACTGCTCATACGAATGAGTAACCGATGCCTCTTTTTCTGTTGTGATTCGTTGATGTGTTTGCTTGATGTTCCTTTTGTGTAGTCAGAGCTCCCAGGGCAAATTACACTATATTTGGAGAGGCAATCCGCTATGTCATTCCGGCACATATGCAATGTTCGATCGGCTGTGGAGGTCAAGGCTGCAAGTATGACAACCCAAATTACTGGCGTGATGACCAACAGGCGATTAAAGGCCTCTACTCGTCATGGTACACGCCCACCTACACGCTCAGTCAATATATTGCAAAGTATTTTTTTTACTGCCATGGTATTTTACATCCGCATATTTTTTTAGGGTGACTGAACATCTTCTCGCAATGTCCAGGCCCTCGACTGAAGTCATTGAAAAGTATAACATTATCGAGCAGTTTAAAAGGTTTGTGCAACTTTGGTTTCGAGCAGTATGAGCTCACACTACTTGCTGACAAGGAGCGTGTGTGTTCATTTCAAGGAATGGGATCAAAACGGTGATCAACCTTCAGATACCCGGCGAGCATGCAAGTTGCGGTAACCCTCTGGAGCCCGAGAGCGGTTTCTCCTACAATCCAGAAGCCTTTATGGAAAATAACAGTAAGTGCTTTCTTGATTTTGCTTGAGTCGATAATGCTACTCACGTCTCACCGCGTATGATTTCAGTTTATTTCTACAACTTTGGTTGGAGTGACTATGGAGTGGCCAACCTTACTACAATCTTGGACATTGTGAAAGTCATGGCCTTTGCACTGCAGGAGGGAAAGATAGCTGTGCATTGTCATGCGGGTCTTGGGAGAACAGGTAGAGCTGCACCTGGAATGTTTACTAGTCTAACCTTTCACGATGGTGTCAAAACAAAATTTTGCCTCCTTTTCTTAGGTGTGTTGATGGCATGTTTTTTGGCCTATGCCACCAGGATGACAGCCAATCAAGCTATTTTATATGTTAGAGCCAAACGACCCGGCTCCATCCAGATGCGCAGTCAGCTGAGCTGCGTCCGTGAGTTCGTCCAGTTCCTCACGCCCTTAAGGAGTGTGTTTTCTTGTACTGAGCCTCGATCCCAACCTGTCACCTTGACCCAGTACCTCAATCGTCAGAGACACATTCTGCATGGCCCAGAGAGGAAAGAATTGAGGTACCTGCCGAAGATTATCCAACTGGTGTCTCGGCTGCTGTTGGATATCGCGGAGAATCGCCAAGTGATTGAGGAGGACATTTTGGAGGCGCCGGACATCCATGATATTGAGATGACCCTGAGCATCATTGAAAAGCTTGGACCTCAGTTGTGCACAAAGGAGCCTCGTTTGCCAGGTTCCCCCACCTTACCTCGGCATTTTCACGAACCACCCATCTTCTACCATCGCAAGAGTCTTAGTTACAGCGAGTCCGATCTACGGCGTCTGGGCTCGCAGCTCAACCTCCTTACACAACCCATGGGCTCGCTCTCGCAAGGTAATGTGGCCAGGCCCGTTTCCCCATCTGAACCCGGCCAACTGGTAACCCATTGGAAGAGTTGGAATAGTAATACGACCGACATCTCCTCAAGCTCAAGAGGATCACTCTGGCAGGTCAAAAATGATGAAAAGAATGGCTCTATTTTGTTGAAGAAAGTAAAGCAGATGACCATCCAACGAAGCGGGTCCGTCGGACACAACGGCCCACACCAAAAAGATAGCATGCTCTCCAGATTGAAGGCTGAGCAGAGGGAGGAATTGGCAGAAAACATGAGTAAGTCTCTGTCTCGAGATGAGGAGCAGTCGGAGGTGCCGTACATCACCCTGCAGTCTGAGTTGTCTCTGGAGGCCAGGAGACTGCTGGTGGCTCAAGCTCTGGCGGTGGACCTTTTTATGGATGGGGCAGAAGAGCAAAGGAACAAGGTGTTAACTTGGCAGGTAATTGACCCGGATCAATTTAGTGTGATCATACACGGTGCGCCCAAAAAAAATTACACAGGCCAATGATTTTGGCAAATGTTGAAATGAACTCAATTTGTTTTTTTGACTCATTGAAATTACAAAAAAAAATTAAAATCGTTGACATTTATATTCAAGATAATTGCTTTTAAAATGATGTCTAGGTGTCTGAAAGTGATTTTGCTACCAATTTGATATTTCACATGTGGTCAACTTGCTCTGATAATCTGTGCTTGCAGGCAGAGCTCAATCAAGGCGGTGCATGGGAAAGGCTGTGCATGGAGCGCGATCCCTTTATCCTCACAGGTCTGATGTGGGCATGGTTAGAGCAGCTTAAGGAGCCAGTCATCTCCCTCCAGGACGCCATGGCCCTGAAGCCTGAAAACGCCGATGCTCAAACTCTCTTCAACACACTTGGCCAGGTAAAGACAACCAGAATCCAGAACACATTTACTAATTTATCTTCAGCCACTTATATTTTCATTCAATATCCACACAGGCACCCAAAGAAACATTAATGTGCATACTGGAATGTATGGCACAATTATTAAGTGCCGTGCCAGAAGAGGTTGAAGATGCATTTCTGAATCGTACTACCAAGGCTTTTACTTGGGTAAGAATAATAGTTCCACTCCACAATCGCAGTCCAAATTCTTTGTCGACATTGTCACATGGATTTCACATTTCTACAGATGGAAAGCAGTTCCACCGACGGAAGCCAAGTGTACGAGTCCATGACTAGAGTCCTCCGGCTTGCCCTCGAGGATATAAGATGTGTTGCCAGCAAAGCAGAAGAGCCTACATCATCTCCTTCATCTTTAGTCTAGATACTATACTACATATGGAAACACGGAGGGGACACTTTGTGCCTTATAATGAAAATATTTATTCTGTCATAATTATTATTATTGAATGTTGTGAGATGAACACAAATAGTGATATGTACTGCCCTAGCACTTCTTCATCCCCACACTGCACTGTTAACCCTATGAAGAACTGTTTTTTTTTTATGCAATGTTCTGCCTTAAGACCTGTCACATTCAGCTCCAGGGCTAGTTAAGTCCAAAACAGGCTTGTTATCATGCACATTAGCGTATCATGTCATCCTTTTGTAAATAACCCCCAAAACCTCTGAATAAAAGCATGCATAATTTACGATCAACAAAATATTCCTCTTTTTCGAAGGTGGTGCGAAAAAATTATGTTGCCGCTTTTGTTTGGGGTCAGGAGGTAAACGTGTAAGCTTTTAAAACATCTTTGCCATCTTTCCCTTCAACGGCACCAACGATGCTGGAGTAGTCACAGGAGACGTGGCTGAAGCCTCTAAAAGCACAGGAAACAAAGCAGAGACGCGGCATTAGATTTTGGCACATTTGTATTGTCGCATAGATATCTAAATGTCGGAACACGCCTGGACATGGTGTGCGACCCTCCCAGTAAGTGGTATCGACTCTCCAAGGTCGACCAGCCGTCTCTGTCATGTTTCCAGGTCAGTACACGCAAGGAAAGGTCCTGAGATGCTGTGACCACACGAAAGCTGTCCTGTGAACATTGTAATCACAATATTGCAACCTTGCATTATTGTTTTTAGTCATACTTTTCAATCGAATAGGAACTTTTAAAGGGGAAGTCAACAAAAAAAAAAACTGTTGAGCTGCGATGTCATTTTCAGTCGACATCATAAACCATGTTACTAGTGGAGGTGTGTTTAACATATTTAACATTACTGATTAAAATGACATGAATTCTATTTAAAAAAGATCTTACCACACAAATAGAAGTAATTGGCATCATGTGCTCTTCAAAGCTGGCGAGCAAGGAACCTTTCAGAGAATACACCCACAGATGACGATCAGCTGCCATCACAATAGAGTTGCTGTCCTTTGCCTCGAGAAGAATGTTAGACGACGTGCTATTCGGTGGCAAAAGAAAGGACTCCACCTGTTGGACTAAAGGGAAAAGCTTTTTTTTTTTTTCGTCAGTTGATTTTTTTTACTTCCAGATGTAGTACCTAGACAATAGACTCTTGTATGATTATCAAAAGTATTTTTACTGCTATACAGAAACACATCTCTAATCATTCTCAATGACACACACCAAATGTGACCTATCTTACTTGTTTGACACATTTTGTCCTTTACTCACCTTGGATCTGGGACGTGTACTTTGACTTTTTAATACTGACATCGAAGACAGTGAGTGCTTTGTTGTGAGTGCGCTCGTTGCAGTGGACCATGGCCAGTCTGGCAGACTGCGTGGGGATGAAGACGGCGGCCTGGCAGCCACTGACCGGCACTGACTGGCACAGTGGGTCTTCGTCCTCACACGGGGAGGTCAAACTGTCAGCATAAATCACCTGCCAATGCCCCAAAGCCAACAAAGCATTATTAATATTTCATCACAGCAATTTCTCAAACAAAACAAAATCAGGCATACCTTTGGACTTAAATCAACATTATCTTTTGAGCCAGCTGTGATCCATTTTTTGTCTGGTGAAATCAGGAGTATGTTGACATTAAAGCTGTCACATACCATTGTACTGGATTTTTTAGTCAAAGCTGTTCCGGCTAGCGTACACAGAGAACCCTGACTCGTTCCAACCTTGACAAAAGTGAGCAGGGTTATGTAAATTACATTATCATTCATTTTAAACATACAAAAAAAAAAAGTGAGGCTACTTACAGACAGAAACCAATCGTTGTCCTTATTAAACTGGAGCAATGTACAGTGTGTGGTTCCAACGGAATGGGACGCCACCTCCTGGCCAGTCTGACCCTGCCAGACCTTGATCAGGCTGCCAGATTCGGCTGTGATGACATAGTCACGCTGCTCGTCACTGATGATGCTCGATAAAGGACTCTGCTTGGCAGTGCACCACACCTGTTGACCCTGAGATGAAAGAAACTCTATTGGTCATATTTATCAGGTCAAATTCTGGAGATTGTCCGTGCACTGACATTCTGGATGTTCCATGCCCGAACTGTACCATCAGTTGAAGCACTGCAGACTGTAGTTGGGGTGTCCCAGAGGTCAGGACCCAGAGGTGAGCTCCGCTGCAGGTAGACCAAGCCTACAATTTGCCCTAATGGAAGACAAACGAGTTGTGAAAAACAGTGGTGGAAAGTAATAAAATACAAATACTTCTCTCTTGTTATTGTTCTTCCTCTGTATCTGCACTTCCAGATAAGTACAGAATATGAGAAGGTACTTTTGCTACTTCCGCTATAAATCGGCTTTAGGTGTTTCACTGACCTGTGTGGCCTCGAAGACTCCTGCAAGTGTAACTTCCAGTACAACCTTCCTTCATCTTCGTCTCTAAATAAAATCGTCGCAGAAAGTACTTCTTCCATGAATGATTGACGCGAGGGTTGCCCAACACTGCTTGGCTACAAAATCCCCATCGTTGCAAGCACATCCTCCTGATAAGATTGATTAAACGCATTGATTAAATGCTTCTGCACTCACTAGAAATGTAAATGCAAAAAAAACAAAAAAAAACAACAACAACAACTCACCTCCATAACCATGGAGTCTCGGCGGCAGTATGCCAGGCCTGGAAAACAACGTAGTTTGAGTGTTTTGGTTGTCAGTACTACTTCCGTATATTCGACGCGCCTTACCGTGCACACGCTTGAAGCTTTGATTAAATCTTCCTCGGTTAAAAATGTAAATATATGAATGAGACAATCGTCTAGCAAGTGCTGGGGGTGCATACTGACTTGACGTTTTACTTTCTCCTCCGGCAAAGCGATTTAAAAAAAAAAGTATGACGTCACGTGGACCGTGCATGAGAGTCATTTTACCACTAGATGTCGCCCTCATAAGGGGAATCGAGCGCCTCCTTGCACTACATACCAAGGGAGACTGTAGATGAAATAATTAATGGATACACTCGCAAATAAAAGATAAACCCGATTAAACACAGCAAATGTGAGTTTAAATAGTTTAAAATACATAAAGGGAGTTTTTGAGTGAAAACTTGGCCATCCTGCAGATCTTTTCCAACACTACATTGCCAATGAAATGATAGGAAATCTATCAGATGCTCCTCTCTTCTATATGATTCTCTTCTATAGCTTTATTTCTCTGCTCTGCATGGTGATAGTTCTTTTGAGCTTGCTTCCATGTTGCTTTGCTATTTCTGTTTCGTATTTTATTCGCACTTGTGGCTAATTTTGAGTTTTCAAGACATTTGCATTCAATTTCTTACAACTGTTTGCGCTCAAACATTTCATGAACATTGTTAGTTTCATTTGATTTGAATTATTATCTAATTTTAGTTTTGATTTTCCTATATTAAAATGCAGTGTTAATGTTCAAACTGTACAGTATGTTTCAATGGCCCACCATATTATTAAATATACAGTACTTATTATAAGCAGTAACATTTGACGAACACTTAAGCAGATTAAGATATTGAATTTTGGTCTTTATATATATATTTTTTTAACTGGTTACCCTGCTATGAGCTTTACATTGTTCAAAAATTTGACAGAGGGAGAGAGAGAGAGAGAGAGAGAGAGAGAGAGAGAGAGAGAGAGAGAGAGAGAGAGAGAGAGAGAGAGAGAGAGAGAGAGAGAGAGAGAGAGAGAGAGAGATTCTTCCGTGGGGCCCCATGCAAGTCTCCTGCGGCCACGCCCACGGAGATGAGCGTGATATAAAGCAGAGACGTGGTGGTAGCACAAGAACTGTGAGATTTAGACCATCGCACTTGTTCCCCACCTGTGGTGACATCATCATCGCAATGACAACAGGGCCCGGCGACGAGGGGGCCACCTAAAGGGATTTTGGCTCGACTTGGCAATTTAAGTGTTTTTTTTTCACTCCCCCAAATGTTTTCCCCGCTTGTGGACTTCCCTGTGGAGTTACCTGTGCAGTGATCGATCGGAGTCTCAGCGAATCGAGTTCCTCCTCAGCTCCAACAGTCATTGCATGACAGTGAGGCCGCGATGAGTCGGAGAACTCGGCGCTGGATTTTAAGAGTTTTACTTTGTCTGGGAATTGTTTACCTGAAAATTGGGTGAGCTGCGCTTGTTTTGATACGCACCAAGCTGTTGTCTGTTCATACCTGTCTGTTTTTGCGCTTACAAAAGCACGACTTTGTGCCTCCTGTTTGCAATATCACAACCAAGATTTATTTTCTTTTTTTTTTTCTTTTTTTATACAATTGTTGAATGGCATTATCGGTATCTGGTTTTGGTAATTAAGTGTTATTTGCGGAAGCATTTTGGAAGTCGAATTGCACCTGCTTCTTAACTTTCTTCAGGGTTAATCTTTTTTTTTTCCTCCACAGGGGCTTCTCGTCGGTGGTGGCCCTCGGAGCGAGCATAATCTGTAATAAAATCCCCGGTTTGGCCCCGAGACAACGGATTATCTGCCAGAGTCGCCCCGATGCCATTATCGTCATCGGAGAGGGCGCGCAAATGGGCATCAACGAGTGTCAGTTCCAATTCAAAAACGGCCGCTGGAACTGCTCGGCCCTGGGCGAGAGGACCGTCTTCGGAAAAGAGTTGAAAGTGGGTATGTTGCTATCTGTTCATGTTTGTTAACAATTAGAAAAATAGTTCGTTTCTGTGCGCAACTGTGCGCGCCTTGTGTGAAAGTTATTTTCCCGACGCGAGCCTATAAACAAATTCCTGTTGTATTAAATCAAAGTAAAGAATTGTAAAATCAATTGAAGCAAACGCCCCCGATTTGCAATATAAACTAATATAGCTGGTGCACTTTATCTCTAATACCAACATTTTAAATAGTAATTATTTCTTGCTCATTTGCTCAATCCTGAGAAAAGCATGAAAGTGCAATTTATATTTTGGGGCACAAAACAACTGCTTGCTTAGATGGGAAGTTAATGTGTGTAGGGTTTTTTTTTTGGGGGGGGGGGGGTGTCTCAGCTGCTCTATACAGACTTTTTACAGAGCATGTATATGGAGCCAAGACTGTAACAAAGCTCGTGCATAGTTGCAGCCTTTCTTTTCATCCCAGGCCGACTCTCATGAGACCCAGTTTGAGTGGTCTTTATCCCGTCTGCTGATGGGTGCTGCAGCTCCCACTGTAAGGGACGTAGATGTTACCACGGGTATAAGTTACAGTGAGAAAAGTACCATATTAGAGAAACTAGTTGCCTCCAATCAGATGGATATGTCCATCACAGATTGGATATTTGCTGTTGACGTTTTATGAAATGGTGTAGACTCTCCAAGACAGCAAAACCAGGTAGTCACTAATTTATTGTTGCTTAATATCACAAGGTGTCACCAGAAATGTAACACTATTGTAATCAAACAAAAAATTCCAAATTGATTTTTACACAATGCTTCGTAGCCTTACACCAGCTGTGTGACACCATCTTGCCCGCTGTTGGTGGAAAGGAAAACTAATCCTGGTCATGCTGTCACTGGCATTTGTCCTTTTTATGAATAAGTTGTTTTAGCCAATCAAGAGTTGGCGTGAAAGTCTGCACCGCGTTCACAATTTGGACAGGCATAGCAAATAGATTGGTTTCACCGTTCAGATTAACCCAGAAGCCAAGTGGTTGCAAATGGAGGCCATTGTTGGCGCAAAGCCGAGGAGAGCTGTGTAGCTTGCAGTTGTTCTCTTAAGAAGTGTGGGTAGTGCAAGGTGCATCGCATTGCTAAGCCTGAAGAATACTCTTATTCAGAAGAGGCCTAACTAGAAAGAAAAGGGACATTTTCACTACTAAATTCAAGATATCTTCCATCACTTACTCCAATCATATGAAGGGCTCCTACGGTTTCTTTGGGAGGACCCAGGCAAAGAAAAATGAACAGCATTGCACTCAGATGTGACTGAGTGCACCGGCACACCTTGTTTTTTGGCCCGGGGCCCATTTAAGTCTGTAAAAATGTCAACATAATTTATGCCTCGATATGAGTTTTTTTTTTTTTTTTCCTTCTATCTTTCCTTCAAAGATAGAAAGGTGGCACACTGCCAAGACATACCAGCTGTATGTGGCGCTTCTGGTGAGCTTGGTGGCAGAGGGACACAAAAGAAAGTGATGATCTGAACAAAAAAAGCTTCTTTATGCAAATATTGATGGACATAATCTGGTTTTCATTTTAAACATTCAAACTCAAATGTTCAATTTCCCGTTGAAGCATTTTTTTAAGGCTCCTCTTTAGAGAGTTTCATATTTCACCCCACCAAACGATTTGTCACACTCTGTCAGATTAACCTTTAGTTAATTGTCAATATTTCCGTGTGTGTAAATGATTTGTTCACTAGACCTGGTAGAGATAACGTCAGGATGGAGATGCTCATGTCTTATGAGTTTACACAGAATGTGTCATTTCACAATGGATCAATAGCTGTTCCCTTCCTGACAGCCCTCTTATTCATGCTGCTCTGTTGACTAAACTGCCAGCAGCCATTTTGGTTCACGGGTAGGACAGTTTCCAGGTCAGATTTCAAAACACTCTAGCCCCTCAGGAATATGTCACTGACATCATAATGTCAACCCACGTACTGTTAATTCATAATCTCAAATCAATCTTTTAAAACCAAGCGCTCTCAGTCGCAATGGTAGAAAAGTGACAGCCCATTTAACATTGAATAGAAATTATGATATTGTTAGAATAATTACAATAGTAGGTGTTTCGTTGTAATGTGCCTTAGTGGTCCATGAGATTGGTGGTACAAACATGCTTTAGTTCAAGATATGACATACTTTATGCTGCTATTGTTATGTTCATCTCAATTGAATTCATTTGTGAAAATCCCCAAATACAAAACATACAAAGTAACACAAATGACCAAAACAAAACCGACTGAGCTAAGCATGTAAACATGTAAGTTGATTAGACAATTAAAGCAGAAGTCAAGTAAAACAAATATTTATGAAATGTTCTATCCCCATACTGCTCTAAACACAGCTTTGTGTTTGTGGAATATAAATTAAGCAGCAACCATCTCAGGGGGGGGCGGCCATTTTGTTTTTTATTGCCCCTTGCTGTCGACTGAAAATGGCATCACTGCACCAAAGGGCTTTGGTAACGACCAATTACAATTTTCTCCGTATGGCCATGTGCCATTCACAAGCCGAGCCCTTAAGCACCGTGATGTCATTTTCAGTCGACAAGTGCCAAAATGCATCACAGACTTTTGACCACTTTTAAACCAAGTTATGGCATTTTCCTCAAACTCTTTGTACAGATCCGACAGTAAATTCCACTTTAAGCCGCAAAATGAACACCCAAAACACATTCCTTACTCCAATGCATTTTCTTCTGTGCTTTTGAAGGGAGTAAAGAAGCAGCTTTTACGTACGCCATCATCGCAGCCGGGGTGGCCCACGCCATCACCGCCGCCTGCACTCAGGGCAACCTGAGTGACTGCAGTTGTGACAAAGAGAAGCAGGGCTTCTACAGCAGGGACCAAGGATGGAAGTGGGGAGGCTGCTCTGCCGACATCAGCTACGGCCTTGGCTTTTCCAAAGTCTTTATCGATGCCCGGGAGGTCAAACAGAACGCGAGGACGCTCATGAACCTCCATAATAATGAGGTGGGACGCAAGGTAAGATTCAAAGTCATTGTTCCTTTTTTTTTTTTTTAATTTTTTTTAACGGCAGCGATGCGGAAACCTTTGCCAAGTCGTGGCGCAGGTGAGCATTGCCAAGGATCTGTGGAATGAAGGTCACTTTTTTGGAAAAGAAATGTCAAAGTGGGAAGGATTGATTACAACCCAAATGACTGGACAGAAAACACATGGACACTATCCAAAAAGTGTGCCTCACCAGTTGGGTATTCTACAATTACCTACATGTCTAATGCCCCTCTAAAATGATAAATCGGTAGCTTTGTGCTTGTTTGTGCACTACGGCGCAGCACTGATGAGTGCGATTCAATGGCCTCTTTCTTCATTCTTACTCGGAGACATGACTAAAATAATGATATACTTACATTTTCGGCAAGAAACAAACAGCATTTGCAGCAAAGAGGCACCAAGACAGACAACAATTGTGCGACAGGATACAAAGAGGACAAACATAGCGTTCTCCCGCTCCTTTCAGCACGGGGTGACAATGAGACTCCATTCGGTCTAAGAGGTTAAAGACCAAGTGGAGTGACGTGCCAAACAGCCAAAGAGGACCTGGTGAAGAATAAAAAGGAGCTTGGTTAACTCATATCCCCTCTTCCTTTCCCTGTGCCAGAAAAGCCTGATTCACACAACCGACACGTCCATCGCCTCGCCGCCTGAAAGACCTCGCACACAATCGCCCCGAGCGGATCATTTTCTATGTGCGCGTCAGGGCCGTGAATCCAAATTGGCTTTTCTGGACAGCAAATTTGTCTTCCAGGAAACGTTGAGCAGCGGGTTTTGTTCTGTTTTGCTAATAAAGGGGCTCTCTGTTTTGATAGCAACCCCCCCTCCTTTATTTATGCTAATCAAACGCAGTGACGCCGAGCAGGAGCTCCCCGAGTCCGATCCTCCAGACAAAAGCTGTCACAAGTGTTGGTCACACGGCAACTGATGGATTAGGGCGGTTGAAGCGGGCAAGTTCATCAAGTATTTTTGAGTCTCAGGGAAGAACATTTGGACACAAGTTTGAGCTGCCATATTCAAAAGTCTTATCTCGAGCTAACTCACATTCACCTTGTTAAGAAAATTCCCGTTGCAGTCAATAGCGCTCCTCATTGTCATCAGGCCAGGCTTTAGCAGTAATCCCAGTCACTCTGCGCCTCGAATACTCACTCTTGACATTTGTGTGTTGTGTGGTGACTACACACACAGGGGCTGACATCTGATACTTTATTTTGGCTTCCGTGTGGACGTTATAACGCAGCAATGCGATGGGCTTCCATTTAATCCCCAATTGGAGGCTGCTTGCTTGTCGAGTTGTCACTGAGTTGCACATTGTAGACAATCAATAATTCAGTTTAAAAATGATTGCATTCGTCACTAATATCAGAGGTAAACCTTTCCAAGTTTGCCTTTTTTTGTATCACATCAGGGTTCCACAATAATAATAATAAAATAATAAAATAGTCGAATAAAATGATATTTTAATCTAGCATTTTTGTGTTTCTAGGTCCTGGAGAAGAACATGCGACTGGAATGCAAGTGTCATGGAGTGTCGGGCTCCTGCACCACCAAAACCTGCTGGACTACACTTCCCAAGTTCCGCGAGCTTGGCTACATTCTCAAGGAGAAATATGCCCACGCGGTGCACGTGGAACCGGTCAAAGCCAGCCGCAACAAGCGCCCCAAATTCCTCAAGATCAAAAAGCCATATTCATACCGGAAGCCCATGGATACAGACTTGGTGTACATAGACAAGTCACCTAACTACTGCGAGGCGGACATGGTGACGGGCAGCTTGGGGACACAAGGGCGGGTGTGCAACAAGACGATGATGCAGCACATCAGCGGCTGCGACTTGATGTGCTGCGGCCGCGGCTACAACACGCATCAGTACTCCAGAGTGTGGCAATGCAACTGCAAGTTCTTGTGGTGCTGCTACGTGAAGTGCAACACGTGCAGTGAGAGGACAGAAGTGTACACGTGCAAATGAGAAATATTTATTGGACGGTGCTAGCATGCGTGTTGTCGTGAACGCGTGTCTTTTTTTTTGGGTTCCGCCGACTTACTGGATCCCGTTGCTGCATGAGGAACTGTCGCTAGGCTGCGGACTTTGGGTCGGTCGGGTGAAACACTGGAAAAACTGCACGTTGCGTGCGTGCAACTGAAGCACAAAGACCAGACGGACGGGACACGTAGCGACGCCGAGAAACGGAATACGGCGCGCGTGATGGCTGAGCCGCGCACACTGCTGTCTTTCACACATGGAATAACTCAGCCATGTGGAATATTTAACATACTGTTTTATAGAATGGAGATAATTAATATTAATTTATTGGATAAGAACTACTGATTTTGTCCATTTTTGGGTCGCAAATAACTAAATGTTGGGAGGGTTTAGTTTATTAAAGGGACCGTGGACTGTTAACACACTGGATTTTGGATCCACCAGGAATCAGTCACTCATATTAACTTGTGACCCTCTTGCGTCTTGCCCCCCTGTTTGCTGCTAGTCCTGAGAATCCCGTTTTCTTTTTTAGGTCAGAGCTTCAAAAACACGGGCACATTTTCCACTTTTGGTAAATATTGGTTCATAGAGTATATTTTGTAAGAGCCTATTTTTGTATGAATGTCTTATTTATATCAGTTGCATAATATTCAACGTTTAGCTCGGACACCTGTCTGTAAAAAGCGGATCTATATGTAGGTTTGCCCCTGTTGTCACTGCCATGGTTGTGTAGTGTGAGTTATAGAAGCTGTTTCTGTGTGTCTGTTGTTTACTGCATTTCATGACTACTACTGATGGAATACAGGAGCAGAATAACACCAACTAAGCATGATTTCATTTTTTGTTTCGTCTAACAAACACTTTTTCAGTGATGCTTTGCTTTAATGCAATGTCATAATCTTACCATAAAATGTTGGAAACCATTGCGAACCATTGTTTCCCATTTTATGCTCAATAACAGGAATGGCCCCCTGGTTAATTAAAAAATACATCGTTAATTTTTTTTCTAATGCAGTGGATCCCAAATTCTCTTCTGTGTAGATTTTCAATCTCAATTGATTAAGAATATGGTTTATTTCTTTTCTTTTCAAACCCCGTTTTTAGTGGAAAACATATATTGGAGGTTTATTTCTATGGTCGTCAATCATATGAGAAATTTGGCTATTTGTGGGTTGACCCAGTCCTTATCCCCTTCAAATGGTGGGGTTACATGTATAATTCTAAGATGTGATATCACCTTTCACCTCTAGATGGCAGACATCATTTAGTAGTACTGCCCTCTACTACAATGTGCGTAATTTTGCAGATTTGGAATGACATGCAGCACAAACAGTACCCAAACAATATTGAAATTTTGAGTGAGTTGATTTTTGTAAAGAAAAAAAAAAAGCACAATGAGTTTTTGTGCTTCATTTTGGTTGATGGTCCAACAGTTGTGTGCCATGCTTGATTTTTTTTTTTTGGCCCTAAAGAAAAAAAATCCCAGTATGTGGTTCTTTCCGATTGTTTTTGTTAAAGGCGTCATCATTTTATGCATACATTGAGAAATGTATTGTGAAAAATGAAATATTAAGAATATATTTTGTCCATATTTAAATTGACATTTGTCTTATAGCTGGTTACAAAGTGCGTGGTCCTATGTGGCCCTCTAGTAGCGCCGATAAAAAATTCTGGCCCCCACTATCATTTAAGTTTCCTTCCCCTGTATAAGTGATCATCTAATACTTCAACTTTTATTACAAACATGTACCCATTAAATGGTGATCAATTGAGATTTAATCATTAGTTTAACTATCAGATGAACGCGGGAGTTAATTATTAATCCGCCTCAGTCATTCAGATATCACCATGATGATAAATCCTTGCATGTCGCAATGCCTACGTGTACAATGGCGACCTAAGAAAGAGATGTTCTGTGTGAGAGGGGGAAAGTTATTCAGTCTTAATTGAGGGCCCATCTTGCAGACTGGGAAGTGGTTGAACGTGTTAGAGGAGAACAAGTGTTTGTGCTCTAATAGCAGGGTACCAGTGTAATTGATGGGACTAGTTGGGCCAACTGTCACGGTGATGGCTTGCTCAGTTGGGGGAGTGGAAGCTGTCAGGTGATAGATGACTAGCACATCTGCTTCATTCACTTCTGGGCGACTCGTTGCTACAACAACCTCAGCGGTGCTCAGAAAATGCGGGGCAGTCTCCAAGAGAGGCCGGCCGACGCTTCAGGGAAATGTTAACGATGCCGGAGCCCACGGTCGTTACGGATTCCACTCTCATCGGCATGGGAGTGGAACAGAGACCGAGTTAAGGTCTTGATGGAAAACCTGCTCCCGCTCATTTTTCAGGACAGATAAATGGAGCATGTAAAGGTTTCACCTTTGTTGCATTTCTTAGCAATTTCCTCGGGTTGATTTAGTGCTTTGGCCATATCATGTGTCTTTGCCAACCGCCCCGGAGGAAGAAAGATGGAAACAATAACGAAGGCTTGTCACTTTTGACAAAAGCCGCTCATGATATTCACACAAAAGCTTCATGTAAGCTTGGGAATATCAGGTTAACCCTAAGACAAAGTTTTGCATGCATCACATTACCCAATGAACGCATACACATCGGAGTCTTTTGTATGTCCTCACTATTGCTTGCGGCGTTCAAAATGTGTGAATAGTTGATTGTGGAACGCCGGTGTTATAAAACCTCAAAAAAACAGCTTAAAAAATATACTCTCATTACACAAGCTACAATGGTAAAGTAACTTTGAGTTCAAAGTGATGCTGTCATTTAAGTAAATAGCAGTTCTTTTAACGATACCTAACTTGGAACTTAGAAATGATTTAACTGGAACACGCTTGATACTAGCCGTCATGCGTTAGCAAACTACTAGCGTTTATGCTAAAGTTGGCATCACTAAAGTTTTGGAAATGCATAGTTGCTTTGAAAACTTTGTCAAAAAATGATGCCTAGTAGGCGTACGTTATTGTTTTTAACTACCTACACATCAAGCATCTTGATAGTTATTGTAATTAGACATTAGAACTGTTTAACTTGCGCGCTGCTAGTTTGGTGGGCCAGAAGTTGTGTTTTAAGCACCAGTTCATTATTGGTGCTTTTGTATTCAAATGATTTCAAAATGTGCCAACAAAGTAATCCAATTAAACTTCTCTTAGGGTTTCAACAAATGCGTATCTTGATTCATAATAATAATATCTTGCTGCTTACATGGTCTCGAATGTGTTGTTCTAAAGCAACAGAACACTTTTGGGTTCTTTTGAAATTCTTCAAATCCTTAATAATTTCAATGGTTTCCACCATGAAACCTTCAATAGTATCTTTTAATAGTCTGTCATAAATAAAAACACGCTGTGGTTAGCTCCTAATAATCCACTGTCGATTGTAGCTGCACAAAACAGAAACCGCACAAAGGCCACAGAGGCTTCATCCCCACAAAATGGCACCTCCTTTGATATTACATGCCCCGCGCAATCACTGACATGCTAATTATACTGCGAACACTGTTTATCCCAAAACAGGGTTGAGTCCATGCCAAGATGCTCAGGGGTGTAATATCCATGTTACTGTGAGGTTCTCCCTTGCAGCACTTATGTTTGTCAAAACACGCTGGTTTTTGGAAGTGGTCCGAAGAGTTATGCTCTGTTTAGCCACGAAGCCTTGCTGGTAGTTAACATCAGAGCTACTAAATATTAAAACGAATCTGCCGTTGTAAAGATACATCTGTAATCTAATTTAATTGACCGCTCATGTGTCAACATCCGCCGCCGCTTCAGTCAAACAAGTGGAGCGCATTAAAGACAATAATTGAAAGGAGGAGGAGGCGGAGCGAGAAACCGCACGCTCGCATTTCTTTCTCCGCTTCGCTCTCTCTCTCTCCGCCATAAATCTTGTGACACATGATTATGTCAGTCATACTTTTGTCTTGCCTCTGGTTGAGACATGCACAAGCACCTGAGCATGGCACAGTAAATTGCAGAGCACAAAGTTGTCTTTATGTGATTCCAGAGATACTGTGAGGAGCTGCAGGAGTTCATTCATGCACTCTCTTAACAGCAACGCTGTTTGAGGCACGGAGATGGAAGCCAGAGATAGTGGACAATCTGCACTCCCGGCAAGCGAGATGCACAAGGCCTTGCGAGGTCTATCTGACTTCCCATACTCTATCTGATTTTTTGCATGTAAACACAGTGGTCAAATAGCTTCAAGCTATTGTCAGTGGCATTAAGGCACCTACAAAGAGCTGTGTGGGGGGATTGTCTCGGAGCTTTTCATAATGAGTTGAAGCAACATACCAGCCCTGTTGTGCAGCCTTTGAACGCTCTGAAAACAAGCATGGCTGTGTGTTTAAGAAATGACATGAGAACTTGGACTGGCCCCTTTTGTCAGAATGTATTTGAATGATGCTGTTCTGTTTTATTCATTAAGGAATAAGGGCTAAGTGAAGGGGGCCCTCATACCCGCCCCGCCCCTCCCCTCTTGCACAGGACGGCACCTGAGCTAAGCTTACAGTAATCCTCCAATGTCTCCGGCGTTATGACACGGGATGTTTAGAATCAAAACAGCAAACTCACTACAGACCTCTGCGGATGCTTATAGGCAACATCGCTGATCGTCATCAGACAGCCACCCACATTCCTACGCTCAACATGCTCAGTTCAATTCCTATGGCCTTCCAGAGAATTAGCAGCCCTGGTTGCTCAAGATGACAGTTTTTAATGAGAAATCCTCAATTAGTGTAAAGCTTTAGAAGAAGAAAATATTGACGAACTTTCATTTTCTGCCTAGTAAATATTGAAAGTAGAAAAAAAAATCATAAAAAAATATTTAAACCTCCATTCTCCTCCTGGTAAATATTGGAAGTAAAAAAAAAAAAATCTGAAAAACATTTTAACCTTCATTCTCCCCCTAGTAAATATTGGAAGTAGAAACAAATTCATTAGAAAAAAAACATTGTGACCTCCATTTTCGCCCCAATAAATATTGGAAGCTGAAAAAAATCATATTTAAAAAAAATATATATATATATATGAATTTCATGCTTTTACAGTGATGCAGGAAGCAAGCGTCAACAATGAAAAGGTGCACAAACAAGTCAACAGTGGTGTACTTTCCTGATGGTGTCATAGCTTCCAAGCTGAGCAGTTCAGAAGGAGTTCCAATGACTTCTCTCCTCCAGCATCTTCCAACCTGTCCAGACATGCTCCAAATGTATCATTGCAGAAAACCATGAAACAATTTGAGCTGGTGCTGCCAGTTTAAATAACTAAACCATGTGGTCAGAGCTATTATATCATTAATCTTCTGCCTTTGCTCCACTCATGCCTTGCCAAGATGTGGGAACACCCTCACTTTCAACCCAAAGACGTAAAGAGATACCTGAAAGTGCTCCTTTTGATATGTATCCCACAATGCTGGTGACCAAAGTGTTTTGAAGTCAGTGCCGCAAACCTTTTCAAGCATGTTATCGCCCTTTCATTTCCTGAAGCTGAATCAAGAGGCGGCTACGCACAGAACTTTTGCTCTGCAACGTCAAATGTGGATGATTAAAATATTTACATGCGCTCAAGTTTTATATCTCGGAGTGCCTATAAATAGCAGTCAGTGTTGGGTGTAAACAAAGATGTCCGACAGGTAATATCTCAGGTCGTACCTTAAGTAATTAGTTCCTCATAGGAATTAAAATGAGCGGTCATGTAAAGTGCCCCCGAGTGGCCTCCGAGTCACCGAGGTCATTCTGTGACAGTTGCAAGATGAGGCCGTGACAGTGCTAGATGATTCTGCGGTTCAGCAGCGGGGCAAAGGTTTGTCTGTAGGGCAGGGGCGCACAGCTGGATGCTCTGCTCTGAGGTCAGCTTCAGTGATGGTAATGAGATAAAGAATAGCACAAAAGGGAAACGGCATAAAGAAAGCGACACAATCAAGAGACGCTCACTTTCACTTTGTCTTTCGTCATTTTAGAGAGCCTCTACATCTACAGTAGGTTGATTTATGATTATTGTTTGCCCTCAAGATAGACAAATGGGACTGTCTCTTCTCTGCCCTGTTAAATCTAAAAAGAAAATTGGGAAATTGTTTGGTTTTTCTTCTTTAAAGGCAACAAAAGTAAGTTTGATCTGATTGATTATTTTGTCCGCTAAGTATTCAAATCAAGACTAACTCATCTCAACCTAATTGAACTTTTTTATGGCACACTTTAACAACAACCACAGCCGCATATAAAGTGGTGTACATAAAGTAATAATCAGGCATAAAAAAAACAAAGACAGTGAGAAGTATAAAATAATAACATAAAAACTGTAGACATAATAAAATACTAAAACAACGCTGAGTCTCATGCTGAGTCGAAAATCAAAGAATAAAAAAAGTGTTTTCATATTGCCTTACCGGAGGTCCTTCTGAGGCTCCGTGTTTTGTCCGCTGACCTCTGCTCAGAGGTAAATTTAAAGATAACTAAATAAATAGTAAAATTAACTCTAAAATGTACAGGAGGCCAATTAAGGGAGGCCAGAAATTGAACCACGTTCTCTTTCCTAAAAGCTTCAGTCACGAGGTGAGCAGAGAGAGCAGCAACTTTTTGGAGAAAGTGGAGACATTTCAGAGAAGGCTGGTTGACTCCAAATTCAAATCCAAGGACAGTAATCCAAATGTTTGTTTTGTTAAAAGTAACTCAAAAGCAACACAAAATCAGTTCATGCAATGGAGGGAGGTCCAAACAGCATCAAGTGACTTGACGCCGGTAAAGGAGGCCATCTCCACCTACAGTTAGCAAGCGGTACTAGTAAGAATCCATCTTACTGGACATTAAAGACTATTATTCCTCCTGATTTGGACTCTTGTGATAGATCGCCCTGCTGATTGAGAAATAAAACGGGAATACGCAGTGAGAATGCAACAGGTCGCCTAATGACAGGTTTATCTTGAAGGGAGACAGAGACAAACATTATCTCAGAGCTTCAGCAGAATTGCTGTACACCCCAAAGACAGTCTCAGCTCACCAAGTCTATACGGATTTGTCCTCAGGGAAATTCCGTTCTACCAATGTCCCTTTTGGAACAGTCTGTTGTTGTCAGTTGTCGGCTCATCATGATAGAAAGAATTCTACACAACAGCAAAGACAATACGCTGAAATAAAGATTATGAACATACATGTGCTCACAGGTACCGTTGAGTTCTACTGTACGTTCTAAAAAAAACTTGCCCCTCCTTTGAAGGGTTTTTCAGAGCCAGTTGGGCAGGTTTTCTGAAGTTACGTGAAAATTGCCTTCAGTCGCTGCGGGGTCTTAACCGCCGCACAAAAGACACCCAAATTACGTGTACGAATGTGTGGAAATGAAAGAAATGAAAATTGTTAGCGACCAAGAAGTTCATATTTTGTCAAGGTGTTTTCGCCTTCAGCGTTGAGCATCTTTGCGGCGCGTTGTACAAGTCTTTCATGATTTGTTTTGAAATTGTGCGGGATTTCACCTTAAATCCTTGTGATCAATCAAAAGCTTTCAAAAACAAGCCTTGGGCGAGACGCTCAGGAAAAACCCTGCTGCTTTCACGCCAAGGAGCAGATGTTCTGTAGAGCCACCCTTCCCTCTGTGAATGCGTTCAAGTTTTGTCAACAATCTCGAGCGTTTCTCCCACACATTCAACTAATTGCATTGCGCCAAATCGGCTAATCGGGACATGATCTGAAGCCGTCAGGGTTTCGATAGACTTTGGTGAGAGCGCAATCTCCGCAAAATCCGACAAATCGTCCAGATGCGGTTATATCAACACCTCTTTTATCACCTGAAGAGAGTCATCAAGGAAGCTATGACAGTAATTCAATGTGAGAGGGCCACACTGACAGAGAAGTATCATCCTAGCATGGATGAATGCGATTGACTCACTGAGTGCACATGCGGATATTTTGGGATGGTGCATTTACTGAAGAGATTTCACTCGGGCACCCCAGACTTGAAAGGCATTCCTTTATAGGTGTGTGCCAACCTGCATAACTGTATTTGCACACACAAGATTCACGTGGAGGCTAAATGGCATTCAATAGGCGGCCATGGTCCATGATGCGACCTCTTACATCAACACCTAGCCAGGTGATGATTTAACATCAAACCTGCAGATGTTCATTCCCCAGTCGGCTTAGGTAAACAGTCTGATTAAACGTGTCAAGAACAGTCACAGTTGACACTAATGCGATAATCAAGTGTTTAAATGCAGCTTTTTCGAAATATAGTTTTATAGAGTTGTTGAAGTTTTGTTTGGGGAGGTAGAAGTGCTCTTGCATTTTGGTAGACGAGACGAAAAGCGTTCATTATGGTGAAACCTGCTAATTAAATTGTGGTAAACTTCTTCAATTACATATTCTATATTGTTTGTAAAGGCATACCTGCATGTCTCAACTGCACCGCACAAGCTAATTATGACCATTTTTACCTGTCTGCGAAAAAGAAAAGAAAAAAGACAAACAAAACAATGTTATAGTTACAGGGACAGCATTTCAGAGAGCGTACAAACCATACTACTTACAAGAAAGAACATAATTCTTGCCTAACATGATCTTGGGTTACATTTTTTTTGTTAGAGCGAACTCCTTAATATGCAAGTGAATTTTCAAAAATACTTTAAAGACTAATCAACAGCAAATTTTAATCAGAGATGGCTTTATGTGTCTTTTATTTATATATGTATATAGTATTTTTGATGCTGGTTCGTTGTTTTAAGGGTCTTTTTCTAGCATAATAGCATTTAATAGCATAGCATTTAATTTTTTGTTTTTAAGTTTTAATTCATAGCTATAATTTTGCAGATATATCCATATGTAGCCACACTATTATTATTATTATTATTATTATTATTATTATTATTATTATTATTATTATTATTATTATTATTATTATTATTATTATTATTATTATTATCATCATCATTGATAATAATAATAATACCTAATGTGTTAGCTCGAGAGAAAAAAAACAAGGGCAGATTCATAATCATGTACAGATAGATTAGTCATACATATATATCGATTTATGCCCACTTATTCTATTTTAGGCTTTTTGTGCTTCTCGAAGACTGGAAGCCTTGTGGGAATCCCTAGACAATCCCAAACATGCCACAGCAAAGTCTCAAGCCATTTCACGATCACGCCGTGAAGAAGAAAAATGTGTTTTGAAATAACAAACACTTGAAGTCAACTCACAACTTGGATGACATTGTTTCTTCCACAGCAAGCCTCAACTCTTCATCCTACAACTCATTGCTCACCCAAAGAAAATTTATTGCCCTCACTTATACCCAATTAGTGTAGACAGTAAGCATTGCATAGCCGGTTAGGTGTTCATGGCAAGCAGTTTGTGTGGAATGCAAGGCACCAGCTGTGGAGATGTCATTGTACAAGCAGCGGCAAATACTTCCGAGCACAAATACGCTATCTCAATAAGTAACAACGTGATACAATTAAAATGCTAATAAAAACAGAACTACAAATGCCATTCGTAGCACATTAAGTGGCTCACAATGGCCAACATGCTGTGTCAGCATGTTTAAAACAGCACAAAGGAATAATTTTGTTCGTTTCGTAGTTTTTGAGTATAACTTGCATTTAATCGACTGTGGTGAATTGATATCAATGATAAGAAACATGCCTTTGGGTATTTGACAGTGAGATACATTATTGTGACCAGTGGTGGGCACTTTACCCTTGCATCCTTGTCTGTCTGTCCCACCCCCATCCCTGACACAAAAGACAAAATATTGTAACAGACAACTGTAATTGAATAATAACATTACTCAGCAATAATAACCCTAAAAATGCATTGTGTAATATAACGTAATGTTTATATTTGACTCTGAAGTGTGTTGTAAAATTATCCTATGACAACACGATGAATTTCTTGGCCCATTTGTGGTGAACCCATATCTTATAATTTAATATTTACTGTTTTGTTTAACTGGAAGCGTATAACACGTTTGCATTTGCCAGGGCGAAGATGCTACGACATATGCCTATGGGCTCGTCATTAGTGTGGTGGTTTTTAGCTATAAATTTCAGAAATTAGATAAATATGTGCCTGCAAGAAAGAAATGAATCCTGTTATTAGCGTTGTTTTTTTTTTTTAAACGCAAGAGCCTAGCCATCATTTCAGAAGTGAGAGGGGCACACTCCCTTGCATTCAAATATCCATTATTGCAAAAGAACTAAATAACTATTCAGTGTCAACACTGAACAGAAAACTGTGAAAAATCTTTCAGCAAATATTCTTCCAATGCCTTTGAATTCACCTTCCAATTGTAAATAAGTTTTTTTTCCTTTTTTTTAAACCACTCTATGACATATGTAGTGTATGTAGTATACGTGATTAAATGTCTGTGCAATGACTGATTATCATGCATTCAGGACAGCTCAGGAAAATGCAATATGACAAGTTAAAAAAAACAACAACAACCTAAAAGTGTAGCGGGGACAAATAAAAATCACCCAATAGCAGAAAATTAAACAGGTGAGGGTTTGACTGGGTGACGGTGAGAGACGTATATGCATCTCCCTCTCTGGAGGCCTTTGTTACCCATGTTTGCAACACAAAAATCAAATGCAGCTATTTAAGACCGCAAATATCCACGTTCTCATCGTGAGCACCTTTTGAAATGATTTCAAGTCATCAGCTCTTGTGGGAACAAGTCTGAAGATAACACTTCCAGGAAGCCCTTATTGGAGTCAATGAGGCAGAGGGGAAGAAAAACACAGAAAACGCAGCCCCGCAGGGAAAAATCCGAATAGGCCATGCAAACAGGAAAATGCGCTCTCATTTAACAGAATAGAAGGAAAATGCAAATGTTGCTTTAATATGACCAGAAGCCATTGCACCTTGAATCATGATGAGCCTATTAAAACCTGACACACATTGTGTTGACACTCTCAATCAAAGATAAGCACTGAGTAAACAAAGAATTAGAAAAGGAATTCAAGCCCCTCTTTCCTCATGGTCACACTGATTTTCCACCAGGGGGAGCTGTTTCCTCTTACCTCATGATGAGTCATCAAAAGAACAAGACCCCGCATCTCCAGGAAAGTATATGTTGATGTTGTCAGTGTTGACATGTCATGTACCATCTAAACCAGGGGTCACCAAGTCCGGTCTTCAAAGGCCCCCCCTATCCAGCTTGTTTTAGATGCACTGCAACCTTTGAGGACCGGAGTTGGTGACCCCTGATCTAAACAGACCGCACAGATTTTATATTTAACTACACACTCCATCTGATTACATCAGATGGTTGGAACCTTCCTCTGCGTATTGTACAGCTCTCATTTTGCACAAGTACAATTCCACAGTAAACTGGCACTATTACTTTTTTCAAATATCTTTTCTTGCAAGTTATGATGATATATTGCAATATTTCCTGGACATGATCTGAAATGAGTACTATTGGGAAGTATAGGACACACCTTGTGTTTTGGGGCCTAAAACAGTCATTCAAGTTGGAAAAACATTCAAAATATAAATTGCTGACATTTATGGTTTAAGATGGAAAAATGTTAAAAATATAAATTACTGACATTTATGGAGACAATTTTGGTAGTTTTTACTTCCAGCTTTAAATTGGGGTTCAAGGGACAACCATTTTGTAAATTCCAATTTTTTAATTGTGAAAAAATAATATATATATATATATATATATATATATATATATATATATATATATATATATATATATATATATATATATTTTTTTTTTTTATTGTCATTGTGCCATATTCTTTTATATTAAAATAATACAAACACACATCATAGATTGACTTGCTGTCAATCAAGCGATATTAAACCTCCATGGAACTACACCTGATCCTTATGCCAAGAAATTGGACACATTTTGCTCACGTGCAATTTTTAGCCGTGCAGAAGAGTTTCGATCAACAAATGCCTCCTGCTCATCTCTGATCAACTAAATGCATGAAGAAAAAAGATGAGACCTTTTGATTAGACTCTTTTAAATCAGGCAGAAAGGAATGCATACTGACTCTCAACTCGCCTTGGGGCCTCAGCCTGCACCTAGCATGTTTTTTCTTTTTTTTCTTTTTTTAACTGTTGAACAGCAGTGCGGCACTCAGTGGGCTTGAGGTGGATCATAAACAGCTATTATAGTGTAATTCCAAATCCATAAGAGTGTGTTTCTGTTTTCATATTGTCTCAAATAACTGAGTTATGGCTTGAAATGATCTTTGAACACGCTTGCAATAGATAAAAACAATATGTGTGCCTATTTTAAAAAAAACACCTTTGTTATCTTCACGAATTGCCCCGTGATTACTCCTATTTGATCTTTGCACAATGGTGATCCTCACATGCCGGAGTTGACTTTTTAAAATCCCATAATCGACCAGATTTTGAAGAGAAACCTACCATCATCCCCTTGTTGTGTGTATGAAAATACACACATGCAAGTGGAGGCATGAGTGTGTGTCTGCACACTTTCATGAACATGTCACTCAAAATTCTGACCTACCAAGAAGATAGAACAACATAAACCAAGAATATACCCAAGCATTCGTCAATTTATTGATCCTTTTGTGAAAATACGATTGGTGATAAAAAAAAAAAAAAGCATGATCTCAAAAAATAAAAGGCAGGCGGGTGGCGGCCTTATTCTTTCTGCTTAAGTTTTGAAACTACAAAAAGCACCTTTCTCATGAATAGTGTGAATTCTTGTAATTAGATCAATGACATTGACCCTGGATGAGCATGTAGAAAGGCTTTTGTGGCTTAGGAATGGGGACACCTACCATAGAATTAGATGCAATTATGAAAAAATGTCTTCAAGCCCAAGAGGTGCATGCATGTGCGAGGGGAACCAAGCAGGCTGTCTTCATTTCACGCTGCCCCCAGGTGCTGAGAGGATACAGCACTTCTTTTCATATTGGCAGCTGTTTGATCAAACTAGCAGTCACAGCATAGCTGCAGGTCTCAGCGAAAAGTTCTGTTCGGATTCAAAGGAGACCAAAAGACCCACTCCGGGCTCTTTCCACTAAAGCAGCTGAATTACTCCTTTGAGCTCAGATCATGGACTCTTTTTTTTCTTTTTCTTTCAGCAGGCACTACAAATACTGCCGTTGTTTTGCTTGTTGCGTATTCGACAATCACGATAATATTTTCCAGCAAGGGTGTGAAATGCAACTGTGAAGGCATCTGATAGCGAGTGTGTACATTGATTGTAACTGATAGCGTTCTCGGCGCTTTGTGGGAAAGAAAAGAGAACCGAGAACGAGCAGATGGAGTGAAAGGAAGTGTAGCTTTTGCACAGATCCGTTGTGTGTTGATCGTGATGCAGAGTGCCACAGAAGATAGATGACTGATAATCAAGACTCTGTACGTGTGTGTGTGGTTGTAGACGATGTGAATGACTGCACAACAAAGAGTCCGAATGGATTTTCGTCGGAGCTCAAACGGCGATGACGCTGCATTCCGCGAGCTTTATGATGTGAAACACCAAAGGAAAGGAAACAATGATGCCATTCATAGGATGTCATTTTCTTCAACTTTTATCTGAGGAATTTGTTGAGTATTCCTCCTGTTTCCATCATGTAATGTGTGCACCTTGTCCAAAGTGGGCTTTGAAAGGAGGATCTTACTATTTGGGTCCAGGTCACAGTTACAAGGCTCATTATCCGCACCGTGGAGACAGGAACTGAAAGAAATTCGAGGCACGGCTTCCGATGTTGCTATATCGCTTTACAATATTTTGCAGTGTGTCTATGTGCAGCGCTTCATTAAAACATTTCCGTTTAAGCTCATGCCAAAGGTTTTTTTAATTGAGCTTTCAAGTTCATCCACATAAAACTCACCCAAGCTTGACATTTTGGACTTTTATTTTGCACTGGGTCACAGTTAAAAAAAAAGGGAGGTTCAAGGGTGCTGCCAGATATATAGGGGATGGGGGGGTTACACTTGATTTTGCTGTAAATTAAAAAAAGACAAATGTTTCTCCATAGAAGAGTCTTTGGTATTTTGCATTACCATTATTTTTAATTTTAAAATTCTTTGCCACATGTGGATGTGGTCAAGGTGGGTGGCAAGAGAATGAACAGGGGTGGTTATGGCCACCCCTGGCCACCACATAGCTCCGCCCATGCATACTCATCTACATGGTGATGGTAGAAGTCAAAAGACCTCACATTTTATCAGACCTCCTTGGCCTGGAAAATGCTTTTCACTAAAACAAAATCCTTCTAAAAATATTTAGTAGCCGAGCACTGGATCACCTGACTGCAAATCTGACAGGACTCACCCTGCATTCCCTCTCAAAACTTTTGCAATGACATTGTTTCAACATGATGAGAATTTCCCCCGGTGCCTTGACAGTTCACTTTGTGTCAGCCAAAAAAATGACTACATGTCAGGTGAAGTTGTTTTGGAGAATGGATAAGGAAATACCATTGCTGCGCTCGGAGTGCAAACGGTCACCCGTAAACTTCCTAGGGCTACTTGTGAAGAGCCGGGGAAATTTCCCGCTGGTTCCAGACACCATTATCTGGGTGTGATGAATGTGAGTCATACATGCGTGCATTAGTGTCAAGTTAGACAATTAGACAGAAATAACAGCAAGTTGTTCATAAAAATATATACAAAAGTGGAATGTCATGATTTCAGCTGATTGCTGCTTTTGTTTTGGGGATAAGAAATTTCAACAGATGTCGGTCAGAGCAATCTCGCTTACCACACAAACTGGGATTGATGTCAAATATACACACAACCTGATCCATCAAAACCCAAACCAGCAGACCAGAGCGATTACTCACTTAAGAACCAAGCGTTGTGTCAACGCATTAACATTCTTTTGTGTGAATTTGATGGAAAAATAAGAAGCTCATTCAAGCCCTTGGCTGTAATAAACATATATATATTTTGACAATTTTTCCAGATTATTGTTTTTTTCCTTTTTAGGAAGAAGAACAGAGTGTGTTCTAAACTGGTGCCGCAGGGCGCAAAGATAAAGAGAGTAATAGTTAGACTGCGGTCACATTGGTATGCAGACAGTCATGAAAGCAAAGCAGTACCTGTTGCATCTTGCAAAATTCATTTGCGGAATATTGTGAAATTTCACAGCCTCAATTGACAAGCCACCTTCACCCCCCCCCCCTCCCATCACAGCAGCAAATATGTGCGAACACCAACTAAAATTGTCATTTTGATTGGATCTGTGACAACAAGTGTTTGAACAAACTGCACCAAGTATCAAAACATTTTTGTTCTGACAATCACATGAATCCAAAGATTGAATTGAGGGCACTACGCTGCACTTGATGTCCTTCCAAGGCGATGAAACAGTCGTTCACGTTTCACTTCAAATATCTCAACACGCCATTGACTCGTCCACCTGGGTGACTCAATTTTTATGGCTCTTGTTAGAACACTCCGCACCGACTAACCAGAAGACGTTGGTGGCATTTTTGACCTTGCGAACGAACCCCGATATTATGGTTACCCGGGAATGGCCTCCAATCAGTCAGGATTAAAGTGGTTCAGCTTCAAAATTGGTATTCCTATATTTTATTGCAATTATGCATCAGTTAGATTTTTTTTCCCACTTACTGTCTGTAAATAAAATATTTAATTTTTCTGTCACTTGACCTTATTTGGGCCACAGGTGACTAAGCTAAAATGTATGTCCAATAAAAGATTTAACAGCAAGGTTGGGTATTGTTTTAACTTATGGATCAGGATAACGGTGCAGATCCAATAAAAAATTTTTACTGGCTTCCGCCTTTTATAGGGAAAAAAAATAAGATATCAACAATTACAGAAAAACAAAAAATGAATTAAATAAGTACACTATATCACTGGTATGGATTCAGGGCAGTTGTGGCACAAACCATACATTGTTTAGTGGTCTAATAAATTTGTGATGCATTATAAATGCCAAAAATTTCACATTGTCAAAATGGAAGTTAACTATGGACTGCGGCTGCGCTCCCATTGGTCAGAGAACACGCAGGCAAGGTGTGGACCTGTGATTAGGACTCCAGTAAATCTTCCCACCCAAGGAGCCTTGGGGGAGGGAGGTGCTTCCCCCCTGGGTCAATGCACTGCTGCAGGGATGCGCCTCCCTTTCCTCCCGGTCTGCCCTTGTGGATAAATCTCATGCTTTGACCTGGAACTCATCCACTTGCCCTTCTTGCAGGTCACACCAGAAGCTAAAAGTTTTTTGTTACACATTTCCCTGCAATCCGAATATACACGGTGTGATTTCATCGTTTACAAAAGGCGAGTATCGTAGTGTGTTGCAATGTGCTGAAATGTGATAAATAAATGTGATAAGTGACAGGCAAACTTGCATACCTCTTTTTTTTTCATTTTCCTCTCAGGCAAATTCCTCACTCATATCACTGTGCGCTTTCTCTTTTTTTCATTCGAGACAATCAGGCTCATTTCTCTCGTCGACTATAACAGTAAGTCAATACGTTTCACACCCAATAGTTTGAGGAGACGTTGATCAAACATCAAAAACTATTTTTCAAGAAGACAAAACCTACTATCACCCTGACAAACTAGGAGGAACAGCTATCATTTTTGTGATATGAAAAATTGTCACCCAGATAGAATAAAATTTTAGTAGGCATTTTCTGATATTTTTGTAAAGGCTACAAAATAATTTACAAGACATGAAATACATTATGAAACACAATGAAGACAGTCAAGTGGAGAAAATGACAAGCATTTTGATATTGGGGCCCAGCCCGATGCTCTGATGCATACTTCCCACCGCTTGTGGCAGAAGAAGCTCTAGCCTGTGCTTGTCTGTTGCTCAGAATGCCCATTAACTCTCTCTTCTCCCTCAGGTAATGACCACCTGAGCTATCAAAGACAAGTGTGCCTATGACGCCGCCTCCTCCTCACTCTCATTACCACACTGACACCCCATCCTCACACCACCATAGCCTTCACACTTGGGCAGTTATTAAAGACTTTCATCCACATTTTGACTGTCCTCACACACACCCTGCTCCCAAGCAGATGTATAAAAAAAATAAATGTCTACCATATGATTGGGTTTACATGAGGGGATTTTTCAATGCATGATACAATAAATGCAATGAGGTTTTTGGTTTCTTGGTTCAATTCTGGCTGATCTAAGTGGCTCCTGCCTGTGACTGGAGCTTGCCTCATCCAATATGCCGCCTACAGCGCATCTATTTTCGTTTTGATATTTAACTCACTGAAGTGGAACATAATTGAAGAGGAGAATGCAGAGCCCACGACGCATAAATAAGAACAGGTGCGGTTGATTTATAGTTTTAATAATAGGTTTCATAGTAATATTACAAAGCCTACAGTGACGATGTCAGTCGTCGCTCTTCTTTAAAAGATGATTACATTTTAATCATTTCAGTAGGTCTATTTTAAAGAGCCATCATTAAATGGTTGGATATATATATATATATATATATATATATATATATATATATATATATATATATATATATATATATATATATATATATATATATATATATTCACACATACATTCACACACGCACACACACTGATTATTGATGTGTTGTAGGTATTTTGACACAGTGGGTCAAGAGTACCTCTCAATCTTTGCGGGTCATTTCCAAACTTCCTGTCCATGTCCTCAAGCCTTAATGGATGGATGTATCTTCCTGTCAGGGATGTATGATTCACTGTCCCTGGAACACAACGCCGCCTAATCTTGGAGAGCAGATAAAGCTAATTAGGGGAAAGAGATGTCAGTCATCACAAGTGAGGATGGATGCACATTTTACATACCAACAATAGAATCTCAGTCACTGAAAGCTACACTCAGAAGTGCACATGTAGCTATTAGTGTGAGTTATGCCAGGGGGAACGTGTCAAAGTCAAGCGCTGCATTGACTGCCTCTCTGCTGGCTGTCTGATCTAGCAGCTGTTATGCTTCCCAAAACTAAAATTAGTGCCAAAATGACACAAATCGTAGCTTTTGTGTGAATGACCTTCGCCGTTATAACTCACCCAAGCTAGCAGAAAATTGGCAATCAGCTCTGGTTGGATGTGTAGCATGCATCAATACCGCTGTCACAGACACACGCCTTTTCCGATGATTACAGGAGGTCTGGGGAGTTGAGTGAACTCTGGGATTTGGTGGGGGTTGCCTGGTAGATGACCCACATTAGCTTGTAAAGTCAGGGATAAAAAGGCATATTGAATTGTAGTCAGTGTAGCCTGGGTGCTTCAGCTTTCTTGAGCACGCTTGTGTGTGACGCATAGAGATAATAAAAAGTTGAGCAAACAAACAATTTGGGCAACAGACGTGGTCGTACACGGGTCGTAGGTCGACGCAGCAAGCGAAGGCGGCAACAGGGATCGGACAGCAACCAGACCAGAAGCAAGTCCGGAACAGTCGGATAGCATACAGGACAAACTGACTGATTAGAGTGGGAGGTTTAAATAGGGAAGTTGGTGAGCTGGGAGAGGCGTGGCAATGAGTTTATTAGGAACAGGTGTCTGGCAATGAACGTGGCTGTGAGCAGAGTACGTCATTGGCAAGACGCCGACCGGGTGGTACCGACAGGTGGAGGAGGAGCGCTGACCAAGGTACTGGAGGAGCGGAGGCGTGACAGACTCTTTTTGAATCAAAACCAATTAGAAGAAGGCTGAGAAATCGAAAAAAAAAAAAATGAAACATGCCTGCTATACCAATCAACAACAAAAACAACTCAAATCCCTTTACCCTAATAAATATATTTAATCCGAACTCGACCATCTACATTGGTGTTCACTTTAATACTTGGCAGATATTTAGTATAAAATTATAATACATCCAATTCTTATACATACAACAGAATAGATAGTACAGAGATATAAAAATATGGAGTTTAGAAAAATACTTCAAAAACAAATTGCAGAAAGAATAGTTTTAGGTGGTTTTTTTTGAGGCACACAAATACAGTATTTCTTACGCTATACCTCATATTTATCAAACAAAACAATTCTTACATATGATGATTTGAGTAAAGCAAGAGGTTTTACAACCAATGGGAAATAATATCCTTACTGTAATAAAAGGGAATACTACTTTGTATTTGGTAGAAAAAAAAAAGTCCTTTTTTTTAAGGTCCATGGCGGCCTGCGGAGAATCTGTTACAACGAGTTGGCCGTGATGAAAACGTAAATCCTGGCGTGGAAGGTGGTGAAGGTCCCCTGCCTCCAAAGCTTCATCTCCACATGAATCAAGAAGTCCCTCGGGCCCTCAACCTGTCTGTGTAAGTACACGGCGCCCGTGTAGGCATTTAGCTTGCGGGTGCTGAAGTAGTTTTCCTCGTTTCCCTCCGTGATGCTGACGATGACGTTGTCTCCGGAGTAAGCGGGCGAAGGTCCGATGCGGAAGATCTGAGCGGGGATGACGATGTTGGACTGGAAACTGAGGTAGTAATAGGTGATTCTCAACGGTGACTTTTGACACTCCAGGTAGTTGGGACAGCTCATCCGCTCACAGCGACTACAATTGACCCCAAAAAGCAAAAAGTTGAAAAAAATCAACTCAAAAAAACCCCAAATCTAGAACAAATATTTATTTATTTATTTATTTATTTATTTATTTATTTATTTATAATAATAAAGCTCAGTCTTTATTGACACCATAAGGGAACGATATCTAGTAAAGTGTTTATTATTTAATAATCATCCCATTGTTGTGAATTGATTTTTAGGATACTCACGTGTCAGACACTTTGCGGTAGTTTGCTGGGCAGTTGAGAGAGAGGCAGCGGAAGCCACCTTGGATGTTGTAGCAGGTTTCAGCTAGCGAGCAGTTATGGGCCCCTGTGGTGCACTCATCGATATCTAGACGTTTTGCGTACAGGAAACGAGGCATGAGCGCGGATGTGCAACAAAGATTGAATCATTTCTCCACATATGAATGTTCCTGCAGATGATGTTTTCACCTCTGCATGAGTGTCCGTTTGGTGACATTGTGTATCCGGTTTCCGGACACGTGCACTGATAACTGCCAGCAACGTTGACGCACTTATAAGTGCACAGATGGCCGATGCTTTGGGAACACTCATCGATATCTGGCGGGCAGGGCGGAGATAATTCAACCAGATGATTACCTTCTACTGTCATGGTGTGATGATGCTATTTGTAAAGATGAGTTTGGCACACCTTCACAGGTGTGGCCGTCCTCCCGCAGGTGGTAGCCCTGTCTGCAGTAGCACTGGTAGGAGCCGTAGATGTTGGCACACTCCTGACCGCAAGGGCTTGACAAACACTCGTTCACATCTGGAGATGAAAGGTTCCATCATCCAGCTCATTACTGTCACAATGTATCTGATCAAAGGCTTTTAATTCTTTCTATTTGAACTGAAATGTTGCTATTAAGTCAATTATGTTTTTTGGCTCCAAGGGAGGCAACTCGAACATCATTACCAATAATACACTGTTCACTGGACTGGAGGAAGAATATCAAAAACTCTAGCCCACAATCGCATGCAGACATGTTTGCACACTTTAACCCCCAAAAAATTATGCTGACATGCACCAACATGCACAAATGGATGCACACACAAGCCTACTTTAGCAGCCGCTAATAGACACACCTTCGCAGTTATTGCCATCGCTGGATAAGCGAAAGCCGGTGGTGCACGAGCACTGATAGGAACCCGGAGTGTTCTCGCAGGTCTGAGCACAAAGACGACCCGAGTAGTGCCAGCACTCATTTATATCTGCAAACAAAACAGAGGCTGCAGACTTCGAAGAGGAATAGATTTTAAAACCCAACAGCTAGCGTCCAACGTACCGACACACATGCGTCTGAAGGAGTCGTACTGATAACCGGTCTGACATTCGCAGCGATAGGACCCGGCCAGGTTGTGGCACAGCTGGCCATCTCCGCACCGATGGGCACCGCTCTGGCACTCATCCACGTCTGTAAGACACACAAGGACGTTTAAGAGATGAACTTCTCCATTGTGTGCAAATGGTGGCTTCAATGTCATTTTGCCACCAATGACTTAGAAAACAAGGCTGGGTGAAGATCCAGAGCCCCTTTCAAGCAACTACAATGACTGTAACTACATTCATGCCAAAAATGTAAATGGATCAGTGGTGAGTTTTCTTGGATGCTAAAATTAGCATAACCTATAAGCTTTCACTTCTGATACGATTGCTCTGTGAAATTGGCGAGATTGGAGAAATGTCATTTATTGGATTGGGAAATTAGAATATTTGGTTTCTTTTAGGGGCTTGTGAGGACTCGTTTTTTATCTTATGGATTGCTTACTTGTATGAAACAGGGCATGGACATGTTATGAAAATAGCTGACAAGTGTTTTAAATTGTGAAATGAAGTGAATAATGTTGTTTATTTAGCAACATCTATGTGAAAAGGTCAAATAAGTATTTCCTTTTCAAAGCTCAAATGGTCCAGCTGGTAAAATCGGTTCATGTTCCTTGTCAGCGAAGCAGTAAGTTCAATTTTAAACTCATTATTTTCTTTTTTGAAAGCAAGGACTTTTTACTTTAAATGGAAATGGACACAAGATTGCTTAGCTGTGGCTTTTAATTTGTTCTGTGTCAACTTCCCTACTTGAAATATTTCATGTCAGAAGAAACAAGAAAAAAAAAAGGACAATGATATACCAGCATGATTCTTTTTGTAGTTCAGTGTAACCTTTTAATCATCATCATTTCATTTCTTCATTAAAGAGGACTGACACATTTGTACGACATAACACTCAAGGTGATTCTGTGACTCCATTTGACTTAATGTTCTGTTGGAAAAACAAATGGCTTTGCTCTAATAAAATGTATTCTGTTAAGTTAGAAAGTAAAAAAGTTTCCTCTTTCTCTCTCTAGTCATCACTTGAGTTTATTGTGAAGCAAGGCAAGATGTGTTGTTAACTGCCTCTTCCTATGCGTACTGTATATGACCCCGCCCACCAATGAAGAAACAGAACGCCCGCCCTATAGCAGACCTTAAATGTATTTTTATATTAAAATGTAACTTTTTATTCTCAGATTGCTTGCCCTTCCTTGTCTCTCGTTTATTAAAGAGTTGACATACATATTCAGTTGCCAATCATTTCTTAGTTCTGTGCTTCTTATTTTAACAACGCCAATCCCTCCGACTGTGCGATGTTCAAGTAGTGCCTCGACGCCAAATCTTACCAATACAAGTGGTCCCATCAGGACTGGTGTGATAGCCACGGCTGCATATCATCTTCCTCTGGCACACGTAGGACCCCACTGTGTTGATGCAGTTAAAGCCTAAACTGCACGGCTCGGTGTGACACTCATCGGTATCTGGTGTACAAATACACAAAGCGATCGAAGTGAGGAAAAAAAAAAGGGACACAGAGGCAACGGGACGTCACTTGAATCACATTCAGATATCAACACAGTTGAGATGCTTTGGAGAAATGAACAACATGTCAGATTTTCTCCATATTTCAGAGCATTTCTTCAAGTTCTTTTACAGTGGCGTCGGCTGCCTCAACTTGCCCCAGTTCCTGCCCCTGGGCGCTAATTCCACAGCATCAGTTTGTACTCGGGTAGGACACAGGATTGCCTTTTATCCGCCCCCCCCTTCCACCCTGCACCCCCCAACAGCAGCCTCTCTGATCTCCTGCCTGTGTGGCATTTAACCCCCGTGTCCCGGCGGCCTTGCAACTCACTCACCTGGGCGACAGCAACATGCAGCCATCAAGGGCTGCATGGGAGTCACCTGCTGGCAAAGGCCGCACATAACTAGACTGAACTTGGTTAAAAAAAAGAAAAAAAGAAAACACTCCATTCTCACTCAACATAGTTGGAGCTTATTCTTGGAATAGGCAAAAGTTATTTTACAGTGGCGTCGGCTGCCTCAACTTGCCCCGGTTACTTTTGCATGTTTAGGTCATTTGCTATTCACGTATTAATAACAATAACAATACTTGATGTGTGCGTGCGTATATTTAACCAGAAGGTCAAGTAGAAAGAATTCTCTTACCTAAACAGTTGCCTTGTGCATCCCGTTCAAATCCAACAGAGCAAAGGGGTTTGAGGTTGCACTTGAACGACCCTTCTGTATTTACGCACTCATATTCGGGCATGCAGTCATGACTGCCTTCCATACACTCATTAATATCTGTCAAAGAGAGTAAAACACAAAAGCTGATTAAAGTATGTCCATGAATTTCACACAACTAATGTATTGAATCCTAACCAAATCGTCACAATAACTAATCTGTGCATCCATCATTACTTAACAGTCCATGAGTTTTTCTATTTTTATGCCTTGTTCAATAAATGCTGTAACACAAAATGCGTGCAATGCTTTACTCCACCACTAGATGGCAGTATGGCCTAATGGTGAAGTGTAGGTCTCACGTAAAGCCGGTTCTCCCGGCCTGTTAAATTCTTAAAGCTGCCAGGTAATTAATGATGGTGAGTAATACTATATAGCAATCTTATCTTTATCACCCATAATTGACTAAATGATGCAATTCTATATTTAACTGTCAAAATTACCTCACACCTTCTGCAGGATATTTGAATGAACATCTGTCTAGTTTGACGGAAACTGGTGGCGTATTCCTCAAGAGTCTTCTCAACACCTGCCGTCCAAGGGATTTACTCCTTGTCAATCAAACGACATCTGTTGCCACAGTAAAACCCCAACACTCAAGAGGAATCACTATCTCGAAGAATTACAAATCATGGTGTATATGTGTCGAGTAGTTTCAAATAGTGCCAAATGGAGTTCGCCAGTGTAACTGCATCAGCGAGCCGCCCTAAGGTCACGACAGATTACGCACAAACCTGCAAAGAGAGGAAGCAGGATACAAAATGCAAGACTGGCGGTGACCTCCCTAACAGCCAAGGCATCAGGAATGTGTATACCTTGAACGAATAAAGGATATGCATTCCTAACTGCTGGTGAGAAAGTCGGTTTAAATCTGATGAGCCAGAAATTAACTGGCACAGGCGATAAAGACCTAATTAAAGAAAACAAGGGAGAAATGGATGATATTGTTTGTATGTATCCCCATGGTATACATTCCTTCGCCTGTATTACTTACTGATGGGAAATTGACTTAATCTGTCTGATATATCTAATTTCATACCCAGCAATTTGGAAAGTACGATTTTTTTTTGTGCTGCACCAAGAGTGGGATCTAACATCTGACAATAAATTAAATAGGTCATTCATTGTTATTGTATCTTTTCCCATGTGTTTGTTTGCGTCCTTGGAAGTGGCGAGGGGGTCATTTTAATCATGTGAAGCACTTTGAGTTGCATTCTTATGTATAAAAAGCATTCTATGAAATAAGCTTGATTGACTCATCGATTGGCAATCGAGAATTGTAAGTTGCAATGTTCCCTAGTTTTTTTCAATTTATTACAGCAGTCAGACTGTCAGTATGCTTGCTTCGAAAAATGCTCATGTTATTGTGTATAATTGAAGTTTACCAGTAAAAGCACCCAACGTAACATTTGTCAAAACCTTCTCTGCTGTTGCCGTATTATTGTTATTAGTCAATATATTTTAATGAACAAAATAAGGTCTAATCGGGTTCTCGCACAGTGCGCCATTCAAGCTGGGACCACCACTCGGAATTAGCACCGTATTTCTATCCTGTGCACACACTCTGCAGTTGGCACCCAAAAAATCAACTGTTGCAACCCTCCAAAGCGCCACCTTAATAACCCGAATATTAATGTCAGGCTAGCACAATTGATTATCAATCTCAACCACACCATTGTGTGTCATTCTGGCAGAGCGCCGCAATTAATTTCATCCCCGTTGTCTATTTGCTTCCACTGTGACAAGGGACAAGAGTTCAATTAGATCGTCTTCGTCAGCCACCAACAGGAAGAGACACCAAAGCCTTAATGGCCCAAATGCTTTCTGCTTAGAGCCTCGCTTTTTAATACAGTTTCTTTTTAAATGGTCTTTGTGCTTGATTGAACATTCTTTACATTTACAAGCAGCGCAAGATTGGAGAAGTCGCCTTGATTGGCTCCAACAAAAGCCTGCAGAGGCAAAGAGCACTTGCCGCGCATCTAATAATCATCGACAAGAGCACTGCTGCTGATTTGGGAATCAGATCTCTGCACGGGACAAATTTACGACGCATGGGAGACATATTGCACACTGGGCGCTTGCCTTGCATGGATATGCACAGGAGCTCTCCATCCTGAGATGAAAGTGGAAGCAAATTCCATGGTAGTTCGAGTGGCACGTTTTTCTTATTTCCGTTTTGGCTCTACAATTAGTTCTAATCTATTCAATGTGCTTTATTCATTTTGTGAATTCAAGTATTTTGCTTTTTGATGCTAATACAAGTTTGGCACACCTTTACAAATGTCTCCGTTGATTTGGTATCCCGGGGGACATGTGATCAGTCTTTGGCAGACATAGCTCCCTGCAGTATTCAAGCAGCGTTCGTTCAACTGGCAGGCATGCGCTGACGTACACTCGTTCATATCTGAAACAGAAAGAAAAGAACAAAGGAGAAATGTATCACAGTGAAGAAAGCCAACCCACAAAGAATCTAATTTCAAAGAAGATGTAAAAAATATATCATGTATATTTGAATTTGTATTATTTGTCTATTTCACAGTATGTTGCCAGGAGTTAAATAGGTTAAAGCGGTATCTTCTCTGCACATCTTGAGGTGCTGATGAGATAAGAAGATAAATTAGCAAGAGGCATTCCAAGAATCTCACCCCAATTGGAGAAAAACTGTTCCTCAATGGAGAAGTGAAATTACACACCATATTGTGCTGTAATTGGATCCAACCTCCATACTCGACCCGGGTTAGCTGTCGGCAAATGTTTCCAGTGTTAAATGTGCCTTGCCTTCACAGGATTGTCCATCAGCCATGAGAGAGAAGCCTGGGAAACAAGAGCAGCGTGGCCTTCCGCCCTCAGGGATGCAATGTTGGTCACAAGGGCCGTTTCCTGCAAATATTAAAGCGGGATCAACACACTAAAATAAATTGGCCCCTGCCCTGACCTTGAGAACTAAAGCAAGAGTAATAGGTAATAAAGCCCGTATCCCATTGAGCAGCAAAGGTTAGTTAGCCAGGGTAACATTTCGTCAAAAATGTTCGCCGGGCGCTCACTTAAAAAATGGTGCGTCGAACTAAATTTCTGACTGACAAGAAAAATGTTTGCATTCAGTAGAATATGGTATAAGATGACCATTTTTAAAGCAGTGTTTACTCGAGGATCTTAATTATTAATGTTTTCTCAAATCAGACCTTGACAAACAGCAGAAATTTATAAAAAAAAAAAACATTTTTTGATTTGAAAGTAATATAATGTAATTAAATATTTTAATTCATGAGGCATTATAAAGCGAAATGCTGATAATAGGTGCATCACACGCATTACTTTTCTTAAACCTGTACCCAATAGGGCTGCAAGCTGAGTTTTTTATATATGCGGAGGGCCGCTAGAAAATGGACGACAGGCCGCGAATGCCCCCCGGGCCGTAGTTTGCACACCAGTGGCCTAGCAGATCCAATCATGACTTTTGCAATTGAATAGACATGTCTAACTATCAGCTTCTCTTCCTGTCATTTCAAATGAATTTGGACCTAACAGCGCTCAGTCTTGACTCTCCCTTTCCCCTCGTAAATCTGTCTAACCTTCACAGGGGTTGAGTGGCACCGAAGGCTGGGTGGGTGGCGTAGAAGAGGTGGTGGGCTCCGCCCCCTTGGTCTCATCCTCCTTCAGTGTGTTCTCCTCATCCACTGTCTCTGCGGAAACATGAATAAGCTCATCATAGGCACAAGGGATTACACTATAATCAAGAAGTCTGCCTTGCCTACCGCTGCCGTAGTTAAAGGCTTACACCTATTTCGAATCTGACGCTGGCAGCCGTAGGAAAATATGTAAAAGCGGTGAAGGTGCGGCAGGAAAAAGCATTGCCTACAGACAAACATTTGCCTTTATTGGCCGGCTCCATCCCTGACTGTAATTTTGCATCCTGTTGTGACAGGTTTGTGTTGGCAAAAGTGTTGTTGATCAAGTCTGGTCCGCTGAAGCAAAGCCATACAACGTTATCTGCAAATATTTCTCATACTGGACATGTGAGCCGGCCTCCTGTTTTTAGTTTTTCCCAACCAGTGAAAATATTTTTCATCAAAGCCTGTAAAGCTTTTTTTGTCAGCCATGATTTGTGAAGAAAGGCTGTCAGTTCAGGAAAAGGTTGTCAGCATGTGATTTGAAGGGGCTTTTATCGGGCGGTATCGAGACTCGCAGACAGGAAGGAACTCAAAAGAGACGGAGAAAATAATGCACCGCGATTATGCGGGCAAATTACATCAAATGTCGACGCTGACTTTAAATCATATTTAATACCACAGACACTTTTCCTGCTGTGGAAATGTCTGCTAGCACCACATAAAGTTGTACCTGGTGCACAAGTGAGAGCATCCTCTTGCAGCACATATCCCGGGAAGCACTCGCAGCGGAAAGAGCCTGGTGTGTTGACACATCTGTGGTGGCAGATGCTGCCGCCGTAGATCAGACACTCGTCCATGTCCTCCACCTCAGTCGGCCCCTCCACAGCGTTCTCCCCATGTCGCTCTTCTCCGATCGAGAAGGCCTCATTCGGATAAAGGCTGTCGGCCACTGAAGCACACAGTTTTAATACTTTCATACATAAATACATAATAGTTTACACATTTCTATCTGACGAAAACGGATCACCTGACAATTGATTACCAATGATGGCCGTCACCATAGTAGCTGTGCAGCGCCATTAAAACTGCTTCTTAAAGAGGAAGTCAACTAAAAAAATGTCTTTACAATAATATGTACTATGTGCCACCATTAGTCTAAACATGACATTCTGATTGATACTGCATTTGTGGAATATAATTTAGGCAGCAAAATTCAACCATTTTTATCCGTGTCAGGGGGCGGCCATTTTGCCACTTGTTGTCGACTGAAAATGACATCACAGTTGCCAGCAACCAATCACGGCTCACCAGGTTTCTGATGCTAAGCTATTTATTAGTCGTATTAAGTCAACCAAGTTGTGTTTATTTTATGTTTGAAAAAGAAACGTCACTGTTAAAATGGACTACCAATAAAATACCGGCATAACCAAGTTGATAATTTTATATAATTTATATGATACGGGGTTGTCAGCAACTGTCGAATTTGACTAACTTTGTTCAAGGCAAGTGATCAATAGCGTTATTAAATAACATTTTCAAGGTAACTGTGGCAATACTGCTGTTAGCATAGTACATATAACAGATTAAAATAAAATGACAACGGTAAAATACTAATCCCCCTATATACCGTACAATAAAAGGCATTAACTTTGATCTGTAGCCACTCTAGGCCGGCAACGATTTACAAGCAGAACTATCCTTTAGAGCGATTTGGTTTTCCAATTAAATGAGTTTTCAAACTGCAAGCAATACACAACGCCAAGACAAAACTTGGAACAGCAAAGCAGAGAAGTAAAAGCAAATACACTACTCGATCTCCTCGAATTAACCAAGCGAGCTGGACAGGACGATTGCACTTTGTTCTTGGAGGCCATTACGCCATTTGTCAGCCATGCTGGGGGACCTGCTTCATTTAAATGCCAAGAAAACAGATTACCTTTGGTCCGAAGCACTACTTTTTCCCGGCAGTGCATCGATTGAATGCTTTCACCTCTTGGCATGAGCCATCCAACACGTTAGTAATTTGCTTTGTGTTTTCTTTTTGTGGTTTCTGCACTTCCTGTCCATACCTCTTTTTGGTGGTGAAGTAGCACTAAGGGCGGGCTTCTCTTTAACAGCATGCCAGGTTTCATGACCCTCGTCCCATGACTCCGCCCCCTTACAGCAAAAGAGGAAAACGTGTCTGCAGGGGAGGCCCATGTGCCGGTGGGCTTTACACTCTTGACCTTCACTGCGGAACTTCAGCCCCAGAGAACAGCAGTCACAGCACTCCTGGAAGTTATAACATGTAGCATGTGGCTTTTGGGTTTTTGTGGCTGATACAGTTGGCTACAAAGTAGATACTTCATTGGCACACAGATCGTCTACGGCAGTTTCAAATCAGATGCACAAGAGTTGGCCTTTCTAATAGAAACATACATTGATTTCCTTCCGTCCTCGAGATTTAATTAAGAAAAAAAAATCCCTCAAACAAACTTAATTTCGCTTTTCAAAAGACGTTTTTTGTTTTTAAATGTAATTATTGTCATTCATGTGATCGTTCCGAAAATATGTGCAGGCTGTTCAATAATCAAGTTGGGAAATGAATAAATTGTTTGTTTGTTCAATCAAGAGTTTGTTTCATGAATCCATCTGGGAATGAGCTGCTAAAAATTGTTTGGAACAAAATATTATACTGTGAAAAAAGTTTCAGTCCAAAAAAATCCTTGACATCGTTGAAGTATTTAAAGGACGACATTAACAGAAAATTGGCAGAAAACGTCTCTTGTTGCATTACCGTGTTAAATTATTCGGTCCATTTCCTGAACATATTTCTGCAATTACAAAAAGGTCAAACATTTCTTCCAGAGGTCTCCTTTGAAGATAGCAAAGCTTGTAAGACGGTGGGAATCTTCAGCAATAATTGACTTTCAGTCATTTGTCGAAATTAAATAAGGCAATTGACCAAGGACTTGAACTAGAATCATCAAACACTGACTACATAGCATCAATTATTCTGTGACTAATGCAATTGTCAAATACAAATTCGGACAGAATTCAGTCTAACTTGTAAATTGTCATTTTGACTGAACCCAGCGAACTACGTTTGCCCTTTGCTGCTGCATCAGGCCACAATGACTTGCCTTGTAGGAACTGTGCCCACACGTATCAACGGCATCCTCTACACACATATCTCCGTCTTTGGCCGCACCAATTCCAGCCAGACATCGGCTTTCTCTCAGGGAGCCGAGGCAGCACCGCTGCTGAGATGTCCTGACAGAAAGAAAAAAAACATATAGGTGAAAAAGACCGCTGAGACATGATGGAGTTTATTCCAAAAATACTAATTATGAATAATTACAACAATTGAACAATTTTCTGGATTTAACTGCAATTTGAGGTTATGCTTGTAGCAAAAAACGCAAACGAAAATGAAATCATTAATTTGTCAATTGACCTTGAAAAAGAATTCGCCCGTTTCGTCACTGTAAAAAAATGTTTGAAGTACAAAGTTTCAAGTCAACACGCTTTGCTAAAAGATGTTGCTGTTTTGTGTTGTGTTGTGGCTTTCTAACAAAGGATTACTTTCCAGAACAGCTGTCAACAATTCTATACTCAACCCCAACTTAAAGTACAAACAACGTGCTTGCTTTGTTGCTCTAACTAAAAGTGTTGCCTTAAATGACAGTAATTTATATTTTCAAGTCCAAATAGATCATTTTCATGTTGGCACATATTCTGCTGTAACTCCTCAAACCAACCTCAAGATTTGAAATATTGAACATGACACAGGGTACGTTCAAATGAAATGAAAACATGTGCAGGACTTGGAACAAAAGTCTCACCAGCAGATGGACTGTCTATCTTGCGTGGGTCGATCCATGTTGTTGCAGTGACCATTAACTGAAGCCCATTTTGCCCCAGTCTCACAGCAGGCTTCCACCAGCTCCACGACAGACACTGTGAAACATAAACACACATTTTTCCTGACTCCACGTTTCATACTCTTTAAATATTAGAAACAAATGGGAGTTCAGGTGGAACAAGGTTCACATTTGAATGGCTTTGATACGGCAGTAAATGTCAAGCGAGCAGACAGAATTAAAGAATTAGTACTGTATTTGGCGATGGTACACTGATACTAAGAGGCACATTTTGTTCTCAGATTTCCCATCCCTCACATTCACTTGGCAGGGAGAAGCACGAAACCTGTTGAAAATACATTCAGAGCAAAATTGGACTTATTTGCAACATCTGGGCTAATCAGCGCAGGAGCAGAGGAAAGAGCAACACATTAGCACTTCCTTTGAAACTGGGTCAAGGAGCAGACGGAGTAAAAACACATTATCCAGTTTACTGGGAAAATATGCTTTTACATGGCAGTGCATTCCATCTTGGAGCTAAACTAGCTGCCCTGGTGCCTTTCTCAGCCAACATATACTAGTATCAAGTATTTCTCATACAATAACCTTGTTTGAATCTTATGATTCTGTTTTAGGTGGTGGCATTAATCTAAAATTACTGATTTTAAAAATTTTCATTATTTTTCTGTATATCTTAGTCCTTTGGCTCCAAATCCTAAATCACCACATGTGAGCTACTGGTGACATGTACCTGAAATTGACTGCTCACCAGCTCAGGGCATACCCCGACAGGCTCCAGCCCACCTATGAGCCTAATGACAACAAACAGTATATAAAATGGATGGATGCCTCCAACAGTAACTATGTTGTGTTTGGAACTAGTGATCGTGAGGCTTTGGTGGGGAGGTATGCCTTCTATCAACATTTTTTCTTCAAAATTACACTACACAGTCCATTTTTGACATCCAAGTGTGGACTGCAAACCATGAAGTACAATAAAAATCATTTTCAGAATCAGTTTTTTGTAGCAACACATCCTATCAATGGGGCATAATTGTGGGTTCTTTATTCTTTACCAAAAGAGTACCGTATTTTCCGTACTATAAGGCACAGCTGAAAACCTCAAATTTTCTCAAAAGCCGGCAATGCGCCTTATAATCCGGTGCCCCTTATATATGGACCAATATGGATTCGTGGATGAGGACTAATTTATTAATGTAAGCTTTACGTGTTTATTTTATGTGTTGTGTGATAGTAACGTTTGAGCAACGTTGAGTTATTGATATCTTGTTATCATTTTCACTATTTTGAGTATTACTATATTGTGATTGCATTAACGTTTGAGCAACGTTGAGTTATTTATTCTATGCGCCTTATAATCCGGTGCGCTTTATATATGGACAAAGTTTTAAAATGGGCCATTTATTGAAGGTGCGCCTTATAACCCGGTGCGCCTTATAGTGCGGAAAATACGGTACCACAATTTTGCCTTTGAGTGGAGAATGAGGACCATCTTTATTCACCAAGCCTGTCATTTTATTTGTCTATTAGTGAAAGGTACCACATACTTGCCTCTTGTCCAAATCCAAACCAGTGACATCAGTCTCTTGGAAAATATGTCGGTAGAATAACAAAGGACAGGTACAGCTCTCAACATGTCTGGAGTGTCATAAAAGCAGCCGCATGCTGCCACTAATCAAGGCTTGTTTTGCAGACTTAGAAATGAGTTTCCATACAGTTGAAGTGGTTAGAAAAAATCCAACATTTTAATAAGAAGGCCTACGTCATCTTATCCTTGCAGATGGCTGTTTGTGAAAGCCAAAAGGTGTTTTTTGTCAAATATCAAATCCACTGCAGTCAGTTTGGATTCTGATTGACAGTTTTTGCCTTAATCTCCTTGAGACTCTTAGCCAACAATCATTTCATTCGTCTTTTTTAACAATAGGTTTACAGTAAATTGACACAAGCTATTAGGAGTTGCCTTGGGCTCAGATGGAGCCGGAACGCTCAATCCAATTACACCTCCTTGCGGCACCCTTCACCTATCTGCAGCCCGAAGAATGTGGCAAGATGAAACTGCCATTCATTATGTTTCACATAGCACACAACTACACTGAAAAAGAGAAATCCCAGACTGTGTAAATGGGGTAAAAAACTAGAACATTGTTTTGCTGATAAAAAAAAAAAAAAAACGCTTAAAAAACACTGACAATCAAGGCGAACACATTAGCTAAGAGCTATTTCTAACTCCCTACATACACCTAATCTAAGTTGACCTTTCCCACGTTTTTACTGGCTCAACTTGCTGTTTTCAAAGTACTGATGTGCAGTAAATTATGTAGAATACGTTTTATGAAATTTACTGTGTGGGATGGGTCGGGGAGGTTAAGGCCACAAATTTGCCATCTTAAGAGATATTACAAGTGCTGGAACAGAGCTATTGCTTCACCGACGGAGCTGGCTGTGCAAATGTACACTTGGGACAAGGCAATGTCCTGCTTCGTTGGATCCTTACTGAAAGGCAAATAAATCCTGGTTCTCTCGTTGTGCCTCTGATGCACCAATTTACCAGGAAGCCAATTCTGAGTACAGTATTTGAATAATAAATACAAACACAATGTTACACTCCCAACGCCCAAAAGATGCTACTTTTCTCACACTAGCAGATTTTTAATGGCATAGAGCTAAACCTAATAGCTAATCTAGTAGCTACATTTCAGTGATTGCTGTCCAGACAAAGAGGCAAACAAACTGCAAACAGATGCTGGCGCATTGCTACAAGGGAGCTAAAGTTGCCAGGAGCCAACGAGCAACTCTTAAGGCTGGATAAAAACTTGTTACAGGCTGTCAGGACTAATTTGAATTCTTATAGCCTGTGCTTCTCAAAAACACAGGCTGAATTCATTTCAAACAGCTCAACATCTGCTTTGAAAATGAATATTCAATTGGTTTAGTATGTTCAACTCAAAACAACATATTCCTTGCTTCTCATTTCCTCTTTGTACTCGATTCATTCCAAGGTCTGAATTCAAAGCAGAAAGCAGGAAAGGCTCATTCAAGGCTCCAGATGTCTTGATTTTGGTATGACTCCAGCCCAATGAGAAGTGTGGTACTAATTATTTTATGAATGCAACAAATAATTTTGAGTCTACTAATATATACACATAAGATACTTTTTATTATTTTTCGGTGTGTGGGACAATGTTTCTGAGCAGTACATGACAAATGCATACTGGTTCTTTTGGATCAAGAAATGTTGTGGAGGGCAGATTGGAATTCTTGTAAGTGATCTAAAAGACACCAATAACCCGAGATTGACCTCATTCGTATTCCTGACACACACGCAAAGGTCAACTCTGGAATTCACCTTGCATTTCAAAAAATGCATCTGTTGGCCTCACTCCCACATTCTGCATGTTACGACAATGCTAATAATAACCTGTTTTGTTTTTTAAGTTTGCAGTCCAAGTGAAAAGGTAATATGGAGGTAAGCTTCAGATCAGCTGATTACTGGCAAGATTGGGAAAGTAGCAAACTCACAGGAGACAAGTCATCACAGCAGCTCTGTAGGGAACACTGAGTTTGGTCTGGCAATCAAGTCACTACAGTGGCCTCATTCATCACACTGGTCTTACGCCATTTGCAGGTACAACCCCCAAGAAATCCTATACTAAATCCGGACTGGTATCAGAAGGCATCAACAATCCCAACCCCATTTCCTCTTGAGCGCATTCTGCATCTGTTTGGACTGAGGGAACAAATGAGATGGAGTCAACACATTTATTTTGGAACACAGCAAAGGGCGGATGATTAGAAAAGGTCATCAAAACGTATAGGATACAAAATTTTACAGCTCAAGATCCAAATTAAAGATTAAGTAAATAACAGACATGAATCAAAAATCCTAATTGATGATAAAGACAAGGCATTCTCAATCTTTTTGCAATCCACATCCTTGTGAAAATCAGAATTCCATCCTCAAGCACGATACGCAAAGCTCACACTTGAGTCAGGCGTGACAAGGCCTGTAACATTCCCTAAGCGAGCACAAATAAAAATGAACTTTTCTGACTTTCAGTCATCAACTTAACACCTCGAAAGCAACTTGACACAGCGCTGCAAGTTCACCGGCACAGAAACACCTCCGAAATGCATTCAACATATGTTATGCGTACCTACAAATGCCAGGTGCTGAAAGAAGTCGGTCTGACAGGCACAGACAAAAAAAACCAGACCCTTAAACTAGCCTAAGTAGAAAAAAGAAACTAATTTTGAATTCACTGTCCTCTCTTCCCGATGTATTATAGTGTCAAATATATGCCCAATTTCCTGGCCCCCTCCTACTTATAAATAATCTTCTCCACCCAAGTTTTTTTCCCTGCACTTTAGCCAAGGGTAGATAAATGCTATCTGAGGCAAACACACTTTTCATGCACAATTGTAATGCTTTTCCTGGAACATTGCCAGTTTGAATAGAGTCATTATGAATTCCTCCTCAAAAGACAGGAAGTGAGACAACGCATGTGTCGCATGGAAACGTCACAATAGTTGCAACCCCACCTTGACCTTGCTGGGGTCAAAATCAGCACAGTGTAGTTTGTATCTAAGTGGACATTTATCGGCGTCATGTTTGTCAACACACAAAGAGAAAGGAGAAAACACTTACCGTTTAGCTCTCTATCTTCATGCTGGGGTTGGTAGTGGGAGGCGTTTTGAGGGTGTCTTTGGGGCTGCTCTCCATCCCCCCCCAACCTGATTGGAGTCATCCTGGTGGGCAGGATCTGGATTGTGGTCTGCGAGCTCTGAGCCTTCTCATCAGGACTCTGTCCGTGCTCCATTGAAACGATAGGGCCGCCAGAATGGACGACGTGGTGATTCCTGACACGGCTATCTCGACTCTTTTTATTGTGGCTCTGATGTGCCATTTTGTGCACCAGCGTTCTTCTACCGCTGTTTCCTTCATTTTCTTGGTGTGACCTGCGGTTCTCCAATGTCACTTTCTGTGTTGTTGTTTCAAGTGTTGATGTTTCTTTTTGAATCGTCGTGCTTATTGGACCCTGGTTACGCATGTCATCATCCTCACTGCTCTCCTCTGTTTTTTGTGGATCCCTCAGCGCGCTTCTGTCATCATTTGAGGTGGAGCTTGATTCAGGGTAAGTCAGTGGAACTGTAGTTGGTTGGGCCAGATTTCCGATTGGGGGAGATGTTGCCTCAGGCTGTGAGTAGTCATAATCATCTGTGCCAAAACTGGGTGGATCTGGCTTGTACAAGGGGAGCGTGTTTCCCAGCATTAACTTGGTTCCAGAAGCACGGCTGTAAGTGTCTTTCGGAGTTTTGGTGTTCTCAGTGGTGGTTGCAACCTGTGTGGGCTCATTAACACTTTGGACGTCACAGTCAGGAATATGCGAGCACATTAGCTTGCCCCCCTCATCTGGACAGTGGCATACCTGACACTGGTCTATCTTAAAAGTAAATCCTGCTTCAAACTTCTTGTTGCCATGGGTACAACCAATCTGCCCACATTCCGCACAGCCATCTGCAGGTTGTAAAATATCAATGCAGTTTGGTGGAATTTCAGGGCACTCCATATAACGGCAGCTTATCGTCCCTCCTCCCTGCGGACAAGCGCATTCGGTGCTCCCAAAATCCACAAAGTAGGATTTGCCCTCTGGGACTTTCCCTTTACGGAAGCCTGCTTGGACACAATCGTAGTATTGGTAGCCTTCACAGGAGCAGCCTTTTTGTGAACAGGTGGGACAGCAGGCTTCTGTGTCTAGGATGGTTTCAATGCAGTTCTGCAGAACTGGGCACTCCACACCTGTGCAGTCCTTCTGGCTACGGCAAGTGTGAATGCGCAGCAGAACCCAACACAAACACAAAACAAGTCTCTGTGCATTCATTTTGTGTTTAGAGATAGAAGACAACACTGTTTTTTTAGGTGGATTCCAAAACAGGTGTTTCTGTTAGCCTGTGGAAATGAAAAATTGTGACATATTAATAGTGGGCTAAACTTTATGGTGTCATAGTCATTAACTTTGATAGCCTGCCAAATATTGTTTTCTCTAAGCTTTTGTTTTGGTACCACATGGGGGTTACAAGTCATGGGTTATATTTAACCACATGTGAAATTGAGACAAAAAGTGATGCTAACAGGGAAATATGCTCCACAATAACACAGCGAAATTCATCAGCTGCTAGTAAAAGAGTGCAAAAACATAGAAGGTTACGACGCAACAAATCACTGAATTGCTTTCCCTCTGGATCATCGCACATCTTAAAACGTTTTCAATAAAAGTCTACATGGCCAACACACGCAGCTTGACATGTTCTAAGTCATGAACTTTGGTAGTAATACATTTAATGGATAGCCAAGATGTTTTTTTCACATGTGCACTGTCTACAGGTAGGAAAGCAGCGCAAAGTTTTCGTCGTCAGAGTAAGCGATGTGACTACAAATCAGTGCCTTTTGAAAACCAGGTGTTTTCTATTTTGCTTTTCCTATTGCTGCTGGTATTTTGCGTGGGCTGCAAAAGCCAACTGTGGCATATCTTCTGAACATATTTGAATCATAAAATATATATATTTGTTCAGAGTGATTTAGGTAGTTGTTGATATCTCTTCCTCAAATGTTTTAAGCAGCCTTATTTCACAAGTTGGTTCTCGTGGAAAGCAGGGCTGTTTAAGATGTGGCAGATAATTGTGACAAAGGAACAAACTTGTTGATCTTGGAAGCATGACACATAAAGTATTTTTGTATTAATCCCCAGATAACAGGTAGTTAATTTACCAAACACTAAAAATGTGAACCTTTGGTTACAAAATGTAACCAACGATTCAAACGTGGAGGTCACCAAAGTGATTTTCATGCCATTAAAATATATGTAACATCTGTTTCACCACGTTAAGCCACTGTGGAACATAAAAGCGTCCTGCTGCAGTACCATTTAGGGAGTCAATGATGTCTTTGTGCTCAGCGGGTACAAAATTATTTTACCAGATCTCCTGTCTTTAAAAGGCACGTGGCCCCTTTGCTGTGGCGCCTTACTATGATCATGAGAGACCATCTAAAAATGACCCAGACAACTGTCTCGAATATTCAAAGCCTTTTGTTTCTTTGGATAATCAGGAGGAATTAGTGTTAAATTGTGATTTGTGTGTTTTTCTCTTCCGTCCAGGGGTCAAAAGCTGAACTTTAACCACAACAAATGAAGTGCGTGCACATACGCACAACCTCACGTGCAAACCTTGTTTTGGATTTTGAGCAGCTTATAATGCACAAAGCTTTTTTTTTTTTTTTTAAATGCTTGCAGTTAGAAAAAAGATCACTTAACCACAAATGTTGAAGTACAAATAAAAAAGGTTGTTACAGACTGTGTTAAGAAGATGACATTTAAATTGTAAGTTCATAACCAAGCATGCAAAATCTACATGGAATTTAAAAAAGCAGCAAAAATAAATCATTCCCAACATTGCTGCTTGCGTTACAAACATTACATATCCTTCCAGTGCACGGGCTGTTTGGAGTCGACCTACCTTGAACCCGATCCTGCAGAGTTGTGCTTCCCAAAGAAACTTGCGCGTAAAAAATGTGAGCAAGCTCAACTTCCGAGTAGACTGGGAGCGCCCTTGCCTTTTTTATTAAGGGAGGAGAGGAGAGAAGAGGAGAGGGGGGAGGGTGGGAGAAAGCCCGAGGGTGGGAGAAAGCCCGACCAACAATTCTACCACTGGCAACGCTTTGCAAAGATTTATGCCACTCCTGTCCCTGCAACACAAAATAGCGGACATTTGCTGCAGCCTAATGAAGATACAGAAATTGTATGTTCACCATCAGTTTTAAAAGCCAAAATGCAGTTTAAATATGTATCAGAGAAGAATCAATAGTATTTATCTGTAATCAAATGTACACTTTATTTTATTTATCAATTTAAGGTGGCAAACTCCAGCAGATGGCACTGTCTTCATAATTGACTGATAACGGGGGAAAAAAGTGTTTTATGCTTTATGTGCATCAGCATTCAGCATCCATTTTCACATTTAGCATGTGAATCATCATCAAACTTAAAAAATATCACTTACTAAATTAAAACCACCCATTTTTATGAGTAAAAGCCCCGGAACGTATGAGTGATGTATGTTTGTTGCCCAAATTTCCTCAATTACATTCATAAAAAATAGTTGTTTCTGCTTCAAATGAGAATTTTCCTCCTGAAGAGTACATTTATACTGATGAAGACGTGTAACCAACATGAAAGAGAAGCTGTCTGTGTGTGGTCACACAAACGACAGTTAAACTGGCAAATCAATCAGACGTATTGCACTACCATTGGCCATATAGCCAATGCAACCATTTGGGCTGCCCTAAAGAAGCAATAAACCACTGGTGTACTAAATAACAGCCATCAAGTAAACAACAGCTGTGGAAGATGGACACATTTTGAAGGCTGTGAAGACAAAGACCCTAAAACAGCAGTTAGAAAAGATTGTGAACATGACCAAAAGGACAGATGGTACACTTGAAGGTGCAAATCACTATTCAGTCTTCATTTTAAAAAACAAATAATGACATCAGACAGCAGGAGAGTATTGCTCCAGGAAGTCCCCTACTCCGCATTCTTCTTCCATATAATCTTTTCCATCCAAAATGCCACTGGTTGTCACACAATTGGAGGCAGATGTATGACGTCGGTCTACTGAGTTCTACAGACTCGCACAATTATTGTTAATAAGACCTAAGGAGCTCTGGAGCTGGCTAATCCCTGGGGAAGCCGTTTTTGTTGTGAAATATAACCAGCCGCCACCCGTTAGAAAGCAGACTTTCGAAAGGAAATAAAATAAAAAGATCAACAGATGTTGCACCTCACGGGTTGATCACAACGATGACATAACACCTATGATCTAAGGCCACCCGCAGCAACACGTATGTTGCAAGACACTTAGTGAATGATGTCACATAAAATTCAAACAGCTTTCTTCCGAATAGCATGTTTAAAAATGAAAGTCTGCATCGTTAAAATCCAATGACTGCAGGAAACATGAATTAATATTGAAGGGATGGCATTGTGCTGCAGGTAGTAGTAACCAAACTAATTGACCTCCCGCAGTAGTCGACCTCCCCGTTCGAGCTGGCGAAAGACCCCCCCAGGTGTTGTCGTGGCTCTCAGCCCATGAGATAACATCATCTGACACATTCTGATTTGGGCGACGTAATTTCACCCCACGCTGTTGTAATTTCTCATCTATGCATGCTTGAATGGTGACTTGCGCCACTTCTAATTGAGTAACAATCTGTTCCTGCTTTGTATATTGAATTAAAATTGCAAAATGGCTTCTGACAATAGCAAAGCTTTCAAAGTCTGCAGGGTTTTTGCTAAAGTTGATGTTAGTTGTCATGACATCATTGACCACCTGCCCTGCTCTCTCCCTCACTACCCATCCTCCACCAGTACTGTGGCAGGCGTGGTGGTTGTTATCTGTTCATTGTTAACTATACACTTTTATATCCAGAGCTTTTGTCTTTTGTTTGAACAGGTGAATCGCTTCTTGCTGAAATTGAAATTGTTTGGATGAGGTCATCCAAAGTGACACCTAATTAGTTACCTGATCGCTCCATGCTTACCTCAAGAAATTACTGTATTTACAAATTATGTAAGATACAGCTTTGCCCTCGGGGTGTCCCTGGTCCCATTGTGGGAGATGTGGGGGAGGAGAATGCTAATATACTAGCTTTCATCTCAGATGGACAATGACTCCGAGTCCCAACCAATGCAAGTCACCAACAACGTACTTGGTAGCTCATTCGGACACAGACTGCTTCATTCATATGGCGACAATTGCAGAAAAATAGACTTCATAACTGTCTTGTAGTTGGCCTGGGTTGCAATGAAATTGTACTATTCTTAGAAAAAGAACAAGTTTTTATTTTTCAGAACTCATCAAATGTGAATGCAAGACTCAGTAGGACACAATTCCCATCAGTTGCATCTCAACGTTTTTTGTTTAGGTCAACCAATGGATTAAGTAATGGCTTTACATAGACTTTTAACACCAAATTAACATTACATTGTAACACTTTCACTTCCTTTCATTTGTATTACAATCTGATTTGGAACATATAACATCTTTCCTGGATTGTAACATACATTTAGTTGTAAACTTCCAAAATGACAAACTATTAAATTTCTGGCAGAAATTTATTGCGTGGTTAGATATTGATTACGTATTTAGTGTCATGGCATAGTGTGCCCATTTGTGTACCTAAGTCAAGTAAGGCATGCAGCCAAGTAAATAACTTTGATGGTAGAATGGTGCTGTTCATGCATGCCAGATGAGGACGCATTTGGGAATCAGTCTTTTCTGAATGACATCATCCAGCAAGATTTTCATGAATGGAAGATACACATGGCATCACTTAAAGATTATTGTAGTTCAGGGATCAATTGTTGTCATCACAAAGTGACAGATGTTTGCTCAACAGGCAGTTTTCACTTAAAATGGACAATAGTGGAGCCTCTATCTAAAGTAATGATGTCATTTTTTTTTAAACCTCAGACATTCTGTCATTCTAATCCTTACCTCACTTATTGTGTTTTGCATTAATGAATTGTGAAGCTCAAATCCAGCTGCCTTGTAAAACTAAATTACACTCATTCTGAATTTTATTCTTCATTGTCATCATGGCGCTGAGGAGGATTTCATTCCTTTTAAGCTAAGCACGCATAGTGTCGACATGTCTTAATTGTATGTGTAGACGGTTCCAATCATTTTTTAATAATCATGCAACCTATTGGAACTCTAATCTTGATGGTGATTGGCTGTTTTGCTCATCCTAAAATGATTCATAGAAAATCTTAAATTGCAGTTGGCAAAGTAAAGTGATGTGAAACACATCCACAGTGTATGCGCTAATTAAAGCGTGCATCTCTCTTAAGAAGAGGAAACCACAAAGAGGGAGGTGCACAACTACACTGACTTCAAAGTGGATCAGAGCACGGTACACCAAATTCAGGATGGCTAATTAGAATTTGGCAACACATTAGGGTTTCATCTGAGGCCTACTGTAAATGTCAGAGAAAATGATGCCTGGCCAACATTGAATCCAACATTGTTGGAAATACATACCTTGCATTATATATAAAAGTAATTAATTGCTCTATAGTGAGTGGTAAACAGCTGGTGGAATTTATTGAACAGACAGGAAGTTGGGTTCTTCAGTGTCGTCTAGTTCTGCACACACCCAAAAGTTGTGTTTTTACATTATGTGTGCCTCCCCCTTGTGGGGCCTTGCCATGTTGCTCAGTCGTTTTTTTCTGAGATGACAGGGCAATTACAAAACTTGTACCTTTTTGCATTGGCATTCAATCAACAAACTGGATAGATATCATACTTAATCCAGGTCAAAGACTCTTTTTGACCTATGGATTTCATGGACTGGGATCTTTAAAACAAGTTTATTCTGCACTCTTGAGTGTTGCATGAGAGGGAATGCTGTTTGGTTTAAAAGATAAACAATTAATCTGATTAAATCACTTGGGTTTTAGGGTTATGTTATCAAATATTGTAAGAATGAAGTGAAAACGGAGTAACCTGACTTATTACCACTGGTATATTGACAGATGACGAGACGTCGAGTTCTACTGCTTAACATGTGAGTGTCACTTTAAGAAAAAGCGTCATCTTTCCGGGAGTGTGACGTATCTGGACTCCCCACATGCTTGCAAGTCCAATAGTTGCAAATGGCGGGTTCTCGGCATGTATTAGCTTCGCTGTATATGAAATGTTTATGAGTTAACATTCGGGTTTGTTCTCTTTCCGTAAAATAAATAACCTCGCTCAAATAATACCGAATGAAATATTTTTAATGAGGCGATATAAGTTTGTTGCGGTTTCTATTCATTTTAGTTTTGCTACCAACAAGTCATATTAAGCGGAAATGCAGTCGGCATTAGTTTTGCTGTCCATACTTTGTGTTATTCAAAACAATGGCTGCTTCAAGCTTAATACACCCAAAGTGCTGTTGCCCTTTGCTAGAGGTACGCGAATCAACTTCACACTGGAAACTACCGAGGGCTGCTACAGATGGTGAGTAGAGAGAAGAAGGTGGACATGCTCACAGAGGAAGTGTCGATTTACACCCCCCTGCTCGTGCACAGAGCATCTGTCGGTTAGAAACCGTGCCCGAAAAAGGAAGAACAGCTTTCTTCGTGAACCTAAACATTCTTTATGTCATTTTTATTTGTGTTTAATAACCTATATGAGCAGCTACTGCCTTCTCTCACTCAGCAAGTAACCTTGCGAAGAAGTACAGTGATTTTTTTATTTTTTTATTTCAGCTTGTACACAGACATCAAATTCACACTTTCTTTACAAAGCTTAGAGTTCGTTTCGTACTTGCCGAAAACGGAACGGGTGGAAGCAGTCTTGCTTATCGAGTCCCGTCCCAAAACTTTCATTTCAATTGTGACCAGTACTCCCCTCCTAGGCATGGGAAGAACTTTAGATTACTTGGGAGGGTATAAACATTAACGATGGACTGCACTGACAATTTAAAGTTTAACCAAAAGGAGGCTTACACACACGCACACACACGATCAACACTATGAAAGAGAGAGAATGCTTAAATATTAACTTGCATTAATGAAACACTTTAGTGTTAAAAGCTGGGCCTACCCAGGAATGTCAACCCAACTTTGGGTTGTTTGTACAAAGAAAATTGGTTGTTTTGTGCAAAACAGCCCAGGAACTTGACCAATATATTCAGTGTACTGTACTCGTGCTCTTTAAGGACATCAAATCGACCAGACATAGCAAGCGTCCAGCCCATAGATGAAGAGACAAGCCGAGGCTGTTCGAGGACAGCAGTTCTTCAAGCTGTGTCTACGCAGCCCTCCCGATTGACCAGCACCATTCTGGCCGAAGATGTTGGTAAATATCAAGGAGTTACAAATATGTTATACTGCATGTACTTCATGGAGAAAATCTACACAATCCGCATGAAATTCTTATATTACACAACAGGGTGTATGTCCTATTGTGCAATTATTTATGCAATTTTTGTTGACTCAGAATGTTTTATGCTGTTATAACTGCTTGAAATGTGCATTGTGTGTTGTCCTTCTTCGTTCACAGTGACAGGGCAGGTAGTTCGTTGTGATGCAATCGTTGACGTGATCTATGATGTCACCATTGTGTCCACCACCAGAGAGCTACACCTGGAGGATTCACCCCTTGCACTCGAAATTAATGCACTGGACTCTGAAGGTGCCCATGAGATAAGCCTCCTGTCATTATAGCCTGCTAACTACTCCCTTAACCAAGCTAATTAGCACATCCAGGCTGGTGATGATGTATTTAATATATAACATTTAAATTGCTATGATTATATCGCTCTCTTTGTGTATTCTTGCTGCTGTGAAGATTGACCAATTCCAATATCAATTCAGCATTAACAATTTTGGATCCCATCAGGCTGTGTCTGTGACTTGGTCTTGTTTGTTTTTGTTCCCTGATCGGTTAAAGACAAAGTCATGTTACTAAATGAGCTGTGGCTACAATCTGATGTTTTCTGTTAAAAGCTCCAGGGCAACTGGCTACCAGTATGGTGCCAGGAAGCCCCCAAGGACCACACGAGTAACCCACTGGTGTGTTGTAAAAATAGCTCACCAGTAATGGGTACATTGTACTTTCCTAGGAATGATGCCAAAGTGATCATTTGAAAATATAAACACTTGCGAAGTGAAGTGTGATATGCTGATATTGTTTATTGAAATTAGGCTCTCATGCAAAATTATTCACTTCTTCTCATACAGTAGATGAATATAATAGTAATAATAACATTATTCAAGGTAATTTGATCAGATTTGGTGTATATAAAATTGGTAGCCCATTGCATAAAACAATACCCAAGAAGTAGCGCTCAGTTTCAAAACAATTGGTGACCCACGTTTTAGGTATCAGGTTTTATGTTTAATAAGCTTTGGCCTCAGATTCATTATTATTAGTAGACTGTAGAAGAATGTGGAGGAATGCCTATTGGTCTCATACAGGCTAATTCAGTTGCCATGAGTTGTCAGATGGATGTGTTCAGCATCCTTTAAGTCCAGCCAACTGTATATTGATCTGAGTAACAAATATATGCAAATATGTTAAATTCCAGGTGCTGCATGCCCACTTGTTTAATCTTCAGTGACTTGTTTAAGCGTAAGAAGTCAATCATGACTCTTGTGCCTTTTCTCACAGGAAACACCTTCAGCACGCTTGCCGGTCTGGCGTTTGACTGGAGTTTAGTCAAAGATGGGGATGGAAAAGAATTCTCTGATTCTTATAATTCATTACGGTAGGTCTTTCCTTCTATCTGCATTATTTAATCGCAATGTAATTATATTGTTTTTGATTTATTTGGGCACAGTGGTGCCTTGAGATATGAGTGCCATGATTTATGAATTTTTGCGATTCAAGTTGTCACTTCCCCATTTTTTGTTAAATGATCAGAATTTGAAACGAGTGCCGTTCAGACCCCCCACCACTAGATGGCGGAAGCATACTTCACAACATCCTGTCACCACCAATTCACATTGGTTGCCTTGCAATGGAAGGACAATATCAGTGCGCAGCAGTGGTGCACCATAGCGCTGGTTCCATAGCTGAGTAGACCCCAAAGAAGAAAAAGGATGAACAATATATTTTGTATAATTCTGTTTTGTGCTCACATTGTCGGTGTTTTCAGGTTATTTTTAAAAGCAAATGTATTATTATGCATAGTAATGTTGAATGCAAATTTTCTAATGCAAACAAATGTATGAAAAACGCATTTTGTGTGTTTTTTTTGGGGGGGTCGGAACAGATTAAATGTGTTTCCATTCATTTCAATTGGGAAAAGTTGACTTGATATACAAGTGCGGTCAAGAAATTAATTAAATTCATAACTGAAGGTACCACAAGGCTACACCTGGTGGCTACTTATTTGGGTCGGACCCCAAAGTTAACAATGCCATGTCTTGTCTCTCTTCTTAAAGGTTTCTCAAGTTTTCTGAGTCAACATACACGCCTCCTGATTACATATCTGAAATGGAGCGTGTTGGAAAACAGGGCAATATCATTTTGGTGTCAGGCCTGAAAACAGGACACGCTAAAGTGAAGGCCAAACTACAAGAGTCACTCTATCAAGTAAGATAAAAATACTTTTCCTCCACAACTATTCAAATGTATTGCCTGAGTGTCAGACAGCCTCCAGGATTTCCTAGTGTTCGAGGACGAGAAGAATTTAAATCGTGGCCTCTATGTGACCGTAAACCTCCACTGATGTAGGGATCTAAATATAGAAAGATGGGATAATCATTCGTCCCTACCTGACTCATAATTTCACAAGTTTATGGCTGCGATATGCCAGTCATAAAATAAAAAGGTAACTTCAATTAAAGATTCCCCCTTTCCTTAGAGAAAGTTGACTTTTAAGGTGATAAACGGTGAAAATGGAGTGTTGGTGTGAGACTACCAGCCATTTTGAAAATGATGGCATTTTTCAGTGACATTAATTTTTAAAGATCTAAATTAATTACATATTGTTTTGATTTGCCCACTTTTCTGACCTCACAAGTAGGTAGGGATGGGCATGTATTGGTGTCAGAACCAATACCAACCAGCCTTATTTCATACCAGTATTGGCTGCCCTTTTGTGACAATTTTAACATCATGAACTAAAAATGAGAAGAATAGAACATTGCCATTAACTTTGTGTGATTTAAAGAAGAATATTTGGTCTTGAAATTATCTGTCATTGTTTTTTGAGAGAAATGTTATCCAAAGTACCAGATGTATCAGTGCTTGGTATCTGACTACTCAAGAAAGTGGCAACTTGTCAAAAAAGCAAGAAGCAACTAATCTATCAACTTTTACTGATTTGTCATAAAAATCTACGTGCATGTGACTTGCAATCAATTAAGCAAATCAAATTGACATCATGTCCTCTTTAAGGCTCTCTTATGCTGTTTTTTCAAACCACTGGCCTGAGGATGAGGCTGTTGCTATGTGGCTCATGATTTCCATTCTGTGCTGCAGGATGTGAATGCAGCTGAGGTGAAACTACTGATTTTAGAGAATATCTTGCTGAGCCCTGCACACAACGTCTACCTGCTGGTTGGAACGTCAATCCGATACAAAGTCCTGAAGATAAGACAGGGCTCGATAGCCGGTATGACTGTCGATGAGCGCTTGCGTTTGCACATCAGTATAGATCTAAGCTAGTATGTTTTCATTTCCCCATGTTTTTGAAGAGCTTTCAATGCCGTGTGATCAATACGAGCTGCATCTTCAGAACAGCGTGGTCGACACAAACGGTAACCCGGATGTTGCTGTCGCACGTCTGGATCAAAGAACCTCCATGGTTACCGCCGTTCAACTGGGACACGTCAATGTCGTGCTCGACCATAAAAGTATCCTTCTGAAATATTCCCGCCTGTACTCTGCTGGAGGCTTAATAATGCACTGATGAGCTGCACCGGCTCATGACCCCTTCCACTGCTAATATACAGTAACAAGACAGTACAGTCTCATTAGTGTGTTTAGTCTGCTCTGATAGAATTTATTTCGTACTTGTGCTGTTATGGATACGTTGAAAATATTCTGGAAAGGAGCAAGCGGATGAAGCCGCTTGCACAAACCAAGAAGATGCAGCGGGAAGCGTACATGGTTGTCCAACAATAGCCATTCTATCAACATCACGCCCAAATTTCCTTACAAGTATTATTTAGGTCTTCGAATGCAAGGGGTGTTTCGTCTTCCCAATAGCACTCTGTATGTGGTGGAACCTGCCTACTTAGGTTTGTTCAGTCACTCCCTTTTTTTTGCAAAGGGAAAAGTGATTGCGAGACGTTTTTCAAACTTGTATACTTTGTTTAGGTTTTAAAATTCATCCTGGAGACAGTTGGGTTCTGGAAACGGGTCGAGACTATGATATCCTGATTGAAGTACTTGATAAATCTGGCAATAAAATCTACCTGTCTGACGTAAGTAAACCTCAGTGGACTTATAAGTGTATTGAACGCTTGTAGGTGAAAATGTCACAATAAAAATGCTTATTACAGCTCACAGCTTTACTGTCACCATCATCAACAAAACATAAAGCACATCTGTTGATGTTTCTTTTCTCCTTCTTTTTGTGGCAGAACATCCGTATTGACTCCGTTTTTTCATTGGACTACTTTGACGTTTTGCAATCTTCCCTGAATGGATCTTATCATAGGGTCAAAGCTAAGAAAGATGGACTAAGTATCATTGATGCTACCTTAAGAGCTGTTGAGGATGAAGTAAGTTTGCTATGTGCTTGTTTATATTTTAAATTCAAAATGACAACTGTTTCAACCTTTTATTCCTCCATAAGAATTCCGTGGCCAGACTGAATACTTCCTGTGCTCTCTACTTCTTTTAGAAAGGTGGGGTCCACCCACTAGCCAATCCGATACACAATGAACAGGATGTGGAAATTTATAACCCTATAGTTCTAAGTCCCAGTATTCTCACATTCCCATGGCAACCCAAGGTCGGCGTCTATCAATACACAATAAAGGTATAATTCAATAATATGAACAAAAGTGTTTTGTGCAAACACCTTTCATAGTGTACAATTTCTTTTCAATGTCATTAAGAGATGTATCTTTGCTCTCAATGCTTTGGATAGGCAACCGGCGGCAGTGGAAATTTCAGCTGGTCTTCCTCCAACACAAATGTGGCCACAGTGACTGTCAAAGGCGTAATGACAACAGCCAGGGACATTGGCGTCAGCATAATTAAAGCGCAGGATATGCGCAACCCTCTCCACTTTGGGGAGATGAAGGTATGGTGGCTGCCAACATTATTGACAATCCCTTTCATTTGCAAAATTAATTCACAAATGTGAATGTATTAGTATTGAAAGCAAAACTAAGTTTTAGCAGTGCACTGACACCACTGTATTCTCTGCATAGTTCCCTATAGCATTTTTAAATGTATTAATCACCAATAATATAATGAAACATTAAAATCGATATGATTTTTTGGCATAAAAATGACAAACATTTAAATTTTTGGCAGGAGGCTGTCAGTTATCACTTTGATTACTTAGTGATGGAGCTTTATCAACTTAAACGTGTACTTTCATCCCGAAGTTTGACATTGATTATAAAAAATTTAATCCGATAGGTATACGTCGTTGAACCTGTAGCAATGGACTTTGCTCCCTGCCCAGTGGAGGCTCGAGTGGGCATGATTCTAGAGCTACCGCTCAGAATATTTGGCCGACTGGAGGAAAAGTGGATGGAGCCTGTCATGTTGAGTGACTGCTCCCACTTTGACCTGCAGGTAGATGTGGAAAGCCAAGGCGTCTTTCAGCATCTTGAAGGCAAGTCTGCAAATGCATTCTGATGTGTGGCATCTGCTTCAGCGCACAAAAGATTAATTCTTCCTCTTATTGCTAGTTGCCTCACTCACAGGAGAATTGCCATCAAGTAAAGGTCATTAACTAATAGATGGCACATTTGCTGGTCATCCTACTTGTCAGTTAGTCAAAGGAACAGACCACTCAGGCATATTGTATTTGAGAATAAAAGGGCATGTTTGCTTGTTGTATTGTTTTTATTTGTTGGTCGCGGCAGTGAGACCAGCAATACATCGATGTGTGTGTGTGTGTTTGGTAGGACACATAGAACTTGTTCAACATTGAAACATTTTCAAATTGGTGGTTTAAAAAACACGTTTCTGCCTTGAAGGTCGACTGGGTCCAGGCCAAGGCCACTGCAGTGGGGTGAGAGCCAAAGCCCTGGCCCCGGGCTACACCACGCTGTCGGTCAGCTACAACCATGGCAATGTTCACCTCAGCGCAAAGATCACGATTGCAGCTTACCCTCCCCTCATCGTGAGTCCTAAAAAGTCTCAATACGAATATCCTTGTCGACAGATTTTGTTCATCTAACGTCACAAACCTGCCCTTAAGTCATTTTGTGATTGTTTTCCTTTGGCCTCAAAAGGCCAATTAGCCTTTGTTCTCGAAGGTGGCAAAAAAGCCACTCTTGCACGCACCGTGGGCATTCATACACATAGCCTGCCCTTAGAATCAAGGCAGAAATGGGATGATCAGTGACTCTTCAAATGATCTCCTCTTGGGTTTCTTCCAAGCTCTATGCATTTTAATTATGCATTATACGCTTGCTCGTCTGATTTATAAAAGTACGCCTCTCTGCTGCATAGGAATAAGATGCGCTGGGCGATATTGAAGAAATCTGCCATTGTGATGGAGGCCGTTTTATGTCATAACAATATACGTGGTCACGCTCCTTTCTTAGACTAATTGTCTTACTGATGTCATTTGGCAGGCTATTGACCCCGTGTCCGTGGCTGTTGTGACACTGGGTTCCTCTAAAGACATGCTGTTTGAGGGTGGGCCTCAGCCTTGGGTTCTGAAGCCCTCTAAATTCTTCTGTGACTTGAAAGCTGAGAATGAAGAAAGCGTGAGCCTGACTCTGGCTAGCCCACTCTCCCATAATTACGATCAGCACTTGGTCAGAGCAACCTGCAGGGCATTGGGAGAGCAGGTAATTTCGCCGTTGTGTTGATGTTGTGTTGTGTAGTCGCTTGACTTTTTCGTCTCTTGACTACACATTTCAGCTTTGTATAAAATACTGGCCACAGCTCTGATCACAATGGCACCTACACAATCTAATCCGGCAGAAAATGTGCATATTCAGATTTTAGAGAAGTGTACTGTTATGGTGACCCCACTGTCAGCTTTGTAGTGACCCATCAAAATTTTGCAGATGCTGGAGGTGAGGGTGAGCAACAAGGCCAGTATGACCAACCCTTATCCCGCCGAAGAGCGGGCATCTGTAAAGTTTGTTTGCGCTCCTCCGTCACGCTTCACACTGGTCCCAGTGTACGCCGTTCCACAGCTCGAATTCTCATGCCCTCTGCTGCAGCAGAACAAATACGTGGTATGCTTCTTTCTTCTGCCTCCTTGATTTGGAAGGGGAAAAAAAAGCCTTACTATTGCAATGATGGTATTTAGGCAAAATGATCCAACGAATGATTGTGTCTCTTGTGCTGTTTTAAAGGTACCGGTTTCAAATTACCGCAACTCAGTTTTGGAGCTTGCAGCTTTTGATGAACAAGGGCGGAGGTTTGACAACTTCAGCTCACTGAGCACAGTGTGGGAATCAAGCAAAGTGTCCCTGGCCAGTATCGAGCCTACCCTACCTATGACCCTTGAACCTTTTGAGGATGAAAACAAACAGATGAAACTACACGGTATAAGTGTCTGTTCTTAAAAGTTGGTCTTTTGTTCATTTTTATCAGACCTAAACTTGGATATCTATTCTTTGGGTGAGCTTTTTGGAGAGGAAGCCTTTGCTGAATTGATTGCCTCAACTTCCATTGCTGGAGTTCTATAATGACTAAAATCATGGATTGCTTTGTTTTTTTAATTAGCAATTCTTTGTCACCCGTAATAGGCCGGCAGACTGTCGTCGTGCATCGTCAATCGGGGATTGCTGCCATCACAGCGACAGCGCTGGAATATCAGCAGTCTCATATCCAAGCAGCCAATGTTCATCGACGGGTACGTGTCAAATTTGACAGTTTATCTCATCATTGAACAGTTTGTTTTCTCTCCTTGCTGTGACAGTGACCTACTTGCCCATTTTGTCTTCCCTGAAAGACATTAAAGCCCCTCTTTGGTACATATCTAGTATATAACTAACAAATTCTCAAAGCTACAGTACTGCATTTCAGTTTAAAAGGAGGCTTTCATTTTCAAGGCCCCATTTAATGCTTTCTACCAAAAAGTAATCTGCAGCTGGGCAAGGAGAGGCGCATGTTAATATTGCTTGTAAATATGCAACGATTGCTTTGGGTGGGAAACTGTATTAAGATGGCAAACAATTGTAGCAGTTTTTGTTTTACATTCATTGTGTGGGCTTAATCGTCAGACAAAAAATGTACAAAATATTTGAATTTCTTTTGACATTTTTTGTCACACGAATATAGCATCTTGCCATCTTTGTATCTCAAATATTCGATGTCGCTTGACTCTGAATGCATAAGGGCATCCTGTGGATGCATTCTGAAAATATACTTGTCCATTACCATTTACTTTTTATGCAAGTATTTTAGAGGAAAATAAATCCCTGATGGTCCAGTGGGTTAGGATGTGGCACTTTCACCGCTGTAGCCTGTCTTCGATTCCTGGTCAGGCAGCCATATGGGGGCACATGTCAATGTCTCCCCTGTGCCGGTCTCAAGACCAGATAAATGCAGAGGGTTGCGTCAGGAAGGGCATCCAGCGTAAAAACGTCTCATGTGAACCATTTAGACAAAAGCGGATGGTTCGCTGTGGCGACCCCTGAGGGGAAAAACCGAAAGGAGTCACCATTTTAGATCTATGGTCAGTTGTGGATTGACTGATTTTTCATTTATTTCACTTAATTAGTTTCTTTTTGTCTGTTTCAACTGTTTTTGTGGAAAGGGTGACATGTTTACCCCTGTGTCAGCAACATTGGAACTCCTGTTAGTTGAAGCTGTGAAGGTTCTTCCTGACACATTGACCATATTCAACCACCCAGATGTGCGGGTAAGAGATGTGTTTTTATTTTACTGATTGGTAACTGTTGGGTCCATACATTTAGTATTAAATATTGTATATTTTGCAAGTAACTTCATCCAAGCACATTTGACAGATTTTAGAGGGCCCTGCTTGCCTAAGACGGGTTTGACACATGTAAGGCATAAATAAATGCCGTGAACTCTGTTAAAGGAATTTTAATGTGCAATTGTGATGAGGTCTATCTGGTGTGACTCGCACACCATGCTCGACCGACCTTGCATGTGAGCTTGAATTGTGAGATGAAAGTCTTAACCATACCAAATATGAGATATGTTGAAAAGTTTTACGTGTGTTTTTCCTTACAGAGTAATCTTGTCGTACGAGGGGGGTCAGGCCACTTTTTTGTCAACAGCAGCATTAAAGACATTGCAGATGTGGTGTTTCAGGACACCCAAGGAACAGTTCAGGTATGTGGGGACATCTGGATTTGTATTGGAGTCAATTAGGGAAGGGAAATAGGAAATCACAGTATAAATGCATATGGTGGTTTAAAGGGTTCAATTTGAATTTCTCTTGTGAATTCCTTTATGTCGCCAGGTTGCCCCTATCCAGCCAGGTGTGGTGCAATTGATGATTCATGACCTTTGTTTAGCGGTCCCATCTACAGCCAAAGCCACAGTGCGGGTTTCTGAAATCCTGGAGGTGAATTTGAGAGTGGTCGACAAGGTCAGTTTCCAGTCTGATAATTCCTCATTTAATGAATGTGGTTGACACGATGATCCTTATTACAGTCTATGTAACACATTCCATGCGTGCCTTGGTGGCGCTCAATATATTTGTTCTGTACGAGTGCTCAACTTGTAATATTCATGGAGCTCCCTTTGGTTTGCCCTTCCTGTGAACCAAACTGGTGATTTCCCTCATGACTGGCCTCATTGGTCTCATTTACAGGTGGAAATTGGCAAATCAGTAAGGTGTTATGTCACAGTATTGAATTACAACAAAAAGCCTTTCCCAACCAGCTATTTCCCATTCATGAAATTGAAAGTTAAGGCAGCGTCTTCAATTGTCGCATTAACGTAAGTGATATGACACTTGATGTGACACTGGTGTTAAAAGGTATCTTAACCTTAGTTGACACATCTTTCTGTTTCTTTTATAGACCACTCGCAGAGTCCACAGAACATGACACTGCGGTTTACGTTGCAAAAGGTCTTTCTATTGGCCAGACAACGTTGTCAGCTGTCGTAGTAGATAAAAATGGGAGAAAAATTTCATCTGTCCCTCAACAAATCGAGGTATTTTGTTTGTTCACGTCACTCAAGTCATGTTCAGAACTTCCAACATACAAACTACACCATGTGAACTCTTTCTTTTTTTTTTTTTTTTTAATAGGTATTTCCACCATTCAAACTCATCCCTCGGAAAATGACTCTGCTGATTGGAGCAATGATGCAGGTGTGTTTGTGTAAACGCGACCGATGCTCATGCTGACAGCAGGTTGCATCAGTTGAACTTGCCAAAAGAGTTCATTTGGTCCGCCATCACTCTTCCAAAAGGGACCTTTGCCAGGCTTCTTCTTCAGAAAACAGCATTGGCCTCAATGCTCTCTTCTCTTTCGGTGCACTGTTGTGCTCATTAAAAAGCACCGTTATCTAATCAGAACTCCATCTAATTGCCCAACATTACATAGGGTAATATACCCAAGTGATGTACCACTTCAGAAAGTTCATGTAAAAGGTTCATCTAATGATTTTTGCCATTGTCGTCGTAAAATGAACGGCAATAACTCTTGGAAATGCTTCGGCCTAATTGTTACATTGCCAAAATGTATTCATTATTCTGATTTAAAATCTCCCTGTTTCTAGATCACATCTGAGGGGGGGCCTCAGCCTCAGTCCAATATTCTTTTTTCTATCTCCGATGAGGACATCGCTTCTGTTAACGGTATAGGTCACGTCAAGGGTGTGACCGTCGGTAACGTCACTGTGACAGGACTCGTCCAAGCTGTCGACGCGGAAACCGGCAAGCTGGTTGTTGTGTCAAAGGTAAATAACGTCATCGGGTGATGTGGGTGAGTTGTCACAGATGCAACTGCAAATGGATTCTTCTGTGTTTTAGGATCAGGTAGAAGTTGAGGTTGTGTATTTGACTGCCATTCGAATCCGAGCACCCATTACACGTATGAAGACGGGAGCGCAGGTACGCACTGTACATTTTTAGAAAGACCGTTTCCAGTCAAACACGTTTTATTAAATGGTTGCCATGGGCCCTTGTCGCACCTTATTTCCTTCTGTAGATGCCTGTGTTTGTGATGGGTTTGACCAATAGCCAAACACCCTTCACCTTTGGCAATGCTGTGCCAGGACTTAGCTTCCACTGGTCCACTACGAAAAGGGACATCCTGGATGTCCAGTCAAGACACTCTATGGTATGCATGTGCACCACCTGTGTGTACTGTAGCTACCCTCACTGTTGTTCACTATTCACTCTTTGCCATATTTGCCTTCCTATGCCCGCAGGCTAATGTAGAGCTCAACGCCGAGCACAATTTCGGCATGAGCGTGACGGGTCGAACAAGAGGGCGGACTGGGCTCAAGGTTGTCCTCAGAGTTGTCGATCCGATTGTTGGTCAACTTGCTGGGGATCTTTCAGAGCTCAAAGATGAGATCCAAATCCAGGTACAACTCTAAAACTGGGCTCGGGTTTACATTTTACTATAAAGTGAGCTAATTGTCACAATGTACCGACCTGCCCCATCTGCTGCCTCCATCAAATTTAAACGTCAAAAGCTGTAGGTAGAGCAGTGGAATTGTTGATCTTTGGAATATTTGAAATTAGCTTTGTGAAGCGATAAGGCTACAAATTAGAGACTTTAACGTGTCAATCATGCCCTAATAATGGTGGTGTCACTCTTTGCTTTATCAAGGTCTATGACAAGCTACAGATGATTAATCCCCAAGTCGAGTCCGACGAGATACTCATGACTCCAAATTCAGCCCTCAAACTCCAAACGAACAGGTTAGTTCAACTTGCAGGTTTACCATGTTCCTCAATTAAATACTGAGAAAACCCTACCTGTAAATTCACTTGTGTTGATATGCACTAGGGATGGTGTGGGTGCACTGTCATACCAAATGATGAATTACGCTGACCAAGTTGCTATCGCGCAAGTTGATGACAAGGGCTTCCTCTTCTCTGGCCCACTCACTGGCATTTCATCACTGCTGGTTACTTCACAAGAGTCCTTTGGTGTCAATCAAACTCTCATCGTCGCAGTAAAGGTCAGTTTGAAAGGCTTCCTCTGACCTTTTGAAAACATTTAAATTGTGATCTGGATTACATTCATTTTGTCATTTCACTTATGGGGCGGCACGGTGGAGCACTGGTTAACACGTCCGCCTCACAGTTCAGAGATTGTTGGTTCGATTCCATGTTACATGATTTGCGTGTTCTCCTCGTGTCTGAGTGTGTTTTCTCTGGGCACTCTGGTGCTCTTCAGCTTCCCAAAGACATGCATGGTAGGCCGATTGAGCACTCCAAATTGCCCCTAGGTGTGAGTGCGAGTGCGGATGGTTGTTCATCTGTGTGTGCCCTGCGATTGGCTGGAAACTGGTTCAGGGTGTCCCTATTACCTGATATTTATTTATTCATTTTTTTTAATTCAGTGTTTTACCACGTAAGTCAATTTAGAACATTTTCTCATTTACAATGGCGAAACGAAACCTAATCGACAATTGATTGTTCATCATTGATTTTAGCACTTTGGTTCTTAAGTCCATGCTTATCCATGTTTATGTTCAAAGGAGCTCCAGGCCGTCAACCTCTATCCCTTACTCTCTTGCTGTGTGGTAAACAATTGTACAAAGTCTTGTGGTGACATTGTAAGGCGGCAACACTCCCCTCCTCTTCCCTCAGGTGGTACCTGTGTCCTACGTGCGCTTCAGTACCAGTCCAGCGTTACACACGCCCACCGGGGAGAGCTTGAAAGCCATCCCTTTGGGCATTGTCCTCACCTTCACTGTCCATTTTCACACCAGCACTGGAGAGACCCTCCACAGCTCCAACAGCCGTGTCACCTTCTCCACAAACAGGTGAGTCTTCACTCTACCTCTGGATCTGAGCAAATATCCCTGAGGAGTGGGGTGCCAAAGCCACAAGCCACTCAAACATGTCTGACTGATGAGTCTTATGTACCAACTGACGACAACCTTGGATGATTTACACGTTGACTTTACAAGTGCGCCTCTAATTTACATCTCCATGTGGTATACCTGGAAGACTGAAAGCAAAATATTTACAATTGAATACCAGACCTGTGAGCACTTATTCTGATCTGTGCTTTATGAACATGGCACATTAACAGTTCATGACTTCAAGTACGGTTTGGAATCATGAGGCAGGCACTCCTTGTAATTCACTACGTTAATTCACGAGGCTGTTCTCGTCAACATGGTTTCACAAGTTGTTATCCCCTCAATTAAGGAGTGAGTGAGTTAAATAAATGGTAGTGGTTGGCAGGGACGTGTACTCATGGTGCTGACATTCACTTTTGGGGGGAAACCAATCAAAATCAGAGTCATGCAAGGCTGATACTCTTGCGACCGAAAAAAATAGGCTGTTATTAAATTATTTTTAAAATCTCCAAGAGGTGATTGGATTTGACTGGTATTTCAGTTGGGAGTCGCTTGTCCATAGCAGATGCTCTTTTGATGGAGGTAGAAAGCAGGACACGTAGTGCCAACAAAAATGAAATGCTACACTCCTTGTTTATTTTTCTAATACTACTGGAGACAGCGTTTGATCAACTGCTCTGTTTGAAGCTTCCATTCAAAGATTAATCTGCTTCAGACAGTCTAAATTTTCAAGTAATAATGCAGAAAAGAAAAACCTCTGAAGGTGTACCTTTCAAATACTTTTTCTTTGCAATTAATTTTTAAATTGTTTTATCTCTGTCTGTTAGGGATGATCTGGTGCAGGTCGGGTCTGGGCCTGATAACCACACTTTGACGGTCAGGACGGTCAACGTAGGCCTCACGCTTCTGTCTGTGCATGACAACGAAAACACTGCGATGGCGGACTACATTCCTCTTCCCGTGGAGCATGGCATCCTGCCAGGAGAGGCCCAGAGGCTGGTGGTGGGAGACGTCATTTGCTTTACTGCACAGCTGACCAGTCAAGAGGGTGAGCGTCTTAAGAGCATGTAAATGTGCCAAACCTATGGAACAATTTGTCATCTTGCGCAGTGTTTTCACTCTACTTTTCTCTGCAGGAGGTCATGGTATTTGGAGCTCCTCAGCCAATGCTGTGCTCCAGGTGGATTCCAAAACCGGTGCCGCTGTGGCCAGAGACAATGGGGCAGCTACCGTGTACTACGAGATACCTGGTGTTTTAAAAACATACAGAGAGGTAATGTATTATTTCTTAAACATAGCGGAGCTCATAGCGACAAACGTAACTGGTAAAATTTACAAATGCTAAATTACTGAGGGTTTGGTGGGTTTTTTTGGGGGGGTTCTTTGGTATCTGATTAAGTTCTAATTATGCATATTAAACCCTTCCCTGTGACTTGTGGAGAGGAATTTAAACCCCGAAGCAGACAGCACACAAAATTAAATTCTTTATTGAACAAAAGTACCCAACAGGCGGTGAATGTTAAAAGTAAATAAATACTTTCAGTCATTTCATAAACTCCTCAATAAAATAGGATTATATGTGCAACACGTTTTTTCCCACAAAGTCAAAACCCGCAGTATAGCCGTGTGTCCGCTCAAGTGTCTCATTAAAGCACAGATGACTGGTGTAACTGCCGTACTGTAATGAATTAAGAAGACAGTGCCTGAGATTGGAATTCAAATTAAGAAGACAAAATAAAATAACTTTCACTTAATAGTCAGTTGTGTTACTTTCTGCCTTAAAAGAATTGCAACAGGAATGAGTGAGTGTACTCGCGGTATGACAAAAAGGTTTGAGTTTACACTAGACAAAAACATTGTGAACCACTCCCATAGTCGGAAAGTATGTCCTGCTCCATGTCACATTTGCGTGTGATGAGATGCTCACACTTGATCAAGTAGAGAAAAGATGAATTACTTAATTTATTTTACTTATTTACTATTTAAATTTTTTTCAGATTCAGTCCACCTAATTGATCTTAATGTAACCTGCATATTTGTACAGATACTGCATCACTATCTCTTATTTTTGAAATAATTGACTAGCATGATAATTCAATTTTTCCCCTTGACTGTTAGGTTGTGGTGGAATCGGCTACAAAGACCGCCGCAATGGCGCAGGCCTTGCCAGTCAGAATTGGCAAGCAGACTGAAGTCTTACTCACAACCAGAGGACAAGGAACCAACCTCATTGGTACGGGAAATACTCAACTTGTGAAATTTTGTCACTACACGTCGAAAATTACAAAACAAATCCATATGTAAACTTCCAAAGTGTTATTTTTCCACTGAATTGTTGTTTTTCCAGTCATCACTCCAAAAGAGAACAATATTGTTAAACGCTAATGGAACCTTGAAGGCCACTTGCTCGGATGAATAACTAATAGTAACTGCAGTTGATTGTTGATGTAAAAACCTGCACCACATTGCTCTCCACGCTAAGCCTCATGGCCCTCATATTTATTGAAGTGAAAAAAGACTTCACCCATTCCATGTGTTATCTTTACGTTTCACTACAGAATGTATTTAACAGCGAAACTTATTAAATCACTCTCAAATGCTTTCGGCATAGCTCCTTCCACGTTTCCAATCTTCATCTTATTTCTTTAACTCCTCTATTTATTTTAGCCTTAAGCTTATGGCGATGTAATGTATCCTGCAGGAACCTGCTCCTCGATCCAGACAGAAGCCATAGCGCTACTGCAGCCAGAAACTTCTGTCGCTTGCCTCCTCAGCTTTACCAGTGATGCTGTTGATTTCCCCGCAAGCAGCGTCTTCAAAACACACACCAGTTTTGATCCCAGCATTGGTATGTCTTACCTGAATTTACATACCTGTTTGGAATGCTCCCTATTGGATCTGTAATGAGCTGGTGAATATATGTATTTATTAACCCATATTTAACCAGCTAAGTCAGCTGAGAACCAGTTCCCATTTAGAATAACTTTAAAGAAATAAAAATGAAAGTGAATCTGAGGTCTCAATGCCCCCTCGGTTAAACTGCTTTTGATAGCTTTGACATGGCTCTGTGCAACAAGGCTGTCTTGAATCAAATGTGGCCTCTGTGCCTCCAAGTGAGGGGTCAGGTAAATACAGCTTTACAAGCTGTAATCAATAGCTGTGAGGCTCACGGAGTGTATCTAACATCACCCATCAAAGATGCCAGCTTGATATGTTGTGCTGCAGAGGCTGCTTAACACCTGAAACCTTGTCTAATTGCAGTTGGAGTTAGTGGGAACATGTGACTGAAATATGCTGTCTATGAGGATTAGGACGCCAAGCTTTTTTTATTTGGTTGTTTTTGCTCTTATGTCATTTTGCCGGCTGCTTGTTTAATTTTTTCACTTCAACGTTAGGTTTCCGCTTTCTCATCAGTTTGTTATTTTTAGCCTCCTATTTTTTGTCCTTGCCATAGGCCTGTACAAGTGTTTAATGAGCCTGCAGCCAATGGCAGACCAGCTAACCCGAGTTCTCAGCATGTCCATGACCAACTTGCTCGTGAAGGCTGGCCTGGAGGGCAGTGCCTTCTCTGGGGAGCAGGTTAGCGCCAGACTGCCGATAGAGCCCGCCCTCTACTGCGACCAGACGGAGCTGATCCTCTCCAACTTGCACCCATCTGCGGAGCTCTCAGTCTTCGGTCCAGCTGCTGCCCTCGCAGACATGGAGGTCAGGGGAAATAACTTTTTTCATAAAAATAATGACTCCTCAGATAAAGCATTCCAATATAGCGGAATATTGTTTTGGGTCTTAGGTGGTATCCAGTTCTCCCATCATTGGTATTCAGAAGATCGAGGCACACAGCAGTCTGTCGAAGTACACCATCAGGGTTTTGGACCTGCGAGCAGCTGACTCTGCTTCCATTACCATCAGCAGTGCCTCCTCGGGTCAGAGTCTCATCATCCCGATCACTTTGATACACGTGGCTGAGCCTGGTGCAGGCATGCAAGGTAAGTTCCCCTCTGTGGGTTAATGGGAAGTCACAATAAGGTTGTGTCTTAAAAAAGATTTAAGAGGGACTGTGTGAAAAATCTTTTGATTTTTCAATGTTCATTTGTTTAATTAAGAGCAATTACTATTCATTTCAGTAATATGTAAAAAAAAAAAAAGTGTCCAATTACATCAACAAACATTTTTTAATACAATCATAGCCAAACCAGTTCTGCCTTGTGCTGTAATTTATAATTTGTACTTTGTTGTAGCTCCATCTAGGCCTTGGAATACATTCTGACTGGTATTTCGTCTTGTTCTCTTCAAATACAGCTGCTGCACAATTTAACAGAGAGGGGGACCGCCCACCACACGACTCTTACCACGTGATGCTGTTCACCCTGTTTGCCTTGCTAGCTGTTACATCCATCGTCATCATCGGTAGGGTGCCAGTTACTACTTCTATTAAATCTCTTTCATCTTGACCTCTTTATCTTCATGGCAACACACCTTTGCAATGGATTGCGCTGTCCGACAATTTAATGCCATGGTACACGTACAGTTCATGCTTGGATATCATTTTAATGATAATGCATATCATTTTTTCCTCTTTGAATGTGCTATTTTTGATGCTCAGTCTTGATGGTGTTATGGTTCTCAGCTCTTCACAAATTGTCCCATTTTGTCTTCTGCAGTCATCCACTCGGTGTTCTCTCCAAAACAGCAAACGTACCCTCCTTTCACCCTCAGGAGGCCTCCACCCGTCGCTGGTAGGACACAGTTAGAATGATGTTTCCTGTTAGAAAAACAATGAATATGCTTGCAAGAAAGAATGGGAACTGTTATGTCATAAATCTGATTATGTGATAAATCTGATAGCATTCAGCATCATGCAAAACAATAGACTAACACACTGCTCAAGCATACAGTATACGTACCATACTAAAAATTACTAACTTTTTTCTCATATTACATATTATAAGTACTGTTGAATTCATTAGCACTCCTCCTGTCTCTGTTCTCAGCCCCAGATTCTTTCAACCAGTCCATACCCGGGATGGAGACAAACAGCAACTCCAGGTTGCGTCTCTTCTCTACCAACTACTGACAAAGCCTTCATTGTCCCTCTCGTCCCACAGAGGGTCATGACTGAATGTACCTCAATACCCTCGCAGTAAAAGCTGTTGGACGCGACTGCAAAATCGTTGCATTTTGATATTGGTACAAGACTTGCAATGGAGGGCGGCTCGGAGGCGCACTGGGTAGCACGTCCGCCTCACAGTTAGGAGGGTACCGGTTCGATTCCACCTCCGACCCTCCCTGTGTGGAGTTTGCATGTTCTCCCTGAGCCCGCGTGGGTTTCCTCAAGGCACTCCGGTTTCCTCCCACATCCCAAAAACATGCTTGACAGGCCAATTGGGCACTCCAAATTGCCCCTAGGTGTGGGTGCGAGTGTGGATGGTTGTTCGTCTCTGTGTGCCCTGCGATTGGCTGGCAATCGGTTCAGGGTGTCCCCCGCCTACTGCCCGATGACCGCTGGGATAGGCTCCAGCACGCCCACGACCCCCGTGGGGACATAGCGGTGCAGAAAATGGATGGATGGACTTGCAATGGCCTTTTAAATGCTTTCATGTGTGTCTGTGTGCGTGTGCGTGTGCGCATGCGCATAGAACAAAGTTTCAATAGCTCACTGTCCTTGTTCTGCCATTTGCTGAGTTCTATTAACAAGCCCACTCCATTGTTCACGAAACTCATATTGTTGTCTGACTTCTAAACATGTTTTTTTTTTTTTTTTTTCCCCAGTAAGGTTATGCTGTGTATTGGTTGACTTTGCCCACTTATCAGTTTTCTTGTAAACTCAACAGGAGCCACATGCTTTTGTGACAAAAAAACTGACTTGAAAATACGAAGAAATGTCCTTTGTTGTTGTAGCCTAAACACATTTTACTGAAAAGCCTACTGAAAGCAATCTAAAATGTGACAAATCCTTCAAATGTGCATCATCAGTTCAGTGATATCAGTTTGAGCCATGATGCGTGCAGCTTTTGTTTAATTCATTAACTTGAAACAGTAAAAGATGTTAAGCATCTTTCTTGAGTTGAGGAGCTTCACTGCAAGAAAACAAAATGTGACAGTCTTCAGGTTTTGTTTGGACCTGCTCAAGATACGGGCATAAAAGACTGATTTCCGTGAAAAGGTCTTGATTTTGTTGGCTAAATGTTCACCGTGACGGTATGTTTTCCCCATGTTGGTTTCCTTGTGTGAATATGCCTCTTGAAATAATTGTCGTGATTTTGTTGGGAAAATGTTAACTGCGATGGTATGTTAAATTTCAGTTTCCCTCCATTGGTTTTCTTGTGTAAATACGCCAAATAAAAGTTATTGATTAAAATTCAGCAAAGTGTATATATGTTATATACTAAAGTGTATATACCAAATGACAATTGAGACGATCCAGCAATAACACACTTTAACATTCTTAAGAATACAATTTTTTGCATTTCTGTTTTGGTTCATCAAAGTATTACCATCACATATAAAATGTTCTTTAGTATACCAAAGAATGTTGACCCTGTTTAGATTCATAACCCTCCAATTTTTTTTATGACTAGCACTTCTGGCAGATAACAAGTCAAGGAACGCTATGTTAGTTCAGAAGTTCCACATTCTTACACATCTAACATGGAATACAGTTTTACCGCGACTTACGATGTATTTTTATTATGTAAAAGCACATAATGCGTGCCGGACTATCCCAAAAGTCACACTTTTTGCCCTATTACTCCGTGTAAAACACCAAAAAACAAAAAAACAGTTTTAGTCTTGCTTTTTCAAACCTTTATAACAAAAACTGTCACTTTATTCTTCACCTCCTAACTTTTCTTAGTGAAGGGAAAATCTGTTCCTAATTTCTACACTCGCTAAAAAAAAAATACCCCAGAAAAAGTCAGGCTAATAAATTCTTGTATGCTTCCACGTACTCCCTGCAATGTGCACGCTCGACGTACTCGCACAGAACGCAAGATAGAACTTGAAATAAAAAGAAGAAAGGCAACCAAGCTTCTAAAGATGGAAATTGACAAACATAAAAGTGTGTTCTTTATGTTTTTATTGAAAACAAGCTGGTACAGTCTGCGCCACAGCAACGGCCGGTTTCCGCCTTTCACTCAGTGCGTGCGCGTTCCTGGAATTTGCAAACTTTGCATGTGCGTGGGCAATCCAGTTTACTCCCGCATCCCAAAAACATGTTTTATAGGCCGATTGAGCGCTGTAAATTGCCCCTAGGTGCGAGTGCGGATGGTTGTTCGTCTCTGTGTGCCTTCCGATTGGCTGGCAACCTGTTCAGGGTGTCCCCCGCCGGTGGAATATGATTTACCCTAAAAAAAAATAAAAAATCGAAATATTTTTATCTTTTTATTTAATCCATGAAATTATCCGTGAAAAATGTGGGGTCTTTAGTTTTTAACGGTGGGAGCTAATTTAATTGGAAACACAATGAGGAAGGGGTTGGTCAATTCTTATGACGCATGCGATATGCAGCAGACAAGTCGGCAAACATTGAATTTGTTGTACGTACTGTTAAAACGGATTTTAGTTGCTTTTTTCTGTTCTTTCATCTCCCCTCTGTTGCGTGTTAAACCAAAGTCTTGGATTCAAGAGCGGCACAACACCGATCAAAGTTTTCTATACCGTGATGCCAACTGTAAATCCTATTTACGTCATGTTTATGACGTTTTTTTTTTTTTTTTTTTTGCATACGTATACACACTAATATTGGAGCTCACAGGTTTACTGTGACCATCCTTCACAAAATGCTACATAAAGCACATCTGAAGATGTTTCTCTTGTCCTTCTTTTTGTGGCAGAATATCTGTATTGGCTCAGTTTTTTCATTGGACTTGCAATCTTCCCTGAATGGATCTTATCATAGGGTCAAAGCTAAGAAAGATGCACTAAGTATAATTAATGCTACCTTAAGAGCTGTTGAGGATGAAGTAAGTTTGCTATGTGCTTGTTCATATTTCAAATTCAAAATGACAAATGTTTCAACCTTTTATTCTTCCATAAGAATTCCATGGCCAGACTGAATACTTCCTGTGCTGTCTACTTCTTTTAGAAAGGTGGGGTCCACCCACTAGCCAACTTGATACACAATGAAAAGGATGTGGAAATGTCTAACCCTATAGTTCTAAGTCCCACTATTCTCACATTCCCATGGCAACCCAAGGTCGGCGTCTATCAATATACAATAAAGGTATAATTCAATAATATGAGCAAAAGTGTTTTGTGCAAACACCTTTCATAGTGTACAATTTCTTTTCAATGTCATTAAGAGATGTATCTTTGCTCTCAATGCTTTGGATAGGCAACCGGCGGCAGTGGAAATTTCAGCTGGTCTTCCTCCAACACAAGTGTGGCCACAGTGACTGTCAAAGGCGTAATGACAACAGCCAGGGACATTGGCGTCAGCATAATTAAAGCGCAGGATATGCGCAACCCTCTCCACTTTGGGGAGATGAAGGTATGGTGGCTGCCAACATTATTGACAATCCCTTTCATTTGCAAATTTAATTCACAATTATGAATGTATTAGTATTGAAAGCAAAAGATTTAGCAGTGCACTGAGAGCACTGTATTATCTGCATTTTTTCCGAAATTATTTATTAATCTCAGATACTGTGAAACATTAATTAACGTGGTGTAAGATTTTTTTTTTTTTAAGCATAAAAGAGACATTGTGGCTAGAGAAAATGCAACAAAGAGCATCACATCATAAAGAACAAACACATCACCCAACCCCGAACTGTAGGGTGAGAAGACTGAGGTCCGCCACAACAACCATCTTTTCCGGGGAGGCTGCCAGATATCACTTTGATTACTTAATGATGGAGCTTTATCAACTTAAACGTGTACTTTCATCCCGAAGTTTGACATTGATTATATAAAATTTAATCCTATAGGTATATGTCATTGAACCTGTGGTGATGGCCTTTGCACGCTGCCAAGTAGAAGCTCGAGTGGGCATGATTCTAGAGCTACCGCTCAGAATATTTGGCCGATTGGAGGAAAAGTGGATGGAGCCAGTCATGCTGAGTGACTGCTCCCACTTTGACCTGCAGGTAGATGTGGAAAGCCAAGGCGTCTTTCAGCAGCTCGAAGGCAAGTCTGCAAATGCATTCTGATGTATAAAAAGATTAATTCCTTTTCTTTTTGCCAGTGGCCATCAAGTAAAGGTCACTAACTAATAGATGGCACATTCGTTGGTCATCCTGCTTATCAGTTAGGAACAGACAGCTCAGGCATATTGTATTTGATAATAAAAGTGCATGTTTGCTTGTTATATTGTTATTTGTTTGTGGAAGTGATACGCAGTTGTACGCAATACATCGGTGTGTGTCTGTGTTTGGTAGGACACACGGAAATTGTTCAACATTGAAACATTTTAAAATTGGTGGTTTAAAAACACGTTTCTGCCTTGCAGGTCGTCTGGGTCCAGGCCAAGGCCACTGCAGTGGGTTGAGAGCCAAAGCCCTGGCCCAGGGCTACACCACGCTGTCGGTCAGCTACAACCATGGCAATGTTCACCTGGGCGCAAAGATCACGATTGCAGCTTACCCTCCCCTCATCGTGAGTCCTTAAAAGTCTCAATACGAATATGCTTGTCGGCAGATTTTGTTCATCTAACGTCACAAACCTTCCCTTAAGTCATTTTGTGATTGTCTTCCTTTGGTTTCAAAAGGCCAATTAGCCTTTGTTCTCGAAGGTGGCAAAAAAGCCACTCTTGCACGCACCGTGGGCATTCATACATAGCCTGCCCTTAGAATCAAGGCAGAAATGGGATGATCAGTGACTCTTCAAATGATCTCCTCTTGGGTTTCTTCCAAGCTCTATGCATTTTAATTATGCATTATACGCTTGCTAGTCTGATTTATAAAAGTACGCCTCTCTGCTGCATAGGAATAAGATGCGCTGGGCGATATTGAAGAAATCTGCCATTGTGATGGAGGCCGTTTTATGTCATAACAATATACGTGGTCACGCTCCTTTCTTAGACTAATTGTCTTACTGATGTCATTTGGCAGGCTATTGACCCCGTGTCCGTGGCTGTTGTGACACTGGGTTCCTCTAAAGACATGCTGTTTGAGGGTGGGCCTCAGCCTTGGGTTCTGAAGCCCTCTAAATTCTTCTGTGACTTGAAAGCTGAGAATGAAGAAAGCGTGAGCCTGACTCTGGCTAGCCCACCCTCCCATAATTACGATCAGCACTTGGTCAGAGCAACCTGCAGGGCATTGGGAGAGCAGGTAATTTCGCCGTTGTGTTGATGTTGTGTTGTGTAGCCGCTTGACTTTTTCGTCTCTTGACTACACATTTCAGCTTTGTATAAAATACTGGCCACAGCTCTGATCACAATGGCACCTACACAATCTAATCCGGCAGAAAATGTGCATATTCTGATTTTAGACAAGTGTATTGTTATGGTGACCCCACTGTCAGCTTTGTAGTGACCCATCAAAATTTTGCAGATGCTGGAGGTGAGGGTGAGCAACAAGGCCAGTATGACCAACCCTTATCCCGCCGAAGAGCGGGCATCTGTAAAGTTTATTTGCGCTCCTCCGTCACGCCTCACGCTGGTCCCAGCGTACGCCGTTCCACGGCTAGAACTCTCATGCCCTCTGCTGCAGCAGAACAAATACGTGGTACGCTACTTTCTTTCTCCTCCTTGATTTAAAAAAAAAAAAAAAAATCCTTACTATTGCAATGATGGTATTTAGACAAAATGATCCAACGACTGATCGTGTCTCTTGTGCTGTTTTAAAGGTACCAAATGACCCCAACTTAGTTTTGGAGCTTGCAGCTTTTGATGAACAAGGGCGGAAGTTTGACAACTTCAGCTCACTGAGCACAGTGTGGGAATCAAGCAAAGTGTCCCTGGCCAGTATCGAGCCTACCCTACCTATGACCCTTGAACCTTTTGTGGATGAAAACAAGCAGATGAAACTACACGGTATAAGTGTCTGTTCTTAAAAATTGGTCTTTTGTTATATTTTATCAGACCTAAACTTGGATATCTATTCTCTAAGTGATCTTTTTGTAGAGGAAGCCTTCGCTGAATTGATTGCCTCAACTTCCATTGCTGGAATTCATGGATTGCCTTGTTTTTTGAAATAGCAATTCTTTGTCACCCGTAACAGGCCGGCAGACCGTCGTCGTGCATCGTCAATCGGGGATTGCTGCCATCACAGCGACAGCGCTGGAATATCAGCAGTCTCATATCCAAGCAGCCAATGTTCATCGACGGGTACGTGTTAAATTTGACATTTTATCTCATCATTGAACAGTTTTCTCTTTACTGTGGCGGTGACCTACTTGCCTGCAGCTACACAAGGACAGGCGCATGTTAATACACGTTAATATTGCTTGGAAGTTATGCAGTCATTACTTTGGGTGGGGAACCGCATTGAAGATGGCAAACAATTGTAGCAGTTTCTGTTTTACATTCATAGTGTGGGCTTTATTGTCAGACAAAAAATATACAAAATATTTGGGTTTCTTTTGAAATTTTTTTGTCACAAATATAGCATCTTGCCATCTTTGGATCTCAAATATGTTGCTTGACTCTGAATGCATAAGGGCATCCTGTGGATACATTCTGAAAATATACTTGTCCATTACCCTTTACTTTTTATGCAAGTATTTTAGAGGAAAATAAATCCCTGATGGTCCAGTGGGTTAGGATGTGGCACTTTCACCGCTGTAGCCTGTCTTCGATTCCTGGTCAGGCAGCCATAGGGGGGCACATGTCAATGTCTCCCCGGTGCCGGTCTCAAGACCAGATAAATGCAGAGGGTTGTGTCAGGAAGTGCATCCAGGGTAAAAACGTCTCATGTGAACCATTGAGACAAAAACGGATGGTTCGCTGTGGCGACCCCTGAGGAGAAAAGCCGAAAGGAGTCACCATTTTAGATCTATGGTCAGTGGTGGATTGACTGATTTTTCATTTATTTCAATTAATTAGTTTCTTTTTGTCTGTTTCAACTGTTTTTGTGGAAAGGGTGACACGTTTACCCCTGTGTCAGCAACATTGGAACTCCTGTTAGTTGAAGCTGTGAAGGTTCTTCCTGACACATTGACCATATTCAACCACCCAGATGTGCGGGTAAGAGATGTGTTTTTATTTTACTGATTGATAACTCTTAGGTCCATATATTTAGTATTAAGTACTGTATTTTTTGCAAGTAAGCAATTGTGACGATGTCCGTCTATCTGGTGTTACCCGCACAGCATGCTCAATCGACCTTGCACGTGAGCTTGAATCGTGAGATGAAAGTCTTATCCATACCAAATTTGAGATATGCTGAAAGGTTTCAGGTGTGTTTTTCCCTACAGAGTAATCTTGTCCTACGAGGGGGGTCAGGCTACTTTTTTGTCAACAGCAGCATTAAAGACATTGCAGATGTGGTGTTTCAGGACACCCAAGGAACAGTTCAGGTATGTGGGGACATCTGGATTTGTATTGGAGTTAATTAGAAAGAGGAAATAGGAAAACACAGTAAAAATGCATATGGTGGTTTAAAGGGTTCAATTTGAATTTCTCCTGTGAATTCCTTTATGTCGCCAGGTTGCCCCTATCCAGCCAGGTGTGGTGCAAGTGATGGTTCATGACCTTTGTTTAGCGGTCCCATCTACAGCCAAAGCCACAGTGCGGGTTTCCGAAATCCTGGAGGTGAATTTGAGAGTGGTCGACAAGGTCAGTTTCCAGTCTGATAATTCCTCATTTAATTAATGTGGTTTATACGATGATCATTATTACAGTGTATGTAACACATTCCATACGTGCCTGTATGAGTGCTCAACTTGTAATATTCATGGAGCTCCCTTTGGTCTGCCCTTCCTGTGACCCAAACTGGTGATTTCCCTCATGACTGGCCTCATTGGTCTCATTTACAGGTGGAAATTGGCAAATCAGTAAGGTGTTATGTCACAGTATTGAATGACAACAAAAAGCCTTTCCTGACCAGCTATTTCCCGTTCATGAAATTGAAAGTTAAGGCAGCGTCTTCAATTGTCGCATTAATGTAAGTGATATGACACTTGATGTGACGCTGGTGTTAAAAAAGTATCTTATCCTTAATGGACACATCTTTCTGTTTTTTTTATAGACCACTCGCAGAGTCCACAGAACATGACACTGCGGTTTACGTTGCAAAAGGTCTTTCTATTGGCCAGACAACGTTGTCAGCTGTTGTTGTAGATAAAAATGGGACAAAAATGTCATCTGCCCCTCAACAAATTGAGGTATTTTGTTTGTTCACGTCACTCAAGTCATGATCACGACTTCCAGCATACAAACTACACTATGTGAACTCTTTTTTTTTTAAATAGGTATTTTCACCATTCAAACTCATGCCTCGGAAAACGACTCTGCTGATTGGAGCAATGATGCAGGTGTGTTTGTCAAATGAATGGCTATTACTTTTCTACAATGCCTAGGCGTGTGTGTTACATTGCAAAATGTACTGATTCATCTGGTTCAGAATCTCTCTGTTTCTAGATCACATCCAAGGGTGGACCACAGTCCAATATTCTGTTTTCTATCTCGGATGAAGACATTGCTTCTGTTAACGGCACAGGTCACGTCAAGGGTGTGACCGTCGGTAACGTCACTGTGACAGGACTCGTCCAAGCTGTCGATGCTGAAACCGGCAAGCTGGTTGTCGTGTCAAAGGTAAATAACGTGATGTGGGTGAGTTGTCACAGATGCAACTGCAAATGGATTCTTCTGTGTTTTTAGGATCAGGTAGAAGTTGAGGTTGTGCATTTGACTGCCATTCGAATCCAAGCACCCATTACGCGTATGATGACGGGAGCGCAGGTACACACTGAACATTTTAAGAAATGCTGTTTCCAGTCGAACACATTTTATTAAATGGTTGCCATGGGCCCTTGTCGCACCTTATTTCCTTCTGTAGATGCCTGTGTTTGTGATGGGTTTGACCAATAGCCAAACACCCTTCACCTTTGGCAATACTGTGCCAGGACTTAGCTTCCACTGGTCCACTACCAAAAGGAACATCCTGGATGTCCAGTCAAGACACTCTATGGTATACATGTGCACCACTTGTGTGCACTATTGTTCACTATTCACTCTTTGCCATATTTGCCTTCCTATGCCCACAGGCTAATGTGGAGCTCAACGCTGAGCACAATTTCGGCATGAGCGTAACGGGTCGGACAAAAGGGCAAGCTGGGCTCAAGGTTGTCGTCAGAGTTGTCGATCCGGTTGTTGGTCAACATGCTGGAGATTTTCCAGAGCTCAAAGATACGATCCAAATCCGGGTACACCTCTAAAACTGGGCTCGGATTTGCATTTTACTATAAAGTGATCTAATTGCCATCATGTACCAACTTGCCCCATCTCATGCTGCGCCCTTCAAATCTGCACGTCAAAAACTGCAAAGCAGTGCAATTATTGATTCTGATGTCAGCTCTGTGACACAATAAGGCTACAAATTAAACTTCACAGTATGCCAGTGACTGTAACATGTCTACCGTGCCTAATAATGGTAGTGTCACTCTTTGCTTTGTTCAAGGTCTATAACAAGTTATACGTGATTAAACCCCAATTCGAGATACTCATGAGTCCAAATTCAACCTTCAAAGTCGAAACCAGCAGGTCAGTTCAGCAAGTTTATTAATGAAACAAACTTACCTGTAAGTTGATTTGTGTTGGTGTGCACTAGGGATGGCGAGGCTGCACTGTCATACCAGATGATGAATTGGACTGACCAAGTTGCTATCGCGCAAGTTGATGACAAGGGCTTCCTCTTCTCTGGCCCACTCACTGGCATGTCACCACTGCTGGTTACTTCACAAGAGTCCTTTGGTGTCAATCAAACTCTTATCGCCTCAGTAAAGGTCAGTTTGAAAGGCTTCCTCTGACCTTTTTGTTTTAAAAGATTTAAATTGCTATTTGACTTTAGATTTATTCAATGCAATGTTTGCGCACATACCGTATTTATAAATCACTCTGTGGGGCCCTTTTTAGGGTCCAGAAGTGTAAGCGACGAAAAAATAAAACGTCATACTTGAACTGCTTCACTCCCTTTAGCCAAAGACATTCAGGTGAAAATCGAAAAAAAAAAAACCAAAACCATGAGCAAAACCTAATCGACAATTTTGTTCATCATTGATTTTCGCAATTTGGTTCTTAAGTCCATGCTTATCCATGTTTATGTTCAAAGGAGCTCCAGGCCGTCAACCTCTATCCCTTGTTCTCTTGCTGTGTGGTAAACAATTGTACAAAGTCTTGTGGTGACATTGTAAGGCGGCAACACTCCCCTCCTCTTCCCTTAGGTGGTACCTGTGTCCTACATGCGTTTCAGTACCAGTCCAGCGTTACACACGCCCACTGGGGAGAGCTTGAAAGCCCTCCCTTTGGGCATTGTCCTCACCCTCACCGTTCATTTTCACATCAGCACCGGAGAGACCCTCCACAGCTCCAACAGCCGTGTCACCTTCTCCACAAACAGGTGAGTCTTCACTCTACCTCTTGATCTGAGCAAATATCCCTGAGGAGTGGGGTGCCAAAGCCACAAGCCACTCAAACATGTCTGACTGATGATGTACAACAACCTTGAATAATTTACACAATTGTTTTATGATGACTCCAATTTACATCTCCATGTGGTATTCCTGGAAGACTGAAAGCAAAATATTTACAATTGAATACCAGACCTGTGAGCACTTAAGAAATTCTGCAATATAAGAATGATCGTACAATTTGGAATCATGAGGCAGACACTACTTGTAATTCACTACGTTAATTCACAACGCTGAGACAGAAAAACATGAAGGTCTACCTTTCAAATACTTTTTCTTTGCTAGGGATGATCTGGTGCAAATCGAGTCTGGGCCTGATAACCACACTTTGACGGTCAGGACGGTGAACGTAGGCCTTACGCTTCTGTCTGTGCACGACAACGAAAACACTGCGATGGCAGACTACATTCCTCTTCCTGTGGAGCATGCCATCCTGCCAGGAGAGGCCCAGAGGCTGGTGGTAGGAGACGTCATGTGCTTTACTGCACAGCTGACCAGTCAACATGGTGAGCATGTGAATGTGCCAAATCATCAGAACAGTTTGCGAAAAGTGTTAGCACTCTACTTTTCTCTGCAGAATGTGCCAAATCATCAGAACAGTTTGCGAAAAGTGTTAGCACTCTACTTTTCTCTGCAGGAGGTCATGGTATTTGGAGCTCCTCAGCCAACGCTGTGCTCCAGGTGGATTCCAAAACCGGTGCAGCTGTGGCCAGAAACAATGGGGCAGCTACCGTGTACTACGAGATACCTGGTGTTTTAAAAACATACAGAGAGGTAATGTATTTTTTCTTAAACATAGCGGAGCTCATAGCGACAAACGTAGCTGGTAAAATTTGCAAATGCTAAATTACTGCGGCGTTGTTGTTTTTTTGGTCTGGAACTGATTAAGTTCTAATTATCCATATTAAACTCGAGGAGAGAAATTTGAATCACAAAGAAGTGGCATAGCAAAAAATCTTTACATACAAAACTACAAACCAAAATCACCCAACGGGCAGTGAACGTTAAAATAAATATTTTCAGTCATTTCATAAGCCTGTCAATAAAATGGGATCATATGTGCCACAAAGCACAGCCGTGTGTGTGTGTGTGTGTTAGCTCAAGTGTCTCATTAAAGCACAAATGAAAGAATGAAACTGCTGTAATGTAATCAGTTAAGAAGACAGTCCCTGAGATTGGAATCCAAATTAAGGTAACAAAATAAAATAACTTTTATTTAATAGGCAGTTGTGTTTTGTTCTACACGACCGTTCAAATGTTTGGGGTCACCCAGACAATTTAGCGTTTTCCATGAAACATAATTGCATCATCCATTAGCCTAACGCGTTTAACGAACACAATGGACCATTACAACACTGGAGGGATGGTTGCTGGAAATGGGCCTTGATAACACCTATGTAGCAAGAATCGTCATTTACCACGTTAACAATGTATGTAACAAAGTTTAATGTTTCATGTTAAAGTTTAATGTTATCCTCATTGAAAAAATAGCAATTTTATTTAAGAATAAGACATTTCTAAGTCACAACAAACGTTTAAACTGCCTCTAAAGGATTATGAACTGGAATAAGTGAGAGTACTCAGCGTATGAGTATTGAGCTCACACAAGACAAAGATCGTGAACCACTCTCATCGTCAGAAAGAACGTCCTCGCGCATCTAGGTGGTGCCAATTTTTGTGTTGGTGGTAACACTTGATCATGGACAGAAAAGATGAATTGTACATTACAGAATTCAGTCTACCTAATTGAGCTTAATGTAACCTGCATATTTGCACAAATACTGAATCTCTTATTTTAAGTGTAATTAACTAGCTTTTTTTTTTTTTTTTTTCCCTTTCCTCCTGATTGTTAGGTTGTGGTGAAATCATCTCCAAGGACAGCCGCAACAGCGCAGGCCTTGCCAGTTAGAATTAGCAAGCAGACTGAAGTCTTATTTACAACCAGAGGACAAGGAATCAATCTCATTGGTACGGGAAATACTCGACTTGTCAAATGTTTTCACTACACGTCAATACTTACAAAACAAATCACTGAATTGTTGTTTTTCCAGTCATCACCCCAAAAGAGAACAACATTGTTAAACGCTAATGGAACATTGAAGGCCACTTGCTCGGATGAATAACTAGAAATAACTGCGATTGGCTATTGATGTAAAAACCTGCACCAAATTGCTCTCCACTTTAAGCCTCATGGCCCTCATATGTATTGAAGTAAAAAAAAGACTTCACTCATTCCGTGTGTTGTCTTCAAGTTTCAATTCAGAATATAGTTAACAGTGGAGCTTATTAAATCACTCTCAAATGCTTTCGGCACAGCTCCTTCCACGTTTCCAATCTTCATCTCATTTCTTTAACTCGTCTATTTATTGTGGCCTTAAGCTTATGCCGTAATGTATCCTGTAATGTAATGCATCCTGCAGGAACCTGCTCCTCGTTCCAGACAGAAGCCATCGCGCTACTGCAGCCAGAAACATCCGTCACTTGCCACCTCAGCTTTAACAGCGATGTTGATTTCCCCGCAAGCAGCGTCTTCAAGACACACACCAGTTTTGATCCCAGCATTGGTATGTCTTGCCTAAATTTACATACCTGTGGGGAATGCTCCCTATCGGATCTGTAATGAGCTGGAGAATATATGTATTTATTACCCTGTGTCTAACCAGCTAAGTCAGCTGAGAACCAGTTCCCATTTAGAATGATTTTAAAGAAATCAAAGTGAATCTGAGGTCTCAATGGCCCCCCGGTTAAACTGCTTTTGATAGCTTTGACATGGCTCTGTGCAACAAGGTTGTCTTGAATCAAATGTGGCCTCTGTGCCTCCAAGTGAGGGGTCAGGTAAATACAGCTGCCAGCTTGATATGTTTTGCTGCAGAGGCTTCTTCATGCTTGAAACCTTGTCTAATTGCATTGGGGTTAGTGGCTAAGCTTTTTTTATTGGCTTGTTTTTGTTTTTATGTCATTTTGCCGGCTGCTTGTATAATTTTTTTCACAACGTCATTTTTTGTCCTTGCAATAGGCTTGTACAAGTGTTTAATTACTCTACAGCCAATGGCAGACCAGCTGACCCGAGTTCTCAACATGTCCATGACCAACCTGCTAGTGAAGGCTGGCCTGGAGGACAGCGCCTTCTCTGGGGAGCAGGTCAGCGCCAGACTGCCGCTAGAGCTCACTCTCTACTGCGACCTGACTGTGCGCGCCCTCTACTGCCACCTGACGGAGCTGATGCTCTCCAACCTGCAGCCATCTGTGGAGCTCACAGTCTTCGGTCCGGCTGTTGCCCGAGCATACTTGACGGTCAGAGGAAAGAACTTTTTTCATCCAAATACAGATGTCTCGGAAAAACAAAACAGCACAATGGACTATATTTCTGCGTCTTAGGTGGTTTCCAGTTCTCCCGTCATTGATATTCAAGAGATTGAAGCACACAGAAGCTCTCCGAGTCTGTCAAAGTACACCATCAGGGCTTTGGACCCGCAAGCATCACACTCTGCTTCCGTTACTATCAGCAGTGCCTTCTCGGGTCAGAGTCTCATCATCCCGGTCACTTTGATACACGAGGCTGAGCCTGGTGCAGGCATCCAAGGTTCGTTTCCCTCTGTGGGTTAATGGGGAGTCACAATAAGGTTGTGTCTTAAAAGGGACTGTGTTATAAAATCTTATGATTTTTAAAGGTTCATTTGTTTTACACTACTAATTTTAGGGAGAAAAAGATTGTCCAATTACATCAACATACATTTTTGAATAGAATCGTTGCCAAAACATTTCTGCCCTGTGTTGTAATCAATAATTTGTGCGTTGTTGTCGCTCTATCCAGGCCTTGGAATACATTTTGACTCGTACTTCGTCTTGTTCTCTTCAAATACAGCTGCTGCACAATTTAACAGAGAGGGGGACCGCCCACCACCCGACTCTTACCACGTGATGCTGTTCACCCTGTTGGCCTTGCTAGCTGGTACATCCATCGTCATCATCGGTAGGGTGCCAGTTACTACTACTATTAAATCGCTTTCATTTTGACCTCTTTATCTTCATGCTAACACACCTTTGGTCTTGACTGTGCTGTTCAACACTTTTGATACATCATACTTGTATATAATTTTAATGATAATGCATATCATTTTTTTCCCTCTTTGAATATGCTATTTTTGATGCTCAGTCTTGATGGTGGTGTGGTTCTATTAAGCTTTTCACAAACTCTCCCATTTTGTCTCCTGCAGTCTACCGCTCAGTGTTCCCGCCAGAGCAGTCAAAATATCATATCGTCATCAGGAGGCCTCCACGCTTTACTGGTAGGACACAGTTAGAATGACGTTTCCTGTTAGAAAAACAGTGAATACGCTTGAAAGAAAATAATGCATACAAGAAAAGAATGTGAACTGTTATGTCATAAATCTGATCTGGCATTCACCATAATTGTTGACAGTAGACTAAACCACTATTCAAGCTAATACCATACTAACAATCACAAACATTTTTCTTGTATTACATTTCATAAGTACCTTTGAATTTACTGACACCCCACTTTCTTAGCCCCAAATTCTTTCAACCAGTCCATATCCCGGATGGAGACAAACAGCATCTCCAGGTTGCGGCTCTTATCTACCAACTACTGACAAAGCCTTCATCATCCCTCTCGTCCCACAGAGGGTCATCCCTGAATGTACCTCAATACCCTCACAGTGAAAAGCTGTTGGATGCAACTGCAAAATCATTGCATTTCGATATTGGTACAAGACTTGCAATGGCCTTTAAAAAGGCTTGCATGTCTGTGTGTGTGTACATAAAGTATCAATGGCTCAATGTCTTTGTTCTGCCATTTTCTGAGCTTTGGTATACAACCCCCACTCCATTCAGTTTTTGTTTGGACTTTGTTTGGACCTGCTCGAGGTACTGGGACTGAGTATCATTGCTTCACTGCTAAGACTCATTTCTGTCTTGATTTTGTTAGAAAAATGTTAAATGTGGTAATGATGGCAGAATACTGTACGCACTACATTACAGTCATGCCTAACCAGCTCGTAGGAATATATAATGAAATAAAAGTGATTAAATAAAATTCTATTTGGGGCATTTTTTGTTCAAAGTTTTTCCTGCACCACCTTCGTTGTTTTGCAATGTTTCCCTCTTGCCTAGGAAAAGTGTAAAGCCAAAAGGGCTGTTTATACAAGTTCACCCTGCCATGTAGCGCTTGTATAACCACAACATAGGCCCGAGGGGGTCTTTTGTGCAGTATCATTTCAAAGTCTTGACTGAATAAACCATGCAGGGCAGGGCAGCTTGAAGATGTGTACATGTGAAATAAGCTACCGCTTGCACGAGGCTGCTTTGACTACTTGGACTAGTTAAAATGTGAATACATGCAAATGTGGAAGTAACAGTTTCAAAATGGCTGCTATTGGATGTTAGTGGCATGTAAATGTGAGCCTACAATCCAACTAGGACTCATTAAGGCAGTCAAACCCACCAAGCTCAAATGACATTCACTTCATTCTTTCAAGGCACACAGTTTGCTTAAAGTCCACCACCTGTCAGCCCGCCACGCTGGGAGTCGTTGGGCTGCATCCGAGGCGAAGGCAAAATGATTGTTCGAAAGGAGGGACCTATAAGGTGGTCTTTGACACCTGACAGGATTGGTAAGGGTCTTTCTTTGGGATTAGCCAGATGGTTTTGGTGAGCAGCTTCTCTGTAGTACCGTAGGTCAGAGTCTCGAGTGTACTTAATTGTGATTTTGAGTTTTCATGTGGGAAACGCAGTTTAATCTGGTTTATTTAGATCACAGGTGTCAAACTCACGGCCCGGGGGCCAGATACGGCCCGCTGTATCATTTTATATGGCCCGCGAAGACAAATTGTGCATCAAATTCATGTGTCATTACTAGAATTGCAAATTGTCTTCACTTTTAATATCTTTTTTTTAACTATTTGACCAGTTTTTACTCATCTGATTTGAAAATGAGTTATTTGTCTGTTTTGTAGTTTTTACTGTATATAATATGAGGTGCTCATACATTTATTTGGGTTGACAGTCATAATGGCCCTCCGAAAGAAGCTATGACTAAAAATCAACTTTAAATCAACCTTTCTGTGCTAATGTTTTGTTCAGAACCTGACATCAGATGGTTTATTAGACAAGAGTCAATATAACAATATGAGAACTATAGATCAACTATAGTTGAAGCTGTTTGGAAGTGAGGAGACACTGGATAAAATTGGACAGACGTCTGTTTTATATATACCCTATAGGGACTGAGACAGACGTCTGTTTTATATATATCCTTTAGGGACCGATGAGATCAATAAGTGACATGAAAACAGTCTACACAAATGAAAGCCTTCAATGCTCTTTTTAGTTGTTTTTTTTAATCAGGTCCCATAAAACTGCAAGTAATATATTATCCACACTAATTTCATCCGTTGTTTACCACCTTGCAGGCAGTAACTTGTTTTTTTATCGACTATAAACCATGCTTCGAGTTTCACGGTTTCCACTAACGAAAAACATGCCCCCCGAGCAGGCAACTTCTGTCCTGCACTAATACTAATACTTTGTTTTTGACCGCCAAACAGGTTATTGCTTTTGTCTATCATCTTACAAGTCAAAATACACCGACTTAAGACTTTTTGGAAAAAAAGGATGTCACAGGGAAACACCGAAGCTAAACCATAATTTTTTTTGTAGTGATGCAGCCTGTTCTGACAAATTTCAAGTGGGACTTTTTGTGAAAATACCATGCTTGGTGCACAAGTTTGCATAAAAAAAAAAAAAAGTTTCACTTGATGGTCATCGGGAAAAGGTTTTTCACTTTTCCGGGTTCATCTGCCTTTGCTTAGGGTATTATATAAATGTAAAAGTCAGGGAAAGCTTTAATAGCACTCTTGGCAAATTGATGGTATTACTCATGCAATTAATACTCAAACTCAGTCATAGCGTCATATTTAAATTTTCACAATGCACATTCAAAAACAATTGTTTGCCAGCATGCACATCTCATTATCACTTGTCAAACACTATTTATCTTTAGAGCAATTGCATAAAGTTGTATTATAAAGCTGTTCAGCAATTAAGAATCACAGTGGGAGTGGGAGGTCGATACGCTACAGTCTCCAGCTAGCCTCACATGATACACGTGTACTGTACTTCAATAAACTTACTGATAAAGTTTCTATTTTAACATTCATAAAGACAGAATGAGGAGTTGTTAGTTTTTTGTTTTGTTTTAACCCTTTACCAGTTCCTGCATTTGTCTCACTGTCCTTTTTGCTGATTGGGGCCCAAGGTTGTAATAGTTTGGGATTTCATATTTATAGTTGTTTCTATTTATCTATGCATTCATTTTTTAAAATTCGGTTAATTTTAATTATTTTTTTTTAGATTGCGTGTTCGTTTTTAACAGCGTTTCAATATTTTTAGCGTATTTTTTTTCCAATTACAGTACAAGGAGTACTTGTTGAATGCAAGATTATTGCTAGAATTATAGTTTCACAACCAAAATATAGTTTCAGTTAGTTTTTTACAAAGCAATTCTGTTCTTTTCCTACTGATTTTAATTGTAGTTATTTGTTACTTTTCATAATCTTTCACTGGGGTTCAGTCAAGGAAGCATGGCTGTATGGATGGATGAATTGGTGGTTTGATTGATTGATTGATTGATTGATTGATTGATTGATTGATTGATTGAGTCATCACGTCGATCGACTTTCAGAATTGTGATATTTGTGGGTTGCATGTGATAATAAACGGAAGCTAGATGTGGGTCAGCGCGTAATCTGTCGTGAGCCATAATGCGCTCAACGCGACCTGCTGTCAGATTCATAAAACTTGTAAACTCCGCCCACTTGACAGCCGGCGTCTGTTTACAGAAAGTCGCGGCGGCGGTGGCGGCGGCGTGCAAGTGGACGTGCCAACCGAGCGGAGCGAGATCAACCCGTCGGTGTTATTAAGCCCGTCCGTCACATGTGGCTACGAGCTCAATGTGACGTTGACGCTTTGTACGTGAGCGACATCCGTTCGTTTAGTGTCCGGAAAGCCTCGTAAGAACGCTTTAATTCGGGATTCCGCTGTCACCAGCAATGGCGAGGCGTAAAAAGCGCAACAACCCGCCCGAGTATTGTGCTTGAAGCTGCTGGCTGGCCGGAGCGTCGCTCAAACACGCGAGCCGCTTCCTGCGCCACGACGACATGGACAGCCCGGGCGCCGAGAACCCTGGCAGGGCTGCGGAGTATTTACAAGAGCTCAACAAGATCATCGAGACGCAGCAGGAGTTGCTGGAGAGGCAACGGGCGCGGATCGAGGAGCTGGAGCGGCAAGTGTGCGACTTGTGCGCGGAAAACGGTTGCCTGAAGGAGCGCTACCAGCGGCACCTGGCAAGCTGCAGGCTGCTGCAAGGCACCGACAGCCCCCATTTGCTCGGGGCCATCCAGGAGCATATCACGCATGACAAGTAAGCCCTAAGCCTCTTTGCCTGCTGCTGGCTCAACGTTCACTGCAGCCAATCAAGTTGCTGCTAAAATAGGAGCCCAACTACCTTTCGCGTTTGTGTGCATGTTTGTGGACATTTATGGACCAAGTATAATATTCTTGGCACAGAAAAAGTTTTGGTCACACATTTGGGTTGGTATCTAGCCCATGGAGGAACAGGTTAACACACACCACTGTCAACACAACCCTCTATATAACAAATCTAAACAAACCAGGCACAAGTGGTATTTTTTACCAATAATAAAAACTGGTGTTTATATAATAAACACATAATTTTATTTGCAAACAATGTAAAAATGATTTCATGTTGGTTAATGTCAGAAAAGACCAATAGTTCTCGAATGCCCATCCCTCTATTCATGCCCACTTCACCCTCTGAAAGTATCAAAACAATCCTCTCTGTATTTGAGATTTTATAGCCGCTAAGCCTTTTCTCTACAAAGTCAGTCAGTTCAGATAATCATAGCGTCAACAGAAAACAACTACCAGAAGTCACCAAAATTCAAGTGCACATCATTACATAAACCACTACAGAAAGTCAGAAAAATTCAAGTGCACATCATACCCCATTAAGCTAAATTTATTCTTCGCCCCAATCATTTTGATTTGATAGCTTTAAGTGTTTTCCCCTCTCTCTTTAAAAAAGCTAAACATCATTTGATGTCAGAAACCTGCCTTCAATCTCAACCCAAATCTATGTGGGCAGTACTGAATTATGTCTGTGTACAGGACACACTTTATTTGTGTAGAAATCAATTCATTAGTGGTCACAGACATTCTATATCACAGTTGGTGTGTGTTACACGTGATACTAAAGAAAAAAATCGGATTCATCTGGTTCCATAACTTAACAGACTCAAGCCATAAAGCCCAAGACCGGCCCTAAAAGTCTATTTGACATGCGTGGTTAGTCACATTAATCCATGATATAAGGAATACAAAGATTGCAACTCTAAGGGGGAAAAGAAGCATTTGTTATGTAACCAGCAAGGCTTTACAAGAGCGCAAATCTCTCTGCCAAGGTCCGTGTAATAGCCTCACTAATGAAATTGTCCTGAAATGACCACGATACTTGACACTCTTGTTCCTCATCCAAAACCTTTGGATACATAAGCAGATCTTAAACAGAAAGTAAAGTAAATAGCAGTGCTCAATAGATTGGGCACTTTGACAATTCATAGGATTTTTCATTTCCATTTTCTACATCGCTTGTCCAAATCATCAAATCCCATCTGGCTTTGGTGGGGTGCAGGGTACGCGCTAGACTGGTCATCTACCAAGAGCAGACACTGGAAAGTTAAAGTGGTGTTTTTTTTTGTGATCCATTAAGTTTGAATGAAAGCATGTCCTCTTTGACAGAAGTACGATTGTTGTTATGTGGCCGTGTCTGCAGGCAGCACAGCTTCAGATAGGGATTGTCTGTACTGTCAAGTCGAATCCGCGTCAAGCTTCATTTTTGCAGAGGAATTCAGCATTCAGCCTTTTAACTTCCCTTTTGACTGTTTGCTGGCTCACGTGATGGTGCCTTGACCTTTGTGGCTGATGTCATAAAGACCCATGACAGCAAATCCATAGCGGTGACCGATGCACATGTCTTCACGAGCTGGTGATAGCAGAAGATGATGATTTAAGTCTGACCTTTAGTGAACCTAGGGTTTAAATTTCGGTCACACACTGTAGTTTTTGTTTAAAGTTTGTGTCTACCTGTTACGCTGTCTGAATGCTGGGACAGTCCAGTTATGGGAAACTGAGTTTTTTTTGTTTTTTAAAGAGATTGAGATTTGTTCAAATGAAAAACATGCCTATATTTGAAAAAATATCACCATGGTGCAATTTGTGTATCATAAAGACATACAATAAAATGAATACTTTCTTTTATTTGATGTCGACAACTACATAGGTGGAGCCTGGCAAGCCATTACGATTGGAAAAGAAATCATCTTATTTTGAAAAAAATGTTTCCATTAATACTCTGGTTTTAATGACTCTTTGTGCTTCTAATTATTTCAAACTGAGTTCAGTGAAAACAAACAACGGTGTCTCTCTCGCGCACTTCATTTTGAATTTTGTGAAGATGGACTTAGTTAATCAGTCAGTTAGTTAGTCAGTTAGTCAAACCTTAAGCTTGGGCCCTTTGGAAGGTTACATAAATCGAATCTATAATTTGTTGGTGTTTTTGTAGGCCTATTAGCAGTCGTAGTCGTGGCTGTAGTAAAGGTGTCAGCCTTCTAGCTAGCAAACGAGTTTTTTGTTGACAAAGGATGCACCTACATCATGTTGCAATTCAAGGCAAAGTTCAAGATTGCACTGCCTACCATGGAAAAAAAGCTTGTGTAAAGTTATTTGGGGGCTGGCCTAGGACAATTTTGAAGCTAGCTAACTGGTTTAAAAATATTCACAAAGCATATCAGCGTCATGGGGTTGTCTGTATCAAAATCCATAGTGGAAATAAATTTGTGAAGAGGTCATACATCTGGGAATAGTTGTACATTTTGTTACATTAGGTTAATTGCTTTCAATCCAATAACTAAATGAATCAATAGTACTGTCATGTCTGTACCTCTAATTATCAGCATTGACCGCTTATGGGAGATGGGATAGCTTTGCTTGAAATTGAGGCGATTCAGTTTTAAAGGCAGCCAAGTCTTCTTCCACCTCTAAATCCCTCTAATTAACATTTTATATCAGATTTCTCCTCTTCGGGATGAGTTTCCGGATGCGTGGTTCTTTGTTGATCCTGAAGGGAAAATTAGACATGATGCATCTTGCTGTGAGGCAGTCAAAGTGATCTCAAGCAGGGTGTTTTATTTGATAAACATGAAGCTTATAGTGAGCCTTAAAGCTCAAACTGTGGAGGAAAAACTGTGTTCCATTGTGTGCTATTCCCATCCCTAAATTACCTCACATTATTTACATCAACGCTGAACTTGTTTTATGGTATCAATGGTACTTGTCTTTTTGCCGTGTAAATGAATCCATTCTACCTTTCAGTGCTTGCAGGTTGTTATGATGAATCCAGTTTAATTTTATGTTGAAAAACATTTCACAATTATGAGTTTGGCTTTACTCCAGGCTGACAGTGAGTTTATACTGAGAAGTAAAGCGACTTATAAGCTACTGTTCGGTCTACAAATTCCCATGGTCTGCAAAATATTTTGCAAAATGGCCAACACGACAAATCCATAGTTATGTCACTCAATTATATTATGTGAAAAGCAATATTGTCTTTTTGTCAGAGAAACAACATGTCGCATTTGACACGTTTGCATGTTGGTCAGCTTCTCCGTCTGCCCTCTTTCAAAATCAAGTCCAGAGAGTCGAACATGTGATGTGCTGCTGATAGTGAGTCCTGTGGATGAGTCAACAGATTAGCACTAAAGTAATTTGGCCACATAGTTGATCAGAAATTTGAAATATTCAAGTCCTGCACAAGTATTGGAATGAAGCTAATAAATATACGCTCAACCGTAGCTGTCCTTGTTGCTCTCGTGAGACCGTCTGTGCATTCCAAGTGGAAAATTCTGCTTTCCTGACTTCTAAATAAACCTTATGTAAACGGAAAGTTTATGTAAGCCCGCAGGTAGGGATTCAAATTCACATGCCTATCAGGTTTCCTGATAGTTGAGTGCCGAGTCATCTCTGGTCTGATACAATTTACGTTGACCTACCCTAGACGACGGGTTTCACTCCCGATGGTGTTTGGTTGTTGGCACTCAAGTTGGTATGAGCTGACAGGCACCACCAAATCGGCTGACACATTCCTGCTCTAAACATTGGTGATAAATGGCATTTCGTTGCAGTCTGCCACCCCCACAGGTGCTCCGCTCCATTACAGCCACTGTAAAGTGATCACAGGTCATAAATGAATCTGTGGAAAAAGCATTTGTTTTGATGAATGTTTTTTTTGTATTGCCGGCATAGAGGAGGGTGCTTTAATCAGAGCTGCATCGAAGCTGTCCTCTGGGATTTCGAGTGGAATAGTGTCTGAGAGTACTTTGATTTCTTATCTCAATGCTGGTGGATGCATCTGTTTGTGAATGTTTCGCATTCAAACCTTGTCCCAAGCCGGTAAGGCAGCCGGGTGAACAATATTTGGCATGCGAATGTGACGGCTAGACCAGTGATGAGCAGATTTGTCTCTTGCCACTTTGCTCTAAGCTTACAAAAATATCTGAGCGGCTTCACATTACATTCTTTTTTCTTTTTTTTACCCCCTTCTGTTGCTTCATCTGAAATGAATTCTGGTAATGATGACAAGGCATTGGCTGCAAATAACATACGGTGCTTCATAATTATTTTCTCTTTTGCCCCCCGGAAGAAGAAAATATTCCATGCATGACTGTGAATGGTATCATTTGTCTATAAAATTTTAATTGTATGTACACATCTGCATATCATCGTATCCTAATTAATATTTTCCTTTGGGTTACACCTCCCACCCTGGCATCGCACTGCGCCCTCCCAGGGCCCTATTATTTGAGGACTGCTGAACGTAATGTAAAGCATTGAAAACAAATTGTTTGAATATTTTTTTAAACAGAACTGCTAGTAAATATTTTTAGATTTTTTTTTTGCATTGACTACGTTGGATCTGCTCTCATTAATAATAATAATAATGATAATAATGATAATAATTAGGAATTTTATGAGTAAATGTTTAGGTTCAACAACGTGGATTTTTGCTGTTACACATCTTAGCTATAATTTACGATGCAGGGTAAAATCACTATTGCTGAAAAACTATCAAAAAGAAAAAACCTGTTGCTCGAAAAACAATGTCTACATGTCAAAAATAGGTTTAGTGACAAACTGATTAAAAATTGCTGGATGTATGTATTAATTATTTTTTTTGCAGCACTATTCCAAAAGTGTTAGTACTTGATAGGTGAATAAAGTAACATATGTTGGTGTAATCATTTGGTTACTTCAAGTAGTTACAAGAGGGAGTAAAAAACATTAGGAACAGTTGTAAGTATGACCACTGCAAACTAGAGCCAAACTAATAAAAACATTGGTCATTTTAATCCGTGTCAATAAAACTGAACATGATTATCATTGTAAATTTGGAACATTTTATGCAGCTCTTTTAATGGACATCATTAGTTTTGCAAGTGGTCATAATGTTGTCGCTGGTTGATCTACTGTTTCACTCGAATAATACGCAGTCATCTGCAGACCTCTGCAAAGGTTCAGCTAAATGAACCAAACAACAAAAAAATGGTGTCTAATAATTACAGTGGGACCCATGTACTCACGGTTTGAAACTAAAACTCGAATTATTTTTGACTGTGACTGTATGTTGGCTTCTGTAGTGTAATTTGCTGCCCAAGATAAGTCTCCATCTTGACAAGTTTGGCAAAGTTTTCTTCAGCATGTTTCGGTCCCCCATGGCAGCGAAGGAGAAAATGTCCGGCAGCACCCACTCATTTAGCCCTTGATCTGCTGAACAATCAGTACGTCAAACTGTATTTACGAGCCCAAGAGCCGCCTCTTGCCACTGAAGCCCCCTTTAATGAAATACTCCTGCTAGATTAATGTCTACGCTGGGATGATTTGCATTCAAGCACGGCCGATAAATCTTGAGCAATGGACAAATACAATTTTCTAGGTGCACTCCTAGACAAAAACAACTGCAGGCATCCTGCGTTCGTCCTCCGTATTATAATCAAGCCTATTAAGAGGCTGTCTGGTGGGTGTTCATTGATGTGGCTGGTCCCCCCCATGAGGAGGATAGTCATGATTTTAATGAGCACCGTGATGCCTCTCTAATGTCGCTATCGGTAAAGGCCACCACACTGAGGGAGGTCGGAAGGCATGTCACTGACCTCGTAGCTGATGTCACTGTACTCAAGGTAGAGCCGTTGTCTTTATGTAACTTCCAATGAGCAGGAGGGCAGGCAGAGGACTGTGTCAGTAATAGCGGTCCCTTAGAAACCATTTGTCCTCCAGTTTTCATCGCATCGTATTTTCTTGGCGGTCGCAGTGCTTAAATGATAGCCTTGTCGAATTTTGAGTTTTCCACAAGCCAAAGCAGAACTCGATTGACTTTATCTGAGGAATGGACAAGGTAGCTAAGCTTAAAGGTCACTTTGGGTTTCTTTCGGCTTTGAAATAAATTTATTTTGAAGTTGAGGGAGTCAAAAGTGCTTGATAAGTGATGGTTTAGTGGTTCACTGGGCTCATTCCTGTGCAAGCAGCGTGGGTCCGGTTCCCACTCAGTGAAGATGAATGCTTGTCTTGTTTTTATTACGTGTGCACGATGATTGACTGGCAGTCGGTCCCAGGTGGAGGTTTGAATCGTCATTGGTCTCACGTTTTGGTTCAATTATGATTATCAGGTCGACAATTCAATATCACGCTGCAAGACCGCACGTCACATCAACTTTCTTTACTATTTGGTATTGTATTCATATAGTTTTGTTTACATCGCAATAAATACAAGCAGCTAGGTAAGAGTATTTTCCAGGTCATCCCTTTTCCGCTCATTGTTCTTTTTGACTTCCAAAAAAAAGAGATGGAGAGGCAATTTGAAGACACAAAAGAACAGTGAAATCCAAAAGGATGTACAAACAAAGTGCTCATGCTTTTTTCCCCTCCATTTTAATTACCAACTTAAATCCTGCTCTCTATACTGTCCAACTTTTGGGGGGGGGGGGGGGGGGGGGGGGGGGGGAAATGGGCCAATGTGACTCACCTCCAGCTCTTTTTGTAACATCTTGCCCCTTTTTCCCTCCACGTATGAATGTGACCTCACTTTTTGCTAGCCCAACACATAAATGTCCGTAAAATATCGGTGTATAGCAACAAAGTAATTAATTCTGCTGTAGCTAAGGTTCAATGTATGTTCCAAATGAACGATCGACCCATTTCAGCTCGCGCAGTGCGGCTCGCGTTCATCTTCCTGCAAACATTTTTGTGTTGAACAGGCTAAAAGCGGAGAGCACTGGAAGAGGTCAGAAGGCTAAAGCTGTCCTTTCATTGTTTTTACTTTCCCACCTGTCCAATTATTCACCTCACGTCTGTCAAGGCGAGCTGATGCTATCGCTAAATTGGACACAATCTGTCCCACGCTACCTAGAGAGAGATGCTTGAAAAACTGCCGCTTGTCTGGCAGGTGGGAGTGCAGCGCGTTTATGCGGACTGCTCATGATGAGGCGAAGGCAGTCGACAGCTGAACACACAAACACAGATGAGAAGCTTGTGGTCACACATCTCGGTCAGCACAGACGCGCGTCCAACAAACCGGTCTCCTGAGCCAGTGCGGCTTGTGGCAACCAATATTTGATGGACTTGGCATTTTCTGAAATGCAGATTAACTGTGGGCGGTAGTTTGTTTTGTAAACATTTCACAGAAGTGACTCGCATGAACGGCTGGTGGATTTTATTTTTCATATGCACTAACTGAGCAAAAAATGCAATGAAACTGCAATGCAGGGTGTAGTTTGAGTTCAATGTTTGTTTGCTGTGGTAATGAGCAAAAGGCGAGTTTATTTTAGTTTAATTAAGTAGCTCGAGCTGTGTGGTCAAAAGCTTGCTGTACGTTTGAAAATGCTAAATTGTGGGCAATTTTTTCGATCAATTATAGCAAAATCAATGTTTTTGTATCTTTATATTTATTGTTAGTTTTGAAAAAATACTAATGTTTTTCATATCTTCATCTTAACAGAAATCTGCACAGTTGCGCAGTACTTAATGAAAGCTTAAGGCCACCTCTGTTTTAATCAACTTTTCTACAGCAATCATTTTGAAAAGTTAAGAAAAAAACTTGAAGACGCTCTGTTAGCAGGATTGCACAAAAATGCCTTACATCCTCAGAGATGCGAATGATAAAAACACGTTTTCTTGATGTTGGTGGGACTTCACACTGGCTGTGAATAAAATCTTTTACTTCTGTAGTCATACAAAAATGCACATGTTCCATATTGCGTCGTGAGCTGCCATCAATCCTTGATTTTGTCGGACATCTTAAAAATTTCAACCAGGGTAATGGGTGCAGAGTCAAGGAGAGTTTTTCTTTTAAACTGTATTTTGCTTTTTAGGCTATGAACTGTCGAACTTTGACTAACTGATCTGCCAGTGTGAAGAAACACCAGAGGGAAGTGTATTGTTCAGCACACCACTTTAAAGTGACTTTAAAATCAAACTTTTATAGGTTAAAAAAAAAAAAAGAAGTCATTACCGCCCCACTGTGCCGTCAGCTTTGTTGCGGCTTTTAGAGAATTCCGGCTCATCATTCATCTGTGTCACGGCGGATGCTTGCGTAGGGTAGTTGTCGGCTAGCAGTAGGAAGCAGACGTGGCGAGTCACCTGCTGATGAACACGCTCACCCTCATCCAGGAAAGAGAAGCAAAAAAAAAAAAAAGATGTTTTATAGCAAATGAAAGAGGAAGAACTTGGACTAACTCGTCATCATCGTTGCTTACATATAAGTGTTGTACACGAGAAAAAGTGAGGGCAGAGTTTTCAAATGTATTCACTCTGGTACCAGTTAAAAAACAAAGTGAGGGCAAGAGTTTTCAAATTTATTCACTCTAGTACCGGTTTAAAAACATCAACTTCCGCCCGGATAAGAATTTTCCAGACGACTTTTACAACTTCACTTGTTCATTGTTAAACATGCAGGAAGCAGCTGCCGAAAACATTACATATTTTACAGCAGATGGGGAATATTCAGGAAACATTAGTTGTTGTGGCTATTCTGTAACTAGTGGATAATGTAAATGTTCAACTGGCGTCTCGGGACGGGGATGATGTTGGCAATTGGTGGATTTCAAAATTGTAGATGCCCGAAAGTGCAACAGTGTCTTGCTGTCGTGACTTTTGTCTTTTCTCTGTCAGGTCGCAATGAGTTCGCACACCAAATGCCCTTCCTGATGCAAACCGCCTTTGTTCACTTTTAAATTGAACGTTTCCAATGGAACTGAGACTTGACTAGACCAGATGGTTTATTTTCACATCACAATGAAACTGTGCATTACGTGACAAAAACAAAGGATGCCCTTGATGAAATGCTAAGATAACACGCATGATTTATTCATTCGTTTGTTTATTTATTTGTTTATTTGCAATACTACAAAGTCAATTATGATGACTGATGGGCAACCGGTCCAACGGTGCAGTCTCTTTCGTCAGCTAGAGTAGGTTCGAACTCACCCGTGACCCAGAACAGGATAAGCTGAAGAGAAAATAGATGAATGGATGATTATTGCACCCTTAACCGTAACAGAGGACTTGACTAACTCATTAGTTCTGCTTAGGCACACACATTTCTAACTGTAATTAGAAGCTGATTAATAAAGATCATTTACATTTGTGGAATGCACCAAGAATCTTTACACATGATGGATGGACTCCATTGATGCACTGGGCCGAGAAACTTGGTGCAGAGCGCACATACGGTATAGAAGCACATGTGCCTCATCAAATGCCAAGTGCGGACTTATACACTGAAGTGTTTTATCCCGACTGCAACCCTCTGGTTCTTATTAAATACTGACAATAAACATGAATTACTCCCCCAGCACGTTGAAGTTCATTCTCCTCCTCAGATGATGCTGTCAGTGTGAGTGAGCTGTTCTTGCTGGCCACAGCTTCAAGTCATTGATTGTTGGGTGACACTCATGTAGAGGGAGCCACGAGGCGCCAGAATTTTCGCTAGGATTCATTCGTTTTCGTCATAGCTTGAAGCTCAAAGCATTTTGTGGCGGTCATAAATGAATCTTTTTGGAATGGATTACCCCACCGATTATTCCATCAGGGCGTGTCACTATTGAATAGTTTTAGAATCATGTCGATTCACTGAATAAATTAATGCAATTTTATTTTGTATCAAAGTGTATTAAAAACATTTAGTGATTGGTTGGTGTTGTTTATTGATAAAAAAACCCAACAACAACCAAATAATAAACAATCACACAGGAGGGATTAATGTTGTCCTCCCCAAAGCTTTTGAAACTGATCCAGTTATTGATGAAAAATGACAAAAATTAATTAATAAAAAGTTGACATTAGAGATTTTTGTGCTCCAAGGTGAAAAATCAGCGCAAAATAATTGCTTGATTGTTAAAATAATTATTTGTCAATTAATTGATGAATATTTTTCGTTTGTTTATTTACATTTAAATAATACATTTTGCACATTCATATGAACTATAAGAGAACAATATCATATTCAAAGACAACCGACATGCAAACTCTTCTCTGAAAAGCCAAAGTTAAGAGTTTTTCTGTGTAGTGCCAATGCAAAGCTCTTCAATGGGATGCCCCTTTCTTCTTCCTCGATTAAAGCAATTTTGGCAAGTTATGATGAAACTGCATAATTGCTACTGGTAGCAATTTACGATACTCTGCAGCTCCTTTATTAGCAGCTTGCAAATGTTTCAGCACATTTAAACCACAGCTGTCAAAGGACGCGCCAAAAAAGCCTGCTCCAGTCTCGTTTCCTTACCAAAGTTCAATGACAATGGGCTCTGTGGTTTCATGTATTTGTCCTGACAAACAAACTTCCTCTTCCTGCTTAAAAGTGCTTTATCAGTAAAACACCGTGTGTGTGTGTGTGTGTGTGTGTGTGTGTGTGTATGTACACACACGTACACACATATATATATAATATACACACACACACACAGTTCTTCTTTACTCAGCAGAGCAAATAGCCGCTCATGCATTTCATTTAATCTCCTTTCCTCTTTATGCAACACTAAGATGGAAAGTGACTCCTCAAGGCCCAACACTTTTCACAAACAGCGGGTTTATAATTACAACAAAACAGGTCTTCCCTGGTGGTTCAAAACGCTTAAGGAGAAAATGCCCAGGCTTCCATGGGCACTAACTTGTAGCACAGTAGATGTTGTTCCAGTTCACTTGAAGTAAGGTGGGCAGCGATGATTAAATGAGCAGTCTTGTCCATTACGCCACTTGTTGCACACAGTTGCACTTACTCCTGCAGAAACGCAGATTGATAAACACTGAGTCAGCATCTTTCAGAGATGGGAGTAGTTCTCCGTCCATTTCCTCCCCCTCACAACAGGAAACAGGCTGTCATCTGTGCAAGGGACTCAGGAAAAAGACCAATGCAGGGGTGTCAAACTAATTCCTGGCGTGGGCCGCATCGTAGTCATAGTTTCCTTCGGAGGGTCATTATGATTTATGACTGTCAATCCAAATAAATGTACGAACGTCTCATATTATATACAGTGTAGGCTACACAACAAACTGATGAATAACTACTTTTGAAACTAGTAAGAACTGTAAGAAAAATTCCTCGAAACATCAAAAAAGTAACGACGATTTGCAATTTTTGTAAGTCGATGAACAATTGTCTCCGCGGGCCAAATATAATTACACTGTGGTCCAGATTTGGCCCACGGCCAAGAGTTTGACACCATGTCCAACGAAACAGAGCTTGATGCGTCGCTGGAGACGTAATATTTTGTTTTAAGGAAGCAACCGAGATGCAGATGTGCCACAGTGTGCGAAGCAGCGGGGGACCTTGAGTGGTCCTTCCTGTGGAGTAATACCTCCACTGGGATTTGGCATTTACTGCATTATTGAAGTGGCTTTGGGAATGTGACGGATTTAAAATCGGTGGCTTGTGTCTATTTCCAAAGACCTAAAAAGTTGCTCGCACATATCCATCAGCCGATGTGATAGATCATGCTTGGATAAGGCCATGAAATATGACCACCATTTATTTTACGGTCCGACAAATGAGCTTTGTCTGCTCTGCGGGAATGCTTTATGAACGTCTGATACATATCATGAGGAACTTTTTTTTTTTTTTTACTTTGTGACCATTTACAACAAATTACTGTCTAGGTCAGGCGGTTGTATTGATTCAGCTTCCAGCAAACGCAAACTCTATTTCAAGTGTTACAACTTCCATGTAGAGTAGAGGACGGATCCAAGGGAATTGCTCGGCCTTTGACATAAAATGATGACGCTAAGTTGTCGGCTCTCGTGACCTCGAAACATTAGTCTCAGTCGTTTGCATCAGGCCGGTGGGCACGTTTCGTCCTTGGTGAGCGGAAAGTATTCCAAAAGGGAGACGTATATCATTGTACATAAAATATGTGAGCAATGGTTTGGTCCGGTCTTTCATTCATTTCAGTGATGCATTGTATACACAGCAATCGATAGCTTCAGTAATTGGCATCGGCTCTGGACGCTGGCTTGTGTGTCAATGAATCTCATTGCGTTCTATTGACCCAGCTCTAGTTTTCAGGCTCAGCTCCATTGCAGCTCAGCTCCACTGCAGCTCCACTGCTTGCTCTGATGACAACGCCAATGTTTGATGTACGCTTTATGTAATAATTAGGGCAACTTTGTTCATATTTGCTGAACAGATATTCACCAGATGATCATTGTATGTTCTGGGTCAGAAGGAGGTTCGAAAAGGCAGAAATAAGATACTACAAAGGAAACTGACATAAGAAAAAAAAAAGTCTAACAGAAAGTTGGCTGCAGCTTTGACATAGAAAAAGTTTACTGAGTTGAAAAAGATCTCCAGCATCTCCAGTATGAAGGTTTTTAAAGCAGACGATCAACAGTGAACATCCTTTCTTATCTGTACATTTTGCAAATATTTCCCATCTTCTTAACGATAACATGATTCTGTCTATCTTTTGATCTACCTCACTCGCAGCAAGCCAGATGTACAATTGGTTTGGCAGTGTAGCCTTTGTCTGCCCCATATCTGTTAATAGCGTCCATGTTAAATGTTGCTGCTAGCCCACTGAAGCCTGCGAGCCTTGTCAGCAGTTGCCATGGAGAAGAAACAGGTCGCATCCAGTACATTGTCCGCAGTCTTATCCTGGAATATCTTCAGTTATAGTTGCCCTTTTTAATGTCCAGCATTGATTAGCCTCTATTTTCATACGCACTTGTTAATGTAATGAGTAATGATTTTTTTTTGTCGTCAGTTCTTTGGAATGAGATGCCAGTACTGATGGCAGAACCACTCAGATTGTGACGGCGGCACATTTGTATTATTCTTGAATAAACAAAAATATTAACAAATATTTAAAAATGGTGCATCAATAAAGCCATTTAGTTTGCCAACGTTTTCCAGACTGGACATTGATGTGTCAATGAGTTTAACCCTGTGCAGGCTACATTTTAAAGAAGTAGTAGAGTTTCCATCAATCTTTTCCGTCGTGCTGTCTTCTACCAATCAGCTTTAGTAGTTAAAGCTGCTGATGTAAATGATGCGGTTAAGTAAGGCATTTTATGATTCCCCATAGAGTAGTTGCATTGCTGCGTCATCTGGATTTCCACATGCTCAACAGAAATCATCCAGCCACTCTTTTGTTTCTTATCTTTCAGGTCTGATGGTGATGCATCCAGGATAGTCAGGTAAAGTATTCCATTTCTTTTAAAAATATATTTTGGATTGATTATGGCAGCATAGTTTAATACATGCTTAGGGAAAAAAGAAGAAAGAAAGATTTTTGTTTCCTCTGGTCAGTTTTTCAGTGGTGTGCAAGCCACAGTGCATGTTTTTCCTCCTTGTTTGCAGCTCTTATGCTTTGGCTGATGTGGTGAGCCTCGAATGCTTTCATTGAAAACAGTCAGGTCAAGAACGTCTGCTGTATTTATGAGTGAGCATGCTTATCTACCCTGCCCATCCGATATGGAATGAAGACCCGATAGGCCATCATCCTTGTTCTTCTGTCATCTGAGTATGGGTGAGGTTGTTTGGGCAAGGTTTAGTTTAGTCAGTCAGCATCCCCAAAGAATAACTCACCATGCAGGCTGTATTGTTGTATCTAACAGTAGTACAACAAAATCATTACTTTGTCTTCAACTCTGGCCCCCGGAGAGTTATTGCTGCCTTCGCTTCTGTAAGGCACTATAGATCGAGGTTGTGCATGAATGGTAAGATACAAATAAGCCTTCCTCGCCTATGCTTGTCGCTTTTGTCGTTTATTAATAAAATGTTTTTAAAATACAATACAAAGTCCTCGACTGGCTGACTTTCGACAGCCTCTCTAGTTACATGAGCTTTTGTTCTCGTGTCCTTGTGTTGAGGGTGTGCCGCGTAGGTGGCAAGCAAACCACCCCCCTTATCGTGGGTTTATCAGTTACCATTACACTAATTGTTGCATGTGTGCCGTAGAACTGTGTAATTTGCATCTGCTGTCACTTTGCCATTCCCCTACCCCTTCTCTTAGCTTATTCCACATGGCAACTGGTACAGCTAATCCGTAAAGAAGACTCCCATTGTTGTGTTGACTGTAGTGACCTCTTTGTGGCCAATGATGGACATGAGTGTTGTCTTGGGTCTGGCCGCATTCGTGCATCGACTACAGTAAAAAAACGGACCGGGGCATGCATCATCTGTTGACCTGTCTGGGGCTTCTATTCACAATACTTTTGTGTGACGACAAAAGCCAGCAGATACAAGCTAATATGTGACTTGATCGTCATCTGAATGTATTGCCGTATACTGTACATGGATGAATATTTACCCCAGTGCTCCACTTCACCCCCCCCCCCTCCTTTTGCTCAACTCCGAGTGAAAGCATTTCAAAATAGACAGCAGCGCTCCTTTTCAGTGGAATTGCCGACATTTTCAAATCGCAGTAAACTGCATCTTGCCTTTCTGTTCCTGTTGCCTTTCATCAAAGCGCCGAGCTGAAAATCACTGCGGCAGCCAAGCAGTGTTCGGCGCACAGCAGACCTGTTGTCATGACATCCATCATCCCGCTCATACGCCACATTGTGACACAAGTCAGACCACCCAGTTTAACATTTTGCGCGCTACATGACTTGCTAGTTTTCATTATCATTAATAATGAAAAAGCCAGTGAACTTGGCACAGACGCCATAAATAAATAAAACCTGATCCCCGAGGAGTCGTTGTGAACAGGTTTTGTCAAAGTGTGCATGTAGGGAGAGCGAGTCGGCCATGGCCGATAATAACAGATTATTCTCATGCACACTCTGCAGCTAATGATAGAGGAATAACAACAAGGTGCCGTTTAATTGGTGTGCTGTTCTGTAATCAGGATGGATGGCTTCATTCAGATGTGATTAGAACCGAGGCGAGGGTGGCGGGGAGGCTCTCGACACCCTCGCTGACCCGATCGTATTGGATTGTTCTTCAGAGAACGTCAGGCGATAAAGATGCTCATCTTTTTTAGTGGGTCATTCATAAAGTCAGAAGAGGTGACAGAGTGCTATGGCACTAATTAGAATCGGCACTCTTAACATTTATATCTGTTTGTTGTCCTGTCCTGAACTTGTACATTACTTTAGGGGGGGCAGCTTTATTTGCACCTAACAGCTGAGCGGATAATTAAAATGTCCAATCGGTTGTAAAGATTTATGAATGATTGTGGTTCTTAAAATCCCATGCTCGCACCGTATCGTATATTATTGAATATTACTTAGTTCATTCTACAAAAACATTGACAATCCTTCCTTCAGAGGCTCACTTAATTTTCCCTACAAAGAACAGAAGGTAACATTCAATTAAAACAAGAACAGAGTAATTTGTTGATGTACTGAAAATAACAAAGTTAGACCAGATGTGCTAAAATTGGATGGGCGTGGAAGCAACCAAGTTTCTTTGCTTCCAATGGGTTGCGTTTGCTGAAAACACAAAAACCGCCAAATAAAGCTTGTCAGACTGTCAACAATTTAGCTTTGCGCCACTGATTTGAAAACCGACCTAGACTTCGCAGCCTGAAAGTTTCGTGTTGGCGTTGAGTAGCAATTTTCGATACCACTGATATCATTTATTTCCCAATCTATAAATATTCCTTGAAATGACATGAATTTTAAATTAATTAATGGTAATTTTCTATTCTTCCAATTTCTAGTTCCTGATAGTAAAATGGCCAAAAAAGTTTGACTGATACTGGTATGGGCCAAAGTTGCAAGTACCAATATCGTGAAATTAGGGTGGTATCGGCAATGATACCGATATCTGGTATTGGTACTCGCCCATCCCTACATACAATCTAGTGGCAGTACATGTGCTGGCCATGTGTACAGAGAGCAGACGTGACTGATGTGTGCATACGGTATGTCAATATCTATCCATTGTTGTCTCCCTCCCTATTCTCACTCGCTCCCGGTTGCCGTAGAGAGCAATGCTCATCTTCTCAGACTGCGCCTTCTTGCGTGTCTTGTCTTAGTCCCCGTTGACCCTCTGAAATGGATTTCAAGTCCTTCTAATCAGGCATTATTCTACAGAGGCTATCCAGAGCTAAAACAACACATCATATAAGTGTGAAGCAGAGAGAAAGAACAATAGAACCAATTGGTGCTGGAACATCATTGTTGATTATAAACAAGGACTGAGTGTTTCAGTCTGCTGGGCTTGGCTGATGTCATAGTGATGTCGTCCTGAACATAATGCAACCATTTCTATTGAATTTAAGTTACATTTTCAACAGAGTGCTACCCCCGCCTCTCGCACAAAGTCAGCTGGAATCGGCTCCAGTTCACACTGGTGAGAACGAGCGGTATAAAAACGTTCAGTACAGTGCAAATGTTATTGCTAAAATAAAGCTACAAACATTTTGGGAGGAGGGGCGCTGCCAATGACAGATGCAGATCAGCAATGTCCTCCTCCGTTGCCGCAGATCTAAATACACCATGTTGGAAAAGCTGGTATTTTTGAAGTGCGGCAATTTGACTTTGAGCACACTGGTTCCTCTCACTTGCTGCTACGTTGCTCATTTTTGCAGCAGAATGTCATTCATGGAAAATGAGGAAAAAATTGACTATCGGAGTAATTATTGCGAGGCAGGAAACTACTTCAGGCTCCTCCATTGTAGCTGAGAGGAGGCATTTCCAAAATTAATAATTCATTATGCCAAAATAATGGCAAATGCCGCCAGCTGTGGCATACTTACTCGACGATATTACTCAGGGCCTCGGTGCAGCATTCATCAAATAGGAGATGATTACAGTATGGGCTGCACTGAAGACATTTCTGCTGATTGCTCATTGGTTTGTGGAAGATTAGCAAAGCAACATCTTGGACGGGGGGGCGAAATAATCACAGTAAAGTGATCAAATGGCGACCTGTCCAGGTTTGCCCCAAAATTAGCTATGATGGGCTCCTGGAGCTCACTCACAATCAAAATGAGGACAATCTGGATGGAAAACGAAAAGATGGCTGGCTGATTGTGTGAATTTGCTTTAACGTGCCAGAGGATGTTGCTTTAGTTTATCCGAAGACATTTCTTTTTCCTTAGAGACAAGCTGTGAGAGTGTGATTGCGTGTTGACAGATAGAGAAACATGCCTGCCTCGTGTCTGATGGGGGCACAGCTCAGTAGCGTCTCGGTGGACATTGTGTCCTGTGAAAGAAGATGACAAATGTCACAAGCTATGATCAGGGGAGGACAAAACTTCCCACCCAATAAACACAAACCATCGTCACAAAGACTTTGATATGGTTGTAGAGCACACTTTTTTATTTTTATTTTACATGCATAAACATGCACACACACGAGATAATGTGTTGACTGGAGGATGTAAAGAAGAACGCCGTTGTAATTGAGGATTGCTGCTCTGGTGTGTTTGTGTATGCTCAGCAGTTTAAGTTGACTTCACAACAGCATAACGTTCATTGTTATTCATAATGCAGTGCATCGGCGCAGGTTTGCAACAAACCCTCCCTTGAGGCAGAGATATCGATTCACTCTGCAGACGCTAACATTAAAGTTGATTTCAAGTTGTCATTTCACATGGTAGCTCCTTTGCAAAATATTATTCTTTCATTTTGGATAGGCTTCTTGTCATGGTTATACAATCTGAATTCAAGCCATGTCGTGCTGCACCTCGAAGTGTTTTTCTTGCTATGTTTTATTTTCTGTGTGCGTTTAAACTTAATAGAAGGAAACAACAACTGGTAATAACCGTGCCTAAACTGCTTCTAAACCGTGTTACTGGTGCACTGGATTGTAATAAGGAGAGCAAGTGTCCGTCGTTGTCATGGCAACCCTGGATCAAACACTTCAGTAGCCTTAATATTGGCCGACCAGCCAGTACAGCTCTCACGTTGTCTGAAGTAGCTTTGGCGCGAACGTCATTGTAACGAGGTGCATGCAAGTGTGTACGAACAAACAAGAAAAAAAAAAAGATGTCAAGCTTTTTACCGGCTTGTGTATATCCAAACAAAATATCGTCCAGCATCTCTTCCCTGGGTAGGAGAGCTTTTTACTCGCTTCCCGACACTTTCCGGCTTCTTTTATAGCCCCGAGCGCTGGGCTCTTGGAGCAGCCGTGATCGATCAAATGCGTGAAATACATAGAAGACAGCTTTGTTTTGGTTGTTTACGTCCACAAGAAATCACCCTGGGCTCACTCCTCTTCTTATCAGTGCATTCCTTGCTTTTGGACTCAAAATTGCAACCTAATGCTGCATGGGCTGGCATTAAGGGGATATATTCACAGCTACTAGACTTCACTAGCAACTTGGGGCTAATCTCCTAGTGGAACCAATGGACATCATTCCAAATCAAAGGCGCTCCTCACATTTGATTTATGGTTTGTTATCATACAGGACAAACTTGTTTTGGACAAGAGTTCCCTTGAATGGGTTTCATTATTTTTCCCGCTAATTTTGTCGGCGAGAGTGAGTGACAGCTTTCTGTGAGAATTGCCTGCCTCCATTCGACATTGCAGCCTTATTGGGATGTGACGGCCTTCCAACTGTTGACTAGTCTATTCATCTGGATGCGGCACTCGAGAAACTCGTGTGTTAAAAAAAATTGTCACTTGCAACAAGTATTTGTGAAAATCATAGAAAAAAACATTTGTATAATTATTTGGAGCACATAAAGTGCTAAAGGACAATAAAGGATAAACAAAGGCAAAACAGATGATGCATGAATGAATGAGGCGGAGTCAATTGTTGGGCTTTGCTGACAATTCAATTACTTTATTGCAACTTTGTTCTCATAACTTATTGCGACTTGTCCTCCTACAGGAGACATTCCTCGCTTCCTGGCCAAGTCACAGAAACTCCCGGAAGCTTAGTGTCTGTTGGCAGCAGAGGAGTCATACCATGTCGCAAGTGGAAGTCCGCTTCCTTAGGGTACAGTAAGCTTTTACTTTTCATCATCACTTGATTGTCCCACAGCCACAAACGCATCCCCCCCCACTGTTATCTTGTTAACCTTTCAAAGTGACCCCCACCCATGCTCAGGCTAATCAGCCTTTGTTGCGGCCACTGCGTCACTGGCGAGGACGCCGCAGTTGGCCGTGCAGTCATATCCGTGTCGTTGCCAGCTGTTCTGAGCATTTTTATGACCCAACAGAGTCAAAGCTGCATCGCTATTTGTGTGTACAGAAAGCAAAGCCTATTAAGCTTGGTCTTAATGAAATATGATGCCCGTATCTACTGTATGTGCCTTCGGCTCTTCTCGCCCATTAGCCCGAGCCGAGCTGCGAGAGTGTCTTGCGGCAAGTGCTGAGATGTAAGCGCAGGCGGCATCAGTAGGACAGACTTAGGGAGGGGGGGGGCTTCAAAAGGCTGAGATAGTTTTCAAAGACGCCTCCCAAGGCTACGTGCTTCGTCATCAAACAGCCAGCGACTAATCCATAACCCACTTTTGGCTCGCGTGCCGTGCCGTGCAACCCACAAATAAATCCCAGTGTATAATAGGAGCTTGTTCTATTTTTAAACAGCAGCGTTCAGAAGTTTCTGACACGTAAGATCACGGGTGGTTCGTTTTTGCAATGTGGCTTGCTATTTGTGGCACGTACCTCACTCGTACGTCTCGCTTCTGTTCGGTAAAATGTTTGTGATTGTTTTCAAGTAAATCCAAGCACATGTCTGGTTTAGGATGTGTGACTACTAGATTGTCATTTGATCGGATTTTTTTTTTTTTTTGAGACTCGTTCAACAAAACATTCAACTGTATATTACATAATGGAAGCATTAAACTTACCAAAAAAGAAAAAGACTTTAAGAACAAAGACTTTGAAAACATTTTATCCTAGATTGCATCACTTACATGAACACACCATAATGCCTGTAAAAAAACTTTTTTTCCAGTATTAACTTTTTAGGGGGCGGGGTGGAGGATGTACCTTTAAATTATGTTACAAGAAAATGTTTCAAAGAGACATTTGGAATTTATATTTAAATAATAATTTCTTTTTATGTACTAAAGTCTCATATACATACATAACAGTGGAAATGGTGGTTTTCATTTATTTTCTTCTAATTTATTGTCTGTCCTCAGTACAACATTTCAACATGTTTCATCTGTGTTAGTTTTGGCCTTTTCAAGAAAATCTACTTCCCATGAATCCACATTCTGGATGTGATATCTCACTTTTTGGAGGAAAGTTTAGGATTTTAATCTGTGTATACTACTCTTAGATTTCCACCCTGTTCAGCTGAATTATCATGAAAAAAAATATCAGCTAGTTGTTTCTTATGATCCATCTCCAATATGGCAAAGTAGCCCCCATAAATTTAATTTGGTAAATATTAAAACTTCACATATTAAACTTGACCTAAAAAATATACATTATGTAATCTTGCATCAGAGGGGAACAAATTACCAAGAGAACAAAGTCCCAGCCCAGTTATCTTTTTTTTTTTTCCTCCACATTTATGATTTCAGATGTTCTGTTTCATCACTACAGCCCATGGGTATTTTTTCTCTAGTGCAAATTTCAGTTTTAGAGTGAGAAAAACCTAAGCTTGCAATTTGTGCTATGCCAGCAATATTGCGCATACATGGAATCTCACGTCACGTGTGGCAAAGGTCCTGTGTCGTATTTGAATGTGGAATGTTTGCATTTCTTCAGTTGGATGTCTGTGGGCAGTTTCTCACATAACTTAGTCTTACCTTTCTACATTATCTAAACAGAAAGACAACCTTGAAGAAATTAGTACAATGCCAATTGAAACGGGCAGTGTGAAAAGTGCTTGTGGATTCTTTTTTTTTTTTTTTTTTATAGTCAATGCAGGATAGTTGCAGACATTGTTTATCAATTTCAGACAGGCCCCTGCTGTTACCTTAGCCCTGACAGTCTTGGTTGCAAACGTGAGAATGGAGCAGAGCCTTAACGCGGCAACATCGGCGCGCTGTTCGGAGTTGATGCAATCTCGTGGGGCCGCCTATCACGTTCATTGCTTGCGGTGCAGCTGCAAAAGTGAAATAGTCGAATAACGTTTCCCATAGGGCTGACTTAAATCTTTACCTCTGTTCTTTGCTTGTCTGTGCTCCCACGCTGTATCACTTAGCTGTTTTTTTTTCCCCCCCGGCCAACCTTTTGCCTCGCTTGTATCCTTGCAGTTGCATTTAGTGAGCAATTGTGCTGCACGAGCAACGTCGTAGCTTCACCGCGCTGAATCATTTTCTACACCCAAGTGTGATTATTTTGGTGCCAAGTTTGCCAGCGTAATTGGTGAGCTCACCGATTCTGCTGATGTTAAACCAAGCGAAAAGTTTGGATTATTTTCAAACTAAAAATTTGATCCATCATTTATGGCCTCACCTAGGGAGCTAAAACTAAACATGTCAAACAAAGTCCAGATTGATCCTCTTTTCTCCCTGCCATGAGCATGAAGCAATCAGCACGCTTGATGCAATCTCCACCGACCGCAGCACATCACGAATAAGCGGCTTCTTTGCATTTGACGACCGCTTTCCAAAGAAAACGCATAAATCCCGCAACCGTAAGCTTTTCCAAAGAAAGAAAAACCATGCCGGTGCAGGCGAAACGTTATTAGCTAAGGTTATTGTGTTGACCCGGTGCCGGTAGCCCCGAAAGCACTGCAAGATTAACGTCAAAGACAATTACCTGTTAATCTAGTACGGGCATAGTGCCAATGCGTAGTAGCCTACAGTTTATTTGATGGATAATTCCATATCGGTACTCGGTTGAAATGTTTTAAAGTTTTTTTTTTTTTTCTTTTTAATAATACCCTAACTTGATATTAGAATGCATTTTGTCCTTCAGACCGGGAAACTCCAAAATTGTCATCTTGCGAAACAAATGAAAATGATCCTTCCAACATGCCCAAACATCCCCCCCCGATCTATATTTATTCTCACAGAGCTCTCCTTGCATCTTCTTTTGTTTTTCTTTCACACCAATTTAACGTTTTCAGTCTGATATCTCAATCAAAAATACCTGTGACATGATAAACAACTAAATAGCATGGGATTGACAGAGATAAAGGTGAGGTGGGGTGTAAATCTCTCAGCAAGAATTTACATTCACCCCTGAAAGTCCCTGTGGTAGCACTAAAAGGTCATGAAGCCGCAAATATCGAGCTGCCCTGTTTATGTGTTCCGGGTTTCTGATTTTGCGCCTGGCCATTAGTTTAGAATCTAAACAAAGAGCTCCTTGTGAATAATTCACATGCTTTATGATGCTCATTATGGAGAATGACTGGATCACAATCTTTGATTATCTTCAGCGGACCCAGGAATCTTATAGAAATGCAAATTTGAATTATTCAGTTTTACTATGAAGCTGTGGTAAGGCATGAAGAGTGTGGTTTGGAGTTGGCCCCCCTCCCGCTTCCAACAAAACACGATGCACCAGTGCACATGGTGGTGCATAAGCTTGATTGGCCTCCAGAGTCCTGACCTCAACCCAATAGAACACGTTTGGGATGACTTGAGCATTGTTGTTCTATCCAACAATGTATCAAAAATGTTAAGGGGGACATTTTTTTAAACAAATACAAATATATCATCGAGTGGTTGCACAAAATAAAATCTGAATCCAGACACGTTTTTTGTTAGATTAATAGTCCACTTAAAAAACACTTCTGGATTTAAAACGTTTTTATTTTGTGCAACCATTTGACCAAATGAAATGTAATTTCAGGATATTTTTTCCATGTTTTATAATACTGTCAACTGTATTGTGTTCAGCTTTCCACATTCCACCATATTGTCATAGTTCATAGCCTTGATGTTTTCTGGGTTGTATACGTTTTTTCTCTTTTTGTGTTTACTGTTTGTTACCGCACGTAGTAACACACACTGTTGTGTGGATGAAACACAAAGGCAAAGATAAAAGACCTTTCAGCTTTGTTTGAATCAGAATTCTTTATTCTTCCTTTTTAATTTACTGCTGTCTGTAATGTTTTGACTCCTCCAGATAGGAACTTGCAAACATTTTAACAGACCAGTAAAAAAGCGTGTGTGGTGTCGTTAAAAGCCTGCAGTTGTCTTTTCAGCTTGTGTTTTATCATTTGTTCCCAGTTAATTACAGGGCCTGCTGGAACGCACAGTTTTGACTCCAGAGTAAAAGTGGTCGTGTGGCTCATAAGAACTTGCTTTGGCTTAGTAAAACACAAGAATGTGTGTGTGTCTCTCTCTCTCTCGCTCTCGCTCTCGCTCTCTCTCTCTCTCTCTCTCTCTCTCTCTCTCTCTCTGTGCCCTTCCCTTCCCTATGCTGAGTTGCGTTTCTAAACCTTTGGCCGAGAGACAAAGGCAGGGGTGTGTATATTTCCTGTCTGCTCTTCCTGTGACTCCATTGTTTTGCATGTGGAATGCTGCGGTGCAGCTAATCGCTTTTTGAAGGCTCGAGGTGTCCCAATATAATGATGCTCGGGAAACATTTATTATAATTGCTGGATTCGTTTAGATTTTATGGCTCGGTTGAAACAATCGTGCTTGTAAAAGGGCACTTAGGTAAATATTGTGAGTCACCTATAAAAAAGAAGTTGTATAATACAGGATAATCATGTTTGATGCTTTTTTTATGGTTCTAAATGGGCAAAAATGCAAATTATACCACAAACCAACCTTGCCTTACTGAGTGATACTCATGAAAGTTTGGAACATTCAGAGAAATTCTTAAACAAAATAGATATAACAATAATAAAAGATTAAAAAAAAATACAATCCTAAATTGTTTGCTATTGTAATTGCCTTTGAAAAGCAAAATGTTAAGTTCAGAGTACATCATTTTCGCCAAAATAATAGAGATCACACTCTCAGTCCCAGACATTTGCGTTCATGTTGCAGAAAGCCGAGGCCGTCGCGTTTTGATTTCATATCGGTGTGTGAGGTGTGCACAGCCGCAGCCGCGGATATAAATGTCATCGTATTTTCTAGTTTTTCATCTCGTAATGCTGTTGACCAATGTATTTGTTGTGCTCGTGAGAAGAACTGTGAGGGGGGGTGGTCAGGACGCCAGCGACTTATATGCCATGTTTCAATCATAGCGGATGCTAACGTGCTGATGCTCTCTGCTCTCAGACGTGTTGTGGCTAGACTGTTGTGCTGTGCAGGAGAGCGGATGGATGGATGGACGGATATAATAAAAAATAAATATCAAATTATTCACAAACTCAAGCCATAATTAATGTTACCTTTAACCTGTGCATCTCACTCGAAAAAAAATATATTAAAGAGACAAAGCAAACATAAACAACTGACATAATGTGGTTGTATAAGTGTACACCCCCCTACTTAAGTAGCTGTATTCAGAATTAACCATTCAAATTTGAATGTTAAATTGGAGTTAGCACATACCTGTCACCATTTTAAGTGTATCCAGTTACTTGGTTTCGGTAAGTACTCAAAAGTACTCTCACTGGAAAAATGTGGTCTCAAGTAACCCTAATTGCGTGCGTGCGCGTGTGTGTGTGTGTGCGTGTGTGTGTGTGTGTGTGTGTGTGTGCGTGTGTGTGTGTGTGTGTGTGTGTGTGTGTGTGTGTGTGTGTGAGAGAGTAAGACAGAGAGATTTTTGATTGCAATGAACAAGCTTACAAGAGCACATCAGTCAAGGGAATCTTGCATGATGTATGATGCGGTCAAGGGTTAGGGTTAGGGTTAGTCCATTCCCCAATCTTGTATTTGCACTCATGCCAAGGCCCAGGTTGATGCTTGTTTCTGTGGCAGTTGGGCACTTGCAATATAGCTACCTTTGGTAAATTCCTCCCTCCAGCAGTTATGTAAGTCACGTAATGCCTGGCGGCAGAGCACAGGTGTTACATTTCCACACAAAATCATGTGTGACATTAGTGTGAACCTTGAGCTTGTTACAAGCTCTGCCCAGCCATCCTTGGGAAACATGTCCTTTCTCTCTCGACCTGCGTTTTGCTTTCACTCCGTTATGCGATGACACTTTGCCGAGTAAATTAGATATAGCTAGAGATTAGCGATACAGTGTGACTCGCGCATAGCTTATCCTTTCATCAACTCCCTGCCCCAGTAATATCAGGCGAACAGGCCTCGGAGCTCTTCAAGTCTTAACTCCCTGTCTGATAGGGTGCATTTGCAATTCCGCAGCTCCGCATCAGTTCGCAGATCAAGCCAGGGGGGTGATGAGGGGCTGCTTTTCGGCGAGCTCAGAGGTGATGGAGCAAGGACTTAGTGCACATTTCTCTACGAAGACAAAATAACTGGGGAGTATGATAGCTTGTTCTCAGCTGATTTATACCACTCAAGTAGGGGATTTTGGCCGGTGAGATATTAACCAGACAATAGCGCGGGTTTAATCCACTTGTGTGTGTGTGTTGGGAGAGGGTGGGGGGGGGGGGGGGGGGGGGGGGGGTTCATGGGAAAGTTTAGCCCCTCTAAGGTGTCCCAGGAGGCAAACAGTTCATTCAACATCCACTATTCTTCTGTACTGTGTACCATCAGCATGTTTTAAACTAATGAAGACACTATTCTTGCTTTTGACATTTTCATGTTTTAATCTGTTGGGGTTTTTTTACTAGGTTTTTTTTTTTTATTATTATTATTAGAGTTTCATAATGGCTTGTGCATTTCAATGTTGAGTGCAAAGTTTATCTGCCCAGCTGTCCACCACTCTCAGGCTGCTGTTTCACTTGAATGCCCTGATCCTCCCCCACCCCGAGCCCTGCCCGCCTTCAATGCCAGAGTGGCACTTAATAGAAGAAAGTAAAATAGTGTTAATCCACTTTACATTATCCCTTAATGAGTGTGCTAACAAGAGGAAGGCGATGGTGTGACAGTGTAAGCGATCACAGGTAATCTGTTGAAAAGTGGCAACCATAATGACAAATGATACACACTCAGAAGGCCTTTGTGCCAATGTTGTCTTCCAGCCTTATTCTCAGAGTTCCTTTAAACCTTGCGAGGATGTTGTCATCAGAAACCCTGTTGACATTTGTGACTGGCAGAACAGAACCTTGTCAGATTGTTTTTATTCCGATACCTGGGCGTTTCCAATCCTTTGAAAATTGCGACCAGTGGAAATATGACAATAATGCTAGATTGGTGCTTACTTGATGTGGAAGACTACTAATACAACTACAGCCTGTGAGAGAGCGTGCAAGTGGGCTTGCATGTATGCATGTGTGTGTGTGTGTGTGTGTGTGTAGGAGTGAATGAATTGTGTGTGTTGGCTTCTCTTCACCAAAAAGTCTTATCTTCTGCAATCAAGTCTCAGTGTGGGCCAAGATATGGTTCTTTCGCTATGTGACAGTTAGTAGCTATGAGACAGCTCTTTGTTTGGGCCTCTTTGAATGTCTCGTCTTTTTTCTCATGTTCCACGGCTCGAGGCCAAATCGAGAACAGTAGAAGCCTTCGCGCTGTGCCCTCTATGCATCAAGGTTCAAAGTTGCAGCATAACATTTTTATAAAAAAAGAAAAAACAACACAAAGACTGTTGTCGCATTTAATCTCAATGGAGGTTTACTATTTTACACGTTAACTCAAAAGTTTTTGCAAATCAGTATTTTGGACAAATGTACCAGGACCATTAGTCTTTGTATCTACGGAGAGCAGTTGTAGTAACAATAAAAAAAAAAAATAAAAAAAAATGGGGGAACTTAGTCGTGATCACGTTAATTTACAGTCTGCAAACTGAAAGTGACGATCACGTTCCCAAACAATAACTCTGCAGAGGGGATGCACTGCCACCTTGTGGAATCTCACAGCACAACATTCAATTAAAAATAATCCCAGCAATGTGAAAAAGACCTTTGCGACTTTTGTGTGATTAAGTAAGGGCTGTATAAATAGATTTGACTTGACTTGATAAAAAGTATAAAAACTGCAAGAATGATGCGCTTGTCTCAATTTACTCACATTTACACATTAGAGTGAAATCTGGGCCAGTTGAATAGAACACAAAATTGATTGCTGGAAACCACATGGCTGTACCCTCTTCCAATTTGTGATTCCACAAGTTGTGCATTATTTAGTTGTTGCATTATTGTGCCTCTCTAACATCGATAAACAATACATTTGCAGTGAATAGATCATTTTCATCGAAATGAAGTCATATTTTCCGCCCCACCTCTGATAATGACTCCAACCAAGGCACCCCGTTGAGGAATCACTGCGCTAGGCACAAGTCTCCCGAGGGTGAGATAGGCCCCCCTACAAAGCAGCATGGGAGTAGGCGAGATGTACAAGTCAGGCTATTCCAGCAGGAGTCTTGTTCATATAGACCAAACAGCGCAGCGTGTCTTGTCTCGGCTTGATAGGAACGATTCCGGAGAACGGCCTGACCCGAAGCAAGAAAAAAAAAAACATAGTTGTTCTGCTTTGAGGTGTCAGATTGTACAGAGCTTGTTCTTTGGGGCCAATCAGATGTGTTAAATCAATTCAAAGGAGTCTGGCTGCCACTTTTGTATAACATCCTGTTCAGGGTCACTCACTGTTCTTGGTGACTTTGGGCAAAATGTAGAATATATCACGCACTGGCCTGCAGTCAATCACAGGGCGATGAACTGTAAACAATGCACTGAGTGGGAAGTTATATAACGCCAGCTGCACAAAAATTATGCAAACTACTGTAACGCTAAGATCCTTTTCCCTCATTATGAATGAGTTTTAAAAGCATTCATGAATTTGTAGTATTTCAGTAGTAAACTCAAAAAAATGGAATTAAGAATAATGTATCTTTGAAATTAGACGGGATTGAAATTCAAAGGGTAACAAACGCCATCTTTAGCTATCATGATTGACGAATATATTACCTGAAAGTCCCTAGCGAAAGCTACAGTAGTATTGCATAAAATAAAATATATGTTCAACAAATATCCGCTGTTAACATTTTATATCATATTGATTGTTCGATATATACGTGCTTGACCGACCATGTAGTTGCGATAGAGAGCCCTCTAATGTCTTTATAAAATATAAGCTAGTGAAACCCCATAATTCAATATATGTTAAAAAACAAATGCTGTAGGCTAACAAAAATATCTTACCTAAAAATATTCAAATCAAGTTTGAAAACATACAATGCAACTACAATCGGAAATGCACCAAAATAGTTCAAATGCAAAGATTTAGAGCCAAAATGATGGAAAGTAGCAGTGTGAAGTTATTGAACGACTCACAAACATGCAAACAGTCAAGTAAACTATATTTAACTATGATACTGTGATAGGTGAAATTATTTGTTGTAAAAAGGGGCAGAAAACGTAAGCTTTATTTTCCCTCTGCGCCTTTTGATTCGAAGTTTTATTTTGTAAAATGTTGACTTTTTCCTTTCATAAGATCAGTAAGAACACACAGGTGCAGCAGGCAGCCGTTTTATTTTAAAAAAATTAATTTATTATTATTATTATTAGTAGTAGTAGTAGTAGTAGTAGTAGTAGTGGTAGTATTGATGTTGTTGTTAATATTAATATTAATAATAATAATAAATATTATTATTATATTATTATGTTGTTATGTTTTTTTTTTCATTTTGCCATTGCAGTTTACTTGTAGTTCCCGATGGTTATTTTTCAATTCCATCCTCCTAAAAAAAATGCCTGCTGCGTTTCTCTTGATTCCAAAACATACACACCACTGAACTAGAAAACAATGTGTAAATAATATATTAACTGCTATTACTTTTCACATTGCTTTTTAACCTTCAGGCGACTCAAAGTACTTTTTACATTGTCGTCTCACTCAGCGTAAGCAGCATGTTGTGACAAGACTGAATTGGAGGCAAAGGTCAGACCTACAACATTTCAGCTGGCGAGACTGCCCATGTGGACTTCTTTAATAATACCTTCTTGAGCCAAATTTCAATGAAACAGATGTTGGAAGCGAAATATTTTGCAGTTTAGCGGTCTGCGCAAGTGCCTATGTATTTCTCGCGTGTGGTACATACACTCGTTGAGACTCAGTGTATTTGATGCTGCACAAACAGATGTGACGGCTCATATCTTATGCGGCCGCGAGCATATGGTGAGTGAGGAGGGAACACATAAGGCCAAAGTACCTGGATGAGATGATGAATTCAACCCTGCAAGTGTATTCTGTACTTGTGTGCACGCCTGCGGATGCCTCGGAGCTTGAACTCTTGTGTTGAAATGTGTTTCCGTTAAAGCGTGAATCTACGGCTCTTTGTCGATTTGAAACAGCGTTTTCGCTCCCCGCTCCTGTGTGTGTGCTCCGACTGCTAACTCATTGAGCTCACGGTGTCGTGTGTGGGCCCCTCCCCACCTACAGACTACGACACGGCCTTGCTGGCTGGACAGCAACATGCAACGTTTAACTGACATGACAAGTGACAATACCAAAAAACTGCATTTAAGCATTTGGCAAAATTTACTTCACCAATTACATTTATCAAAACGTTTTTCCATTTTTTTTTTAATCAAAGATACGAGTAAAAGACTTTATACAGCAAACTAGGTGAGAGATAGAATTAAGCAAACTAATTATTGAACTTTACTTTACCCTCCATTGCTTCCGGAGGATCATCAATTCTCCACAATTGACAGAATTGGTTTGTATTAATTTTTATCATTTGTTTCTTTGCACATAGACAACAAAAAATAATACAATTGCCATAAACATTTGCGAAATAATTGGAATAATAAACAAAAAAGCATCAAATAAAATAAGAGGCAATATTTCACTGAAGATTATTCTGTGCACGTGTACAAGCTGCTACCAAGAAGTAGAAATATTCGTTTGGGGGCTCATACATTGTGTGAGATAATTGGATTTGTATCAGGCTTGCATTGACACTCGTAATTGCACTGACACTGGTACTTGACATTTTACCCCGCCCTTGAGGCCAATAGGAATATCCAGGTCAGAAACAACAGTGTGACTTTACGGATTCCATAATGGAAACGCCTCCTTTGTCATTTTTTTTTTAGTTCACCTAACAGTAAAACAATTTCTAACCTTTCAGCCTTGTGGCAATGTATCTAAAACCCGAGACAGAGGAGGTAATGAATATAGAATAGACAATGAATGTGAATAAATTTGTTGTTTTTTTTACTCACTGATCATTGATTCGTAAATCGTAAAGCATAAAAATTACATAACAAAGTCATACTTTGATTTTCTCATTTCAATTCAGTTGAGCAAAATGACAACTTGGAATCCAAGTATCGTTTGCTCCATTCTTGTAACCCTTTGTTCATCCCGAGCAACAACAATGTTATATTGATGCTGCGAGAAAAAAAAAACAATGTGATGCATCACAACGTCAATATTTCATCCCCTGCCTATTTTTTACACCGGGCGCCATAGTGACTTTAAGTGCACAGATAGTTTCAACGTAATCTCCCGACAAATAGCTCAGAGATGTCTTTTGTTTAATAGTGTTATCCAAGGTGTGTTGATGCATTCATTGTTGGTCTCAAACGGCTCTGAAATCTATTCAAACAGCACTTGCATGCAGATGTGCGTTGAGATGTGCACGCGCAGCTCATCAGAGCATGTCAGAGCTGGAGGGATCAACACTCTTGCTTGATAATTAGAAGGAGTGCAAGCGGCGTAATTGCGCTGCGGTGACATACGTGTACAATTAGCCTCTACACAGGTTCATTGAGGAAACAGCGACGGTCTGACAACACGAGTCGTCTTGGTTTTAATACTCGACAACACTGACAAAGCAGAACACGTGCATCCTGCTCAGACTGCATGTGTGTGTACGTGGAACTGCTCCTATGAAGATGTTTGCCAGCCTACTGGTGTCAAAACTACCATTTAAATATTGACATTTTTGAACTTCTAGTGTTGTTATACCTTGTACGAGATACATCTCTGTTATGTTGCCTTAGCTAAATTCAAAATTTCCATGAGCTGTTAACTTGCTTTTTTTCCCCCACAAGTTATCATTTTTTTTAATTATGTATCATGAACCGTATCAATGGAGCTTCCTCACGTCTGTCCTGAATGGTTTACACAGCCTTGTCTGTTTTGAATGACACTACAGAGAAAGTGCATCAATTTGAGAGCTGAAATAGATGAGGAGGGGCGGGTGCAGTCTGCGGGGAGACGAGAAATGGCAAAAGGGAAAGGAGAACAGAGCGAGAAGTGAAAACAAAATGGGATGGTGAGCGGAGAGAAGGCATGATAATGAGCCCTACCTCTGACACATCCTCCTGTTTCTATGGAGACCGAGGAACCAATCCCGTGGCCTTGAAGAGGACTGTACTACTGAGAGGATGGGAGAGGGTGGAGAGGGGCGTTACGCTGATGCGTGCAGAGGCAACGCATCTTCCTGTAGTTGGCCCGCAGCTTTGCAAGAAGTTGCCCCCCCCACCTACCCCAACCCACCACCACCCCGGGGACATCCAACATCATCAGGACCATGACAGTCCACAACACACTCCTCCTACGCCAGCATCACTAGATCCCTACCCCGCACACCTCTCCCCCACCCCCAGACAGCTTCTTGGATGCTCCTCGTTACATCACACACCCATCTCCCTGGCAGTCTGTGTTTGTGACCGGACGAGCGAGGGAGAGCGAACGTGAGTGAGCCCCCGTGTGCGCACGCCGTCCCGCAGTTGAGTCCCATTGACCAGTACACAGGCAGGATGGACAAACCGAGCGTGTGGCGAGCCGTGGTGAGCAGCACGGATCCCCGGCGAATGAGAGACCCCGCAGCCCACCCCAGCAGACCGGGCTCCGCCATCGGGTACCGGCTGTATGACATGTGAGTAGCGTATTCAGGCGTGGTGTGCCGCTCATTCATGGAGACACCAGCAGGGCCGGTTGAGACGGAAGCCGTCATTTGTGTGTAGTGTCTGTGCTGAGTCACGTATGGTGTCCAGACCTCCTCCTGTCCTCTCGTGTTCCCTCTTCGTGCTTGGTAAACAATGTTGCTTTTACCAGGGAGGGGCAGTGAGGTGGAACGTAAGCGAGAAGGAAAGATTGACGAATAATAGATGGCGCACGTGGTGACATTCATATTTTTTGTTAGCGTGACAGCTGTGATGAGAGTATGAAGGCGATTGTTGCTGGAGTGTCGGGTTGCTGCGGAAATTTAGTCATTTATCGGTGGATGCTCCTTTGCACCTATTTGTGTGTGTGTTGCATCGCTACCATGATCAGCTCATGGCCCGAGGACAATTGATGATTCATTACATGTAGCATACAATACAGTAAGTATTAATAAGTGAATTGATTCGATTCAGTGTAGTGAGCTTCACCACTGTCAACGCTGTGTGAGCAAATAGTTTGTGAACAATCTTCCGTGACCTAAAATGGCAAAGTATTTGGATTTGAATCATCTATGGTCCATAATATGATGCGATAAAAGCAACGTTGAATGCCCATGACCTTTGATCCCTCAGACTGTAAAAACCAACACCATTGTGGACAACTGTCTGTATATCAAATGCAAATTAAAACCTCAAAACGCCGCCAGCTTCTCCGGGCCCAGGCTCCTCGAAGATAGGGTAACAAAGTGTGCTGTGGTCTGACGAGTCCAGATTTCAAATTCATCCATTCATCTTCCAAACCACTTTTATGCTGTCACAAAAGCAAACATTTGTCCCTGCTTACCCCAGCAAGCCACGTTCGGCTTCCACGAACTGTTCATATTAGCCTCATGTTTACACTCATACTGACTAGCTTGTGAATCCTGTGGTGCTACATCACCCTTCCATGTCACAATCTACAATTAATAGCATATATATGTCAATTAGTCATCTAAATGAAAATGAGACCTTCGCGGCTCTCCACTGAGTCCTTCACAGTTAATGTCGTTTGCTCCCGTGTTTCCATGCATGCCGTCAAGTTCCCTCTGTCTCGGTCATTAGACTTTCATTGCATGCGAATATATACTTCATCAAAGCATGACAGAACAAGTTTGCATTTTCTCCTACAGTCGGATACGTTTGTTATTAGCATAACTCGGAAACGACTCTGACCCTGGTGGAGGTCAGCGCTCTCTGAAATGTTCTTGGTTGGATTGATCCCAGCTTCTAAGAGTAACATGTCCAGGCAGAGTACAGCAATGTTCAAATTCACGACTTTGTATAATATCTCCTTTTGTTAAAGGGCAAGCGACATATGCTGCTAATGTGTTGGTTTCGCTTCCAGTCAAACAGGCTTCGCAGTCCTTCTATAATGAGCAACATAAGAGGAGTCCGGTCTTTTCTAAATGGCCTTTCATGTTTGCTAGCCTGCTCCTGTGAAATTCTAATGGTGAGCCTGCAACGCTGGGAGGCGAAGAGCAGAAGTTTGGGGCTTAGTTGAAGGCTGTCTGCTTTTTAGCATGCTTCACTGGTCCATCCTTAAGGGAGGCAGATGTTTCGTTAGGGTGAAAATATGATGCCCTGCGAGTATATTTAGCAACGCCAATGTGTCGGATTTGTTTTGTTGCAAATGGATACTGGGTGTGCAAGTTGGGGTGTACAAAATAATGACACCTACACCAATCAGTTTGGATATTTTTAAAATAGATGGGATGGAACTTATATCAAATTATGAGGCCATAGCTTGGTGATAATCAAACCGACTTGAGGAATACTGTTAAGTGTTTTGGTCTTTTAAACCATGTTGGTCAGCGCAAATTGCAAATGTGCATTTATTTTTTTATGTTAAGGAACTGACTGAAATTAATTTTATGACATATTTGCTCCTGGAGTTCCAGTTAACAGAATATTAGAGTGCCCTTGCTGGCCCACCAGTCATGTTCCTTCACATTATATGGCCCTCCATCAACATGATTTTGAACATCTTATTTGAAGGTCATTTAGCTAAATGTGTTGGGATTGTGTTGCAAAGTTGGCTTGGTTTGATTTCCCTGTAAATTTCGGAGCCTCAAGAAGGGCAAAGCTTAGCATTTGGAATAACAGCATGACGAGTCGACTGTCATGACTGTGACATTGCCGTCAAGGAGGTTCAATCTTGGCGTGCTGATTGCTAGCTTCAAAGGGACATTACTTTTGGTCCTCACTGTGCCAACTGAGCTTCATTGACATTCTTAGGTTGTCTTCATGTCATGAAGCTGCTCCAACAGGAATTCCCATTTCTCGTGATTAGCTGAGAACATCTTAATGCGCTACTCCTGCTCCAATGACGCCAGCGCTGATGAAATAGCGAGTGCGTCACCACAGCTGACAGAACATTCGCCTTTTCGGAGTCTTTACAGAGGACGCACTGAGCATATTCGCTGCGAGCAAACCTCCACAGCGCTTTAGTGCAATGTCTACATTGTTGGCACATGGGCTGGCACAGAGCCGGCTGTCAGCACACATGGCATCAGTGGATGTGTGCAAAATGCTGCAGAGATGGAATTTAGTGACTCATTTGCCCAAGCACAGAAACATACTGTGTGTACGTGTAGTCCTGTCATCATCTAACCCTTGGAGTCCCGCCCCCCGCTCGTCTGGCAATTGCTGTGACAGTTTGCTGCCAAACGTTACGACAGCTGACATTGCAGTTGACAATATTATTATTAAGTGTAGAAATTACAGGTTTGGTCTATGAATTTATATTGATGAAAGAATGTGAGGATGTGGAATTAGTCACCCTGGATTTGAATGTCGTGAGCAGTGTTTTAAAATCAAGTTGTTAATGTCACTGAAATGTAAATGTAAAATCTGTTGTTTTTTTTGTTTTGTCACCAATTAGCTGCTTAATTTCTTTGCACATTTTAATCTCCTTTTGATTGCTCGGAAAGGTGGATTGAAGGCTTCAAGGGTGATCTACAGTACGTTGATGGCTTTGCATCTTCATTAATTGCGATCTTTTTAGTTTCGACAATGGATCAATTAATCCCAATCACTAGAATTTAACACTCCTTTTTACTATTATTACTCAGAGCTAATTTGTTTTTATGTACTTTGAAAAAATAGCAGCCATTAAACCGCCAGTATTTAACCTGAAAAGCTCAAACAGAAAAAAAAACCCCAAAAAAACTGTGGAACTTTTGTGTTTTCTCTATACCGCTCATCGTATTGAGGGTTGCGAGGACGTAATCCTTCCCATCCCACCGGGCCATTGTGCTGCCCTCAGTAAGCAGGTTAGAGAGGATCACAGAGGGCCCTGGAGGCTTTCTGTTGCGATGTAAAGCTAGCGTCACTCAATCCAGCAAGGTGTGCTTTGTCCTCCATACTAACGGGACATTATTATTTTTCTTTTGTAGTAATAGGAAAATGAAGCTTCATATTTGCTTCAAGAATCAATTGTATTTTTTTTGTTCATATTTTTTACATCAACAGCTAGATATTTGCTGTGTTTTGCCGAGTGTCAGCCACCGAGTTTTTAAGTCATGTTCAAAGACGATCAAGCCGGCTGGATGTGCTGCTGCTGCACTCACGGGTGCACGTCTCAGTGAGTTAAAGTTTCCTCGGGGGACCTGCTAGTGCTGATGCATCAGAGGCTTGAAACAGACCATAATAAGGCGCTGCCTTTGCCAACAGCAGATCCACAGAGGAGAGCATCAGAAACAGATGCACCTCCAGAACATTCTGTTCCTCTGGCAGAAGACTCAGATATGTTTATCTGCACGGATGTCGTCTCACATGCAGTACGACGACACAAGTTATCGTCTACGTATGATGGTTGCATAATTTTTTGTACTGGCAGTTCTGTCTGCGCGTGCTGAATTTATTTCACAGCAGAACTGCGACGTGAAGAAAAAGATAGTGATGTGTTGATAAAGCTCCGTGTTACCGACGGTCCTTGACGGGGATCACGTCACTCTCCCTCAGTTGTATTGCTCAGCCCTAAATAAAAGAAAATACTTCACGACATAGTGCCCACCTTAACCCAGCCAGAGAAATGTTATTATCCGCTTTATACTTTCAACTCAGCTTGCATGCGGTTTTGATTTTATACAAAGCCTAAAGTTTATTCTAGATATAATTCACCTCTGCATCCTTATTCCACCCACCATCTTTGCCAGTTTGTCTCCCCCCACCCTCCCTTCACCCACCTTCTGCGTGCCTGCTCTCAAGCTGGCGGCTAAACAGCTGTACTCGACCATGTGGGTGACGTGTTAGTATGTAAAATGGAGCACTACCTTCCGTGCAGGATTATCTTCCCACTGCTCCTCTCTGGAAGGACATAAAATTTTATGATCTACCCACTAGTATAAATTGCATACTACTCCACACATCTTAATTTAGCTGGCAATCCTATACTATAGTTATAAATGGGAAAACATGCAAATACTTGAGATATTTGACTGAATCACCAAACAAAATCCTTATGTTGTATATATACTGTGAATGATTATTATTAATATTTTTTTAAACAAACGGGAATGTGACGTGTAAAACAAAAAAGGTTTCATTCTGCCGAATTAACCCATCCTGTCCTGGCTGGGTGTAGACGATATCCCAATACGCCACTAGGGGAAGCACTTTTCCATGGCATTCTTTCAGATGTGTGCTTCACCCGGGCTCAATAATAAGTTCATGCGTAAAATGGTTTATTCTCTCTCTGTGTGTATGTGTGTCACCTCCATGAGCTTTAACGTTATTGTTGTGGGGGGATTTGTGTGACCCAATGATCCTAGGAGCAAAATTTTCTGAGCTACTTTGCGGTTCGTTTATCGCGGCTTCACTGCATCGCGGATTTTTTCCAGTTATAAGAGTTCTAAAAACATATTTGCAGTGTTGTACTTTGTTATAAAATAAGTTATTATAATAAAAGACTTCTGAAAACATATTTACAGTATTGTACCTTGTTATAAAAAAATTATAATAATAAAAGAGTCCTAAAATCATATTTACAGTACATATACCTTAGCTACATCTACAAAATGTGCATAGCGCTGCTATGGTAACTTGTGACCACTAGAAGTCCCTGTTTAACCAAGGTTAACAACAGAACATCACATCTACATATGTTACACACACACGTGCACACGCACACACACACACGTATAATATTCATATTTTCAATATTCATACTGTATGCTATTTATACTATTAATGTATTATTTACATTCTTTGAAACTATTATTTAATGTTCTAATAATAACGTGCATTTAAATTAAAGTTTCATATACATTTATTGACACACAAAAAATGAACAGATTAGAGGGTGACCTACTTTGCGGATTTCACTTATCACGGGGTGGTTTTGGAACCAATTATCCGCGATAAACGAGGGATTACTGTATTGTACATGTGTCTCTATGTATTGATAAATGGTTGTTTCGCTCTCATTTGTTCTTTTGCAAACTGATTCAGCAAGCCTTGTAGTTAATTAATATGAGTAGTCACGTTGAATCCCGTTATAATCTCCTTGCTATGCCATAAACATTCCCATGCTTTTCGCCGACCCTCGTTGCCTTATCAAATTGGCAGTGCACAACCTGAGTACTCCTTGAGACCTCGCAATGGCAAGATGATTCTTTGCAGCTGGCCATTTTCTACTAAAGTGTTTATGGAGTGCACATCACTCGGGGAAGGTCATGGCGAGATGCTTTAGGGCAGTTTATCAGTGATTGACTGGGTCAATCCCGGGGAGGCGCTGCAATGCTCAATATCAGCCATGTCAGAGTGCTGCAGTTTAATGCTGCAGCCGTAGCATTGAGACAATACGAGTCTGTCAAACCGCTCATTTATTACAATGACTGCAGGGCCAAAGCTTTTTTTATGGCCGTTAGATTTGTGGTACATTTTAGGCTTTTATTGATTAGCACAACATAAAACTGGACTGATTTTATTTTATCATACCTTCAGATGCTTATTATGGTCAACAGAGTGACTTGATAGAACTTTTCTATCCTTATCTGATTTCTCAACCGCTTTCTACAAAGCAGCAATGTTTGATTCAATTTAGTATATTATTATTATTATTATTATTATTATTAAATCATAATCCTGTTAACCCCTGGTTAAGGCTGTCATTCTCAATTATTTTTAGAATTGATGATTCTATTGAATACTTCAACAATTAATTGAATAATTGGATACGGTTTTATTTGCATAAAAGTGTGTTAAAATGGCCGTATTACTGTTTATTAACAATTTATTTTTGTTTATTTAGTGGTTAAAAAAACAATTGCTAAGACTACAGCTAAGAAATATCAAACAGATTGAGGGTCATTGATTTGGACAATCTTTAGTTAAAAATGTCTCCAAACGATTAAAGACACTTTGCCACTGAATATCACGTTCCATTCATCAAAAAGGAAAGGAACTAGATTGAAAATAGTGAAAGGCATTTTTTTCGGTGACGGATGCTCATGTTTCTCTTTAATATTGACTACAGAAAGTCAATAAGTGTGATACTTTTGAGACCAAACAAATCACATTAGGAACCGCGCCGTTTCGTTTCCTGTGAGGCTCATTAAAAGAAGGAGGTGTGAATTGTGAGAAAATGGCTGATGAATGGTGTGTAGATTAATTCATTCCTTTGTGTGCCCCCGCTGCCATTCAGGCTTTCTGTGCATCCTTTGTGACACAGAAGCTCCTTCTATATTTTGAGAAGGGCGCATTCGGTGCCAGGGGGGGCAGGAACGAGTCACGCGGAGAGCCGTGGACAGATGAAACCGATCTAATGGCAACTTGCGTGTTACTCTGCATGCTTATTTGCATTTTGTGAATTAAGTGAGAAGGCCCGTATGTTTGCGTAATGATGCATCATTCTCATTGTTTGTTGATTTTCACACGACCGAGGATTGAATATTGATGAGAGGTCCTGTGTTGAACTGCAGCAGAGAAGGAACAACACTCCGTTTGTGTTCAACTGAAAACATTTTTGCCAGAAGATGCACTACAGCATCTCACACTAAATTGAATCCTAAATTGTTTTCACAACCTTAAGGTTTATGATCTTATAAGAATAAATTACATTTTTCTTCTGTATGTGACCCCACTAATCAATTCATTTTAGGAATCCCCATCATCCAACATTCTTTGCGCATAGACTCCAGAGGGGATGCCTGCTCGACACACGCATGAACACATGTGGTCATCCAAAATTGCCGCAGCCCCACCCATCCAATAAGACAGCCAATCAAATGCCTTCCTGCTCTGCTTCCTTTTGAAGCTTCTCGAGTACGCTAGTGTTGCCCGGCAACCCCAATCGGCACATTTCTGGGAGGTCCTGTGCGCATGGCAGTGGCTGTGTGAGGGAGACTGATAGAGCAAGCGCAAAAGGATGAGGAGAAACCAGGAGAAGGGCTTGAGTGGAAAGTTTGAGATCGACTGGCAACGGCAAGAGTCTTCCTCCTCGCCCGGGCTCTCCTCCACATTCCGGTACCTGTGCCGACTGAAGCTGGACTCTCCGAGGATTCTCGGCTGACGCACTGTGTTGAGCCACCGTCACAGAGGACACACTGACTGACCTGGATTGCTGCTAAACACAGCCATCACCGTTGAGACTTCCGGGGCTCGGATCCCAAGCATAGGCTTTCGCTTCAAATAAGTCCAAAAGGGGTTCCCGGTCTGCTGGCTTTTCTGGGCTTGTGTTGACAGAGGCTGTTCCAGGAGTGGTGTGGTTGTTCCTGGCAGGTTCAAGCTGCCGCGGTTGAGGTTGCGTTCCAGTAGGAGGATGAATTTGATTTCCACGCCATGAATTCGTTGGCTGAAGAAATGAGCAAGGTTGTGTTTATTTGCTGCCATGTTGTCGTTTAATGTCGTTGGATTCCAGAAGCGCGCCGCCCCTTGAACATCTGAGCCCAGGATGTGGAAGTTTAAAGCGTTTTGCTTGGATTACTGGCATGTGCTGTGCCTGCACCCTCACAACAACTTTTACAAAAGGTAAGTTGGAAGACAACACAACGTTGTTTGAAGGCAGACATTAGTTTGGGAAATTGTGAGAGACAACTTGGTCTTGTCCATCATCTTGCAAAATCACCCGTTTTATTGACTTTGTGATAGCTTGGCTATGTCTGTTTACTGAGAAGCAGGTGATGGCTAAATTTATTCCTCTCAGTCCCACTGGGAACCTGCACCGTTCACCTCTCACCTCCTGCATAATCTATGCCTCATTAGTAGCCAGTTTTGTCCTTTTAGCATGGCAAGGGAATCCACATTTTTCTTTCTCACCATCATCCTCAGATTAGATTAAAAGTTCTTTTTGGTGATCTTTGAAACTGTAAATTAAAGTGGGAACGAAGAGGATGAAACCTCTGGAACATTCTCAAACATGATGTCTTGTCCTTTGATTACCAGATGTCGGATGATTTTAACCACTGCTCATGCATGTGTGTCGCGGCTTTATCAAAAAGGTTGCCACTGCTCTCTCATGATGGATAAATTAGACCGGCAACCCCCCCGCTGCTGCTGTTGGGACCACAAAGAAGGCGTCATGTCATTTACAGCCCATAATGACAGTGGCCTCAGATGCTCCTTTTACCTAACAATCAAACTCCAACTGCTGAAAAACTGAAATGCAGCTGAGACAATTAATGCAGTTTCCGAATGAAGCTTTGTCTCCACCCTTTGGCTCAGTTTTTTTGTCAGTTTGATGTCTGGATCAGAATGGATGAGAAAGCTTGAAAGGAAACATCTCTTATATGATGATGTGTTCTCTCACGTATGGAGACAGAAGTCTCATTACTAATGCATTACTGATTTAGCAGACAACATCTTTGAATGAAGGCTGAGGGTATTCCCTCAGCTATAGATGGAACTGGAACAGAGGTCGGCCAGCGGGATTATCACATCGGGTTTGAGTCCAGGCTATGGCCTCACTTTTAAGTTTTTCTTGGTCTACGGCAAGAATGGGCAAACTGGCTGCCACCACACTCTTGAGTGGACCTCGAAATTTAATTTATTATTATTATTTATTTCCAAATACACTGGAATGTAGTTCCAAGTTGTAATGTCACCAATCACCATTAAATGGAAGATATGTCTCCATGGGCTTTAAACTGGGTCATATACTTCCTTAAACTACAGCGTGAGTAGGCCTGATAATTTTGGAGGGGGCGTTGGAATAATATGCAGGACAAACATAGTAAAATGAAAATTCTGAATGAGTTGATTTTTGTGGAAAAAAAAAGACAATCAGTTCTTGCACTTAATGTTGGTTTCTTGTTCTTGTTGGTTTTCCTTTGCACTGGGGAAAAAAAAAAAAACAGTATGGTATGTGTGGTTATTTTATTGTTTGCTTCAAACACTCTTTGAGTTAGTTTGTGTTTTATTCATGCGTGGAAAATGTATTATCAAAAACTGAAATACATTTTGAGAAAAGATTTTGCCCGTTTGCATGTATTTTGTCTGTATTTAAAGCAATTCGTCTCCCTCCCACGTTCCAAAAGTGAGATTTGTTGACGACTCACTTGTCCTTAGGTGTGAATGTGAACGTGACTGATTGTTCTTCTATAAGTGCCCTGCTCTTGCCCAAGTCAGCTCTAGCTCACCAACAACCCTAATGATTATAAGCAAATAGAAAATGGATGGCTAGCACAGGGGGCATCCATCCATCCATCCTCAGAGCTGGGAGATGGCCTGCAGTTGTGCTGTGGTCAGTATTTGCTATTGTCTCCCTCTGTCGCCACTCTGCTTTAACAGAATTACCTTTTTGCAACTGTAGCTATATTATTTGTCTGCTTCCGTCTCCTCAGGTTAGATCATGCGTGTAGTGACTTTTGTGTCAGATTAGTGGTCAGTGTCAGATGTAAACATCTTTATCATTAGTTTTTAAATCTGGGCATGTATGACATAAATGCAATGGGTCCATCTCTCAACTAAACTCTGAAGTGTCACGTGAACATTCTTTAACTTGTGTAGATTATTATCATGAAAATATTTTATTAGTTCAGTGTTCTGCTCGAAGCAATATTCTTAAATATAGTCAGTATGTAATCTTGTGCAGCAAGTGTGCACTCCGCCTAGTTGGATATGTGGTAAAGTGGACAGACGGACAGATGCACTTCAAGAAGTTTATTCACAGCTGCATAGGGCTGACGTGTCTGTGATTCTGTGGTATTTTTCTTCCTGCACGCTCTAAAGACATCCGAGTGCCCAAATTCATCGGAATATTCTGATCATGGGGGTGTAACTCATTACATCTCCGAAACCTCGTCATATTATATCCAAAGCTGTGTTGCTTGGAAGAAATTCGGGTTATTACTCAAAACAGCCTCTCCCAGATGTTGAACTGGCTTTCACCCCCCCAAGTGCAGCCTTCTCATTGCGAGCTGTGTCATTGTTGGACATGAGCCCACCTATTGCTAGCCCCATATCTTCACTCTCTTTCTCTGGTTGAAATTAACAATGTAGACCCTGCCCTTCACTGTCAAGGGGGCATGCATGAGATCACCGAATGAGGAGAAGTGAGTTGCAGAGAACTGAAAAGGTTGTGGTGGGTGGAGAGCTTTTGTTTCTGCTTTATACATCCCGCCAGGTCTTTACCTTACTTGGTCATCTGGCATCAGCTGGTAAGGGCAGCAAGTTGGAGTGGCGCCGCAGTTTGGAGACCTTTAAGCAGAGACGGGATGAAATCTCTCTGCGGGATTTTGCATGGAAAGTGAAGGATGAGGGCTGCAATTTGCGGTGCGAGGGAGTCAACGCAGACTTTATTTCCGCTGGTCAATTCTTTAGTAGGCAGTTTTTTAAAACGCTGGGCCATGCACATTTTTTTCGGGTATGTCTGAGGTCTCCGTTGATGTCACTACCGTGTGGAATGCCATGTGGAAGTACTGCATTTCCAGCCGAACAATAAGGTAGGAGCTATGGGCTGGGCTATGGGCCAGTGTGGACGCTTTGTGTTGTTTTCCTGTGCAGAAATGATATTATCACAGTTTATAAAGACATTTAAGACAAGACAGTTTACCTAATTAAAGATATCAAGTATAATGATTTCCTGAGTATTTCTGGTTTGTTTAGCTTAAACAACCAGCGTAGCATCAATGTTCTTTTCAAATTATCTATGGATGAACAGAATACCATCATCCCTGTAGACAGATTGTTTCTAAATCTGTGTCCAATTTATCTCGTGTAACATTAAGAACAATGTCGTGTGGTTTTTTTCTGGTACATTACGATTTGGTTTTGAGTCTGCAGGAAATTGTAACATTCTCGTTTTACTTGTTTTGGGCTAATCTGCTTTTGACCTTATTGTTTCTGCTTAAAGGGGAAATTAAGTCCCAGTAAACACACTTTTTTTTTTTTTTTAGTGTTGAGCAATAATCCAGCAGCAATAAACGGTGCACTGCACCATGGGGTGGAGGTCAATGTTTGTAATGTACCGTATAAGGTGGGGTGGTTCAAAGTTGTGACAGATGAGGTCAATGATTTTGCCATTTTTGGATTATGAAGCCTTTATAACAGAGCAGAAATAATTTTGGGCTAATTGGAACGATTAAATACAGAACCACACAAAAACCTATATTTGCATTTCTACGGTATCTTCACCATCGGATATTGCTGTGTCATCCCACAGGATTGTGGGTAGTGTAGTGCTTTGAAAAGAGCATGATATCTTTGAGTTGTTAACGGAAAATCCACATACAAACGGTTCCGCTTTAAATTCCCCTTTTCAAGAGCTGAGTCATGAACAGCATAGTTGTTCTTTTTTGGCAAGGTTACAAGGAATGACTGTCGTACAGAAACAAAGTTGGGACACACTTTTTCACGCTACTCAATGAGAAGATACGGTTTGGCACTTGAGCTTTCTGACAGTTTTGAAGCACACTAGCTAAAAATAAGGTAGTGTTACTTTTTGACCCAGGCAGGACTGCATAGAAACCGGCCTAAATTTGATACGTGTCTTATTCTAGTATGTCAGGGAGCATTATTTATTTATTGTGTGGATCTCGAGCCGGCGACAGCGGCGCTGCCACCTCATCCCACAGTGAATCAGCGGACACAAGAGTAGAGCAGCATGTTAAGTAAAGTCTCTCGCAAAAGGCCTGGAATGCTAAAGTGACCTGTCAGCGCTGCTCGCTAACTGACTTCCAAGACAAACCTCCAGGGTCATTAATACCGGGGAGTAGTTGATCAACGAGAACAGGCAGCGAAGTTGTTGTTCTTTGTTGCTCTGACTCAGACTTTGGGGAAAGAGGTAAGGGGAGGCCCAAAGAGGAACTACTTGTAATGGAAATGCAGTAATCTGCCCAAGCGAGCCTCCAGTTCCACTGTGGTGAGTGAAAAAGACTCTCCGCGGTGGAAAAGATTACCCCTGTCTCGGATGGAAGCCGTTTCCTGGTCAGATATCTCAGCGTGATTGTGACGGCCCGGAATGGCGGGTCTTGAGTTTGTGGAATTGGTGTGGCTTCAAATTGAATGTTTCTGTGTAATTATTGTGTTTATGTGTTGAGGAAGCCACAGTGGTTGCTATCTACATTTGTTGATTGTTTTTGCGTAGCAGTCATCTCACGCATACTAATCTGGTGGAAAACAAGTCCTCACTGAGAATCTTCTGGTTGTTTCCATGTACTGCCTTCCATAAATGGAGCACATCAATGCATGTTAATTTTTTTTAGGTAATGCCAATAATGCACTCTATTATGGCATAATAATTCAATCCTAACCAATAGACCTAGTTGTGCAATGTTTGCAACTTCAAGTGCCAGTTTTCCTTCTTTTTTTTCCCCCCCTTGCTGGAAAGTGATAATGACCACGTTTGGCGAGGTTGTGAATAAAGTCAGCTTTCTACTGCTGCAGGCTTGCTTTCTGCTAGATCCCCACTGCAGTGTCTTCGCTGCTTTACAATGCTTGAAATGAGGATGGTGGTTTGTTTTCTCTAATGCTCAAGAATGATGCCCCCTGGAGACCTTACTTGTTTGATTTGATTATGGTGGAGAAGACAATACAGACCACCAGTGGTGGTCCTAGCAATGAAAATCAGTTGCAAAAAGGCTCATGTGCTTGTCATATTTCCAAGATTTCCAAATAACCTCTGTTTTTGTTGGTCTTTTTTTGGAGGGGGGGGGGTCATCAGGATCTGACAAAAATAGCAGTGGGAATCTCAAGCCACAGGCTCGTTTTGCGGCTCTTTGGACTCTCATTTGACTTTTGTTGGCATCCTGTATTCCCTTGCATCTCCTCACAGCGCCTGCCTGCGGAATAATGAGAGTGTGTGCTGCATTAACTTATGTAATGGTGAGCAAGGGGAGGAGAGGCATAAAGGGGTTAGTGAGATGGTGGTGTGGGGGGATTACAGGGGGAGGAGTAGAAGAGAAGCGTGATGAGCTCATGCTGCTGCACTGCAGCTCTTAGATGTGCTTTGCTGCCCCCTGTGTTCGTGTGGCTTCATTGCACCGCCTCGCGCACTGATTCATGAATAATTTAGTCAGCTGAGTTTTTTTCCAACTTGGTCTGTGTGCGTGTGCGTGTGCGAGATGATGTACGTATTTACGTAGTGCTCCTTCCTCGGGGACCTTCATCATCCTGTGATGATGTGGTTGAATACATTGATGCAATAGTGTCGTGTCATGCAAGTGTTATAATCAGCTGGATAATGGAGCGTCGAGTATGAAGAAGCATTCTGTGTAATGATACAGATGTTCAATTAGGTTTGTAAGGCCTGATGGCGAGAGGGGGAATGTGGCACATGTCGTCGCTTGAAACCATCCTGTGGTGGAGGAGGTTGGTAAACAGTGATTAAACTTCAATGAGTGGCCCGATGTTGCTAATTGGTTGTGTGCTCGCCCGTCGCATTCACATGGGTTATCTTTTCATGCCTTGAATTTTTTATTCATTATTTTGCCTCTTTTTTTGACCACCCGTAGCTGTTGCCTTGACAACTGGCTTCTGAGATCTGTGCACGTGCATGCAATTGTGATAAATCCCACTTTCAATATATGCTGGCGGGCCGTCCACTGACACTGCATCACTCAGCTGTCTAGAATTGTCATTCACCAAGGTTCACTCATGTAATGTCTTGCGATTATTTTTTTCCCTTAGGCCATAATTAATCCATTAGCCGCAGAGGGTGAATCAGTGGTTCACACAGTATTGGGCTGTCGGGGATTTTTAAACTGGTCCTGTCAAAATAAGAAGCAATCAAAGCTGAAATTGGCTTTTAGTGACAAAGGAGAGATAACGCTTCTCAAATATGACATTTTGAATTGAGTTCCTAAAGAAGCTGTCACTGGCCAATGATAATTCTTTATTCCTTGCTGTTATTAAACAATAACCTTCCCATTACTTCTCTGTATTGCACATTTCTCCTGAAAAATTATTTTGGGATCTTAATAATGCTTGCAGTGCTGCCTTGACTGTGCACGAGCACCATCTGTTGGTGAATTCAGGGCCAGAAAGTGTTAGAATCTCCTGAGTCGGTTTTTTGGTTGACGTCCAATGTTAATGTCCTTCCCATCGCGGGAATCGGGGGAACGATCAGCCTTTCTCGTGAAATAGATTTGAAAGTTAGTCATCAAACTTGTCTTAACTGCTAATGGCTGCCCGCCCGGTCAATCGATTTCAAGGTTTACACCGTGAGGAAGTCAAGGGCAGAGAGCTAAGAAATTAAACAGCCACATAAATGAAGAAGAGTGAGAAAAGTACAAATTGAGGCAGAAAGGGGGGTTGCGAGAGGGATGCTCAGGAACTCCTGAAGCCACTTTAGAGATTCAAGCTTTAAGTAACAATTGTAGTAGAACGTCATTACACCCGGCAGTGACCTTGTTGTAATTGTATATTTGAGTGCACTCAAATAAAGTCAGCCCCTGAAAATGCAGAGAACAGCTTGTTTATTATACCAGATCGGAATGTGCTGTCAAACTCGGACACATTTCAAGAAGCGAGGCTGACTGGACCCAACTGGTCAGAGCCGGTCAATAAATGGCTTTAGTATGAAATGCTTCATTATTTTGTTAGCATTCTCAAGCTTTGATGTTATCTGACCACATCTAGTGTTGTTTTCCGTCTCTCTTTAGATGGGTTCTGGTCCAGAGCTCAGATTTCTCCCCCTTGGCACCATGTGTTCCGAAGACCGTGGAAAAATAACACACACACACACACACACACACACACACACACACGCACACACACACACACACACACAATTGTTGACCTTGCAGAGCTGCTGCTGCTGCATGCAGGCTGAGTGTGGACGTGTCCAACACCGAAGCACATAAATCAAGGCAGCAGCTGAATAAATGAGCAGGAAGCTTCAAAGAATGGAAATGAAGCTCGGAGAGACACAGCTGAGCCACACTGAGGAGTGAGAGCTCTGTATGGGGGTGGGGGAGTAGGGAGGGGGGTACGCGTCTTTTCATTGACGTTTAGGAGAATGCGCTGATTAGTGCGGTACACACCAGTCAAGCACCGCTGCTTGCTGCTGGTGCACAGAGTCTATGTATGTGTGTGTGAATGTGTGTGTGGAGCTCTCCTGTAACCACGGTCACCTTGGTTCAGTCTCAGACTGGTGGTAATTTGTCATCACAGTCCTGATCAGGTTGCACCACTGTATGCTTCAACCAGGACACAGCTGAGTGGAGGTAGGTTGTGTGTGTGAGCGTGTGTGTGTGTGTGCTTTGCAGGGGGTAGAAGCTTCTGAAGCAGTTCATTATGTTGTCTGATGACTGCGTGCATAATCAGCAAGTTCGTGTTTCTCACTGTGTGTAATAACTTTTTGCATGAGACTTTCCTGCATTTTAATTGTCTGAAGAAAACATAAATTTTGGATAAATACTGAAACTCTCCATGCAGTTTCATTTTTTGTAAGTTTCGTAAACAAGTATAACATGTTGCCGAAATCTCTAACCATACACTAACAGGCTGCTGCCATGTGAAGGAGTCATTGAGCCATATGTAAAGATTTACTGCACCAATACAATAATAGTACGAAAGAATAATACAAAATCGTTACAAAGAGAAAAGACGGGTTTACGTATGAAGATAAGTTTTCACACTTGAGCAAGTCAGGTCTTCGTGTGAAATGGTCACACCCCCCCACCTCCACCCCATCCCTAATTTGCCCCAGTACATTCCTGCTGATTTCCCTTGTCCTGTGAAGCATCCTGTTGACATATTTACAATGAAGACTGTCCTATGATGACTCTTGGTCCAAATGGACCTGCTCTCATTAGACTTGTTGACGGAATGGAGGGCCCAGCGAGGCAGTCATTAGAGCCAATTAGATGTCAAAAGCGTGAGACTAACTGTATTGTATTGCATGCTTGCATGCACTCCTTCCCCCTCCGCTCATCTCTGTTTTGCGTTGACAATATATTCAACTCGGTCTTGTTTGAGTTCAGCTATCGCAACATGCAGGTATGTTGGGGTTTACAACAAATGTTGAGTTTTAATTCTGCAGAACTCATTGAATTAAGATTCCGAGGATCTTCTGTTCTGTGAAATGCAAATCCGAACCTCTCTGTACTCATTTTACGATCTCGTGAGCACATTCTGTAAGGACAAATATCTCATCCTGTCAGGAAGATGTAAACGAATTGCTGACACAACTATGTTCCCTGTGAGCTGGCTGATGCAATATTTGCTGAGTACTGGTCCATTTCAATGGTTAAAAAGTTCCACTACGGAGAGAAAAGATATCTTGAATGGCTTCCAATAACTATTCAATAGACCACAAGTGTTAATTGTCCTGACCAAGCCAACATGTTTAATTTGCATTTTATTGTCCAGTGGGGAAATTGTAGATGTTTGTCATTGTCTTGTTAGCCATAAAAATCGTGCAAGACACTAAAAAATATTTTCTTGTACATTGCTTTGTTGAGTACATTTATATTTCATGTATAAACATTTAGAATTCAAGCTGTCAGTTAAGAAAGCGAGTCAAATAGATGGCACTAAGATGGCCACATGGGAGTGCTAACAATACTCCACCCAACCTTTTTGATTGACAGCTGTGTGTGTGTTTCAGATGCTTGAGCTCAATGACAGAATAAGGTCGATATTCTGCACCCTCCAGTTGTCCCGTTTTCTGACGGGGATGTCTGATTCATATTTAATCTTGGAAATCTGAGAATAAATAATTCATTTATTACATCGCTAATGTGTTGCTAATCTCTGCTTGAAATCGATTTTAAAACACTGTCCTGATATAATAAGCACATTCCCAGAGGAACTATCTCGTGGGATGAGAGAAGAGACACGCTAATAACTAACTGAAGGGTCGTGTAGGGATCGATGAGGCGGCAGAGGCCATAATATAGAAAGTGCTGTGCTATATTCGAAGCCCATTATTTCTCCTTGATGACAACAATTGGCTCATTTCAGGCCTTCATGAGCATTCGAGTTGTAGATGACTGATTGCCAAGAAAGACTCAGGTCACTACTGTGTGCTTAAAACATCCAAACATCTTTGGATTTGTGTGAATTAAATAGCCCTAATCCTAGAATTGGATTTTATGAGCCCTTGTTTTCGCATGGACACTCGCTGCAGCCTCAAGCAACCCAGCAGCGCCTTATAAAATAAACAAGGTGCTGTGTGACCTCTCAACAACAGGTTTATATTCTGAAGAAGCGACCTCCCCGGTTCTGTGAAGTTCTCCCTCACATCCTTCCTTGTTGCATATGTTGAAATATAAGAGTTGCTGACTTGGGCCAACCGGGTCTCGTGGAAACGTGGAATGAATGGAACTTGCACACTCAGGATATCTTGTTGGACTGGAATACGCGTCTGAATCCATTTCTCAGCGCTCGGCTCATGACCCGCACAAAAGGAGGAGTTCTTCCTTTTCCTGCTTTGTTCCTGTTCAAGAAGGTGGAGGGGGATTAGTGATTTATCTTTTTGATTATCGTTTTTTTGACGCCTAGAATTAAAGAGAACTCCTGCCATGAGTGGCACTTCTGTTCTTTTCTGATATTTCTAAACTCTGCCTTTCACTTGGGATGATTGTCTATAACCTTTTGGAGCAGGTTAGCATCCTATGCATCACAGAGGACATACCCCCCCCCCCCCCCCCCCCACACACACACACACACACACACACACCCGGGCAAGACACCCAAGTTGCACAACCTAATTTATAATTAATACATCTCCCAACCATCGTATTTGTGAGCACATAGACAGGAGAGCTGCGAATCATAAATAATTTCCTCATTAATTTAGCTTCCTTTGTAAAGGTGCCGTCAACCACGGCTTCCAATGAATATTTAAAAACAGATGATGAAGTTTCTATTGCGGCAGTTTACAGGCAACGTAAACCGATCTTGATTGCAGACCAATAAATGTATTTGACCAGTGACCACACACATGCACACACACACACACACCATTTGACAGCACCTGTGGGAATATTGTCGGTCGGCATTATTGGCTCTTCATAACATCTTGCCATAACTGCCACACAGTTTTTCTCATCATTCAAAACAAATGAAATAACAATGAATTCCCAAAGGCTGGTGAAAATCACACTGACAATTTACAACTTTGATTCAATTTGTGTTCAACCCCTCCACATTAGTCTCTTTTTTTATACAGACTGATTTCACTACTGTCACCTTAATGAGGTGATTAGTGTGTAATTTATGATGTGCTTTCATATGTAGAGCAGAAACTTTATGATCTTGAATCACATAGCGACAAGCCAAGAGTGACGGCTACCATTTGTGCGTTCTGACCTGACAATAAATCTTGTGCCATATTGTCAGTTCTACCGTGTAAGGCCCGCTTTCTCCCCCTGGTGCTCGTGTTCTATCCCATCAAGGACTAAATAGACGTGATGTTGTTTGGCCCGGCAAGCCAGGAGGTTCTCCTCCCTTGTGGGCTTCAGATGCCACGAAAGCACTTGTGGCTTAGCCAGGAAAAGATGCAAGACTGAAGGAAAAGTTGATTCCATGTCAATATCACGTGCACATCTTTTATTTGTGCTGCAGTCAGCCCTCGAAACTCATTCGTAGTTCGCTGCTAATGAAATCTTGCAAGGGATTTTTACGGAATGAGCTGCAACTACATCTGCCGCTTATCTGATTCCCGGTGCAACGGCGAGTGAATGCAAGTCGATTGGAGCAGCAATTATTCTTATTGTAAGCCTTGCAGTCAATATAGCCAGCTCATTGATGTCACTGAATTGATCGTGACTGAATTGATTACATTGCCAAGCGCTCACACATAAAAGGAAATAGCATTTTGACAAGAACACGTATGTTTATTTCTCACTAAGATGACAGGTGGCGAGGAGAAATGAGTTTAGCATGACTGACAAAGCAGATTGGATTGATTTTAGCATTTGGGGAAAGTATGTGATGGTTGATTGGCCACCACGGAGTGATTAGTTTTGGGGAGCAGATGGCTTGAAGACATTACTTTGCTTTACAACGACTGAAAATGGATCATGATATCGGAATATTTTCTTCATTGGCACGGATGCATTTATTCAGATTCATGTACGTATACACATCATCTTATCAAGCTTGTTACTGTTGTGGGTTTCCAGCTCTATCAAGGGACTGCTTTTTCAGCCTGTCCGTGCTGCTCAATCAGCTGATTCTTCCATGGGCTGATGACCCACTTTCCGCCCCACCCAGGCATTCAATAGGATCAGCTGATCCCGAGTTATCTTGGTTGGCAAATATCATTGAGGGCGTCTCATTTCAACTGCTGCCCACTTTGCGTGTGCGCATGACACCGCAAACACATCAGCTCCATTTTCTTCGGGACTTTTCTCCGTTAACCGTGTCAAGTCACATGCTTTCATTGATGCTGCACTCCTCAGCTTGCAATATTATTTTTTACAAATAGCTTAACCTTTTGCGAATAAATTAATCATGACTGAACCATTACCGTACCCACATATTCTGTTTAGGATAAAACAGGTGGGATTCTCTCACTTCCCTCAAACGGATCCACCCGGACCTACACCTATTACAATCCCATTTTCCTTTTGGAAAAAAAACTTTTCGTTTGACATCCTGCCTCTTTAATAACCCGTCCACCCTCTCCGCCCTCAGCTATTATAAACACGCCTGACCTCAGTGCTCCCATATGACATCATTGCACATTTCTTCTCTCCCTCGACCTAACGTATGTCTTGTAGTATTATTTCTAACCAATGAGTGGCACTGTCACTCCGAAACCCCCCCACCGACTCTTTCCCATGGTGGCCTGTTTAGTGTGCCAGTGCCTGTCTCTTATAACCGCTTCAGTTATTTATACCCGCTGTGGTGTTTATCACATTCACAGACAAGACTCCTCTGACAGAAAACCTCAAGAGATGCTCACATTGTTATTGCCGAAAATAATAACATGCTGATTTGCTACAATTGCAGGCGTGAGTTTACATCAGCAGTTTATTCCTGTGAATGCTTTCTCATGCTCCTCATCGTCGCATTGTTCATCCCTCTCGCTCACTCGCAGACTGTTTACCACATCGGGTCACCTCACATGGGTATATTTTTAGATCAGACAATTGCGCTGTAGTGTATTTCTGTCGGGACTGAGCTTTGTAATAAGCTTCAGAGTAATTTGCTGGCTGGGCCAGCAAGCAAACAGAGAGGAAATTGTTGCGAAAGGACAGTGTAAAAAAAAAAAAATGGTAACGCGACACCGTACGTGACCTCCATATGTCTTTTATATAGAGTGAGACCGATCACATATGCATGCAATCAAGGCCGCAGCTTTGCCAGAGTTCCATAAAACAAATTTTACTGCATTGCGAAAAGTAGAACACAAACGTGGTTTGATTGTAATGGTAAAAAACGTCTTTGTTGGCTGAGCGTACACGCAAGAAGGCCCAGACAGGATGCATCACTGGATGTCTGAATACATGTGCTTCAACTGTTTCCATATTTTCAGCCCACCTGACTGGCATGTGTGTTTGAAAAATGAGAGGAAAGCAGAACAAATCTTGGAGTGAACATGCATAAAGTCAAAGATGGTTCTTTTGGACCTATTCAGATGATATTTCATTGATTTTCTTGGTTGGCTGACATGAGAATTGTGAAGCATTTCTGAGGCGACCCAATCTTTAATTCCTTCTTTTTTCAGGAGCCGTTTATAAACTGTAACCCAAATTATTTGTTCCTAAAGGGGAAAAAAAACGCCCCTCCCCTTCTATACAAAGTCGTCTGTATATGCTTTTGTATCAAACTATGACATCAGGCTCTTGTAATTGTTTCCAGACCAGGCAAGGGTTGAGTTTTCCTTTTTATTTTTCATTTCTTCGCACAGGTTTCAGTCTGAAATGCAAACGGTATATAATGTCACATAGACGTTCCACAAGCATGTGACTGACCAAAGTTTCCAGGAAGAGATCTGTTTCCTCTGTCATTTCAGTTGATATCCTTGAGTCTACTTTTGTCTTTTGTAATTCTTTGCAATGCATGGGAAAGTCTTTGTTTTTCTTTCTTTCTCTAGATAGCACGACATCTGTTTGTGTATCGCTGACCTCCATGTGCCTCTTTGACCTTGTGTAACGTGTAATGCGTCTAACTCGGGGAAAAAAAAGGAGGACTCGTGGAGGGTGATGGAGTAGGCGCAGAAATGTAGAGCAACCATATGTATCGAGTTGAAGAAATGGTGTTTTATGAGCGGCGAGAGGGCCTCTGCTTGGAATTTTCAATGACATCATTCCACAGTAGAGAAGCCAGCAGGCTGAACTCAGGAGAAGGAGTGGGCCTTCACCAGACGGGATGACTAGACAGGGTCGTAACACAAGAGGAGATGCGGAGGCAGACGGAGAATTCCACTGGATTGGGTCCTTAACAATATAATGCAGCAGTTTTACCTTGGATTTTTCAAATGAGATCATTTGAGCTGAGCTCTCCAGATAGCATTTTGCTAATCCGACCCTTGTGTGCCTCGCTGAAATATTGATAATAGGCTCAGGGCTTATAAATGTCAAAACGAAGCTGTGATAGTTCTTATCTCATTCCCAAACAAATAAACGTAGCTGTTTCTCTGATCCCGGTGGTCTTGTAGGATTACAACGCCCGCACTAAGACCTCTATCAACACGCACACATTTGGAAAACATATTTAGATAACTCGTTCTACTAAAGCAACATCTTAAAGCGATTTTGGTCCCTAATGAGTCTGTTTTCTTTACCGGCACTCAGGAGGAAAAAGATTTGGGTCGTGAGAGTGGAAGGGTTGCGTGATAAGTGAGTCCTTGTAAGTTGACTCTTTGTGGCTTTAGCATTAGCAGCTGTAGGCGCTAGGAACCAGGGCCGAGATCCCAAACCAAAATAGAACGCACGTCCAGTTGTGCGCATCGTCATCATTCATGATTGTGACTCATTTGACTAAGCTGCTATGTCTGCCTGTCTGCCTCTAATTAAAGGACACTGGCAGCTTTCAGGATAGACTGTTCCTCTAAACTTCTCCTTCCAGTTTCCTGTGTCTGTTGTCATTAGACAGAAAGTACCTTTAACGGAGGGCAGTTTACCCCCCCCCCCCCCCCCCCCTCCCCCACCCCCCCGTCTCTCTCTGAGGGGTGATTAGTCTTCAACTCTGTCGCCAAAACAGACTCACAGTTAACGGATCAACTGCAAGCGTGAAGGAGGATGAAAAAAACTGGAATCTTTTCAGAGAAGCGTGCCGTGGGTGAAATCGGTAAAAGGAAAAAGAATAAAGGAAAAGTTGAAGATGCTCTAATGTGTTGTTCAGTGTTTTACAGATGAAAGACACTGTATCCACTCTAGTTCTTTTCTTAGTTCCCGTCACTCCACAGCCTTGAGAGGCTCTATTAATAGAAGTGCTCTCTTCAATCTCGACTCACTAAAAGATCAGCAAACATTTGTCACAGCATCTCTTCGAAACGGTCCTTTCCTGTTTATAAACCCAACTCATTTGTACCTAAATAACCGTCCCACTTTTTACGTTTTCGATTAGCTGATAACACAACGGAAAAATGTGATTTTCTTACATCCTCTGCCTTGGGGTCATTTGTGTGTCCCTTCCCTACAGGATGAGTTTTTTTTCCATCCCCTTCTCTCTCTTTCTACCCAGCTACACTAACCCTCCGCCCACTTTTCCCCCTCGCCACACCCCGCCCTCTTCCATAATGCTCAGGGTCTGGCAAAAACCCACACTCCCTGGCGTCCAAGCCTCCGCCCCCCATCACACTCTTTGCAGCCCGGCGCAACTAGAACACCGAGGAGGAAAGCTCTAACAAAAAAAGCTCTAAAAACTCCCACTTAGCTCTGACCATGTCTGCCTATCATCAACTGGGAGCATTTTTTGCTGGACCAAGTGACGGCTTTGACTGCACGGCGCTTGGGGATTCAACCAACAATTGCAGATGGCACTTTGGAGATGAGTTTGGCCATTAGAGAACGCTTCTAGGCATCATCAGTAAGGACAGTCGAGACCGGGAGGACCCCTGATGTTCGGTGGTGTGTCTTGCTCGTGGTGGACAGCATGTGGTGTTTGCAGTGTAACTCCGAGAAGACTCAGTCCCTGCTGGAGCTTGAGCTCAATGGCTGGTAAGAGTAATTGGAGAGTTTCAAATGGGAGTGTTTGTTTTTAGTCTGTTTGTGTATGGGGGGGGGGGGGCATGAATGTGTTGTTATTGGATGAAGTTGAGCTCATAAAGCTCTATTTATTAAACAGCAGAGAGACGCCCTGTGTGTCCACTCACTTCTTTGCCCTGCCCATAATCCACATCACGGTTTACCAGTCTGCGGCTTTTGTTAAGAGAGTCACTTAACGTCATCATGGTGTGTTTCTTCTCACTCACTCTGACTCCATTTGTGAGTTGTGGATTGTTCTCCCTGCTTGAAGGGCATTCCTGTGGCGTGTCACGGCCCTCCTGCTTCCTGGACATGTCTGTGTGCTTTTTTTAACTAGCTGGATCCTCAAGGGCAGGTGTTGAGTGCACGCTGGAGGGTGGTTGGATCATTCCGCATTGGACGACAAGTGCCATCGACTCTGTTGTTGTTGTTGTGGTTGGGGTTGTTGTTGAGTCTTGACAGGAGGGAGGAGCAGTGCCGCCTTGATTCAGACAGAATGAGGTCTGGAAGTATGCAAGGGAGCCGTATTGATCTGTGATGACTTTTAAGTCCTGTAAGCGCAGCCCACATCACACACTCAATCACATTATCTGTGCAGTGTCTTTGTTTGAGGCAGCATTGAAATACTCAAAAATCAAAGCCATCCTCAGATCAAAAGCGTACCTCACCAAAAAAATTGTTTGCTGCGTAATATTTCTTCATCACCTTTAGCATAAAAGCTTTTGTGTGTTTCTTTGTCTGTTCCTCTGGTTGGGTTACTTAAAGTATCGAGCGATAATTATTTGGTGGATGGAAACAGGAAGAAGGTTTAGTATTTCTGGAAACAGCAATACATGATCAGATCATTTTAAACACCATATGGTTCCAGTCAACCTCAGGGACATTTGCAGGTCCCATGTAGGTACATCTGGTAATTAAAAAAAAGGGAACTTGTGGACTTACAGTATGCTATTGGATAAGAGTTTTCTATTTTGGGGCAGATTGCTTGGGAAGAATTGGCGATCCGAAGAGTGGGCTGGACGCGTGGTTGAAAATGTAGTTGCTACTTATTAGTCATTTAATGTTGAACATCTGCTCATGCCTCTAGTCAAGTACATTGGTATTATTAAAGCCATGCTCGTGTTTGACTTTGCAGTTGTACGTCTAACAATAAGATGAAAAAGACCTTCAAAGCGTTTTGATGTGGCGACAGCAGGCACATACAACTGGGGAGGCTTGATGACAGTTTGTGATTTGTAGTAGAAGCTCCAATCCCCGCATCTTTTGAACCTAAATGTTTTATGATACTCCTGTCGACTATGTTACAAACTCCCACTGAGCGACTGTCAGGCTGCTGGTTGGAGCAGCATCCAAGGTAGCAACCATGCCGAGCGGCAACTCGCTGCTCATCAACCCAGCTTTTGGCAATGCTGGCCATTTGGGTACGACACGACTAGTTCTGGGAGCGATTGTGTTGCTGTGTGGTCCTCCAACCTTCCACCTGAGGAATTTATTTCCGTTAACGTGAGGTTGTGAAGGCTGCTGCTTGCATCTGCATTTATGAGCTCTCTGCAGAGTAAGGACATCTGCTTTTGTTGTCTTTGGAGCACATGTCGTCTGTGCGTGCGCGTCTTGAATTTTGATATTGAGGTGTTGCCAAATATCATGGAAAAAAATTGTCTCGGGTGAATAGACAGATGAAGAAAGCAGCAGGGGGGCTGGATTACATTTGTATACCGTATGCTGCTTTTGGGTCATTACTCATACTCGACTTAAACTCGACTCATTTTGTGCTGCCTCCAGGAAAACATGATGCATTTCCTTAGCAACCCATACTGACGCCATTAAAAAAATTAACAGGTTTTACATAAATGTCATTTGACAAGAAGGAAATGCTTGGCCAATTTTCTTGGTTCTTTAAATTGTGAGGTGGAGAAAAAAAAAGAAAAAAGCCTGGTAGGAGAGTTCATTTTCTCACAAGTGTTTCCAGAGTGCAATTATCGCTGTAATTGAATCCCAATCAACTAGTCGACATTTTAGCTGCATATTGAAGGAAGATTTATCTGAGTAGTCAAGTGGGGAGTTGGACTGATTCATTCCACCGCTTCTTCATTGGAAAGGCAGCAGCTCTCACACTTCCTCTGTAGCGGCAGTCTGCTCTTCATTAACCTTCCTCTATTCCCAGACCTCCTGTAGATGTGACTCTGCTTTTCCGGGATGGAGGAATGTTTCTCCCTCAGGTCCGACTGAGGCCTGGGCAGGGGTTTTTGGAGAAGGGGGGAAAAAAAACTGCCCTCGCAGTTCCCTCAATCCGTTGGCTGCAAATCACTGCCAGCTGAGCTGCTTATCCATGCCGACATCGGCGTTGGAGCTTCTGGTGGATAAAAGCCAGCTGAGAGACGCACGCCACTGGGTGGCTATCTCTCGCTTCTCCTTGGCGGAAGGAAGCTCCACATATCTCTCATATTTAGATGTTGGTTTATCTGTTCCCGTAGTTTTCCAAAGCGTTGAGCAAGCTGGAGTCTCTGGAATAGTGCCCTGCTCCTTTACTGCTAGTTCCCTCCCTCTTTTTCCCTTTCAACATCCATTTCAGTCCAGTGCAAGCTCTTTGCATGCTGCATTTAGTTTCATATTTTTCCTCGGATTTTCACCACCATGACCAACTGACCGCATAAACTACGTTTCAACCTCAAACCCATTCACCGCTCCTTCTCTAACATAAAATGGCAGGAAAGATGCTTGGTACCAAGTTACCAATAAAGCTGTTGTTTATGTGCACTCCAAATTTACATGAACCTGCTAGGAAGAGGCAAAACAGGGTAGGATTATCTCCATCTGTGACACTTTATGGAGACGCACGCATGTGCGTGATACCTAACTGTATATAATCTCTGTAAAACAAAATCTGATTAGAGTTCTTGGCAATGGGTGGAAGTTTTTTTTTGTTGCTAATTGTGAAAAACACACGCACACCCATTGTCTTTGTTGGTTTAACAAGAGCTCTTTAAATGGGTCCCATGCTCGAAGGATTTTTATTTTATTCTTATATGCAGTAAGTGCCTGGTCTTATACGAACAATTTTCTTTTAAGATGTAAAAAAAAGTTGTGAATTGTTGGGATGAAGACTAGTACCAATCTGCATGTGACCCCCCACCCCCACCTTAAAAAAAAAACAAAACATAAGGAACACATTTTGGTTTACGCCACGCCTACTTGCATGCACGGCTCACATATACAATGAACGGGTCGGTCGTTTTGAGAACTGAGCCGTGTGGCCATCATATATAATGAGAACATTCAATGGCGTTTGATCTTAGAAATAAATGACTACGCCTGGTCTAAGGTTTGCTGCAGATTTCCAGGAGCATGTTCAGCATACAACGTGTGCTGACTTTAGACTTAATATTCTCAAGTAGAAATAACCTTAATAGAACTTATGTTAGTGTCTAACAATCTTACTTTGCCTTGTGTGTAAGATATTTTGTCCTTTCAACAAATGTGTGTACTAATGGACATTGGACATTTTTTTTTTCTGTGCAATACTGTTTTACAGCAATATTGCCTCAGAGTTGGTGACTTTGTAAAATAGCAAGATGTTGTACTGGCATGTTGAAGTCAAGCTGACTAATAAAGGAAGTGGATTGTGTACACTTCGTGTGGGTGTGTCGAGTTGCAACTTAAACACTTTTGCTTACCAATGAACAGGGGCCACTCTGTGCCATGCAGCAGAAGAAATACACACTGTAGCTGCTCAGGAGACATTGTAGCTGCCTGCGCAAGTTGTATTTACTTTGTCGTCGTATTCGAAAATGGACTTTGAGACGAGTGCCTCAACTGCGTGACGTTGCCCTCACTGTCGGTGATTGGCTCTTCGGGTGGCATAAAGGGAAGTTTTCCGGAGGAGTCTGTGTACTCTGGACCTGACACGGTTGAAAGAATGGTAGACAAAATATGGAGGAGAAGTTGGCACTTCCTAGAAAATCGAATGTCCTTTCGCAAAAAGCAGTCACATTATTCAGCTGAGTGTGAGAGTGAGTGAGTAACCATTTGATTTTCTTCACATTATTGCTAACTAACCAATGAGGTAGTCGGGTGATTGTATATTTGGTTTTGGTTTGATCATTTCCGTGAGATTAGTGTATATCTTTAGTGGTTGTCTTAGTTCTATATGTAATTAGAAAAAAAATGTGCAGACATAGTCTGCCTCCTTTTAAAATCAGTCATACTTATAGTTAATGTTTGTCCATGAGAGGTATAAGGAAGTTGAATTGTGTTTTATGGCACAACACTTGCAGGCGATCAAGTCTACTCGATGGAGTATAATTGTTTGAATGTTGTTGATTAAAATCTCTTGATTCTTTTTGTTTCCTGTTTGCAGTGTGGAAGGGGACGGACGGTCCAATGAGAGCGGCCCTTCCCTGGATGCAGGCGCAGGATATGGGCCAGGCCCAGTGACTCACGGGTCAGCCATCAGCCCTGACCGTTTTGATAGTTCCCTCTACAGCCACGGCGTTCAACCTGGGCCTCAGAGACCCCGTCGGCCGAAGCTCCAGCATTCACAGTCCATCCTTCGGAAGCAGGCAGAGGAAGAGGCCATCAAGCGCTCTCGCTCGCTCTCGGAGAGCTATGAGCTCTCCGCTGACCTCCAGGATAAACAGGTGTTGGTCAAATCAACACTCAATGTCATAGAACAACCATCGTTGGCTCAATTTCACAATGTTCTATCTTCTCTTCAGGTGGAAATGCTGGAGCGCAAGTATGGCGGACGATTCATAACCCGGCATGCGGCTCGCACGATCCAAACAGCCTTCCGCCAGTATCAGATGAACAAGAATTTTGAACGTCTCAGGAGCTCTATGTCTGAGAACCGCATGTCCAGACGCATCGTTCTCTCCAACATGAGGATGCAGTTGTCGTTTGAGGGTGCAGAGAAAGTGCACAGCTCCTACTTTGAAGGGAGGCAGGTGTCCATGACGGAAGACGGCGCCCCGCTGTCGATGTTGCAGTCGGAATGTGGGGATATACAGGTCCACCAGCAGGCCAATATGGCGTCTCATCCGCCCCCTCAGGGCGATCTGACCGACGCCATCACGGAACTCGAGGACGCCTTCTCTAGGCAGGTCAAATCCCTGGCCGAATCGATAGACGATGCACTGAACTGCCGTAGCCTCCAGGGGGATGACGGTCCGGACCCCGAGGTGGAGAGGGAGGTTACCTATCAGGTGAAGTCCCACCGCCGGGCAGCCGGACACATTCACGATGACGGGATGGCGTCTTATCGCGACGTCACTCTGTTCATTGACGAGGACGACATGTCGCCTCCCATTGCTCTATCGAGGTCGGGAGAGCAGCCCTCGGGCGCAGAACCAGACATGCGCTTGCGGTCTGTTAACTCCTCCCAGGACTACTGGCCCATCGACCCGAAAGATGAGGGTCGTGACACGGACACAAGCTGCCGCAGCACTCCTTCTCTGGAGTGTCAAGAGCAGCGTCTAAGAATGGACCACCTTCCCTTGTTGACGATAGAACCTCCTAGCGACAGCTCGGCGGAGTTAAGCGACCGCTCCGAACGGGGCTCGGTCAAAAGGCCTGTGTATGAGCCGCACGGCCACATCGTGACGTCATCCCAGGCGAGCCCCAAACATATTTCCCATGGTCCTCCTCCACGAGCGCCATCCCGCGATGAGGACGCCCCTCTCCGTCACCGCCACCGCCAGCTGGAGAGCCACCTGGCTATCAACGGCTCGGCAAATCGGCAGAGCAAGTCCGAGTCTGACTTTTCAGACGGAGACAACGACAGCATCAACAGCACGTCAAACTCCAACGACACGATCAACTGCAGCTCCGAGTCCTCGTCGAGGGACAGCCTGCGGGAGCAGACGCTCAGCAAGCAGACCTACCACAAAGAGACCCGCAACAGCTGGGATTCGCCCATCTTCAGCAACGACGTGATCCGCAAGAGACATTACCGCATCGGCCTCAATCTCTTCAACAAGTAAGAACTAGTTTTGCAAGCAGCGCATTTCTTTCATTTGAACAAATCATTTCAATTATGAATATATTTCTCTCTTTAATTCTCGCGGCTTTTATCAGGAAGCCAGAGAAGGGCATCCAATACTTGACCGAGAGGGGCTTCATCCCTGACACCCCGGTCGGTGTGGCTCACTTCTTGCTGCAAAGGAAAGGCCTGAGCCGGCAGATGATCGGAGAGTTCCTAGGAAATAGACAGAAACAGTTCAACAGGGATGTTTTGGAGTGAGTATGACACTGCCGAACGTGGCTGAACTTACTATTGATAATGTATCATAATACAATTTTTTATTGTTTTAAATGTGATAGTTATGAACGTGAGACTGATATAAAATGTTGCGTTGCTGCTGAGTGTGCATAATCATGTTTTATTTTGCACTCAATCTCTCTGTGTATGTGTATGTGTGCTGTGTAGCTGTGTGGTAGATGAAATGGACTTCCAGAGCATGGAGCTGGATGAAGCTCTCAGGAAATTTCAGAACCACATCCGTGTCCAAGGAGAAGCCCAGAAGGTGGAACGACTCATTGAAGCCTTCAGGTACGCACGGGCACACACACACAGCCCAAGACTATGCATAAGCACACATGCTAACAAAATTGGTATACTATATTAACTGTGGATGAATTTGGTGGGGATATAATAATAAAAATGATAATATTAATAATCCCCCCATTTTCACAAAAGTGTGCTAATTGCTTATGAACGCCATTGTCACCAGTGTTCCTCCTGTGGATAAAGTATCGATGCAAAAAAATAGAACCGTTGATAATACATACTTCCTATTTTCTTTAGAGCGCATTTCCTCACTATTTACATCATTTCCCCCTGCATTATGTAATCTTGTACCGTGTCGTGTTATGTCTGCAGCCAGCGCTACTGCATCTGCAACCCAACGGTGGTGCGGCAGTTCCGGAACCCTGACACGATTTTCATCCTGGCCTTCGCCATCATCCTCCTCAACACAGATATGTACAGCCCCAACGTGAAGCCTGAGAGGAAGATGAAGCTGGAGGATTTCATCAAGAACTTAAGAGGTAAACATGTGCATGCTTTTCACGGAATTTAGTGAAAGGTACAAGCTAACTTTGCTTGGCAGGTGTGGATGATGGTGAGGATATTCCGAGGGAGACTCTGGTTGGGATCTATGAGAGGATCCGAAAGCGGGAACTGAAGACCAATGAAGACCATGTGTCGCAGGTCCAGAAAGTTGAGAAGCTCATTGTCGGGAAGAAACCAGTGAGTAGCATCTTTGATTGTGCAGGTTTGAGATCAACCAGAAAGACTTACAGAATTACTTTTTTTAAAATGGTGCCTAAATTGGATTATATATATATGTCTCGCAAAAGTAGATACATGCAAAGAGTTAAAGGTGCCACCTTTAAGACTCAGTGGCCTCCGGGGATATCACCCCCGTGCTTTTGTCCAATTAAATCGTGTGCACATCATCATCCATACCCCGGGGAGAGAACCGTTTTAAAATATAAAAGACTGCAGTGCCATTAGTGACAACTATATAAGTGACTCACCAGTCGGTTGTCATTTCATTTCTGTGTATTAATTATCCGAGTTCCAGCCCCTAGGTTGCATTTCCAAATGATGTGAATAAATAATGCAGCCTCTGGGAGAGGTTTGTCTTTTAGCGACTACTTGGTTTCCAATGGGATGAAATCAGCTGCACCAGTAACAACTGGATGAGCTGAAATTAATCGCACTTAGTGGCGGGATGATCCCAGGGGTATACTCGCATACAAATCTCTTTAGGAATTTGAATACAATAAGAGGATAGTCATCAATTGCTGCATGCTGAGTATGTTTTTTTTAGGTCTTTTTTTCTATTTGCGTGTGTGTACTATTCTCACAGACCTCCCTTGTGTCCTTCCTCTAAAAATGAATGGTTAATTATTGATGCATATTTTCTGACGATTTTTTTTCTTTTTTTGCTTTTGCTTTTAGATCGGATCACTCCATCATGGCCTTGGATGTGTAAGTTGCCAGAACAAAATCAACACTGCTCACCTTAACGAGAAATAATTACATCTATTGCTTACAATCAATCGTCTGAATTCGAAAGGGAAATGTAGCAAATGGCAGTGTGTTATCCCCGTCAAGTCTACCCATGATTAGTCACAATTAAATATTTTTTAAATTACAAATGTACGTAGTGTAAATAAGAGGTTGAGCACTAAAAAGCAGAACATGTTGTGTTATTAAAGCCCATTAGCAAGCTTACCTGAATGGTTGAGAAAAAAAAGACTTTTGTAGAGCTATAAGAAACTCAGGTTAGTTTTCATACAATATACAAATGTGTTTACTTAAAAAAAATAAGCCAATATCCCCAGAAATCTGTATCGCTCATTTTATTTGTATTTATAATTTTGGCATAGAAATACGATTATTTTTGCCGTCACCTAATATGTCAAAATGAAAAGTAACCTGAACAGAGAACCAGAAACATGGTGCAAGCAAAATAAGTCTGCATTTTCTGCTTTAGTCATTCATCCCATTTGACGACAGTGGCCACTGATGTGCTCATCTGTGTTTATAGTAGAAATACTTTTTTTCTACCGGAAGGTTCTATCACTGCCCCATCGCCGCTTGGTGTGTTACTGCCGCCTCTTTGAAGTGCCAGATCCCAACAAGCTCCAGAAGCTGGGCCTGCATCAGCGGGAGATCTTCCTGTTCAATGACCTACTTGTGGTAAACGTCCCCTTCATCTCGTTTCCGATTCCCTCTTTACTCCCCATGAACCAATTCTCACCTGATTGAATCTTTGTAGGTGACAAAGATTTTTCAGAAGAAGAAGAACTCTGTGACATACAGCTTCAGACAGTCCTTTTCGCTCTATGGGATGCAAGTCATGCTGTTTGAAAACCAATGTAAGTCCTTTTGATTCGATTGTCAGATTCACTCAAGACCAATAAGATTCTTCAAATGAAACTATTAATATGACAACATCCATGGCAAAATACTTTTGAAAGCCACAATTTTTTACAGGCTTTTTTTTAGTCATGGCAACCTAAATTTTTTTTTGTTTCATTATCTGGTTCATCTAAGACAGCGACATAAGATGACAGGAAGCACAATTACATGCTCTTAGTACGTGTGTTTTTTTTTTTAGTGCTCTTGCTGTGAGATGTCGTTTACGTGAAACGGAAGGAAGAAAACATGATTAGCATTTTGAAGGGTTTTAATGCACACTCGGGGAGCGCTCAAATTTTTTGGTCTTTGCCATTTTGAATCAGAATGAACAACAAACTGAATTAGTTGTTTATGCTCCCATTTGAGCTGGCTCAGTAGGCTTCAGAAATTTAAGTACAGTATAACTTTCAACCACCAAAACATTTTTTTCTGTTCAGGGATGCAAGTAAATAATGAAATATTCAAATATTGAAATAATTTAACGAATGAATATATTTTACTAGTGTGTTTGTTCTTTTCCCCCTGTCAACTTTGAAACAACTCAGTATAAACTGAGGATGTGTGTGTTCATAACTTCTGCATTCTGCAGATTACCCAAATGGAATCAGACTTACGTCAGCCATTCCAGGTGCGGATATCAAAGTCCTCATCAACTTCAACGCGCCCAACCCCCAGGACCGCAAGAAGTTCACAGATGACTTGCGAGAGTCCATTGCTGAGGTTCAGGAAATGGAGAAATACAGAATAGAATGTGAGCTGCCGTTTTTTTATTGGGTTTTTTCCCACTCCCCAACTCCCCTCTCTCCATCTCTAGTAGATGTTTCAAAAATTAGCAAATAATTTGGAATCATTACTGTGTTGGCAGCCAAGTCACCGTCACCACTTATCATGGGTGTTTTTTGGACCCTTTTCACAGCCGAGCTTGAGAAGCAGAAGGGGGTGGTGAGGCCCAGCATGTCTCAGAGCTCTGGCCTGAAGAAAGAAGCTGGCAATGGCAGCATGAATCGTGCGAGTCTGGATGACACCTATGCCATGGGCGAAGGGCTGAAGAGGAGCGCCCTCAGCAGCTCCCTGCGAGATCTCTCCGAAGCAGGTACCACCAGTGCAGCTTTTGTCTTTTCCAGAAATTTATTTCAAGGAAAAGAGCTCCTCTGTCATCCACTTATTTGTGATAGCAAAATGTTCTTTCAATGCACGCTACATTGGCACTTTTGAATCCACTCGCCCACCCATTGGATATTTTGCTTTACAAAGTTTGTTATGAGTGACCTACAGTGACATTTGTTTCTCTACTTAAAATTATGAAGTTTATCTTGGTTGTACTTTGGGAGGGAAATGACATTTAGACGTCCGAAATTCAAATACTGTAGCAAAAGCAATTCACACAAAGACATTTAAGAAGATATTTGCAAATTGTAGCATGCAGGTGAAAGCTGGAAGTGTGAATAACAAAACAATGGATAAAGCAGATCGACTTTTGACCCTGTAGCATTGACAATCTCGTTAAAATCAATGAAGGTCTTGCTCAGGCAAGTTGAGAACCAATTAGTTATACTGTGACTGGTAGAAGAGCAACAAGTGATAATGATATTTTGATTTTGTTACCATGGACATCTTGGATCAAATACTCTTTCAAATCAAACAAGTATCTTAAGTTGGTATAAAAGAAGTAATTGGACAATAGTTGTGGTGGATTGTTAGGCAAAACACTTAACTTTTCAAAACAATAGTTGTTAACCAAGCAATGTGTTTTATATTTATTTGCTGCCACCAGAAAAGGCTTCTAAAATCTAATTTTAAGACTAGCAGAAGTTTCTCCGCTTCGCAAAGTCACTGACAGAGATAAGCAATCAAGTGGGGTGATTTTTTATTTATTTCTTAATGCCTATACTGATCTTTATGTATAGTTGTATACCGCTACGCTTTTTTGGGCTTCCATTTTAATGCTGGTCTGATGCTCAAGTCTATGCATTGTTCACCTTTGAGCTTAAGTTAATCGATTTGCACCAGAGTTAAGGATGCGTCTCGCTCGGTCTGCTTGTTTGGTGTGCACCAGGCTTTGGATGATATTTCTGTAGAAGGGGGCTCAGAAACAAAAATCGCTAGATCATGCACATGATTTCTTATTCAGATGGTGCTTCACAGATGTGCAAGATAACCATTCTATCAGCATCGAGATACCATCACGGAGGCTAGCTTTTGAACTTTGTCCTGATGGCAATTCGGATGCTCATTTTCCATGATTTCCAAATCACACAGCTGGGTAGTTTTGATATATGGCTTTGGCTTTACTGTACTGGTAGAATATTAACTTGTATTTGTAGAAGTAGTAATGAACTGTGTTACCTGACAGTGCTTTTCTGAAGTGTTCCTGAAGCCAGCCACATGGCAAAATACTTTACTCAACCATTCGGATTTTTAAGTGCCGCCTGATCAAAAATCACAGGCTTTCAACGGTAATTATTACTCTTGCCACTTAGATGGCACACTTACATTCCTTGCAATTATATGTTGAGAAAGGTTCTTAAATGATTTGCTCTCGCAAATAGTGAACCTGGCTCCATCCATGCTTTGGGGATGCACCTTTAATACCCAATCATGGCGCTCACTTGTTTTCAATTATCCTGTTCACGTGTGGAATGTTCCAAACAGGTGTTGTTGTTGTTGTTTTAATAAGCATTCCTCAACTTTCCCACTCTTTTGTTGCCCCTTGCCATCTTTTTTTGGAACAAACAAGTTTGGTGTGGAGCAAGTTGCTGCCAGTTTTTTTTTTTTTTTTTTGCGGTGGTCCTCTGCAGTCTGTTTTAACCACGTTGCTCGGTGTGATGCGGACCTTTGATTGACTGAAATATCATCAAATTAAAGGTTAAGCCCAGCAATTTGTATAGCACTGCAAATGTCATGGGTGCAAGTAGAGCCCCCTATTGTTTGTGGTTCCTTTTATTTTGAAACTGTAGTCAAGGATGAAGATGGTTGCAGTAGCCTGTCTATGAATGCAATCTTTCTACATTGTGTCATAATTCTGGCGCCGTTAAGAACACCGTGAAGTCAGCCTACTACATAATGATAAAAACAATCAAAGTGTATGTATTCACAGTCGGTTAGTTGTTCTGTCGCGATGAAACAAACTGACAGGCAACCCTCGACCACTGACCATGAGATGAGGAGCAAGTCCATTCATGTTCACTTTTGTTTTTTCCAAACCACTTTGCATCTTTACATTTTCTTTCATCCGAGCACATTGTCATGATATTTTGAGTAGAGAAATCCTGTCCCATTTCCTCTCATGAATATTTGTCATGCAAACAAATCCGCCCTGATGCAGAAGCTACTTGAAGTTATCAAGTGATTCTCTTGAATGAAATCCAATCCAGGCTTTGTCTCACTGTTGCTTAAGCTGTAATGCAAAGCGATAGATCGGTCAATAGCTTTCGTCCTTGTTTCCCACGCCGGATGTTGCTCGTTGGGGGTTTCTTTGATTTCTTTTCCTGCCATACTACATTCCATGTGTATTTACCGTTATTTCCATACACATCAGGTATTTTCCTGTTTATGTGTAATTACTGGTCATGTATCATTGGCTGAGTGTGCCTAACGATAGCCCTCAGCCCCTCTTAATAATGCCTGTACATCCCATGTGTAACAGCCACTGTATTGCTTTTGATGTATCCCCTCCTTTGTGACTGTCACTGAGGCTGTTTTGGTCATTTGGAAACGGAAAGCTTGTCACATTTAATCAAGACAGCTTGGGGGAAAATGTCGGCGAAACATTATTTGGGATTTGTTGGCCTATCTGACGTCATCCATTCAATTCCAATTCTTTGCCTACCATTTGACTGAGCTGTTAGTGGGAAATGCGCTTGAAATTGTAACCCGTACAAAGATGCTACTTCCGAGTAAAAACATGGCGGTTTTGTGGCTGTTTCTCAATAGCAACGTTGGAAAGAAGTAACAGGTCGAAAGAATGCTCTCCGAGAACAGCCTTTTAGACGACTTTGCGAAACGCAACGCACCCCCAGGATAGCCGGCAACCTGAACGAGTCAGCGCGAGGAGCACGTCCTGATCCTTGTACAGCTAGATTTCGACTTTGACTTGGAACGCAATGTTCTTGGTCCAAAGTTTCTCAAGTACACAACAATGCACATTGAGAAACAGCCAAACAGCCAGTATACCCAGGGTCCAGCCACTTCCCGCCCATACTGGGGCCTTACTCACAGTCACAATGCGCTGCGCTGCCCCCTACTGGAGCGGCAGGCGGCCCGAGCGTCTGTAGTTGCTCCAGGAGTTGCTGTCGATCTCTAATCTGTGGTATTGCATGTCTCGGCCAGGCAAGCGGGGGCGTCGCAGCAGTGCAGGATCACTAGACAGCAATATGGAAGTAAGTTGGAAGCAGCTGGTCTCCAAGCTACTCTTCATGTGATGATGTGCACTGTGAAAACACACCATTTCTTTTTGGTCTGACGCCTTCTTTGCTTCATAGACTCAGTCCATTTGTTTGGATCATGTATTTTTTCTTCCTGGGATGCCTTACACCTGCTTGCCTCCGTGTAGTGTGCATGCATGGGTTGCCTGCCTCTGATCCCACCCTCCCCCTTTATTTCGGAAGCCAAACAGCTCCAGTTTTGGTCATGCCATTTTGACCAAAAGTCATATCCTCAGCAAAGCATGACTCGACTAATCCCTTCCTCGTCGCCTGTCTCTGTCTTCCATTCACTCCCATCCAAGCGGTTTTCATTTGGTTGCTCTTCTCTCAGGCGGGTAGCTCAGTAAGACACCAACTAGTCTTTTGTACTCGCTGTCCAGAGCTCTCTTCACCCACAACTTCTAAGTAACATTAGGAAGGCTGGAATAATGGGGCTTTCACAGTCTGCAATTTACTGCTGGGCAGACTAATAATGACGTGGATTTCATTCACTGGTCTCTCACTCGCACCATTTGCCCATGAGTTCTTGTGTTGTGTTCAAGTCTGGAACCCTGAAAAATGCCATTCTGCTTTTAAAGGCATCATGCGGGTCGGCTTCCTTGAGTCTGAGCTTAAGCATGAGTCCGAGGATGAGAGTTAATGCGTGCATATTGACAACAAAAGGGGTGGGGGGGAGCGGTCAGGCCTGTCGTGAAGTGTCCTGCCCTTGAGTCGGCCTGTCACGTCCTCTGCATGCGTCCACGCGCTGACTTCTGTTTACTTTAACAAGATGCATGTGTGACTCTGCCACACGTCCTCAGGAGACGCGCTATTACCGTGACATTTCTCAAGTCGCCTTTGACACCCGCCACCCTCCCCTCTCCCCGAAGTTGAACTGTTTCTTCTGCAGACCATGGAGACATTTCCGTTTTGTCATTTGCATGCCTGAAAACATTTTGCTACTTAAAATAAGACACCTCCAGAAGAGCCGTTGTTTTGCTTCATGTCTGACGCGCGTGCTGTTGCCTATATCCCCGCAGGGGTCCATCATTAGCAGCCCGCACACGCGCCGAAGAGCCGCCACCCCGCGCGAGGGGACGCCACGCGAGCATCCTCCCCTCCCCAACTCGGCATCCACCTCCATCCTGGGCTCGCTATTTGGCAGCAAGAGAGGCAAACCGTCCTCCCAAAGCCACGGGCCTCACCCCCCGCCCGGCCACCCTACGCTCATCTCCCACAAGCCCCACCCAACCAACCTGCACCACACAGCGCAGGTGGTGCACGGTGCGCCGCTGCCGCACCACGGCCACCACCCGCAGTACTGCCAAGTCCCTCAGAACCCGCCGCCTTACCACCACCATCACCACTACCACCCACCTCCACACACGCAGTACCACAAGCACCCCGGCTACCCCGCGCATGCCCAGCACAGCCACTACAGCCAGCATTCTCATCACAGCTCCCAGCCGCAGCATGGTGGTGGTGGGGGGCACCACAGTAGCCAGCAAGCAGGCGCAGCACCCGGCGGACCCAAAAGCAAACACAGTGGCATCAGCACCGTAGTGTGATGACGTGACGGCGACGGAGGGCACCGCCGGCGAGGGACAGTTTCTGACACCAAAGGGATGACTGATGGCGCGACTTGCACGACGGCCTGTCCACTGTGTTTTACTGCTGCTGCCATGGAAACCACCTGCAGGCACTGTTTCACCTCCACGTCCAACTAATAGGCAGGATGGACAATTGGACCACAACTATCCCACCAGGGGCCTTTATTACTAGTATGTTTGATTCCGGGTTTGTCCCCCCCCCCCCCCCCCCCCCCACCCGCGCCCTCTCCCCCTCATCATTGGCGGCGGGTGGATCTGTACACACACATGCGCACACATCGGCGGGCTGCCCCTTTCCACAGCCTCCATGTAATCAGGAGGAAAGACAACCCTGGCACAACAATGATGGCGACATTGTGGTGCACAACTTTTTCAGTTTGGATGCTATTTATCCCTGCCTCCGATTGAGCTCACATGTAATGAAGATATAATTATTTGACTCAAAGCGGAGGACAGGTGAGCGATGTCTGAGTTCTATTAGTTCTAGTGCTGTATTTACCGTAGATGACAGCTGTACGTGTTGTCTCCTAGCGCTCATACATAAATGTGCCAATTATTAACGCATAATCTATTTAGTCAAGACTTGCTGTACAGTATGTCGTGAGTAATTTGTAAGATTATACCTACAATTATTATCAGCAAAAAGTTATCAGTATTATACTGACTCTGGGGTAGCAAAGCTGTAGATGCGCAAGCAGTGAAATCAGCCTCTAATCTATCTTGGGAGTTTGGCCTTTCCAAGGGAGAAGAAGGAGCTTTGAGATGGCAGCTGTTGCAACGCCACTACATTGATTCTTCTTGCCCACGAGCCACTTTAAAGTACAAATTTGTCGTTGCGACTCGTAAAATATTTTAGACAGAGGCTTGGAGCATGAATGTTGAAAGAAATGCAGAGGTTATAAGTAACAGCTGCCATCTCCACTAATTAAACCCGACTAGAAATTTTTTTTTGCTGTTTTTTTTTTCCCTCACCAACAAGTTTTTGGTGAGTGACTTAAATCTGACATAGTAAATAATTTTTGTATCATATGTGCAATATCCTTGTACTGATTAGGAACACGCAAAGTGTCCCTAAGATTCGTGCGATTTGTTTGTTTGTTTTGTGTCATTATTTATTTTTGTTTTTCGGCCCCTCTCTGTCTAAATTAATGCTCGCTGCAGGCTCAGAGCCCTGGTGGAATGTCTAGTGATTTTTTTGCATGTACTGTTATTGATGTGAGGCTGTCCTCTGCACATTGTATAACAAATCAGTGTTACCAGTAAGTTTTAAGTGCAATCATGTTCCCAAATGCAGACTTGTACTGAGAGTGGAAGTCTTCTGTTGTCCAGGTGATAAAGCAACTCCCCCCCTTATTTAGGAGTACCTACAAGGGGAAGATAGAGTGAGGAGGAATGTGTGTATATATTTTATTAAAGGAGTAGCTACTTCTTGGCCAGGTATATTTTGCTGGATAAGCACATAAAATAATCTTTCTTTTAATAATAAATGCAGTTGTACCGCAGAAATGTATACTGAACAAAGAAACTTGGAGTATGTAAAGAATAACTTTATACATTCGACAAATAAGAGTCTATTCTAGTGTGCACATTGGTAACAGTAGACAATTTGTTCCAATTATTCAGGTTGTACAGGTATATTAAGAATCACGAAAAAAAAATTCATGGCCATCAATCAGGCTTTCACCTTCCTGATTCTCACATATCAGACAGGAGCTGAATGTTTCTTTCTATTGAGTTCCGTGTTTTGCTATGATTTGGACCCTCATGTTCCGTTCGTGTATGGTGCGTGTCTACAGTCATTTCTTTGTGAAAAGGAACCCCAACAATGCACTGCATGGATCCGATGCATCACATGTCCTATTCACTGTGAGACAAATGGGGGGAGGGGGGAGGAGATCAGCCTATCATAGAAACTGGCTTAGTTTTGTTTTTTATAATTTGGAGTTTGCCAACGTTGCCGTGTTTTTTTATTTTTTTCCCCGTGTTAGGCTGGTTAATATTAAAGCTCGGAATGCATTTCATCAACAAAGCCATTGTGTGTACATTATAAACATAAAGAACGTTGCACTTCCTTAGCTGAGGGCTTTCGTTGTGTAAATATGAGATTTGGATGTGCAAACTGCTTGGATGGAGGATTTATCTTTATGAAGGTGTAAAGGGACCAAGTTGGTGGTTATATGATACTGTACATAGTGTGAATACGATCCATACTTTATTCTGATATCTGCAGTTTTGATCAGGATGTAAAAACATCCCCTCATAGAATGAGTGAGGGCTGAACATATCGATTGTCTCGGGAATCGACATTTGCTGTAGAGATCAAAAGCTGACTGTTAGAAAAGTTCGCTGCCATTTCCATCATGCTCCTTCCGTGCAGACATACACATACAACAACACCAGACAAATGAATCTTACCGCGACCTGTTCGTTCTGGTGTGAGACTAATTAAAAGAAGAAGGAAAAAAAAGAAAATACAAGAATGGCCTCATTTATGTGTGCATTCTGTTTGTACAGTGAGTAGTGAGTCAGTAAGACCCCAGTTATTGTAAAACTTCAACTGTGACAATGTTGAGAACGCAAAATAAACAAATATATGACTTATGATATGGCTTTTGTCATTTCTGCCGACCCAACTTGATGATTTCTGTTACGCAGTTCGTTTGAACGAATCTTTTGAGTGAACTGATTCTAAAGATTCAGTTTGCTTAAAAGAACTGGAATGCACATCACTAAGTCAGTGACAGCCGAAGATAGCGCCGTTGCGCCACCTGCAGGTTAAAAGTAGACCCGTAACGTGACTGTGGTACAAAACGTGCTCTTGCTGAACTGTCACGTTTTTCTTTTAAGTTTGGTTTGTATCTAAATTCCCATTACAAATAAATAATATAAGAAAGAGTGATCCCGATAAGTGATGTAGTGTAGTGCCTCCATAGCTAGTTACTAGGAAATGTGTGAGCGCCTCATTGGCCCTTTTTTTTTGAAAAAGATAAACTCTTATCTCATCCGACCAGAGGGATTCCCATCATAGGGCCACTCGTCATACTAAAACACATCAGAGCTGAATGTTCAGTATTTAACTTCTCAGTGCAATGCTGGCCTGGACGAATAAATAAGAAGAATTCGAGGATGTCGACAGCACAGAGATCATGAGAAATCACACTGGTGGTTTGTCCGTGAAAGGTTGGTTTACTTCTGTTTGATTTACTTTTGGCTTTACCACCTAAAATTTCAGAAGGCCTCATACATAGCATGTGAATTCTGTCTACACTTAAAATGTTGATTGTGATGCCTGCTTAAAATTGTTTAATATCCATTGCTAAGGCCTATAGAAATACAAAATACACCCTTAAAACTGCCTTGTTTAAAATTCCACTTTGAAACTATAACCCAGGTTTGAAGCAGATAATTGAAATCCTACACTAATATGAATTCCTAACCCCAATTTGAAACTTTGAAAACCTGAACCTACTTAAAAACCCTACCCTATCCCCAAAATTGAAACCTTAGTTTAAAACCCCAACTCTAGTTTTGGACACTCCTTTAAATCCCTGATCTTACTTTAAAACCCTACTTTGAAGCCCAAGGTTGAAACCCTAACCCTAGTATTGTATTAAACCCTAACCCTAGTTTTAAACCCAACTTTAAAACCCTAAATCTAGTTTAAAACCCTACTTTGAGACTCTAGCTGTCACACCTTAGCCCCAGCTGTTCCACTAAGTGTCGGTTGTCTTGGTTTCTGTCTGTGTGCTCGCCCCTCCCTTCCTGTGTGCCCATGATGAGTTTGATTATTCCCACCTGCCTCTTGTTACCTGTTGTGTATATAAGTCCTGTCTGCCCCTCACGCCGGTCGGGTTATTGTGTGCGTGGTGTGTTCATGTCATGATGTCTTTTTGTTTCACGTCTTTTTGGTCGGTCTTGTTGTTAGGTTTTGTTAAGTCATGTCAGTTGCCGAGTCTTAGTTTGCGTTCTTTATTAAACCCTGGTCCAAGCTGCGCTTGGTCGTCCTGCTCCATTTCCATCCGATCCGTGACACTAGCCTAATTTTGAACCCGTACTTTAAAACCCTAACCCTAGTTTGAAACCCGAGATGAGTTTGAAACCTTACTTTGAACCTAAAACTGAGTTTGAAACCCTACTCTACTGTAATTCTAACTCTACTTTTTGGGGACACCCATGTTTATCAGACGCGCTGACATCCATTTTATTCTTTGTGTGTGTGTGTGTGTGTGTGTGTGTGTGTGTGTGTGTGTGTGTGTGTGTTCTGAAAGGCTCTTTGTTACGGCAACAGCTGTGTAAGCGCTACATCAAGATATTCATCCATTTGATTGTATTCAACACGAGTTATGCCAACTTATCTTTGTAGATTGCTTTTCTTCCTGCACATTTTGAATATGCACTGAGCAAGTTGCAGACGAACTCCAATTCACATGTGTAAATTGCTTCATTTCTGACAGGTGTCCTGTAAATGAGGTTCTTTAAAGCCTTGCTTCGGATAAAAAGTGGGTAGAATGCAGCTTGTAACAAAAATACTCTCGTAAAAGTACATATGTTGCATTAAAGCTCTTTTGATGAGTATAATTTCCCACAAATGTTGAATCCAGCTTTTCTGAAACTGAAATTGTTTGTTCCGCATTTCCGTTGTGCTATGAATTTATTCATTCAGTTTTGTTATCTTTCAGGATGCTCTCTGGTGCGGTACTAGCACACCTCCTGTTCTGGGCCGCACTGCACACCGCACCGGCTCTTGGTCAGGCCTGCCTGTGCACAACCCTCCAGCCTGCTGGTTTGCTCGTCAACTGCACCTCTCCTGATCTCAGGGAGTTGCCTCCTCTGCCATCAGACACCACGGAGCTCCTTGCGGAGGATATCGGCCTCATCACCATCCCCTCGGGCCTGTTTGACAAAGCGCTGGGCCTTCAACGTGTCTCCCTTGCCGGTAATCCTTTTCACTGTGACTGCGGCATTGAATACATGAGGAACTGGCTTTTGCGAAACAGGGCTGCTGTCTCTCAGGAGCCCATATGCGTCACTCCCAGCTCAGTGGCTCAGAAAGCTATCACAGAACTCACTGATGACTACTTTATCCCGTGCGCCCCGAGAGGTTGCGGTAGTATCACCTCTGCTGCTGTGATGGGAGTAATGCTCAGCTGCCTCATTGTTCTGCTTCTGTGGAGCTTGAGACTGGCCAAAAACTGCACCTTCACGCTTAACATTGAGGAAAGACACTCGCGACTCGAAGCTGACTCTTTACATCCACTGCGGGTGAGACACAGGAGGAGGCTGTCAGCTGTCAATCAACATTTTCAGCTACTCACTGAGGATCTGGAAAGGCATCCTGTCAACGTGGAGTTACTTCCACAGGTGCTTGATGTGTTGCAGAAGAAACACAATATTAAGATTAAGGCTATCTGAGGCACCTATTGAAAGACATTTCATGAAAACTACACTACAAAAGTTCAAATAGGAGACTCTCCTATAATAATAAAGATGGAATCATTTGAATTGTAAATTTGAGGTGTTCCCTTATTTTCTTGTACTTTAAGGCAGTCCGTTATTCTAAACTATGAAATGATCCCTGAGTTCATGGAAATTATTTAAAGTCAGAAAATGTATTTGCAATGCCTGTCCAATCGTGGCATTCTGATTACTATTGTGTTTGTGGGATATGAATTAAGCAGGAACAAAAGATTATTCATCCTACGGGGGTGGCCATTTTGCCACTTGCTGTCAACTATAAATGACATCGCAAGTGCCCCAGGGCTAATTTTGCAAACCTCACATTACCAAACTTTAGGCTCTGTGATGTCTTTCCGTCGACAGCAGTGGATAGAAACAGGTGGATTTTGCTTGCTTTATTCATATTTGAAAAACGCAATATTAATCAGCATACCATCTCTAGTCTAGTAAGGTGCATAGAATATAAAGAAAATTTTGGACCTCCACAGCTCATTTCATAGCAGATAATTACAAGTCCATATGGCTGATTAAAGATTACACTCGTTTGCAATGCTTGCGTATATTTTTTCGAGTTACACTATTTACAATGAAGAAAACATTACAAATGGTCAAATATGGATAACAAAGTGAAGTTTTGATGTTAAAGGTAGGGTTCGCGTGTAACGGTGAACAGGTAACATGAGACAAAGATAAAAATACTGGTCAAGTCTCTCTTTCCTAAGTATGCACAATGCAAAACTACTCGGGGACAATATTGCACAGCCAACAGTTTGTTCATACAGTACAGGTTTGTCATGATCATGCATAGATTTTTAGGGGTTAAAACATGTAAACAATTGTAGTGCTATGCTCAAAGATGGCCTCCACAATGGTCCAATGCTTGATAAAAACAGTAAACTCTTGTAACAAATATAGGATGATCTCAGGTTTTTTAGTACCAACATCAATGTGGACTAAAAAATATTGAATAGAGTAAAACAAGGCAGTTCCATTAAAGAAATCCAGGCAACTATCACAAAAGCCAGATATCAGCTTACTGCAGTAGAAGCATTTTTTAAATTTTCCTATTCGGACCACTTCTGAGAGTTTCAAACCCTCGGCGGTGGTTAAACAACGTCCACAGTGTAACGGGCGGGAGCCTACCCTCCCTTAATGTCGTTCTCTATTTAGGCACAAACCTTTCTTTCTCAAAAATGAGCTCAACGGCTTCAGCCACATCTTGCACAATGTGGCCCGGCTCCACCAGAGCAGGGTCGAAGCGAAAGTCCCGGTGGCCGTGGAAAACTGTCTCTTTGATGCAGTGGCTCGCGTCATTTGGCACCTCAGCTGTGGGGTCGTACACGCCCGTGCAGACTAAGACCGATTTACAGGAAGTGGCAGCGGGCAACGCCAGCTCGCTCTCCCACATGTTATCGATGTCATCCTCCGCGGGCACTGCGGCGGTGGAGCCTGTGGCGGCCGCCATCTTGGCGATGGCTTTGGGGCTTTTTCTGGCAACTCTCACGTCCAGGTAGCGGTTGTACAAGTTAGCGCCGTAGATGTCAGTCATTAGATTATCCCTACAAATACAACGAAGGACGGGGGGGATATTATTCAGCACTTCTGGCACGATTAACAGATAATGTCCATGAAAAAGGAGACAATTGCATTTATCACAAAACAGTGGCTGTTACTGATTTACCTGTGTGCCCCAAAAAATCTTACCCTATAGCATAGAGGGATGTGATGGGACGTTTCCACTGTCTCTGCATGGCCTGACCTCGGATGAGGAACTCAGCGAAATGGTAAGTCAGCTCACTTGGTTTTCCCATCAGGGCCTCATACTTGAGGTCTTTACCTGTGATCTTTTTATAGATATTCTCTAAGCACACGAGAAATGTGCCATGGCCAAATCTGATACAAAATATGGAGGGTAAAAATAATAATAATAAAACAGATGAATAACTTTTCTCAACTATTTCCAAAACAATGAAACTTGCTGAAGCAGGAGATTTACCTTGGAGACTGTGCCTCGGCCATCCATAACAGGTCCATGTTGCAAGCCAACAGTGGCAGGTGAGGTACATTTTGGGTTTGGTGAAGGGCACTGAGATTGCCATTGGTGAGCAAAATATCTATGATGAGCTGGAGATTGGTCTCCCATCGAATTGGCTCCCCGAACAGAACCACGGCTGCATGGATGAAATGATATCAGGAAAAAAAAAATCTTAACAAACAAGCATGGTAGATAGATTATCTAAATGTGGCTTCAAAATCCTTTTGGAGGCTTTTTGAGATCTTCCAGAGAAGGAAAGAATACTCACCCTCAACCTTGGGAAGGTTACCTACAGGACTGGACTGCAAAGAGATAAATTAACTTTAACTTAATGTAATGTTGAGTGATACTTTTAAGTTCATTTGCACATCCTTATCTTTTCAGAGACACTTTTTTTTTTTTTTTAATGTGACTGAGGGGGTATACGTTTTTAATGTGATTTGATGCAGTGTGACTTGACATGACATGACTTAGGTTTGCTGAAGCGTGATTACTGTCAACAAGAGAGCTGAGCGATTTTAGAAAAAGATCGAATTGAAATTTTTCGAGAAGATATGGCTGTTTTAAATATAATTTGTGATTTGGCAAGAACATGAAAGGCAGTCCTCTTTCAAGGTTTTTCATACATTTACAATACAAACAGTTGATGTAAATAGATCTTTTAACCAAAAATGCTTGAAATTTCGTATGAATGTACATGTTCATTGTACAGTAAAGCACAATTGAAAAAAAATAATATTTACATGGTATTATAAACTTACGAGTAAAAATGACAATGTGATAATTTCTGAATTGATTACCATACTTAAAAATAAAAGGTAAATATTTTCCTATTAAAAGGGTCAGAAAGTATCACATTTCTTCTTCTCTGAACATTGAATCATAATTTTCGAATTCAAGCCAGAACAGGTCATAGTTTATTGTCCCATGACACAATATTCTGGATCAATACATAGCTCAGTTTTAAAATGAGTTAAGCACTTTGACACACCATCATTTTCTGTTTTTAGCCAGGACAAACCTTGTAACATCAACATGAATTAACAGCTGTTATTTTAAATAGCTAAACTGATGGATTGATGTGATCCTCTCACCGGTAGTTTGGGTCTTCTGTTGTGGTCCACCATGTCCAGAAGTGGGAATGATTCCCTCAACATGTCAATACTGATGACGTTATTGAAGCCTAGACTGAGAGAGAATTAAGGAAAAACATCATTGAAATTACAACCATTTAAACAGATCATACTTAAAAATAATAATAATAATTAATGAAGGATACTTTTTGGCAATTTCCAGAACTGGGCCTTGACCTGACACCAGCACACACTTGTCATGGAATTTCTTGAACATCCGCAGTGGACTGTGTGACATAATGACTTGATCTTGAGTGATCTGTAATGAGTATGAAGCTGTTCATAAATAGAAGGACTGAATGAATGGATAACTAAACCAACATGTTCTTTATCAACTCACTGATACGCCAAGGATGTGGGAGAGCTGATCTGCTTTTGTTTGCCTGAGGCAATTCCCAGCATTTGTAACAAACACCAGCGGCACTACAAACTGTCCTTGTGAGTCCACTAACTTCTCAAAGGCTTTTTTGGCAGCAGGGATCAGCATCCTTCCACGGAGGAGAACGCCATCAATGTCAAACAACAAGCCAAAGTTTGGCTGTGGCTGAGAACAAAACACATTGGATACCTTTGAACCACTTTGCATGTAGTTGTGAAAAAGACAGTTGCAATTATATATGTGTGTGTGTGTGTGTGTGTATATATATATATGTGTGTGTGTGTATATATACTATATATGTGTATACACACACACACACACACACATATATATATATATATATATATTTATATTTATTTATTTATTTATACTTAAATGCTCAGTATTAGCTAAAGTATTCTTATTCTGTTTAAATATATATTTGCAACAATTTAAAGGTCGGCAATAAGTGTGCCAATATACAACTTGTAAAAATATCTGGGGGTCTTTTTGTGTTGACTAAATACAAATTTGTGTTATTTGGATGCAGGACTCACAAAGAGCCGCATCTCGTGTGTGTGAGCGCTTTAAGTAACATGGCAGTGCGATGCGCCAAAACAACTTTGAGCAGCAACCTTCAGTGTGTTACAGTGTGACAATAAAATCTGGGAACAACACGCTAGAGCAGTGTCGCTGATCGAATTGGCCAAACAAAACAAGTTTGGGTCCTCTTTTGTGGTCGCCAGCAGTGCACATTCCAAAACACACGTAGCATTAAACACAGTCTCAATTCGATGATCCTTAAGGAAATGTAACTGCACAAACCAGCGATCGCCTTGTCAACATCCTTTTTTCTAGGCAAGCTCGGGAGCCGTTACATCCGTACCTTGCTATTAGTTCCGCAAAAGCCGCAGCGAGAACCGAATATTGCAGCGATTGGCCTCGCGTGACGGCCAGCCCCGCCGGAGCAAAGGCCCCGGTACAATGGCAGGAGTCCCCGCATTTCCCGACCGTCTTGCTGAGCCAGAAAATCGGTTGAGCCCGAACAAGCCGGCTGGCTCCAGCCCCTTGTTTTGCTCCTCTGACGTTCTCTGCTCTAATGTGACTGGACGAGGGCCCTGTGGCGTCACATGACGCATTATGATCCAAGCAGGAGGAGGAGCATGCAGTCTTGAAGAAAAAAAAACTCGCTGCCATTTTAGACACCGAGGTGAAAACAGCGCGAGTATTGTTTTCTAAAGCAACGGATCACAAAAGATCCTCACACAAACGCTTCCTACGATTCTCTGTGTAATTTCACGTCCATGCTTTAGTCACATAGCGCGATTTCCTTGCAGCGATTCATTGCGTGCGTTCTACAGTGTCTCCACTCGGGTTCTCCATTTTACTGCTTCGATGGTGCTGCGCGCTTCTCATTTGCCGCATGGGATGAAATTTGACAGGGAAACCTGAGCTGATCTGTCAACACGCTTTATGGTCATCTTTCGAGTTTTATTGAGCTTCTTGCGTGCGAATGTGATTGCACCTAAAATTATACATGCAAAATGTACTGTGCTAAAGGTTTCACCAAGTTTTGAAGGTGTAGCATAACCGAACATAAAGCTCAGCAAGAGGTAAAACATGACAATTAGCCAAAGAAGTTAATAAACAACTCAAAGAATTCAGACATAGTCCACACCGTGCTCCTCCAGCTTTATTGATAGTTTAAAATTACATTTCTATTTTCTAGGACTTCAGTTGCACTTTCCTTCCGACTTAAAAACTGAGTACAAGCAAATGGCATTTATACAGTAGTCTAAGTGATATTGTACAAAAATAACATTTTGATTTCTGTGAAAACTTTTCATTCCCAAATAACTCCAAATTCACCTGTTGTGACAACTGGTCACGGTGTTTTAAATTTGTCAAGATAAAAAGAACAAAACAAAACAAAAAAAGAATTTCAAGGCCATTTTAAAGGAAAACACCTATCCCGGCCTAGCAAGTTTATTTTCTTTAAATTGTAAACAGAGTTCTAGAATAGAAGTTCCTCCTTTGATACCTCCAAAATGCTTTGTATCTTTGCAAGAACAAATGTCGGCTCCTGCTTAGCTGCGTGTAGTGCTGAAATGCATCATGATATGAAATGTTTCAATGTCATTCTCCCCTTGGCCAACTCAACCCACTAAAAACAAACCAAAATGACAATACATGGAAGTTTGGTTTTGGTTTTACTCCCTTTCATCTCTTGACAAGATAGTCACTTCCACGAGCTCAGAGGTCCTACAGTTTCCAAAGTTTAGTCCCATTGATTAATCTCTGATCACCAGCGGCTTGGAAAGGGGGGTCCTTAAACAAAGCATTATACAGAACACCGCTACCAAACTAAAACATTTTTGTGTTGAATGCAGAAAGATTTTTTTTTCACCCCTTTCGTTACATGTCGAGAGGCTCACTGGCCCGGGACTAGCCTCTATTGGCCAACCTTTGGCCAGTGAAGAGGACTCAGAGAAAAATAATACAACCAACCATCAATCTGAAAAAAAGGAGGGGCAACAGGGGGCACCGATTATGCAGTTTCGTCGCACTCTTTTGCCAGGTGGCCCGCCTTTCCACATTTGTAGCAGTTGGTCTCACTGGATTTAGTGCAGTGCACGGCGACATGACCAAGCTCTCCACACCTACGGGTGACAATAGCTCAGTTAAGCACCTATCTCACTGAGCTGAGAACAATTACTAATGTTTTCAAAGATAGCAAATGTTGCGTTCGTTCAAGGTCGCAGATGTTCACCTGACATGGGGCGGATGCTCGCATACTTTTCTTGTCGCAAGGGAATCTTGTACATGTTCAAAATTTGGCAAACTGTTTGCTACCTTGACAAATTCTGCTGTAAACGCAACATTTGCTGATTTCAAAACTATGGTGGTTTGCTGTTGAATGGGATCAGGGCTTTAGGGCCACACCGAGACAATACCACAAGATAGCCAATACTCACCTGTAACATTTCACCTTGTCACAAAGCTTTTGGATGTGGCCAAAGCCGCCGCAGGAGTAGCACTTCTGCTCATTGGCATCGCAATCACGGGCCATGTGACCGGACTTGCCACAGGTGTAGCAGAGTTGCTCCCTCTCCTTTTTGGGCTCAGTACAGTCACGAGAAATGTGGCCAGTCCTGTGGCAGTTGTAGCACGCTGAGCAGGGGAGGGGATAAAAAAAAACAAGGGCGGTCCAAGGTGTCAACAGCTTCCCAACAGATATTAACTGACATGGTGCTTGAATGGCGCAATCAAAACTTCAATGGCCATCTTGAATAAGTAGATGGCAGTGCTCACCATCCTCTTGGTGGTCACAGTCCCTGGCCAAGTGCCCTGACTCTCCGCACCGATAGCAGTTCAAGTCTGGATTGACATACACCGAGGGTTAAACCATGCAACCTGGAAGGGCTATGAATTATTTACATTACTTTATCATGCTAGGGCCAAATTGCCAAATAAAGTATGCAATGAAAATATGTTATAGAAATCCTTTGAGGGTGTGGCCTAACTAGAATTTCGTACCCTTGCCTCGCCCCCTGCCTCGCCCACGTCCTCGTGAGCCACTCCCGCACACATTTGGGCAATGTTTGATCCAGTGCCCTGGACGGCCACATCCGAAGCACTCGCTGCTGCAGCTCATCTCCATAACCTGAGTAAACAATCACAGCACATTATAAATACCATTGCATTCACACAGCTTGGAAAAGAATCCAATCCACTGATTGGATTCCAAATCTTGACTTGAAAAACAAGCATTGAATTTAATCTACGCTTATTTGGGATGGACACAGAAGCGGCGCACATCGAGCAGGCTATGACCTGGGCAAGGGTTTTCCTAATCTACAACCAACAAGGGGGTATCTCTAACCTTATAGGTTTCAGCTTCATCTACAACTACCCAGCTAACTTACAGGATGGAATCATGCCGTGAACACCATTGGCCGAACATCCATTTGGTGCTGAAGACATCAAGTCGGGAAGACTGAGGGATAATGTGTAATCAATCACCTCATCTGCAGTGCCCAACGGTGGACAGGTATTAAATTACGCTTTGCAAAGTTTGTTTTCAATAATCTTATTTGTCAGACGGTGAGAAAACTTGTTGCATCGAACCCAACGCGAGCTTGCCCACGAGTTTAGTGTACAAGCTTTGGCATCACTTTCAATCGTCCAATGCAGAGCGCCACATCAAAATGGCCATGACAGCATGTCGTAGTTTCATGTGCGTTTAACATTCGCCGAGATTGTAAAGATCGCCGTTTTAACTGGACTAAAATAACGTTTGCTTAAATGTTTAACAAAACGATTACCCAAACTTGGAAACTGCGTCGATGACGCCGTGGAAAGCAATTAATGCTAAAGGTTGAAGCTATGCTAACGCGGGCCTAGTCACGTTGATGTTGCTGCGCAGTCGAGACACAACATTCATGCTAACCCATGCTAGCTCTCCAACGCACCATCACGACTGAAAGGCACGTTTCAGTCGACGATAAAGCTCCCGCCTCCGACACAAAAAGGCTTTCTCCGGCCCAAAAACATTTTCACTGCTTCATCAAACGCTTTGCGTTGAGTTTTTGCAAGCAATTTTACGGATTTCCCACGCAAGAAAAACACGCCAAAGTCGTTGCGGCGGCCTACTGTTAGCAGGCCTGACTGAGGTCCTGACGCTCCGTAAACGAGCTCAAACCGACCAAGTTGACTAAAAACCGACCAATGGTCCAATTCACCAGGTAGAGTAACTAGTACTGGTTAAACGTTTGACATCCGTCAGTATTAAATATTTTACGAGCAGTGGACAATTGTGGTTCATTTCTTACCTCGATAGCTATAAAGCTCTGTCAGTGTTTACGCCTCCTTCTTTTGCGCTACATGCGGTGTGAGCATGAGCAGGAGTTCCTGAATTGTCATTCACGGAAACGAGTAATAACCTACGCAGTGATTGGCCGCGTGCTCTGACAACAACCAATGAAAAGCAAAAAGGTCTGGACACCGCCTCTATGAATGAACCAATCAGCAGGTCAAAACAGCATTCGCTTCCTTAAATTGACTAACATGGATGACGACTAATAATAATAATAATAATAATAATAATAATAATAATAATAATAATAATAATAATAATAATAATAATAATAATAATAATAGACATTGTATTATTGTATTTTATTGTTATATAATCAATTGTTATAAAAATGTTTATTTTAACATTAAGACGTGCGGAGGGTTGAAGAGTTAGAAAATATCTTTAAAATTATCTTTCCAAATACAAGAGAACAGTGACAGAACAATCATATTTGGTGGAATGAATGACTGCCTTGAAGGATCCCAACAAACAAACAAACAAACAAACAAACAAACAAACAAACAAACAAACAAACAAACAAACAAACAAACAAACAAACAAACAAACAAACAAACCTGAGTGTTCAGTCAAAATCAATATGAGGGAAAGATGCAGTCTGCTCCACATTTAAGGTGGAATGCTATCAACGCTACACTCTCGATGGTAATTACTGTTTCGTATTGTAAATGAAACATTTACATAAACCATTCAATTACATGTGTTATATGCTTTGAAAATATGAGGCAATGCTCCTCATATTCCATTAGAGGAGTCACTGTACAGTGGTACACATATACACACGGAGGAGTCCCTTAAAATATTCCACAGTGCCTAAGCCCTATCCTTATTATCATAGGAACAATATTAACACTTCTGACCTTTGCTAGATTGAATGTCATTTTTCTAAATGTAGATGTAAAATTAGATGGGTTGGGAGTAAGTGCACAGTTATTTTGAGATTTTTTACATCATATTCTACTTCCACTTCTTAACACAGCAATTCATACTGGAGTCAGGATCAATGAAGACATTGATTCGGATGCCGGTAAAGTGGTTTTTATGCCATAAATCAACTCCAGTTTGGACAAGCCCCAGCAGTCATCTAACATTTGGGGGGGCTCTATCGGTAAGCAGAAATTGACACTTCAGAAATGATGATCACATGATGAGTGTACACTTCAACAGTCTTGTCGAAAATACACTATACTACTATACTAATTTATTATTTAAAATCCCGCGAATGGGGAAACATCTGAAAAGTACTAAGTGTTTCATCCACAAATGCTATTGACAACGAATAATTAAAAATGCCATAAATTCTCAACTTTTTATTGGCTAAATAAGTTCATAAGTTCAAGTCCAAGTCTCAGTTCTGGCCTTACACAATTAAGTTTGATTGATTGTTGCCCAATGATTACATGTGTGGCCTACCATTTAAATCAAGTGTGTCTACTTTATATTTTCTGAAAAATGGATTTGCTATTTTCATTTTGGTACATTTGCCTGACTTCGATGCAGGCAATGTGTGTTTTTTTTTTTTTTTTTTACTCTGCTGTCTGCTGCCAGATAGGTAATGTAAATGAGAATCAGTTTTAATTGCTTTACCTGAATAAATTAATGGTAAATAAATAATTAGTCCACCTTTTTCCAGATGTCAGTCGTTTTCTATGACTTCTGATTTCAATGCATTTTTTGCTAAATTTAAAATGCAGGGCAATGTACAGGTGCATGCAATAATATGATGAAAAATATATACTGTAAAAAAAAAAAAAGGGTGGGGCAACGGCTGAATTTAAAATTTCAAGGCCGGATCTCTATTGAATTACTCTTAGCGCTAAATGAAAATTCCGTTGCATTGCCCCGAAATGTCCAGATGATGGCGCACTTACTTGAGTTTATATTGCAAAGTATTTTCTGAAGCCCGCTAGTCTGGGTCGATCCTTGTTGATTTTTTTTTTTTTTTAAAGTACACCATACAGTACTTATTAGCTGGATTATTAATAAATGCAATCTACAACGTTGTGAAAATACACGATGACCTCCCTGGCCTGACACGCAATTCAATATAAGCTTTTGTTCTCTGATTTCGCTGTGTGTTTCTCTCGTGTTAGGGGGCAAAACATCATGGTTGGCGTGGGAGGGCCTTAGAGCAGTGGGATTGATGCTAGTCTCTCGTTTTGATTGCGAGCTCTTGTGTTAATCGCAGTCGTCACTCGTCAGACGGACGCAGGCCACCGCGAGTTAAACCTTTTTTACCCTCCATTGTAACTATTATTGGACGAAAGGAGTCGAGAACGGGCTGGACTTAAAACAGTTTCGCTCAACTTAACACAACAATGAATGCACTCGTCGTGTCACTTTTTAAGGGACCGATCAACTTCGCCTTAAAAACTGCACTTTGGGGAAGATCAAACTTATCTTAGGTTTTGAGACGACCGGCCCGCGACCTTCACGCCGCTCACTATCGCGACGTTTTACGGGATACGCGTTTTTTTTTTTTTTTTTGGGAGTGCCAAAGTCACTTGTCGTTTTCAATTTGAATGCGTTGCAAATATGATGATGTCACCGACGCCACTTTTTCCTGAAGTTATGGCGGAGCACAACTTTCCCAACTTCTCTTGGTAAGCAGACGCACTCAATCACAATTTGCTGCATATAGCGCGGTTACTCTCGTAGCTACATGGAAAAGCTAACGACAACTGTTTAAAGCGAGTCTGAATAAAACAAATTGTTGTAAAGCGTGTGAGCGAACAGTATAGCGTTCGTTTCTGGGGGCCTACATCGGCTACCACTGTAGTAGCGACAGCAGTGTTACGAATTATTTAACTTTATTACGTTCCTCCTTTGTTGCTATTTAATGCAGCGTTACTCGACGTAAGACAATGGGCACGAATGTCATTGATTTCACCATTTATGACTTGGCAGAAGCCGATTGTCTGCGTTATGTGGTTTGACCTGCTGGGTGCATGACATTAGATAGAAAAGGACATAATTTCGCGCTACATAGCGATCGTACCGGTTAAAAATCATTTTTGCTTTTACATTCCTGTAGAAATATCGTTAGAAAAGATCAGAAAGTGAGATTTGGCACCCGATCTTATTTTTGTGCAGAATGATACAGAAAATGCACTGTAATAGTAAAAGAACCCCCCTCCCTTTACACGTATGAAAAAATAAACCAAGTTGAATTGGAGGCACACCCCTTGCTTCCCCTTCTGTTTTCAGTGATGTGAAGCAGACCTTTTAGTGAGCACACTCACTGCAAAGCACTGCACGTTAGCAAGATATCTGGTTTCTTTCAGACAGGTCACGTTACATGGTAGATGCAAACGCAGCACTTTTCCCTACAGCACAACCGAAATACCCCATTGAAGAACAATACGCCTAAAATATTGTACTTATTGTGGTGTTCTTTCCCCCCCCCCCCCCAAACCATGCATTCATGTTTTTATTTTTGGTCATGTAACTGAATCGTTTTAAAAATGTGACATATAGTTTGCTGTTATGCTTCACCATTTGTGCCAATACTATATTGTCATCTTTGTGCAGTTTTGAGCTTTAAAGATCCTTTGCATTTCATTGAGGTTTGCTCACATACTTGTGGGTCGGCTTTGTTGCCACATTGATGTAACTTTGAGGGTTTATGTCAACACGATGCTTTAACCAAAGTGTGTTTTTATACTTGTCCTCAGCCCCGAGGCATCCACGTTAATAACGTTGAGTCAGCATTGGTTATGTTTGCTATTATTGAATTATAGTTATCTGATGAGAAAAGCTGTGACAGAATATGAATGATCTGAATTAACCACAAAATCTTGCTGAAAAGATCTGGTGAAGTTCACGTTATCACCAGGATGGAAAGTATTGGATGGGTGATTATTATTATTATTTTTTCTCTCTAAGCATTTTGGGAATTGTGTTATCTGGGTGACTTGTTTGTTTACAGTAGAGTCTAACGGCCTCGAGTCCTCACAACACAGTGAACCTTGAAGTGTCGTGTTTATGGCAAAAGACCACAGAAATAAAAACATGGTGTAGTATGTTTGGGTCACTGGTGTGTGTCCAAATGGCACCAAAGCAGAATCCACCATGACCCGTATGTCAATATGTCAGGTTATTTTGTGGTGTTTTGGGTTTAGTAGCAAGCGAGTACCACTTAACAACCAAACCAGATTTTCCTTATGTATTTTTGATTGCTAATTTATCATCAGCCAACGAGCCATTTTATAGTTTAAGATGATATCCAACTTGCTCTTTAGGATTCTAATATGTTGTGATTACATCACCAGCACCACTGCTGGTTTAAACTAAACCATGTCACCTCCACCCTGCTCAAAACACCTACAAAGGTGATTTATATTTAGTGGGTTTTACCTGGCAATTGCTTTGGTACGGTGTCCTTGTCATTTTGGCTCAGCAGCAGTCTTGGTCAGAATTCACTCACTACTTCTGAGAAGATTGCAGTCATCACTTGACATTTATCACATAAATCCACCTGAGATGAACTTGATTTTGAATCAACACGTTTCTTAATTATGGCATCTCATGCAAGATATTTCGTAATGCTCAGTGCTCTATAAAATTGACAGGGCAATATACTTAACAGAAATGTCTACCCCCTATTCGTTGCTGTGGGTTAGTTTCACACACTTTGACACGGAGTCTCCTCACTGCATCACTCTCGTTTCGAAAACGGACTAATGCAGTATTGATTATGTCAGCTGATGATGTGAGCTTTTAAAGCATTCAATTTATTTTTTATTTTTCCCAGACCGTTGAAAGCACTAGGCTTTACTGATGGAGCACCTCCATGGAGCATGGAAGACCCTGAGCAATGGCTTTGGAATGAAGGACTCTGCCTTCGAGGGCCCGTGCCTTTCGCCGACTAGGGTCGAGGGATTTCCCTGCCAGCGTCGCTCCTCGGATGACAGCAAGTTACCCGAAGACACCATCCGCGTCTACCTCCCAAACCAGCAGCGCACTGTGGTGAGCTAATTAAAAAAATAAAATAAGAATAATTATACATATATATACATACACGCACGCACACACACACACACACACACACACACACACACACACACACACACACACACACACGTTTAGAAAATGGCCTACTGGTACTGCAGGAGTTGCTTGTTGAGGAAATTCTGCTGGCGAAACCGCTTGAAGGCACACAAAGTTATGCTCAAAGGCTCAAATTTTCATTGTCTCCTCTAGATAAACGTACGGCCGGGTATGACTTTGCAGAGCTGCCTGATTAAAGGCTTAAACGTGCGAGGCCTGCAGCCTCAGTGTTGTGCTGTTTTCAGATTACACCCTGGGCAGAGGAGGTAAGCTTCAAAATGGATGGATGGATGATGTTCTCGCTGCTTTTTTTTTTCCATTTAAATATTTTGCTATTATGTGCGGGACAGTAAAAAACTACGAATGGACTGGAACACAGACTTAACCTCCCTGATTGGCGAAGATTTCTTGGTGGAAGTTTTGGATCATGTTCCTCTGACCACACATAATTTTGTGAGTATCTGAAGCATTTGTTGACATCTCCCAAATAATTGTCTCTTCCAAAAACATAAAAAAATGTACAAATCTTGTTCATGTTGCAGGTCCGGAAAACCTATCTGAAGTTAGCATACTGTGACATTTGCCAGAAGTTTCTTTTGAATGCTTTCCGTTGCCAAACGTGTGGCTACAAGTTCCACGAGCACTGCAGCACCAAAGTACCCACAATGTGCGTGGACTGGAGCAATATCCGACAACTCCTGTAAGTGTCCCAGTTTGATAAGTGTTTTTCACTCTATAGCGACAATTTCAGGTTTAGTCACCCCATGTCTCTCTCTTCAGTTTGTGCCCAACACCCGGTGAGAGTGGTGCCCCTTCACTTCCCTCGTTGACATCTCGGCGAATGAGAGAATCATTAACTCGCTTTCCAAGGTGTGTCTCTTCATATAGTTAGCACACAGATTCACACTCGATACAACATCACATATTTTTCTCTGGCATTTTCCTTTTGTGCATCTGACATTATGCTGGAAGCAGGCAAATTAGGTTAACCATTAATCCATTGGTATCGTATAAACTCGACAGCAAGTTGGGGCGAAGAAAAACCCAAAAGTTGGCTTTGATGGCTATTGTGTCACTATGTCTGATTTTAGATGAAAGTATCGAGCTTATTCCGGTTGACCGATATTCATTCAAACTAAGGTGTTTAACATACTGTTTCTCCCAAAAATGTTTTTGCAAAGTACACCTCTCATTCAATTTTACACAGTTTGATGATGTCATTTGGCATGCATGTTTTTGCTTGCTACACAGTTCAGGTTGTGTTCTAATTTACAAAGAGCCTTAATAGGAATTGGATAAAATCCCGTGTCTAATGACGTTTTCAGCTTTACAGGGGGCTTAGCAGTCCAAGGGCTAATATAAAAGGAGATGTGAAAAGAGCCTGTTGTTTCAGTCGCACTTCAAACCATTTAAAAACACCATGAGCTGCCAAATTAGCACACTCGCCGTGCAAGGTGTTCTACGAACAGCAATCCCGGGAACTGTTTTGAAACTTGATTTTCTGGTAGTGAGCTCCATGTAGTACACTCCAGTAATAGTGCAGTATCATACTGGAGGTATATATCAACACGTGACAACACAGACAGCTGTAGGCTTTTGCCATCATATGAATGAGTGAATGCTGTCTGTGTATGTATATAGGATGTATTAAGTCTCATATTCACTTACCAGTATCTGAAAACGTGTCTACACCGATACGCAGCCATGACGATCTACGGAAAGGTTTTCCTTTTTAGCTTTGCTGTACCTTGGCAAAACAACAAGGTGTTTATTTTATTTTTTTATTTTTGCTCCAGTTTTAAAATGATCTGCATTCACAAGCTAGTGCTAAGCGAATCTGAGGGGAGGTATTTGATTTTATTTTTTTATTTTTGCTCCAGTTTTAAAATGATCTGCATTCACAAGCTAGTGCTAAGCGAATCTGAGGGGAGGTCATGTCTTCGATCCGGTGTCCGAGTTTGCAAACTGCCTTTTTTATGCCAGGATAGTGTGAGAGGCCAACAGCGAAAGGCACAATATGATATGGTTTGTTCTCCCTCAAATCTAAAAATTCAAATAGTGCATTTGTTTTTAATGGCCAATTCAGTTCTCAATCTTAGTCACCACCATATTTGTATTTGTATGTAGACATATTTTTCGAGTTAAGAGCTGTTTTTTGTGGTTGTTGTGTTGTATAGTGGTCCAAAATTTGAAATACGAGTAATCTTTTGATTCGTGGTTGCTTGAGTTAAGAGGGGGGGTGTGAGCAATTAGGCTACTGTAAGGTCCGTTCGGCTATTTAGGACGACCAGTCAAGCACACAACTCGCTTCTGTATGTACAGGGGTCAGCACAATAAATTGAGATGAACCCAATCTTTCCTGTTTTTCCTCCTTCACCAGAAAGTGTATACATAGCGAATACTATAGTGGCATCAATTACTAAGCATTTGAAAATGAACACTTATTTTTTCGCTATACATAAGCCTCTCACGACAAGCCTAACCATCAATCACCAACTTGGAAGTGGATAGTCCAGTTGTACACAAAACACTGCAATGACAATCAAACTTGGCTAGTCGTCAATAGCAGCAACGCAGTGTTGCGTTTGCTGTGAAAAGATCAGATGTCAGATAAGATTCAGAGGCTACCGTTCATACGATTGCATTCTGTCGCCCTCACAGCTCTGCCCACCGATATTCAACGCCACATGCCTTCAACTATGCCACGCCCTACCCGCCCACAGTCGGCGGCCTTTCCCAGAGGCAGCGCTCCACTTCAACGCCAAACGTCAACTTAGTTAGCACAACCCTGCCTATAGACGGCAGTACGATTGAGGTAACTACAAGCAACACAGGCCTCTCGGTGCACCTCTCGGTGCAGACCCCCGTTCCCTTAAGATTTCTGGCTCTTTCTCGTGCATTCCAACAATCTTTCTGCATCTGATTGGTTATAAATATGTGTTTCTGTAATAAGTAACCTGGGCAAGGCTAATTCCAAACTCCTCCCTTACTCAAGTTGACTCTCTTACACCACCAGCAGTTCCTGCAGATTTTTTATTCTTCTCTTCAGTTATGCTTACTTGATATTAAGCTTTTCATTCCTGTTATCTATTCCTCATTTTCCTTCCCTGTGTTCCTTTTCATTTTCTCTGCTGCCCTCACTCTTGTTGTCATCCCCTGTTGGGGAGTAGCTAGACTGCCTGAATACCTTCCCTACCTCCTGGTGCCATAGATTCTGGCTGAAGAGGAAAGTAGGTATTGTCCACTTCGCCCAGTCTTTTGTTGAGACCTCATCTGAGAGTCCAGAAAAGGTTAGAAAGCGGAGTATGATTTTGTACTGCTCTGTCGAGTCTGCCCTCCTAACATGCTACCTGCTTTTACATTGTGTTATTGAAGGTTGACCTTATGTGATGGGATCTGTTTTTTGTTGTCTTTCTAGGATGCAATGCGAAATCACGACTCGGGTAAGTTTTTGTTGTTGTTGTTGTTGTTGTTGCTGCGTCACCATAAAATATTTCCCTCCTTTAGTTGTATCTGTGTGTTTGTCACCAACGTGATCCGTCTGAAACCATTCAAAGGCCTAATTCCCTTTTATACTTTCTACAGCTGGGAGTTCCCCCGCCCAGAGTCCTACTGGCTGGTCCCAGTCCCAAGCCAAAAGCCCTGCCCCGGCCCAACGAGAGCGGGCCACTTCCTTCAACACTCAGGAGAAGATTAAAATTGTAATTTCTTCGATCAGATACCTTATTAATGTTGTCCAAGTGGTTTGTTTTGTGTTTAGTCAATGGTGTTTAATAAAATTTGAACCTTTTTGATTTTGTAAACATCCAGAGGCCTCGGGAGAAGCGCGATTCCAGTTACTACTGGGAGATTGAAGCCAGTGAGGTGTATCTTCAGTCCCGCATTGGTTCAGGCTCCTTTGGAACTGTATACAAAGGGAAATGGCATGGTAGGAATGATGGGGGCAGAAGGGTCAAGGCCCGTTTGAGTGCAGTCACGAACGCTCACCATGTCGCTATGCACGTTGCATCACAGCAAATGCAAGTTTGTTTTATTTTTTATTTATTTTATTTAATAGGTGATGTAGCAGTGAAGATTTTAAAGGTGACCAACCCTACTCCGGAGCAGTTGCAGGCATTTAAAAATGAAGTAGCTGTCCTAAGGTAAATAATGCAGGAGATTAGCTTTCGCCTCTTCAAAATGCTCATTTGGCGATTCGTCTCTTGCAGTCTTTGATCTTATTGTGTTTCGTCAATTCCCGTCTTTGCTCCCAGAAAAACCAGACATGTCAACATCCTGTTGTTTATGGGCTACATGACAAAGGACAACCTGGCCATTGTGACCCAGTGGTGCGAGGGCAGCAGCCTCTACAAACACATTCATGTCCTGGAGACCAACTTCAAGATGATCCAGCTTATAGACATCTCCAGGCAGACGGCTCAGGGCATGGAGTAAGTCACAAAGAAATTGTCTGATTGAAATGCAAAATGACCGATTTTCATTGGATGCATTCCTTTTCAGCTATCTACATGCAAAGAACATCATTCATCGTGACATGAAGTCCAACAGTATCCTTCTCAACTGCTGTTCCTGTATCTCCAATAATGTGCATTGTCTCAGCGTTTAAGCTATGAACCCTTGACAGCACGGAAGACATCTTTTTGCATGAAGGGCTGACTGTAAAAATTGGCGACTTCGGTCTTGCAACGGTAAAGGCCAGGTGGAGTGGCTCGCATCAGGTGGAGCAACCTTCCGGGTCGATTCTCTGGATGGTTTGTAAACAAGCTTTCGTATTTGTACTGTATAAGATGTTTGAAAAATACACTCGTGACAAGAAATATGTTGTCTCTTCAAAGGCTCCCGAAGTCATACGAATGCAGGATAACAATCCATACAGCTTCCAATCAGATGTCTATTCCTATGGAATTGTTCTTTTCGAGCTTATGACAGGAGAGCTCCCATATGCCCAGACAGCAAACAGAGATCAGGTATAATAAACTCCAGAAATGCATGATTTATGTCAATGGATGCTTTTTATTCTCAACTTTCCGAATACTGTTTCTTCATAGGGGTTACTCAGCTTTCACTTCCTCTACAATATTTGCTTTTGGCTAGCAACATATTAGCTTAAGCCAAAATAGTGAGCTGCTGCTCTAATATTGCACATTTCCCAAACTTGTTTTTGCCGTGGCTGGCGACCGACGCTCAACTCCTACGCACACTATTAATTTGGGGACCGATTCAACAAAAGTAAAGCTCTCTATCCAGAATAATAGACGATAGAAATATTCTCATTATATTGTGTTACAGCTATTGTGTTTGATGTGGGGCTATATGAATAGTTTAAGTAGTGTCTAAAAATCTGGTCCTGCTCTGACTGGGTCCAGGTGTGATGGGGAGAAAAGCTAGTGGAAAAACTCCAGCATGCTGTCTGAAGGGGGTTGTGGTTGTGGTTTTGCGCTGTGTAGCCATTGACCTAACTTTAGAATCGGCAACACAACTCGAGATGTGTGTGGTTTTATGTCCCTTCTCAGGTCACATAGTCTGACCTGGATCATGTATGGCTCATTTTCATACTCAGATGACTTGGGGAGCATGTTTGGGGTTTCATTATATGACAGATTCCGTGCCCACGGCAGGGTTCTTACCTGCTGTACATCTCGCAGTGCAGCCGTCTCCGCATCATTTTTACTTCTAATGACGTTATAAAGCCAGCGTAATAAAATGCACAGTTTTACAATCTACTGCCAGCCTGCTTCAGGGTCGTACTGTTTACTGGGTGCGCTTTTCATGTTTCACTGACTTGGTCATTATATCATGTTTGGGTTCATGATGTGGATCAAATGGAATATATTGCATGGTCAATATTAATCTTGCCATGTGACATTTTTGTATCATGTAAGTTATACTGGTACTGTACGATAAGCCTCAAACCTGTTGTCTTAGTATTGCTTCTGTGGTGAGTTAGCAAAAAATAAATCTTTTTTCCCTTTCAGATTATCTTCATGGTGGGACGGGGCTATCTGTCACCTGACCTTAGTAAACTCTACAAGAACTGTCCCAAAGCAATGAAAAGGTTGGTCGCTGACTGCATCAAGAAGTCCAAAGATGAGAGGCCGCTCTTCCCACAGGTGATTTGCTGCTTTTGCTCTCTCCATCTCACTTATTGCACGTTTCAAACTCAAGCTGGATTTAATTCTTTTCAAAAATTTTTTTTTTTATATACAAGATCCTGTCCTCTATCGAGCTTCTTCAGCACGCCTTGCCTAAGATAAACCACAGTGCCTCAGAACCGTCCCTGCACAGAGCCAGCCACACCGAGGATATCAATGCTTGTACTCTGACCTCCACCAGACTGCCTGTTTTTTAGAGCAATAGACAGTTCTGCTCCCATCCACCGTCCCAACAATGTCCATAGTTGTCGAATCCGGCAGTGCAATCCTCACTACACCCTAACCCGCAGCGTATACTTTAAAACCATTAATCAGTATAAGGAAAGACAAGCAGAGGGAGCGAACAGCAATAGCGGCACAGTAGGATTTACAAATAAAAAGGGTGATGACAGAGTCTACCCTTTTGCTGCGCATTACAAATATGCAGGTGCCTTTTTGTATATACATGCACGAACATCACGCATGGACATTGAAGGAAACTCAAGAGCATTGCACCGTCTTAGCTTGGATGTAAAGCAACTGTTTTGTCGCCTGATTTTTTCTTTTCTTTTTTTTTCTAAGAGGACCTTTAAAAAAACTCAGCTGCTTAAGGAGGAAACCCACAAATATATATTTTCGCATTGTCATAAAAGACAATGGATTGGATATGGTAAATGTTTTCTTTTTTTTTTTTTTGTCTTTTACATCAGTACATTTTGTTTTCAAGTGACAACTAAAGCCTGTCGAACGATGAGCAAGGGTAACCGTGGAAGATGATGACTTTGCACATTTTGGCAAAAGCAGTAGTTTACTTTGTCATTCTCCACAACAGTATCTGAGATGTCCAAACGTTTTTAGCACTCGCTGTAACGAGCTGGACGATTTAGGTCGTTGTTTAGAATATTAAAAGTGATTTGGAATAATTCCCATGTCTCATTCAGCAGGTCAAATGTTTTAATGTCAGCTCGGTGAGAAAGTTGTCTTCACTATTTTAATAAAATTAAGTTAAATTCTATGCCAAATGCTCAGGGATTTATTTTTCTGTAGACATTTTGGATTTTAAGAGGTGAAGAATGAATTGTGCAGTTGTCTTTTTTCCACAGATGTCAAAATCCCACACATCGGTGTAGGTCTTGGCGGTGTGATGTGATGTTTACTGTAGCATTGGCAAAGTGGTGTAACCTCTCAGGGGAATCCAGTCCAGACACGCCACAGGAGTATTCCACTTGGTGGAACAACAATGAAACCACCGGGGAGGCTTGTTGTGGATTTTGAGCAAGTTTGTTTTAGTGTAAACAAGCAATGAGTAGAAACCCCATTGAGTGCAAGTGCAAATTTAATGTGAACATAGACGTATTTGCTTGGCTCTATACTCAACATATTAGATTTGGTTTAGTTTAATAGAAATCAGCTTCTGTTATTTTATTTTTAGTCCCTAATGTTGCTGATTCACGATGGTGATGGAACTGCATCTACTAAAAGGCATAACTTGTGTCCTCTAAATGGAGTATGATCTACTAACTGGCAAAGTGCCACATATTCTGCTATATTGCTTTTTCTATTTCTAGTGGGTGTTGCTCTTTCCTAAAGTGACTTTGGTAGCCACACAGTCTCTCTAAAGACATCAATTTGTTTTTGTGGACAGATTTTCCACCCAACAAGAAGAGCTCGGGGTGTTTTATCCTAATGGTCACTGAAGACCAGTCAGACTGGGCGGGCTGGATGTGGCCCCCGAGCTGTACTTTGCTCAGGTCTGGTTTAGGTCACTTGAAGTGACGCTTAATGTTTGCTTTTCTTTCACCTTTTGACCTCTGGAAGGCTCTACTGAACGATCGGGGGCCAGGACAAAGTGAGTTTTAAAAATGCATTGAATTTATCTGTCAAAATGCATTGAATATATCTATGTCAAGTAAACGGTTGGCAATACAGTATAGTGCAGCCATCACACTTGATTATCATCAGCCTTTTAAAATAGTCGAAGTCAGATTTTGACATTTTCTTTTTTTTTTTTTTTTTTTTGCCTTGCACATCTTCTCAGGGTGCTGACCACCTCTCCTAAAATTAACATCCTAAAACAAACAAAACAGAAAATATATTTTTATCCCATATATTAAATTATTAAAAAATACAATCTCATTTCTGAATAAAACAAAAACTGAAAAAAAAATACACAGGCCATTATTTTCAGACGTTATGTAACCACAGTGACAGTTCTTTTGTGTGGCAGCTATACCAGCAGATGGCAGCAATTTTCTCTCTTCATCCCCAGAGTCTGAAATTGTTATTCTTTTCTAAACCACCGTAAGTGCATGCTGACAACCATCCATCCGGTCTTTGGCCAGTGGGCGGTTTAACTACACCTGCTAGGGGAGAACCCCGCACAGGAAAGTTGGAGCCCAGAATCAAACCCATCACCACCACTGTGCCGCCCTGCATGCTGCAATTCTAATTAATGATCAGACCCATTAAAAGCATTAATTGCAGCTTCGACAGTGGCAGGCAGATGGTCCATGAGCTCTAGGCTATAAATTCAACTCCTCATATGCTGTGTAAAGACACTATTGGGCCCCATTAGTGAGTGCAGTTTACGAAGGTTTAAATGGTTTCTTGTGTCATAAACATTGAGAAGTGGTCACCCAGAGGATTCCAAGATGAGAAAAATGAACGCATCTATTGATTTAGAAATGACCATATAGGATCATAAATGCATTACCAGGGCATGCTGATCATAATGTTTCTTACTTTTGCTTTATTGACAGTAGCCATCAACCTAGCCATCTATCATATCACAAATTATCAAAAGTAGTATTCTGTTGTTAGATACAGTTTAGCACTATATTCCTTAATGGTGCATTTAAGGTATCATCAGGGAAGTAGTGTGGGTGTTAAAAAAAATGTAATAGGTGTATAGGTTGTGAATTCAGCAATGCACACCAATATGGATCATGCATAATTTAAATGTAGCCACCAACCAAATCTCTGATATTTTATATTTTCATATGACACCGTATTTTTGTAAAAGTTGACTATCGCAGTTATTCTCGTGATTGACTGGCCTCCTGTTTTTATTGCCCTTTTTTCGCAAAGTCAGCTGGGACCAGCTCCAGCTCACCTGCAACCATAAAAGCAAGTGATGAAAAAAAGGATCAATTTACATTGTCTTCAGTGCAAAGGAAGCTTTATTGCCATTGACAAAGGGGACTAAGCGTTATGAATCTTTCCACAGTATATTGTATTCCAGTCTAGGTTTTAAACAGTCTAATAGCAATTCATCCGCTATGACCATTCATATCTACAGTCTGACAGGTCTGAATAGATTTTATCTGAACATTCAGCCCAAAATAAGCATGTCCACTTTCATCAATCAGACTCTTGGTATTATAGTGTCTGCTCCCTTCGAAATCAATGTCATGGCATATTTCCTAGTAAACAGTACGACACATCCATAAAGCCTCAGGCATGGCTTGTACAAGGATACACTCACAGATATACTTGATACAACTTGGAAAACAAGAGCGCACAGAATTATTTTTATCATAGTAGTTTACTGTGCAAATCTTTGTACAGATGATTCGGTTGCTATTTCAGTTGTATCACCATTTAGCTTGGGCCACAGGACAAGAAACGAAAATATTTTAGATGACTAGAATTATTGGAATCAGTTGCATGGAGGGGCTGATTTCAAATGAAATATGTAATAATGATAATAAAAATATTGCACTTTCCATTCACACGCAGGAGGCGTGTGAGAAAACTGAGGAGGAACAAGTCGAAGCTGATGCTCAGAGCACTTGCACTGTTGTCATGGCAACACCATTACAGACAGTGCATGGTCACCGAGGGACATTTTGTGGTAGATTTTACTTTGGACATATTCCAAGAGGATGTAGATAGAGAACACTTATTTAACAGTTTTATTTCCTTGGCCTGTGATTGATCGCATGTCAAATTATTATCTTGAGAAAGTGTATTACCTAACTGGGTTGAATAAATAATACAGTAACGCAAATAATTGTATCTTTGGTTCAAAATCATACGAATATATTTAAAGTGTATGTGCACTGAAACCTGCACATCTTCCTTCATAATATCTAACATTTTCTATTTTAATTACACTTTGTATTTGCACTAAATAATCTCTTCATTCTGTCACTGTGACAGATTAAAAAAAATAGCGTGTGTGTGTGTGTGTGCTGTATATAACAGTAGTGTGTTAATGCATGTTTGGTCGTGAGCATGTACGTGTTAGCTATGACACATCTGCATGTATTACAGGGAGCACGTCTTAGAACCACTGTTACAAGAACATCCCTCTTGGGTATCAGTCATGCAAAACAAAAATAAATATCTATCATGTATGAAAATAATACCCAAAGCCATACACACCCAAGTACTGCATACATATTTAAGAACAAATTTTCCACAGTTTGAACACTACTAAAATATACACAGCCAAGTATAAAGCAGAAAAGATTCAAACCAAAGGCTCACAGCTGGTCAAACAAGTAGCACAGAGCGGCACTCAACTCATTGTAGGCACAATCAGCAGCTCCAAAGAAAATCCACAGCTACCGAAACACAGGTGACCGATACAAGCACACAAACGGACAAGAAGACAGTACATTAGGACTCTGCATAGAGTTAAAAACACCTTCCGGGGTGTCACTCGGCTGCAACGAGCTGAGCGCCCCGGTCCCCCAGTTGTGATCCTAGCTATCGGCATCCACACACGCTTGTGTTCTGCTTAAGGTTGAGTTTGAGACCTCCCCGCGCCTCCTCTTTCTGGTTGATTCAGTTAGCCTGGACTGGTTTCGGACCTACAGCCACGCCATTACAGTCGAGGATGTACTGCAGACATCCTTGAGGTGGGCGGCCAGCACCATTCTTCATGGTCTCACCTGTTATTTCCCCTTTCTGGCCTGTACCCTGAAAGGGACACAAAAAAAAAAAAATTCTCATTGCGGGAAATTATAACTCATATTACCTGATATCTGCAAGTTGTATTTTTTCGCTGCAAAACAAACAAAGCAAATATAATTTTCTATACCCAAGTTAAAATTGTATTGGAGTTTGTTGCCTTGACTTTTTTGGTGTGTGAAATTACTTACCTGGGAGGGTTGCACGGTCAAGGGTTTTCGGGGGGCGTTTGCCTCCTTTTCCGCTATCTGGTTCATTTTAGTCAGAACCATGTCCGAAATGAGCTGTCTGTCCTCAGACTGATGCTCCCCGACCAGTGGCATGGATGAGCCCACCACCTACATCATATTGATTTGATACGTCATCAATTCCACTTTGTCCACGTAAAATATCTCACATCGAGGCTGAAATCCTTTTTACTTTCAACACATCAGATATTTCCATTAACGTTCAATTTTACTATAGATATTAGGTCAGCAGTTTCTTTGCCTTGTGGTGATAATAACATACTATCATCTTACATCCTCGGTGGCATGGTGGGTGGGTGATTTGTCTCATTTGTCTTCTACCGCAGCTTCTTTGTAATAATATTCAGAAAGGTGGATTTTGGATTGCTATTCTGAAGACATTCTGTCACTTGTGCGACTCTTACCTCTGTGATGTAATCTTTTCCATCCTTCCCATGAATGGCCTTGACTGCACAAATATCCAGACCTCCAAAAATCTCTGAGCAGGTGTCAACCCACAGCTTGTATCTGAAACGTGTCAAGACATAACTCAAAAGTTCTTTCCAGTATCTACAATGAGAGTTTCTGACTACAATTTATCTTCATTCTATAAAAACACTGGTCAATGGCAAATTTTAATCCAAGATTGCTTCATGTGTTCCTACATGTATTTTTAATGCTGATTTAAAAATGTCTTTAGTTTTTTGTAGCGCATCTGTTTTATTTATTAGATTTGTTGTTGTTGTTATATACAACTTGCTTTCTAGCACATCTGTTTTATTGATTAGATATTTTGTTGTTGTTTTGAATTCTGAATATATACTCACTTGTCAGTCATGGCCACTTGCTCCAGCATTGCTGAGCCAGTGTTGGTCTTCCAGTTGCCTGACATAGACGTTCTCCTGAGGTGTGAAGACCAAAACATGAAAACAATTCTCATCCCATCCATTTAATTTGACCTGTAAGAATGCAATCAAACCTACATATAGGCTTTGTAGTCTGCGCCAATCTTCTGGATTCTGATATCATACTTGGACTCAATGAGAGGCTCGGTGGTGGTGTATGTCTGAGTGAGAGCCACGACACTGGCTATGTCCTGGAACTTACTGTGATTGTCAACCTTTACCTGCAAAACCACACACAAATACCTCTCATGTTATATGTTTACAATGTAAGATACCCTCCAAATAAATAAATAAATAAATAAATAAATAAATAAATAAATAAATAAATAAATAAATAGATTTAACAGTAAGGCAGTGTCTTAAACTGCATGATTGCCAAACCTTTCCAATGCCAGAGTGGGCGTGGCCAATCTTGACAACCACGGGGAAGGATGGCATGCTCACCTATAAGGTAAGAAATGATCATTTGAGGGTTCTGATCAATGGGGAAATAATGGTGAGTATCGGGGTTGCTGGTCGTCTCACCATCTCCTTGTAGTTTGGGTAAAAGGTCTGCTCAATCAGTGGAAACTTATCAGCACCCAGCTTCCTGAATGTGTTGATAAGCTGGGCAAACTAGACACAGAGAAATATGTACAGTATTTTTCACGTCAGAAAAGCACGTCATGATCGAAGGACTTACAGCCCAGGGCTTGTCACACAAATTGTAGATGGACTCCAATGAGTTAATGCTCGGAACACCTCCGTACTGCAGACCGATTATGAGGTTGCGGAAATCTTCATTCTGCGTCATACTGAAGGCATGCTGGCGAATAAGCACAAAGTCTGGCTTGAATGACCTAGAAAATAAGACAGATGGATTATTAGGCAACATGGATAAAATTAGTTCATCGGCACTGCACGTATTTAAATGTACCATACCTGACAACCTTGGTGCCGTTTCTGTAAACCTGCATTGTAACGCTGCATGTCCCATTGGCTTGAGCCATGACGCTGATTTCGCTAAACTCAGCCTGAAAAGTTAATGATTACATAAGCAATTGATTGGCAACATTTTTCTTCATACAGAATTGGTTAAGATGGATACAAACGAACCTGTTCCACTTTGATGTCATAGTCCCCATAAATTTTCTTGCCTCGGAATAACTTGGGCCTGAGTTGAAACAAATGAAAAACTATGTCATAAGTCAGGACATCTTCCATTTGACAACCAAGAATACAACATTGATAATAAAACAGTTTGTTTCAAGCTGCACAAAAGAGAAATGACATGTTTCACATGCAACGTTCCACAAATTAAACCATCACATTTACAACACATTCTTATTAGAGTCAACTCAGGAATAATCGTCTCTCTGCTTTCCTACCATTGTAATTTATTCAGGGGTGAAGTTAGTCATTAGCCACTCTCTGATTAGTTCAAATTACCACTCTCTGACGTGTAAAGACAGTTCCCACAGAGATGAAGAAAAGGTCGAGAAACCAGCCAATTCAAGTATGTTTGTGTTAATAGTAGCGCTAATACAAAATGGAGGCCATCCTGTCCAGTCCACAGACAGACAACCAAAGTAATGGACTTTTTTTCAGGAGGTTTCAAAGACTTTCCAAAGACTCTCTTACCCATAGGATGACTCAGACTTATTTTCTGGGAGTGCTCACTATCTGCTGTCCTGTAGTCTGCTCTTCCTGCTTAATAACTGTGGCTCTGGAGCTGAATAATTCATTCAGGAACTAATTGCAGTGTGGAGATTTGTTTGCTTTGACAAAGAGCAAACAGGAATCATTCTGAGTGGACGAACAACGACTTACAAAAACGTAGAAAACATACACCGGGACAATTCATGGTGAATTCTGTCTGCGTGAAGAACATCACTCTGCGTATTAACATTCACCGCCACAGCCACATCACTGAACGCATTTTCAGTCCAAGGTTTCTCACTCTCTTCATCGTGGCAGGCCTCCAAAAACCATTCAAGTGGTTATCTATCTGATATACTTGTCCACATGCTGCATATGCTCTATTTTCTCCTGCACGGTGCTTAACATGCGCACCAGAGGGGAAGAGAAGAGCACGATTACAGCTGTTTACTTGCATTATTTATTTGTCGGCGGAATCAATATGGCTTTGCTTGACCCGAATCAAACATTAGATCATAAACAAAAGGAACCGGGATGTGTTTTATCGTGTTTTTATGACTACTGCGTTTGATGATCAAGATAAATTATGCAACTAAAGTAAAGTCTGGTTATGTTTAGCTGTTCACTACAGAAATGCTCACAAAAGACTTTGTGGAACCTGATTTGGCTGAATGCTTAAGTTCAGTCGTAGCAGGTCTGGTTTTCCAATGACATACAGCACTGCGCAAGGGTGCCAGCATTACTGAGGACAGAAGCCACTCAGCAAAAGTAATAAAAATAGATTTCATTATCCTAATGCTTTTGCTTGCAGCTAGTATGTATGTACTGCGCTTTTTCCATTTTGCTATTGTACGACTAGAATACCAAGTAGTCACAAAATGAGAAAACTAAGCGTTGATAACAGTTTAGATGATTTTATAAGACTGCCTTTACAGAATGAAAAAAACTAACCCAATCTTATAGAGTAGCTTACTGTGTGCGCCAAACTCTCACAAACTGACCCAACACAGATGTAACCAGGTGACCCGACATGAAGGACTCACAACATGGTGAGCGGCCATTAAAAATAGATGGAACTCTTAGAGAGAGGAGGTCAGTGAGCCGAGTACAAAAATAGCTGATCTCACTGCTGGGGGGGGGGTTTTACAAATAAATAAATAAATAAATAAATAAATAAATAAATAAATAAATAAATAAATAAATAAATAAATAAAACATGAAAATAAGGAGAAAAAAATCAAACAAATAACACTTTAAAGCAGTGGTTCTTAACCTTGTTGGAGCTACCGAACTCCACCAGTTTCATACGCGTGTTTACCGAACCCCTCTTTAGTTAAAAATACAATTCTTGTTTTCAAACTCAAGACATCAATGTTTTTTACTGTTGCACAAAATGAGCCGTGCATGAACATCACCTTGTTCAAAATACAAAACCAATACAATGCATGAACTCAAAACAAATTATATACCTGCAAATCAGTGTGACTTCTGCGGTTGCCTTTGCGAGACCAGTTCAGATATGCGTCATCATGAATTTACACGATAAATCAGATGTGTTCGGACCTCCGCTGCCGAACCCCTGAGACCGATTCACCAAACCCTTGGGTTCGATCGAACCCAGGTTAAGAACCACTGCTTTAAAGTGTCATATTTAAGTCCATTAAACAAGCATAGAGATAGATAGAGAGATGCATGGGGGGGACATGAAAGTCCTACTACAACATCCAAAATTTCAATGATGGCAAGAGTTAACATTAGTTTGAATGTGAATGGTTAACTCTGAATGCAACCACATTCAACTTATAAGAATGTGGTGTCCCCACATTCTTCTCCCCATTCTTCATTTCAATTGTTTAATTTTTGTTCCCCTTTTGGAAAGATAAAACAAAACATTTTTTTTGTGTTTACAAGTTAGAAGTCACATTACAAGTGAAATCGATTTCGAAAATATGAAGCTACTACACTCTTAATACTTCTGGTTAAAAAAATAGGTTAAAAATTGAGCCACTTCCTGGATTGTTTCGCGCAAAACACAAATTAATAATCCAGCAGTTTTAAAGGTGTATTTGTTCAGTTACACCACAAAAATCTGGCATTTAAACAGAGGTGTGTAGACATTGTACAGTGTATGCACTGGATATCGTAGCTACTTCTCGGCTTTCCACTCGATGGCAAAATTGTAGCAAGCTAATGTACAAGGTTGGCCTCTTGCCTGATCTTATTCACATTGATCCAGGTTTATTCAAGATAGATGGTCTGCTCTGCTCACAGAAACATCTCGCCAGTCTAATTGTGGCTGCTACCTTAACCTTTGCAAAGCGTGACGTGGTCTGAATGTCATCTATCTTCAAGGCTTAAATTACTGCAATTGCAAAAACAACAGACTACAAGTTATTGTCATGCTTACATTTTCCCTCTATGTGCCAAGTGATTCGGTATAAAAGAGCAATAAAACAACGTTTGTAAAAGTATGAGCAACTCACTTTAATGTCGAGCATGTAAGAAATGTAAGAAATCAATAGACTGATTAAAATTCCAGAGAGGGACCAGAGATGCTTATGCCTTAATATCGCACTCTTGGTAGTAGATTGGTAAAGAACGACCACGTTAAAGTAGCGCTGCCGTGTAGTGTGTGATTCTCGTATGTTAGTGCAGCGCAGGTCATGTGGTCTGTGTGGAGGGAAACCCCATTGATGAAGAAGGTGGGGGGTAGGGGGATAAGCACTGCAGTATTTTGCCTTGTTGCGAGCATTGATGCAACCTGTGGAGCATCCATTTTAAAAACAGCCGCTGTGAGGAAATGTTTGGAATTAAGAAAATCATCAGAATGGCACAGAGGAAAACAATCTCCTCCGTCTTGATGTCATTGATGGGATGGGATTTGATACGGAATGCATTAGAGCACAAGATCATCAGTAGGCTTCTTCATAAATTTAGACATAATAACTACTTGAAGTGACAGCTGGAGACTCATGATAAAATAACGTCTTAACAGAGAGATACGTTTGTCTCACCACTCTTGCTGCTGTTCGTCGATGACCAGGAGAATCTTGAACTTCTTGGATGTCGTGACTGAGGTTTGCTCCACAAGCCCTGCCGAGGCAGCCGTCTGCTTGACAACGTTAGTGATGGAGCTGAAGAAACCGGCTCCGCTCGATTGAGCCGGCGGGGCTTTTTTCTCAGGAGCCGGGGAAGTGGCTGGAGGCGTGGGTCCGGCTGTGGGGGACTTGGCAAGGGCTGTGGTGGCCGGTGGAGAAGGCTCAGCGGGGTCAGGCCTCTGAAGGTCTGTCATGTAGCCATTGGGCAGGTTGGAGATAAACGTGCTGTCCGAGAGACGCCTTCGCAAATAATTCATGGCTGGAGCCGAAGAAAGTGTTGGCGGGTTGTGGAAAAAGACTCCCTGTTCTTGGTGCACAGCTGACAACGGCTGAGCTGTCGGTGTAAATTCCCAGCGAATGCGCTGCCTTCCTGCTTGCTGGAAAATCCTCAGAGCTCCTACACACTGGGGGTGACGTCACACCCTCCCTCGGCCAATCTCCTCACTCTGCATCCTCCTCAGCCATTGCAAAGGATGCTGAGGCTGTGCCACTCCTCTTCTCCCTCACTTCGTGGTCTGCTTCTTTGCTACCCCTCCCCCACAGTATGCTGCCTATCAGGCATGTTTCTTCTTCTTATTGCTTTTAGTATTTTTTTTACCACAGCTGTAGGAAACTGAAGCTTTTCCAGTGGGAGTGTGCCTGTCTTTAGAGAACACATCTTCTTCACACCTCTTTCGATGTCCTTGCACGTTTGTGTACGTCTCTATAGCTCAGTCATTAAATCTAAAATGGCCGGTCGGACGTGTGGCCACTGCCGAGTGCAGAAGCAGCCCACTGAGACACAAAATGCAGTTAACTATTTCTCCCCAATTGCTTTATTGATCATGCAGGCCGATTGTACGGTATGTTGAAGTACAACATTTCTCTGTGCTGTCTCAGTGCAATTTACATGTGCAAATTCATAAACAGAATTTGTGTAGTTAGAACAAACAGCAAATGACATTATGTTGAAAAGTAAATTATTGTCCCATTTCTTTTTAAATACTGTTATTTTGATTGTTTGTTAATTTTAGTTTTCATATTCATTGCCATACTTTAGTTTATTCTTTATTTCATACCCAGGGAGACTCACAATGTAAACAAGAAACAAGAAATGAAATAATAATAATAATAGTAAATATATAATATTTTAATGGACTTTGATGTAAAATTGCACATTGCACACTCTCAAACAAGTGCACATTTTTATTTAGTTTTTGTTTGTGATTCAGAAGACATTTTCCTCCGAAAGAAACAATAAGCTCTAACTCCTTACAGATCACAGAAGGCTTGATTGAGACGGAGAGAAAAAAAAAATCTATAAAGTTCGAGAAGTGTTCTATAAAGGAGTGCACAGATAATCTATATAAGGAGCATAAGATTTTATTTACACTCACTGGCAAGTTGTGGCAACAAGATTTTCAGTGCATAATGTACTCAAGTCAAGTCAAGTCAAGTTTATTTATATAGCCCTAAATCACAGGCAAGTCTCAAAAAATAGAAAATTATTCTCAAATGTTAAATTATTCTCAAATGTCTCAAATATTCTCAATGTACTGGAATACACTAGTGGAGGTGATCAAAAATGTCTTTGCAAAACTAACAATGCTCATTATAGTTAATTTAACAATGTTTATAGTTTTCGAATTTCCCTATAAAAGCGTAAAGCTGTGGCGTGTCTCGTCCAGTAGGGCGCCACAAGAGCTCTTTGTCCACATACGGAGACAGACGCAAGTTGGGCTATAATCATGTTTTTGTCGTGCTTGGAAAACTAGACGCTTTTGTACAAATTATACTGACGGCCAGCGTTACTGTTGCGGGACACAGTGAACGCACCGCAGCTTAACTGTAAGTCGGCGGGTGTGTTTATTTGGACGGAATAACAAAGACAACGAAAAAGTTGGCGACGAGCTGGCGGCTAGTTGGTGCGCATGCTAAAGTTAGCTAGCAACTTTATCACAAGTAGTAAGACATTCGAGTGCTAACTGTAAAACTATATTTAAAATGTTTGATTCTTATAATGGCAACAAATTGACGACCGGGTTAACAATGTGACAAGTGAAACACTAGCCGATGAATTAGCTTTTAGGCTATCGTTGTTTTGTTGGGCGCCTTTAAAACATGCTAGCTAAAATCCGGAGAAGGCAGACTTTTCATATCCGAAGTGCTTAGAACGTCACCCAAACAACTGATTTCTACAACTTCGATTCTTTAGGAAATACGTTTGTTGTCTTGACCGGTGATGCCTGCTAGCGTCGATGTTAGCAGCCAGCCTGTTCGTGTAAATGCTGTTGCCTAGAATGGACCTGTTGAACTCTCAGTACCTGGACAAGATGAACAACAACATCGGGAGACTGCACTACGGAGGTGACTTTCTCAGCATACATTCGGCAAATAATTTACTTAAATTAGATTCTGATATGCGCAACATAACATGCTGTTAAGAGTACTCATTTAATCATTGCAATATGGGGGTTATCACAGGCATCATGCTTATCTCGATAAGTCTACATCGTATTTCCGTATGACTTTTCCACTGCTCCACAGTGCACTCTTGAGTGTCCCATCAGCGCCCTTACAAGTGTCCTGTCAAACTCATCACAATGATTTATTGTGTCATTTTCATCCAAGGTGTTGCTTGGCATCTGTGTTACTGCCAGATTTGCTAATAATAGGGACAGTTGGGTAATTACATTGCGGGGCACACCTATCCTTTTGTAGACTTAACCAGTTTGCTTGGAGTTCATTAAATGCAGTGTGTGTTTATGCGCCTGCTGTGATATTTTATTCATATTTGATGGTTATTCCAACAGATGAGTCCAGGACACCCTCGCTGCCCTCTGCTATATCAAGCATAAGCGGGCCGCCGCCTCTCTGTCCAAGCAAACGGAAGTATGGTGATGAACAAACAACAAAGGATCCGATGAATTGTGATGATGACCACATGACTAAAATGAGCAGACTTTTTGCAACTCACCTGTAAGTTCCCTTAGTGCAACGATTGAGCTCTCTCCTGCTACCATCATTCATTTGAAATGATTGTTCCGTTAGCTATATGAAACATTGAGATTATTGACACACGGGTCAGCAAGGCTTACTGTAAACTTCAAATATATCTGCTGCAGTTCTGTACTCTGGTTACGTTATTCTTATCGTTATCTAGGGCTCGTCCCTCTGCTGGAGACAACCGCAATGAACACTGGAGCCTGTGCCACAGTCCTGCGGAGCACATCAGCTCTTCCTCCAACGGTCTCCATGGGAACCATCTGTATGCTTCTATTTCTGGCTATGCTGTGGACCAGCCGCTGGCTCTGACCAAAAGCAGCCTTGACAACGCAGTTGGGGGCAGGGAGAGGTCCACTGCCAGTGCAGCTGTTGAGCGGCAGCAGGTACGTACGTGGTCAGCACGTCTTTTTCACTCACAAGAACATGAGCGTCTGTTTTACGGGAGATGTGTGCTTGATTGAGTGAGTCATCCTAAACGAGAACCCAACCTCTTAACTTTGTTTCTCGAACTAAATGTTTTCTTTTTCAGAATCGGCCCTCTGTTATCATCTGTGCTCCTGCAAGTAACCGCAATTGTCAACTCTCTCACTGCCACATGAATGGCTGCTCTCCAAGCTCAACCTCTGATGAGAGAAAGAGTAAGTAAGCTCTTTGTCGTCACTTATTGGAAGTTGTTCTGAGGGTGCTTTCTTGTACTGGGCGCCGACTGTTTTTTTATAATGTTTATATAAGTTTTATTAAGCTCTGTAAATGCAACTTTTGCTGCCTCTTGACCAGGACTCCCTTGTATAAGAGGTTTTTAATCTTAGTGGGACTTTCCTGGTTAAATAAAGGTTGAATAAAAAAAATTCTTTAGCCGCTGCGCAAACTACTTCATTGCATGTAATTTGTAAGTCACGTCATTATAAAATGAGGACCCGCTTTATCTAGTTATATAACTACTTTATCTCAATATAGAAGGCTACAACAAAACAATAAAGTGGCCTTTGTGACAGCCTGAAACTGTCAAATATAATTTAATGGCCGTTTTAAATTTTATCACTAGGTGTCACCCTTGCTTTAGTTATGTAGACTTCCGCTGTTGTGCATGTCTGTTGTCCTTGCCCACTGTCAAAACGACTCCAGCTCCTACAAAAGTCATTTAAAATAAGACCGGTAAAAATTCATTTTCCAGCATTCGATTAGTCAGTCTGTATAAGGAATAAAAGTGCAAACATCAATGGCAAGATTTAAGGCGATTCAGTATCAAAATAATGACATGCCCTGTAAGCTACTATATTGGACGTTTTGGACTGCTTCATGTAATCCCCGAAACTTTGTGGTTTTTAACATGCAATTTTTTTGTTTCAGCTAACACAGTTTGCGATCCCGTGATTGAGGAACACTTCCGCCGTAGCCTGGGGAAAAACTACAAAGCAGAAGAACCTGTGACCAACCCGGCGTCCAACTCCGTCTCAATCACGGGCTCAGTGGATGACCACTTTGCCAAGGCGCTGGGAGACGCCTGGATCCAGATCAAGGCCAAAGGTGGGGGTCACCAGACCCCTGAAGCAGATCCATGAAGAGGTGAGAAAAAAAGGTTCCAATTACTAGTATCAAATCTCTGCAGCCAGGAACAATATAAGACAAGGTTTTTGTCTTCCTGAGTCTAAACTCCAATCCCTTGCCTTACAAATTAAAGTCAAAAGAAATTACTCCAGTGTTAAGTAATTATCAATGGATTGATTTGTTTTGTCTTGCTAATAAGAAAAGCAGAATGAACAAGAAACAATTGTCACCTTTTTTCAGAGCTGTTTGTTTACCTGCCTTTGTAGCCAAAGAAACTTCAACTTGCCTTTCAGCATGCAAGCCGTACATGCTTTTATGGCTAAATGCCTTCAGATTTAAATCCACACCACTTTTGCTTCTGTATTACTTGAAGATACACTCCCTGTCTCGTTTGCAGTGTTACATTTTGAGTGGTTTACGAAACAGTTTGTGATTCGGAACCCAATAGTCCAATTGAGACCCTCCCCCCATCCTACGCCCTTGAACTGGACTCCACTCCACTGTTAAATAAATGTAGTTAATTGTTCTAGGACATAATCTAATCTTAATTGATATCTGTAACTCAAAAGCATGTTTCAAATAGCTGGATTCTATCACAAACCTTGCTCAGAATTTATTTTTTATCTAACAAATACTCACTGCTGGTACAGTTGTACTCTATATTTTTGATGTATCTGTTTCACATTATGGTGGGAGGTGTGCACGTTGGCATCTTCTTGAAAGCGCAGCCTCTGGAAAGGTTGTCTGAATGCCGTTAGCTAGCTAGGCAACGTCGCTTCATTACTCCGTGTAGCCGGATGCTACACCTTCGCATGTGACTGAAAGCTATTAAAAAGGAGCTGCTGTTGGTGTTGACTCTATTTAATCTGGGCATATTGGTTTGTTGAATTTTCTTGGAAAAGCTAATTCTCAATTTATTTGAAGCCCATCTCCAGTTACCAGAAATTAAATTGAAAAGATTTCTTTGAAACTCTGGCGTGAATGACAATTGGTGTGGCCTGTAATTAAAACACAATTTGGCAACAGAGCAGAGGAAATTGTCGCCCCCTACTGTCAGTAACATACTGTTAGATTTTTTTCAGAGACAAAACTGACCAAAACTGAGTCATTGTTTGACTAATGAGTCAAGGTATAGACTTTAAGTTTTTGTTTTAATAGTTTGTTTTTTAAAAAAAAATCATTGTCATTGAAATTGTCGCCCCCTACTGTCAGTAACATACTGTTAGATTTTTTCAGAGACAAAACTGACCAAAACTGAGTCATTGTTTGACTAATGAGTCAAGGTATAGACTTTAAGTTTTTGTTTTAATAGTTTGTTAAAAAAAAAAAAAAAAATCATTTGACAAGATCACAGTAGCTTAATGTTTGTCAACATTCATTGACGGGGGATTATAAATTTTATAGATAAGATTTTATAGATAAAAAAAAATATATCCTGTAATATTCAGATAATCCCCATACATTTGTATTAATCAACGTTTTTGGAGCTGTTACACTCTTGTTTATATTTTACTGTACTCTTACATGACCATCATTGCGCAGAGCGGAATGATCATGTGTATTTTGTTTCTATTGTGTGAGGCATATTCATATGTAGCATGGAAGTTCCCTATTCTCTTACCATGCCTTTCATCTTTTGTATCGCTTGATTACTATCCCCACAGTTTTGAGATGATGAACGTGCAGGGACACATCGTTTTTTTGCATAAAAAGCTCGGCAAAGTGTCAGTCAGATGTCTGCGAGACTAGTTAAGAGTCTAAAATAGGCTGGAGGGGAGGGAAGGGGTTATCACCGATTTGACTTGTTTGACACAAGCAGATTTTTAACTCATATTTGGGGTATCAGCCCATTGTTATTTAATTTCTTTATTTAGACAGACTGTACCCAAGTCCCCGAGTCATGTATCTTCACATAGATGAGGAAATACGATGCATTTGTACACTTGGGTTCATATTTCTCTGGAAGAAAATACCACTGTTTTATAATGATTGTCTTCCAAATAAACACAAAATCTCAACTTTGTGTGCTTTTTGTGTGACTGTTCGGATGACGGTAAAACGTTCACTTGGCATTCAAGGGTGAACTATTTTTGGCCAAAGTGCCTCTGATTGAGAGCAGGCTTTTGCTCTTGATTGTGCCGCAGCAATTTTGCACAAGAAATTATGAACCAAATGCGTTTTTTTGTTTCTTTCTAAACAACACAAACACGAAAAAGTCGTGTTTGTGTTGTTTACAAAGAAACAAAAAAATGCACCAAACTGGCCTGGACAACAATGTTTGTATCATGAATAATTAGTTGCACAACCTTTTGAGGCACTCGCAGCGATAACATGATTACTCTCTAAACGCTTGGCTGCAATCGCTCTTTGGTGTACTTGTTAGAACGATTGCAGCTGTTAAGGAAAAACTTCATCACTCAATTATGAGATTGACTTCACATTTCTTTAAAGTTGTCTTTGCTACCACCAGGTGGCAGTGTCCACCCACTAGCCAAACTTGGCTCAAACAAAGATTTGTGCATCTCTTTTCAGGTGAGATTGCTGTGTCTCCTAGTAACTGGAAAAGATGCACCATTCATAAAGAAATTGTCAAACGAGAAAAGAAATATTTTTTTCCTCTTGTCTCGCTCATCAATTTTTACCTGAACCCCCTCAGGATGGAATCTGCCCCCCACCCCATCTAGTTACAATCTCCCATATTATAATGCATTATGCCTTCCGAAGAAGCCAAGCTACTCTTGTGGCATGATGGCTGAAACATGCACATTTTTCTTTGTGTGCAAAACCAATCACTCACATAGACCTACTCAGACATCAGGTTTCATCAGCCGTGTGACATGAAAAGAGCATCTAACTCAAGATGACTCATCAGGGTCACGGCAATTTCATCTTGGGCTTCTTTCAGTGCATGGCGGCCACCAGGAGCATGACATCTTGATAACCGCTTACAATACAGGAGCAAGCTATTGGGCCGTCGTTTCAATTTGCTCTTCATGGTTTACGTGAATGGCGAGAACCAATGAAGGGGTTTCACCACAGCGCCACTTTACATGTGCTACAGACTTCTAATTAATCCAATTGTACAAATGCAGGATTCTACTACGGTATAAAAACTGCAAATGTCACAAACTGGCTCGCGTATTAGTCTTCACAAATGGTTGATGATTCCGTAATTCCAAATTTGTTGTGCCCGAACGGAATGCACCCCAATCGGCAGCATCCCCGAGCGCTCAACGTCTGGGGAATTTGCATGATTGCCTGTAGATTATTTGAGCATTATCTATTCCCCCCTTCTCGCCGTCTTTCTTCAGTGGCTCTCTGCTGTGATGATGCGCACACATCCTTGGGCTAAAGAATCTAAAATAGATCATACAAGCAACTGGAGTAGATGCACAGGGAGAGGAAGTGGCTCACGGGCAGACTTGAGTCATGCTGGCAAGATCATGCACCCTGATCTGACAGCCTAACACGCCAGATTACAGAGTACGTCATTTTGAAAATGCAGCCCCGGCCTCACAATTGGTCGCAAACGCAAACAACCTCGATGGATTTGCCAACATAGTCCTCTTTAACGTGGAGCGCACCGTAACAGGCAGAAAAATGGACCTGATGAACATCTCGAGCTTAAGACATTGCAGCTCATTCATTGTGTCACGTGGACTGCTGGCAATGGCATAACCTTTGTGGAGGGAAGACAAGATGCGGTCACTGTGGATCACAGTCTCCCGCTGAACACAAACAGACCCTGTCAGGCCATCTCAACATCAGCTTTCAGCGGTGCACCACCACCAACTCACGACTGATCACTCTTTTCCCCTCACATCCTCTTCCCACCTGCTCAGACAGTTCCTCCTTGACCGGGGTCTGCTCGTGGGCCCCCCCGCCCACATGTTTCACGCGTGTGCCGATACATGTCTCCTTTAAGGTGATTGCTGTGCGACTTTGACCTCTATCGTTGTACTCATTTGGACCATTGTTTGGCCATGGGCGCCGCGCACATGTCTGCACAGTATTTCCTATTGATAGTCTTGGCAATGCATCCATTTATTCATAATTGATTGATTTGTTAATGATTGATTTGCAAGCCATCTGGCACGCAAGAACATGCAGCCAATAAGCCCCAGCCGAACTAATCTTTGCGTTTCGTCCATCCATCCGTCCGTCCCCCCATTATGAATAAATATAGGATTTACACAATCAGGATTTTGGAACCAATCAGCCATTTAAAAACATAGTCGACAACCAATCCAATCAGAAGATGGAACAAGCTAATCAATCAATTTAAATGATTAATTTACTGGACAATTAATTGCAGCCTCGCCCACAAAATTTGCATTTTAAAATACATTGGGAAAAATAATTAACCCGTGTGAGGATGAAGCAGTTCGAAATACGGATAGATAATTAAACCTTAAAAATTACCTCACAATGAACCTGACCGCCCCTCCTCCCTAAAAGTTCCTAAATTATTTATTATTGAATATAGGGAGGAAATAACACCCCCACTCTAGAGTGAACGAGATTGTGTTTGCTGTAATGTCATTTATTGGGCCCCTTCATCAAATTTGTGTAGTCTAAATAAAAGCTTTAAAATCAAACCATAATTTTATTCCCATACATAATTTTACAAACGAATCACTACTCTTATTACTCCAAAGTAAGAAGATTATTTTCCGCACGACACGATCCATCTGATGGATCTGGTGGGCCATTGCCCCACTTGCCCCTAATGACGGCGATGCGCATGAACTAAATGTTGCCATCGTCACTCAAGGACATTTCCATGTCTCATTAAGAGGTCCATTAAGGCCGACGTTATGCTCGCTTGACTGAGCTGCTTTAATAAGGAAAGTGACCCAACACCAATTTGAGCAGCAATATTTTCCACTCCCACGTCCAATCTGCTGCCGCCGTCCGTGGTCATATCTCTTCCTCCTTGCCAGTGTTGAACAACCACACACGCTCCATTCCCATTTACCATAGCACCCCCATAACCCACTACAACTCCCCCCCTCTGTGTGTTTGGCAGTCACACAGTCAGCCATGTGTGCGCCCAAGACGTTACATAACGCTCGCTTTCCCGCACTCCAGATCAAAGCGAAGAATCCAGCACAGGATTGCTCCTCGCTGACTTCCTCTTCGCTTCCACCATCCCATTGTTGCATGGCATCCATCCCAGTGGCCTTATAGTAGGCTCCCTTCAAATCTGCTTAGCTTTTGCGCTTCAATTTCGAAATCAAAATGTAACCAACTACGAATGATCACAAGTTGAGTGAAGAAGATTTAAGATGCCGCAAGCGCGCCGATCCTAGACTTGACTTTTTGATGTGCTCGCCGTCATTTATTTGTGTCATCACGTACAAATGAATGTTAACCCGGTCTGGGGAGGAATCGAGCAGGTAGCGGGCGGAGGCTAATTTTAATAAATGAATATCAATTCCTCCCTCTTGAGTAAAGCTACAAAAATATTTCATTAATCTCAACTTTGATATTTTCATCTTTGATGTACTGCCTCTCTTGAAATTGCTATTGAATAACTGATGCAATCATGCCGAAATATATATTTTTCTCACCGCAGGGTTTCCGCTCAGCATTTTTCGCAAGAGAAGGCCAAGAGAGTGCGAGAGAGAGAAAATAGCACTGCTGAAAGCTTTTTTTTTGCAGACAAAAACAAAGGTCTCTATTAAGTGGGAGAAATAGTGACAGAGAGGAGGGAGGAAGAGGATTAAAAAGAGAAGAAGAGTATAAAATGCTGTCAGAGGGGCCGAGCCTGTCTACTGCAGAGTGAGGATTGAAATAATGAGTTTGTGCTGGAGGAAAATGCACCTCCAATGTCAAATGCACAGTGGAGGGACCAAAGGGTACAAATGACAAAATAAAAAAAAATGTTCAAGCCTCTGTTGTGTGCAAATATACAATAGCTTAGGGACAAAGAAAAAAAACATTACTGCTCTGCTATTATTTAAGTTGTCTAGTATGACACGTACGGCTAAGCACACACGCCGCCGTCTTGGTCTGTCAAAGCCTCCTCAGAGGGGAGATGTTTTTTGATTCACTTGAATAAGCAGAACTACTATCTCTGTTCAACCCTCACTGACTGGCATCGCTTCGCTGGTCCAAAGTGGCTGCGGTATCAGTTGGGCACAGTTTGGGTCAGAGCAGGTTAACCCCAAGGAAAAAGCAGCTCATTGCAGTAGTGCACAACCAAACTGTGGCTGCAGCATCAGATTAATTGTTGGGGGCAGGGGAGTTCAGAGTCGTCCGAGTAGGTTTTGCCTCTCATACCGTTATCACACCTGACAGTGTCTGGTTTGGGATCCAGTGATGCATGCGGCATACGCAAGCGGCTGGTCATCTGTGAGGCAGAGTGATAGGGTGTGATGTGTCACACGCTATGTTAGCCGCCCCCCTTTCTTGTTACACTGCCCTTGGATGTGTTTGGCAGTTCGCAGGAACTTTCAGCACACAGATTTGTCTTCCTGCAAAAGAAATGGGACGTGAACTCAAGCAAATAACACGAGCTTTCCTTTCAAATTAAATAGAAGAAAACCATGAGAAACTTTGCAAGTAATTGTTAAGTGAATTTATTTCTGCTTTTGAAATGTCACGGCTGTGTTCACTCCCACAATGACGCAAACGCCCCTTTCTTTTGTATGCACAGGAAAAAAGCAAGTGTGATTGTCCATTTCAATTTGTGTTTACTCCATTTTGACCCTCACTACCTCTTAAGCTTGCAATGCGCATCCCGTTTGGGTGCCTTCCCCTGTAAACTCCAGGAAGGGGGGCCGTCCGTGTCTGTTGCGGCCTTGATCACTTATTAGTGAACACGGCTCCCAAACTTCGCTGACCGATCAGAATAGAAAGCATGTGCCACATCATAGCTGTGATTCACGGCTGCCCGGAGTCCGAGTCTCCCCCGGGGGCCTTCAGACCTCTTAATCATCATATGCCTGTGTGTGCGCCGTTCAAGGAAGAGAGTAAGCCAGACACAGTAATGAATGAGCTTGTTTGTGCTTCTCTAAAAGCGTATGCGCCATGTGTCAGGCTGCATGAATGACATCTTATTAGAGTATCAGAACCGTTTTTGAGCACAGAACTACCGTATTAATGTGTTGCGGTTTTCTGTTCAGTTATTTTTTATTTTGCATCATAATACATTAAGGTTGTCAGTGATTAGTGGTAAACAAAGAAAGAAAGAAAGGTGAATCGGGTACACACGATAGGATTTTTCAAACCTGTTCAACATTGCGCTGCCTAATTTTGCATCTTTACAGAGCACATCTAAGTGCAATTTTGGAACTTCTGTGCTTTTTTTCCAATGTCACAAAATCACAGGCGCTAACAGCAAACTCAGTCTTTCACATGTCCGAGTGAGCAGCCATTATTCATAGGGGTGCATGCATGTGCATATGAACAAAACAAAAAGGAGAGCGAGAGAAGTTTATTTGAGTCAAGTTTACAGTCGCATTAGAAAATGGTGCCCGATTAGCATGTATGCAGAGAGGCTTTGCATGCTTGACATCCTCTCAGCCCCTTTTCTGGAAATAGCCACGCACACAACATCCTCTGATTACATTGATATGGAGATTCATGCATCTGCAAAGATTAGTTACTCATTAATGTATTTGCTTTGAGTTCTCGGGTGAGCGTACCTCAGACAGAAGTCTAGGCCAAATTCAACGCATGAGAGGAAAAATGTCACAAATGATCTCATACCATCTTCACTAAGATATGTGCAGGTTCACTGACCCACAACATGGCACCAATAGAGCATTAAAATACAGAAGATGAAGAAAAAAAGCGGCAGGCTGGCATTGGGGTAAAAACAGAGGTATAAAGTGGAAATAATGATCAGTATTTTAAAGTTTGCAGCAGAATGAGTTTCTCTTGCTTTCAGCGGGCTAAAGGATTCATCTGTGCGACTTCATAAGCGTCGGTGTTCTGTCATCCTTTCATAAAAGCATCATGGATCATCAGTTTGCTTCTCCATAGTCCTCTCTCACGGCCACACTGCGAGCACTTTTTTTTTTTTTTAAATTTAAAAATAGGGTTGCAGCAAAGTGCCAAGAAATTTCAAACAATGTCCCCTCACTGTGATCTGGACGCAAAATGGACCCGGGCTGCCCAGTAAGAAAACACTGAGTCACATTGAATATTTTTTTGGGTCTCAAATAACCAATCAAATTGCACAATGAGGATTGCCCGTTTCAGGCAGTTGATGACTATGAACAGTTTTTAGTGAGAGTCATTTGGTGAATATTACTCATAACTGAAGGAAGTCCAGACATCCTTTAAACTTTCAGGCGGAGCGGCAAAACACGGAGTAAAATCATTAATTAAATTGTCATTCGATGGTCCGGATCGGCTGCGATTGGGGCTTTATTCAAACCCGGGTCATTTGAAACTCAGCTTTCTTTCCATCCTCCCAACTCACATCACAAACACACACACACGCCATTTGCCACAAGCAACTGGAGGGGACATCTCATTCTTTGATCCATGGCGAGTCATTGTGATGCTGTCAGCTGGTAGCATCTCTTTTATCACACGGGACGCTAATGGGAGCAGCGACTGCGAGAGCTGGAAGAGACGACTTAAGCGCGTGCACCAACGTACACGCATGCACATGAGCGCACACGGGGGTTGGTGAGCTCAGCAGGGCCCGAGGGCAAGAGCTGTTTGGTGGTGGTGTTTTTCTTGTTGGCCGAGGTCGCTCTGTTTAACCATAGCCCACATCGGCTAGTTCTCCTTTTGATGTCTGTAGTTTGTTTCTTTTTTCCCCCATTCGCTTCTTTGCTCCTGTGGTTAAAATTAAGCTTTAAATAAAGACCCGCACACAATGGATTTTATTTCCACTTTATGCCTTGTTGTGCTTTTATTTGTCCCACATTTCCTCAAAAGTGATCAACTATTGAATAGAAATACTTTAAACATCACGAGATGGAACAATAGCCAATTACTGCAGGATTCAGAAGTTCATCTGATAACAGTGTTGAAAAATCCTGGGACTGCTACTTAGCACACGTTGTCATCATATTTTCTAGAACTCTTTATTTTTTTTCATTCTTTTTCTGTTTGTAGAACATAACAATCGTGCTTTATCATTTGACACCATTTAAATACATATCATGTCTATATAATGTTTTACATTAGGCAGTGAGACAGTTAAAAATATACAAAACAATATTGTTTTACTAGACATAGTTTCTATTTTTAATATAATCATCGGTATCTTCATTGTCATTTCGTCGTTTCATATATTTCTGTCAGATATGTGCTTTAGCTTCTGTGACCAAAAATATTATTGCAGAAAACAGCAACTCCATTTTTTTTTTTTTCTTCTTCAACATTTAGACATTAACTTCCAATGTATTACAGACATTCACAGTTACATGTTTACACAGTACGGATTTACAACAAACTTCCAGAGAAAACCGTGGTAGAGTAACTTTATACAAATAAATGAAAATTCACAGGACATGAACTGTAGCCATTTCACATTCCCTCTCCGATGTTTTGCTTTGCACTGTGAACGTGTTACTTTCCCAACCCGATTCTTTTATCGCATTAGCTGCCGCAGAAGTTAACAAGCATGGTGCTAGCACGCTATGGTAAACGTCTGGGCAAATTAAAGCTTTGTGCTTGTCACAAATGAAGCAAAGACAGCAGAAACAAAAAGAGAAGCAGACCACTTGCTTACTGGCCTGCGCTTATACATCTACGTATGTATTGCTGAATACATGTATCGATCAAACTAATATTGATCCATACAGGTACAGAAAAGTCATGACTCAAACACAGAGTTGGTCCAGGCTCTTGTGCTAGCGTACGATGTGGCCCTTTAGTTGTTGTTGTAGTTGTTGCGCCCAGTCATGTAAACAGACCACGGCTTGGTTGAAATTGATGTTTTGGCTTAAGGCCATCTTTTTTTTTTTTTTGTTGTCAGGAATTTCAGACATTTTTCACTGATGTTCCTGAGGAAAGCATGCAAATCGTAAACAGCGCTGACTGTCAGGATTAAGGGATAGTCTACGTTAGTAAATCACTTTCTCTAACCCTGTGCTTTTTTTTATTTTTTCCTTTTTATTTGTGTACCCCTTCGTACCCTGTGCTTCTGCCAACCAGATGCTAACATGGCATCGTTTTTGCATGTCTGCCTATTGATTTGGTCCTCCATCACATCGACAACATAGAGTATAAAACCTCCTAAAAATAATTCTAAAAATGTTTCCATCACATAAAAGTTTTTTTCTTTTTTTTACTGAAAAAAGGAAGGAAAAAAATAACAGTCTCTCTCACACAAAAACATGACTGGATCGCTCCAGCTGACTTCTAAACATTAACTTCTTATTGGCATTGTGCTTTCTCACGAGCTCCTCGACTGCGCTCTGGCCTTCAATTTGCCTCACAGAGTGCAACGTTTTGAAAAAGAGACAACTGTGTGAGATTTAGTAAACATCCACGATAAAATTGACACAGCCCTTGCTGTTGTCAGCAATGTCAATTTTGTTCACTACTTCATCTACTATATTCACACAGGTATTTACTCGATTCATGAAGATATTCAACATATTTCTAATCTATATCTCTAGTTAGATTTTTTTTCTTTTCTCACAGTATTACACAGTATGTTTATTTTATTTTTTTTAATACTCAGATTTATGGTTGTAGCGGTGCACACTAACAGTCTTTGATATTTTCGGAATGCATACCAACAATAGGACACCGTTGGCTTGAAAATGTAGGAAAATGAAATTAGGTTGGAAAATCTGTTTCGATCAGGTATTGCCCTCGGAGGTAGGTGAATCAATTAAAATCTTGGAAGTAAGTCCGTTGTAATGTTCTCTTTTGTCTACGTGCTCCAAGAGGGTTTCTTCGTTGTCTACACGTTGGCCTCGGCAGTGGTCAGGTTAGAGGTCGCGCTGGCTGGGTTTGGCGGGTTAACGGGCTCCGCTGGATGCGCTGGGTTCGGGGGAGGGATTGTTGGACTGACTGTTGTTGTGGGAGGGCTGGCCGGACTGGCCGTAGTGGTGGCGGTTGTGGTGATGGTGGTCACGATGGTGGGACAAGTCACAGGGCTAGTGGCAGCGGCGGGAGGGTTAGCCGGCGGCGGGGCCGGGTTAGCAGGGGCTACGGGGCTGCTTGCGTTGGCTGGAGCCGGGTTGGCGGGGACTGGATCGGTCGGGCTGGCGGGGTTGGCGGGATTAACGGGGCTGGATAAATTGGCAGTATTGGTTTCCACCTGCTGCTCGGGTCCGTTTTCCTGCGGCCGCCTGACAACTGCTGGAGGCTGAAGCATTATCCGAAGTCGCTGGCAGAGGAATGCACACTGGTTACAAACAGTCGAGCAAACTTCACCAAAGTAAACTTCAAAATCCTCATACCTCTTTGTAGGTGCCCTTAAGGCCAAGATACATATAAATCATGTAACCCGGTATGAGAACCATAGAAGACAGTGCCATAAGCCAGCCCACTCCCTGACCCCAGCCTGGGAACACATAGTCTCCCATCGTGAGCGGAACCATTTGTACGGCGCTGAACAAGAACACCCCCTGTGGGAGAGATGAGACACTTGATGCTTGATTGTGACACCAATGACGAGTAGCGGGCGTCTCATCGCAACGTGGCGGCGGGCAGCTAATATTGACTTTTCACCATGCTTCATTTTTCACGTCAAGTGTACTGATCTCACGCACACCGACAATGAGGGGGGTGAACACCACCCAGCACAGCTTCCACCACACGCAAGGCTTGTAGCCGATCATCTCCTGGATGTTGTCGTAGAACTTGTCCACGCCTGAGAGACAAATAAATGGAGGGTGAACAATCTATTTCAATTTGCTGCAGGTTTGCTACGCATGATGATGAGGGAGGCAAGGTGACGAGTGAGCACTCACGACCTTGACGGTCAACAGTTATATCCCCTTTTCAAGGGTCCTCCAACTGAATGAATGAACAATGTCGAGGTTTTAGTGAGACAAGAGTGATACACACCGTAACACCAGGATATGGAGATGCATTCAAAGAAGACCAAGAAGAGCAGACACATTCCACTGGCAGAGTAGTAGTCAAACAGCTTGAACACATAAATCCCACCCTGTTGGCAGAAAAATGTAGTTGTGCAATGTCAGCGTTATATCACACCATACGAGGTTGGAGAGAAAGCTGCCCGCCGTACCTGTGTGATGTTTGAAAGGCCGATCACATAAGACACCAGGCAAACGACTGCGATGAAGATCTCTCGTCTACCCCTGAGCGCTCTGGGAAATTCATCCACTAAAGCAGTAATGAAGCCCTCCACAGTGCAGAACTGAAGGACGAGAACAGCAGGCATAGAGATGAAAGGCCATTTTGTACAAAAATCTTGCTGAGTATTTAGACTTTATTGCTAATTGTGAATTTATTGCTCTCTATATCTACCGTGTATATTCTCATTTCAGCTTGCATGTTCAGAGTTACGTTTTCTAAATCAGACTTAGATGGTGTTCCGGTTAGGGCAGGATGACAAATGACCATGAAGCCAATGGGAAAATGAAGCTTGGTCATGGTATTGTCATTGACTTCTCTAGATGTTACTGCTGGTTTAAATAAAGGGTTTTAAGAAATTTCAAGTCCGTGAACTTTCAGTATGCCATTTAGAGGACTCAAAAACCACAACTGGTTCACAAAGCAAATTTGAAGCTTCATTTTCTCATCACCACATACAGCACAGCTGCCTCAATGCTTTCTTCTGCTGCTTTTGAATTGTGATATCACAATATGTGGATAAAAAATTGCAGGCAGTGAAACCTGCAGGCACACAGAGGTGATAAAATTGCTTTAAAAAAAAATCTTGGTAGTTAATGTCAGAACTCGCCTCTAACTGTGCAGAAGAAGCAAATTGCATGCTTATCACGCAGCAGGCAGGGGTGGGGGTGTGTTGCCATGTGATATATTTGCATTTGACTATTTAGGTCACTCCATGAGCAGATTGTTACTGAGCCCACTTACCTGGCTGTCTATCCCCAGCATGAGCAGCATGGAGAAGAACAGAATAGCCCACAGTGGAGACACAGGCAACTGGGTTACAGCCTCTGGGTATGCCAAGAAAGCTAAGCCGGGACCTGGAAAGCAAATAGCAAAATCACATTCCATCAATTCTCATGCCGAAAGTCAGGATGGAAACCCTTAAACAAGGTGGCTCTACTGGTGGTGTATCTTTGTCACACAAAGACAGACGAGTCGTTACCTGAAGCCGCTACATCGGCGATTTCCTTCTTGGTCACGTGTGCCATGAAGCCAACAATGGAGAAAATGACAAAACCAGCAAACATGCTGGTGCATGAGTTGATGCAGCAAACGATAATAGAGTCTCTAGTGGAAGCAAGTGAAGAAAAATTGCGTTTTACATGTGGACAGAACATATTACATCACTTTGAAACAAACGCAACTGAATATTAATGTGACACAGAGCCACGCTGCTTGGGAAAAACACAGATTGCAATCATGTTTCATTTTCTCTTAGTACACAGACTTCAAAAGCAAGAATCTGTCTTGTATTCATCTTAAACGCCAACATCAATCCACACCGTCTCACCTGTAAACATTATTGTTGAACGGGTTGTAGCTTCCAAGAGCGATAAGTGACCCCAATCCCAATCCGTAGGAGAAAAAGATTTGGGTTGCTGCGTCCAGCCATACCTGACAAGAGGAGCACAAATATTCCCATTCGGTAGCTCTGTCCACTAATGCCCGCCCATCGAGGATCTCATAGCGCTAGCTTGTCGTTACCTCGGATTCTTTGAGCTTTTCGAAATCAGGCGTGATGTAGAAGAGAATTCCCTCTCTTGCTCCGGGCAGGGTCACTCCACGAATGAAGAGAATGAAGAGCATGAAGTAGGGATATGTCGCCGAGAAGTAAACCACCTGTGAAGTGTGAAGCCGCCATCAGCGAGATATCAGCAGTGCACAATTTGAGATGGATGAACTGATTGTTAATTCTGTAAACTGGGAGCAACTGATTGTTGCTGAAAATCTGTTGATTCAGTTTCATTTGGTTTTGGCGAGTGGCATATCTGGTAAGAGGAGGTTTCTGGCAAATTGTTTAGTTGTAAGCCAACTAGAATGAGCAAACATTCTAATGACCAGCCGCTTTCATTTAACTGCTACTCGCCATTGTAGACAAATGACTAAACAACCAATCTGTCTTGATATAAGTAAAATACAGTGACAACAACGTATAAGTAGCCAGAAAATTAAATATGGAATTTAATTTTGTAACATTGACCAGAAAAATCCAGTTAAACATCATTCTTGATAACAAGTTTATTGAACGCAAAAGCTAAAACACACACAAATGATTCCTGTTGTCCTCCATGACAGTAGACATTTGTCATCGCGATCTTGGATTTAAGAAAAGTTACCAATATTTTTCCTATTTCTTGAATTTGAAGGCCTGGATTTGGAATTTTTAAAATGCTAAAGCCCACCAAAATCTCAACACGTGAGAATCATGTCCCAAATCCATATTGGTCATAACCAGAATAAGTGCGTACACACATGACGACATAAAAATGCAAATTAATGATAGGTCCAATTCATGTGTTATGAACTTGAATATTGACACATTCATCAACATAAATAATAACGATTTCATGAGCAAAGAAATCAGGCCATTTAATTACTACACATATTCCAAAACATGGATTTTATATATTGCAATAAATTGCACCTTAATAATTCCTTCACATGAAATAAAACACCAGTAATCTTTGCTCTGAAAGAACTAAGACTGATAATTCTGACAACAATAACAGATTCACTTCATGTTTACGTTCTTTTTTCAATTTGCCAAGAAGTAATCAACATGGAACTCAACGTATACTGGGTTACAACATTTTAAATCTTGCTTCATTTCTTTTAATGCCTCAACAAAAGCAGAACGCAGGGGAGAGAAAATACACCAAAATGCCCAGTTTCATGTCAGAACGAGATTCTGCCATTCCTTAGAAAGTCAGTTAATCCATTAATTCTCCCCACGGTTAATTATGTGCTGTAAATGTAAACTGACTCCCGCTTTTAATGTGTCTTCAATAGTCAGACTAAACAACCAAAGCTGCTGAAGCCTGACTGAGCTCATCTCGTTCATCTCCTCTTCTCCATACGCATTCCCGACAGCATGCGAGCGAGCTATGTATTTATTTGCCAAACGTGCCGAGCAAATATGATGTTTAGTGACCAAGTCTAATTTTATTTACCATGGTCACGTGACAATGACTATCTGGGCCCGTGAGGGGAGGCGAACCGCTCCGAGAGAAAAGGCATGACAAACCCAGATTGCGACCAATAGCTGATAGTTGCTCCTCCTATCGCGGATCCACACGCAACGCTAATAGTGTCAGGAGGCTTGGAATTAGAGGAGCCACTGTGGGGCACAGTTGGATTGTGAGCACGACTGTTTTCTCCCGCTATGTTGAAATTCATATTGACAATTCTGACTTGAATTGTAAATCATGTATGAGGCAATATTAGACTGATTAATAATGCATTCCGGTCACATAAATCTTCCGATTGGGACTCGGCACAGCACAAAAAGCTCTTGATATGCGCATATGTCGACGTCTTACCTTGCCTGTCCAGCTGACCCCTTTCCAGATACAGAAGTAGACGAGAACCCAAGCGATGGCCAGGGTTATTGCGAGTGGCACTCGAAGCTGGCCCGGTTTTTCCAAGCCATCGGTCATTTCGTGCACATTGCGCCTATAAATCAAAGCGAGTGACAATACGAGTGTTAGACAGCCTGCCGGCCTTTTGTTTATCCAAGGGATTCATCGAGGGCTACAGGAGGATGATATCTTACTCCCAAAACTCCACCACTGCACTGGTGAGATTGGTGGTGTCTGCAATGGAGTAATTTGTGTAACACTTTTCTGTGTTCCATAGATTGTTACACGAGCTCCATGGTAGATCCTGGAATAAAACACACATGCACAAAATTGTGCCTGTGATTCATAAATTGGATTGTTTAACCACTGGCGGAGCTAGAAATGTCTCTCCTTTTGATACCCAAGTGTCAATGATCTGGAATGGCGTGTGTGTGTGGGGGGTTCAAATATATTTCAGTGGGGCCAGTGCCCTCTTAGCCCCCCCGCTAGCTCTGCCAGTGTCTGATTTAATCCTTTATCTTTATCTTGTGTACTTACAGCGGTGAAGGAGTTGTACAGGTAATAAATAGCCCAGGAAATGATTACAATGTAGTAAATGTTAAGCCAGAAGGAAAGGACAGCAGCTGCAAGGCCCACACCTGTCACACACACATGAAAAAAACGCTCCACTTATCTGTATACATTACTACTGTTTGAATATGTATCAGGAGATGAGCTATACCTTTAAACATAGGAGCCAGTTTCCACACACCGAGCCCCCCAATTGAGGTGTATTGACCCAGGGAGCATTCCAGAAGGAACAATGGCATCCCGGCAAATATGAGGGTCAAAAAATAGGGAATCAAGAAGGCCCCTGGATGGAGATGGAAGAGGGGATCAAGTCAGACATCAGCACAATAACACCTGCATGTCAATGCAATCATGAGGCGGAACTTTGCTTGTGGAGCACACAAAAAAAGTTGTTTACCTCCCCCGTTTTTGCCACAGAGATAAGGAAACCTCCACACGTTGCCCAGTCCAATTGCATAACCCACACACGACAGGAGGAAATCAAATTTCCCTCCCCATGTTTCTCTAGCTGGCAACTCCTTTTTTGCCTTTTCAGGCTTGATGTCCAGCGACTTGGGCTTGTCATTATTGGCGGCCACCTCGTTCAGTTCCGTCACTTGGCCATCCGTTTTGGTGCCGTTGGTTGCCATGTCTCTGGCTTTGGCACAGGCCCTGGCAGTAGGACGGTAGGCTTCGGCACCGGTCCACGTAGACAACAGCTTCGCGGTTTTTGCACCAAATCTTTGGAGCGAGCGTGATGAAAAGAAGTCCGCGTACACACGGATCGTCAGTCGCCGTTAACCTGCAGGTATGGTAAATAGAGCAGTTGGTCTAATTTTTCAGGCGGGCCGAACCAGCTCACCATGAGGCAGCACTGTATGCACATTTTGCACCGCATTATATGCACCCCTCGTTTGGCGCAATAGACCCAATTAACTGTGCAAATCTACTTTGCCTTGATATGCGCATTTCAAACAGACATTAAAGAACCGAGTGTGAATAAGGACCTTTGACAACAAGAAGAAAAACGTTCCATTCATATTAGAATCGAACACACGCACGCACGCACGCACGCACGCAGGCAGGCACGCACACAAGTCATATATTGGAGTGAACGCAGACAACAATTGCGCTCAAACGAGCGGCAATTAAAGCCACATTATTTTCACAGAACAAAAAAAGTCTAGCAGTTAATGTACCAAACGAACAATTCACAAAAATAAGGGAGGAAAAAAACTTGGAAAAATCACTGCAAGCGCAAGACGCGCGGAAGCAAATCTCCGATGAGCCTATGGGAATCATAATAAAGCCCTATCCACCAATTACCACCTGCAGATTCTCTTGACGCTTTTTTCCAAAAGTGTGCACGCAGAGGTCTCACACCAGCTGGGAGACACAACACACCGTGGAGACAAAGGGATGTCCAATGCGTAAAAGCCTTACGCATCGCTCCAAGCCGTCCGGCCGACTTATTAGCAAAACAAGCACAATAATGCAACCGCACATTTAACAAGATTACTGCTCATTTTTCTTTTTTTCTTTTTTTATTAAATGTATCGTAGAGGCGCACAACACGCACACACGCGCGCGCGCGCACACACACACACGCACGCACAAATAAATGCATTGCTTGTGCTATAACTCACTGCCGAAAAACAATCATAATCATACATTAAGACATTTGTTTCCAAACGCTCGCGAGCACGCGCGATCACACACACACACGCCGCGCCCGCCCGCACACACGCGTATACGCGCACACACAGCAGCACCTGGCGCATATACTCACGGTGGACGTGGAGTGAATGTGGAGGATTCGCAGCCTGCCCCGAATCTGTGTGGATACCTCCTCTTGTGGATGAAGTTGTAAACTCCCAATATGTCTTGGAACATCAATAGGTTTTACTTCCATTAAAAGCCTTAAAGGGACCATGCAGCGTCCAAGGGGTCCAAAGCGCAAGAGCTGTCCAGCCGAGGAGCGGTGCTGAAAAGACCAAAGGGAGGAAGAAAAAGAGGATGAAGAAGAAGAAAAAGAAGAGGAGGATGAATCAACGCAGGCAGCAGCCGCTTTGCCTTCTTGTGCGACTGTCTAACATCAACAAGCTGAGACTCAACTCCCATCTACACAGCCTCAATGTCATCTCAAAGTCGACCCCCCCTTCCTCCTCATCTTCATCTATAGGCTGCATTGACGTCAAACTTGCACCCTTTGTATTTCTCATATTGTTGTATTCCTCAAGCCAATCACAACATTGAACATTAGCATTTTATCCAAACATCGACAATATTTTTAAGTCGTCCATATTACAAGGCTCTCTTACGGTGCTTTATTACTCTGCTTTATTTCCCCTGATACTCATTTGACAATGAATGGCTCCATAATATATCTTCACTCGTGTGGTGTCACAAAATATGCAATCAGCTCCCCTTCCAGCAACAAGATGAATTTCACCAAGGTGGAAAAAAAAAAAAAAAATGGAGGCATGTGGCAACGTGGTACGATACAAACCTCATTATTTGGACCGGGAAGCAGTCAGCAGCTGTCTGCAGATTGAGATGAAAGCAGCTGGTCAATAAAGGGAGGAGACACATCATGAGGTGATGATGAGGAATGAAGTCTGGAATTAGATTTATAAAATCTTTTAACACATTTCTTTGCATTCATTTTTATCCCACCCAAAAATTTAAACCAAAAAGGAAATGCTTGACTTGTAGTTTTGTAACCCCAACACTTGTTGCCTGATTTCATCAATTTCTTGACAGAAATAAAAGCATCCCATCCTCAATAAATGCCTGATTTGAGGTGTCAAGTGACTGAGGTCCTGGCAGTGAGAAGAAGCGTGTTTCCTGCACCACAAGCTGAGAGAGCACCAGATGGTGAAAGCAATGAGGGGTGAGCTAACCTACTAAATGATACCACATGAAACGCAGCATTTAAAATCCCATCTGGGGTGGCCGGCGGCCCCGCAGCCCTGCGGTGTGAAACATGATACATATTTACACACCTGCTGATTGAGCGCACAGGCATGTCCAATAGGCTAGTGACATGTGACCTCCTCGCCACCAGCTGCTCTTGCAATCCACCAATTTGGAAATGTTCATTTGGCTTCTATGGGTATGTTGGATGTAAGCCTCATTAGGCCAAGATGACTTGTTCTGTCACGTTGGCTTTTAGGGAGCGCACAGTTGCGTTGCCTCTTTCCTGGCCCACTGGCTGCAAAATCACTTTAATGCACTGCAGGGTGTTTTATCATTGCACTTTGCAGACTCCACTCTGCTATCATTATTTTACATTATGTACCCTCATACGGTGCGGTGGACAATTGGTTAGCACATCTGCCTCGCAATGTCGAGGTTGGGAGTTGAAATTTGAGCTCCAGCCTTCCTTTGTGTCTTCTTTCCACATTCCCAAAAAAATCCATGTTAGGTTAATTGAATGGTGTAGGTGCCCTAGAGCTCGTGTGGCTTCTTTCCACATTCCCAAAAAAATCCATGTTAGGTTAATTGAATGGTGTAGGTGCCCTAGAGCTAGGTAATTAATCATGATTTCGATTTTACTTCTCAAAATCTTAAAAACATAATAGAACAAAAACGATAAATGTGCAAGTGGACGTGGTGCGTTTTGCAAGTTCCTAACATTGTGAAAGTTAAACCGAATGCACCATGCTACTTGTGACGTTGTGGGATTATGCCGTCGCGAGGTGTGCTTTAGGCTGTTGAATGACACACCAGCTGGAGTTTACTGGAAACCCAAACACAACATGAAGAACTTAACACCTTGTATAATATCTATATCTAATTGTAATATGTAAAATTCCTTCTAAACATCGCCAGTCTATGCTAACGTCAATGTGAAATCCCTTTGACATGCTAATGAAGAATTAGCATCGACCTCCGGGAGTGTATTCCTTCTAATAACAAATATTCACATGCAAACACAGTATAAACTTGAAGACACATGCAATATTGCAATACTCAGTCACATTCTTCCCAATGTGTGAAAAATAAGTAAATGCATTAGAATAATCAGGAAACAAATAGGTCACGATAAAAAGATGAAAAATCCCGGTTGTGGGCCATACTATAAGAATCTATTAAAGTTTTTATTTTAAATGTGACCAATATATAATTCATTCTGTTTATACTGCAGCTTCTAATAAACAGTGGTTTGCCTTTGTGAAAAAATTTTCAATACATCTCTTATATTGAAAAGAAAATTAACAAACAATATAAGGAAAGTGAAAGTGAGAGCATTTCATTAACACTGGCGAACATTTAAATAATTGAAAAATGAACATTTTAACTGCTGCCAATTTATCTACACTTTGTTGTTATTATTATTACATTTGAAAAAACAAAATCCTACAAATGCAAACATACATTTTCTTGTTCTCAGGTTATACGTTGGATTCAAGCAAGCCTTTGGAGTCAGTGTTGCGATTCAGTCGCATCTCCCAAATGCTTCTGTGCAATTTGAGGCCACAGATGAGCTAATTAGCATGATGATGTCCTATTAATATGCTAATCAAAAGCATCTCACATATTTTATTCATATTGTCATAAACTTGTTTTCCTCCTGCTGAAAATATGCACTCTTTATTTCCCTTTATTTTTCTTAAAAACAGTCACCATGTAAACAAGTAAATATGGAACATCACTGTTCCTTTTGACTCTCGCCAGACACCTCGATTTGGTAAACAGCGTTAATACCGCAAGCTATAATTATGGAAATGCAGTTCCAAAAGGAAATACAGTCCAATGAAATAGCGTCACATACCAAACAAGACACCAAATATTCACAAAGGTGCGCACCCGCCAGCAAGGTATTGAGACTAAAAATATATCTAATGATGTGATCCCACAGAATTACGTTGTCCTTGTTCCCATCAGCCTCAAACTGCCATTGCTTCCGTGCACGAGCGTATAATAACACCGAAGTGGCCCATTTGCGTCTTCACAACACGCATTTTTCATCGGGGAAATGATGCATAGCTCACACTCGCATGTGCTGAACGGAGAGGCCCGGCGTGGTTGTCGTCCACGATTGGATGTGGCTCACATTGTGATGTGCACATTGTATAGCATGCTCTTACGTGCCCACTCTCCTTTGGCGTAACATTTGTTTAGCATGACCTAAATTGTTATGAAGTGAGTGTCCCAGCAGCTCCGTCTCGCCTTTTTCTTCGTAAGCCTCGTCTCCCGTTCTCTCGTGTGTACGCACGGACGCACACGCTCGCGCGCACCACCATTTCCAATCAGGCAAACACGCGGAGAAGACAGTTTTTTATTTATTTTTTTATTTAATAACAAAGCTTTAGTCAGACATACTTTGCATATGTGGCACAATATTGCAGGATTCAATGAGGTCAGCTGTCTTCTGATATTTTAGTGCAGGGGTCGACAACCCGCGGCTCCAGAGCCGCATGCGGCTCTTTAGCACACCCCTAGCGGCTCCCTGGAATTTTTGCAAAAATGCGTGAAAATGGAAAAAATATATATTTTTTTTTTTTTTGTTGTTGTTTTTTTCAATGTGGTTTTTATATGGTAATCATGGCACAACCATTCTTATGCTGTAAAAATGTATGAAGTTGTAAATATATTAAAAATACCGAATTTAAAAATCACGCCAAATAGGAAAATTGCGTCATAGCCTGGGACACAGCACAGGTGTGTAGAAAACAAACAGGTGTGGGCCATGGATTCAAAAGGCAAAAAGAGAAAGATTGCTGATGAGAACAGAGGCTTTAAGAAAGAATGGACTGAACTATTTGCTATCATTGCCAATGCTGAAGCATTGCCTGCATGTTTGATTTGCAATGAGAAGTTTGGAGCGACATTTTCAGCTAAAGCATGCTAAATTTGCTGCCGATCACCCAGTTGCAACTGAGGAAACGTGCAATTGCAGTGCTTGTGGAGAAATTTGAGGACCGAAAAAAACACTTTCAAGAAGTTGATTGCATCGCCATACTCTTCTACTGATGCAAGTTTTGTTGCAGCCCGGGAGATAATAAAGTGCGTATTTTGGGACTTCCAAAACAAAACCGAGATCATTCAAAAAATGAAAGGCATGCCTCTCCGCACAAACAAGATCACAATCAGCAAATCAAGGACATTAATTCAGCTCCAGCTTTTTCTCAATTGCCTGTGATGGATGAGTCGTGTGACGTGACCGATATCGAACAGACAGCTCGGCTATGCAGGTACGTGAACTCTAATGAAGAAATGATCAAATTGATACCATTATTTTATTTTTTAAATTATTTTAATAGTAGGCATACAACTTATGTATTGACAGTCTATGTTGCATTATAAATGGCTTTTAGATTTTTGCGGCTCCAGACAGGTATAATTTTTGTATTTTTGGGCCAATATGGCTCTTTGAACATTTTGGGATGCCGAACCCTGTTTTAGTGAGTCCACCTGCCAAATTTGTGGCGCTGTTTTAAAAACTCTGATGGTTTCTCATTTCTGTCATATTCAAAGAAGAAAAATCCTAGTGTTGAAATAGGCATGCTTATTCTTTTGCTGGTGACTCTAAAGAATTGCGTTTTTCACAAATCCGTAGAAATATGCAGCATCATTTTCATAAAGTGAACAGCATGTTTGCGTTGAGGACTCACCTGCTCATGAATAAGCGACAACTAGCATACGGTGTGCATTTATAAAAATGTATAAACATGACCTCAATGATAAACAGTATGGGGGCACTAAATCGCTTCAAATTTTGTACATGGGTTGCTAGGCAACAGCTTAAACCAATCTCGGTCTCTTCCCCCGTCCCTTCGACCCACCCCACGTGGCTCTCCACTGGGATCACTTCGCAGCTATCAGTGAAAATGATTAATTATATTCTACAAAAAGTCCATGAATGATGTAAATTAGTTTTCTAGGGGTTAAAAAGCACAGGAAAAGATCCAATTAAGCAAAGTGACCTGGAAATGTATGTTATCATGAAAATATGTTTGTTTGTTTGCTTGCACTGGACGTATCTTGTATGCGTCATTCTTAATTATGATGAAAGGCACACCGAGGTTGTTGCAACGACTGCTCGATGAGCCACCAGTCCTGTGGTGTCGCTGATATAACTTTAAGACATTCCTAACGGTGATCGGACTAGCCAAAGCTAGGCTGCGCAACCTGGACAGAGCATTTTTCTGAAATGAGTTGAATTGGGGTATTGCATTTTTTATCTTATTATTATTCATTTTGAAAGAAAGCCTTACATTTTTACCATTTACGTGATATTTATAGGAAGCGATGGTTTTGAATGCAAATCAAATACCAATCTTCTGCCCTATAATATAAGTTGAATGTGCAAAAAAGGATTTGCGGGTTTCACTGTGCACAGCATATATGCGTTAGGCAACACAGAAAGGAAGTGAGATGAGGGGTCCGTCATCAGTCTCACCAAATTGCAGGGAGGCGAGACGTGGAGTCCTTTAAGTGCGAGCTGCAATCCTTTCTCAGCACACTGACCTGCTAATCCCTTCCATTCTGCCACATCACTATGGAAACTGACTAGGTGTTCACCCTTGCAGCCTATTCGTGCCACGCAGCCCCGTCTGCCGCTGACATGGACATTGTGCGGCAAAATACTAGGCTAGGCTCATCTGCATATTGTCACTTTGTAAACGTGAAAGTGAGAGCTTGCATGTTGTCTTTGTGTTGAGAGGACTATCGTACCCCAAAATGTTGCTCCTGCTACCTGCCATGACAAGTCTTTGCTACTCCTCAGGCAAAAATGCAGGGGAATACTTGTCATGGTTCTAAAAGGTTTATCATCTTCAAAGCTGAGGGAGCTGGTTCTCCACTCCAACGGTGAGACCACGCAATCCTTCCAGCACTCGCAAGAATGGGCAAATGCATCTGAAGAAAATTTACCACTTAAGCTTCCAATGCAGAGATTTAACATGAAGATTGGAGAAGAACATTTGCATTTACCTCTGACGTCAGCTTTAATCCACCTCAAACCACTTCTCCACTGATTGCTAATAATATAGAGGCGTATACAATCACCAGAGCTTTCAGTGTGGTCACAACGCAACGCTCATGCTTGTGAACGTCACATGACCAAAAACTCAGAAAACAAGTGAGCCGTGATTGTTCGTTACTTGATTGATTGATTGATTGAAGTACGATGACGTCAACCGCAACCACTTGATCACATTCAACAAAATTGCATTACAAGGTTCAGTCTTCTTTCCAACACCAAATTCTCAGGTGTACTGAGGACGTATGAAAGAAAATACCCAATATGGCCGCTCGCCAAATTCCCAAACATGCTAAACGAGGCTTTCACTGGCACAATAATCAGGATACGGCTGACTTTACGCTTGACCACAGCTGTGCCACCTACGAAGGACAGTCAAATTGCTTAGGCATGATGTCAACTGGAAGGCTATTTCCAACAACAACTCTTTAGCTTTCTTCAATAGTCTACCAATATTTCAAGTCTGCAAATAATGATTGAAGATGATGTCAAAAATGTTTCCTGGTCGTCTGCTAGCTTGGACACGACTTCATACAGGGAGCATCTGTAAATAGAAACACACAAGGTGCAAACAATGATGACGCATTTTAAAGCTAAGAAAGCGTAAGGAATTCAGGAAGGATGACATTTGAGTGGCCACCGCCACTCACCGTTTTTTCACATCTGATTGAATAGAGTTCGTAAATTGCTCTGTTTTGAGGAAACCTGTTCACTGCGCAATTTCCCCAAAGTGACATGTCATGTTTGGTCAAACATGTCCTTGCAGTTGTTTTTTTCTTCTCTGGGGTAAACTCAGACACAATCTGTCCAAACAACAGCGTTAGTGCTCATAAATGTTACAATGGTGTCGATCGTGGTAGTGCTGGATGCGAATTTGTAAAAACAAATGATTCATGAATCTTTGATGAAACACATCATTAATTCATTCCTTAGTTCAAATGATATTATCTCGGAAAATTGAAAATAGGGAGACGCAATTAAACTCAGGAAACTTCTTGAAGGCTTCTACTTTCATGATAAATTAAATTTAAATTTATTTAAATGTTGACAACAAATATAAGTGATTCATTTAATTCTGTAAAACTTCTCCTGAATGGAGCTTGTTATCTTCTCGCTAAAATTTGAAGTCGATTTACAACACACGTACAACTTTTTGTGGCATATAGAGAAATTCAGAAAAATAAATATCCCAAACATTCCTTTTCCCTTTTAATACCACAGGTGACATAAGTACGTGATGTTTGTGACAGCCGTGTAGCATTGTTCACCGTTCTGCGTTGAAGACCATAGATCACATTTTGTTCCATGAGTGACGTTTTGAAAACATGTCGGCGCAGGCTGTCACTGTCAGACAAGACACGCGGGAGGACGAACCCGGGACACGCTACATGGCCGCCGGTGCTCATATCGGTGGTGCACATGAAGAGACGCCACATGACCTTGTGGAACAAGCCCCACGTATGTTCTCTACATATGCCAGCTTGTAATAGTCCACACGAGTGCTCGGATGCAACACCTCCAACGTGTCCCTCCCTTTCAAATGAGACACGAGCAAGAGATGAGATGACTTCATTTAGTTGTCGTAATGGCATCAGGAAACACTGACCTTTAGTAGGCTCCTCGAGGCCATGATGTGAGTCACATGACATGGGGATATTTACAGTGCCTCTCGTCACTGGCCCTGTCAAATCACAGCACACTTCAGTGGAGCCCAGCAGGCCCAAGGCTGGACTTGGGTTGCACAGACTGAAAGGTGTTTTTTTTTATTTTTTGTCTCCTTCTTGTTTTTTAGGCTGCACTCTGCGCAAGCCTGCATGGCTGAGAACAACGTGAGGGCATGAGGGGACTTGCGTGTATGTTTGTGACAGCTCGTGTAAGTGTTTACACATACGAGCAGGCGAGCGACACACACTGTCTGCGCAAGCAATGAGTTTCAAGCTAATTTATTTTGCGAACGAGCCTCTGGCATCAAGCCCCAGATTGGTCTGTCAATTGTTTTGCAAATAATGAGACTTCTGGGCTCCCGTGGTCGTGTCTGTATCTTGCAAGGTCAAACTTCTTACTTGATTTTCTCCATTGTTAATACTGCTTTGCTTTTAAATCTCCGTGACTACCATTGTATTTACCAATGTATATATATATATATATATTTAAAAAAAAAAGATCACACCTTTTAATGTAGTAAGAATGCTGTCAAACTCACCCCAGATATTTTTCCAAACTGCCGTAGCGTCATGTCTGCCATCTTTGTGGCTTAAAATGAGGTTCTAGTGAATAATGAGTAAAGTTGCGTTATGATGACAGTCTGACCAAATTAGATTTTCTTAACTTTATTATTTTTGAACTCTTGCGTCTATTTTACAACATTTCCACAAAGAGATGCATCACGTCTGCCCTCAGTTGTCCTGAAAGAAAAAAAAAAGGGTCTGAAATGTGGTTTGATACATTCATGAGTCCAAATTGTAAGTGTGCTTCTGTCTGTCTGCACTCAGTAGATAGACTGTAAGTCGACTTGCGGTGCACTTGGAGAATTCTGAAACATTGTCGCAACCCTTGAGGGATAATGGATTCCATTTCATAGTGCAGCTGTTTGAGTGAACGGCAGATCCAAAATTTGTGTGTTAATGTTTCTGTGTGTGTGTGTGCGTGTGTGCGTGTGTGCGTGCAAAGAGATTTTCACTGTCATCGGCAGGTTTCCGCAACTTCGTTTGCACAGGCTTATAAGACATCTTGGCGTTCCCTGACTGCTTAGCTGTTAATCTTTATGTATTTTGCAAGTTAAAAAAAAATCTTTACAGTAGACATAGCCTTATGTAGGCTAGTTATCATCCAATGAAGTTATCATACAATCAGGAAAGGACATGTAAATGTTGTTATTAACACATGATGCTTAAGGCCTGGAGCATGACCTCATGCAACAAGAGAGAGGAGCGTATTCCAACACAGGAAAGCAATGTGTTTATTGCATCCAAATCAAACTCAAAGGGAAACATAGCTACAGGCACTACAGGGGACACAGGGGAGCTTCTACTTGTTTGTTTGTGCAAATGTGTGTTTGTTCTCACAGTTTATTGTTGAAGCGCTGGTGCATGCATGCTTGCATGCGGCTGGACTGGCATCTCCAATCGCGACCACTTTGACAAGTCCTTACCCAACCCCAAGTGACTTGTGTTCTGATGACAATACTCGTCAATTACAGGTATCACACAGTATGGATCAGTAGATCTTTGGCATATAGAGTGACTTAAACCCTAAAGTTTTTTTTTTGTTTCAATGATATGCTGTATGCACCCTCACTGTGGACCTGTTTTTATCCATCTCACGGGGCGGCCATTTTGCCACTTGCTGTTGACTGAAAATGACATCTCATTTGCCAGGTCACATGGCTCATCAGTTTTCTGAACCTGGGCCGTGATTGATTGTGACTTAAGACCTGGCACTGTGACGTCATTTTCAGTTGACAGCAAGTGGCAAAATGGCCGCCTGCTGAGGTGGATAAAAACAGGTGGATTAAAACATTCATCAGAACAATGTGTTTTGACTAGTTGGACAGCACAAAACATTATTACAAAGCATATTTTGAGGGTTGGTTCCCCTATTAGTCAAATATTAATTGATTTGTGTCACATTGCTTTAATCCTTCCAGTTAAATTCACACAAAAAACATGATACAGAGGTGCAGCACTTCACCAAATATTTGGTCTGAAAAAATAAAAAAGAGAGTCCTCTTTGTCCAGTCTCAAGAGCAAGACCACTTTCAAGTACTTCAAACACCCTGCAGTGTCAAATGCAACATTTTGGGGGTCACTAGCAAGATGTTGCTCACAACTGGGTTGTCTCGTGGCGTGGAAAACATTCTACCCGGCAAAGCCGCCACAACGTGGCCACTGGCTCATTAGAGCTCCGATGCCAGGATCCAAAGCAAAGCCCGCCCTCACCGACGTCCCTTTCAATTTCTGTTGACCTCTAGCTGGTGAAGCGCTTGTCTGGATCTGGCTTTGCCACAAAGTCACAGCCCACCTTGCCAGGAGCTGCTGGCGGCCTGCTTGTCAGGGGGAGGCAGCTGAAAATGAGAAATAGATTGACAGAAAGAAAGATGAGAGGAAGAAAGAGAGGAGGACAGGCTCAGCCTCCCTCCTCCCTTTCAGCAATCAAGGAGCTGAGGACACAGAGGGTAAGGAGGAGGAGGAAGAGGAGGAGGAAGCATAAGACCTATGCTTGGAGCTCAGCTGCATGTCAAACCCGATCATTATGTCACATGAGTGTTGCAAATGGGCTGCGCGCGGTTTTATAGCGGTCCATGTTGACGGCCAGCTGATTCAGTGCCGCCTGTGTCGGACATGTTGACATGTTTCTTCACTTGATTGTGCCCAAATGACCGTCTGACAGGTGCATTGTGTCATAGTAGATGCGCCAGCACATGTGCATGCATGCTTGTGCAACTTGCACACACAGAAGAATGACGTTGAAAAGAAACCATGTACATGATTGTGACCCCCCTCCGTGCCCTCCCACCTCCCTGTGGTTTTGATTGGTGGAGGAGACAAAGAATAGAAAATGATACAGTCACTCCAAGGACCAAATGTGGCATACAGAGAGGGAAGTGGAGTGGAATTGTGTGTGTGTGTGTGTGTGTGTCTGTGTCTGGTGGGGGGGAAATAGCCCCGCTCATCTCTCTGCTACTACCCAGCAGAGTTTCTATGGCAACCACTCCAAAACGGTGTGCGGTGAATTGTGGATTTGAGATGCGCCGTCTGATTGCGCCATGTAGAAGAAATGGCTGCCGCTTTCGTCAGCCTCCCCCCTGCTTGTAAAAGGAAATTGGTGGAGAGGGCCAATGAAAGCGCACATGGCATATGCTTGCTTCCAATCTTTGCAGACAAATAAAATCAAATAGAGACTTTATGTCAAAAAGCGGGCCCTCCTGCTCATCACTCCTGGCAGCCTCCAGAATACACTCAGTTTTCCAAACATGTCTGACCGGGTTACAAGTGCTGGACTAATGATGGCGATTCATTTTTGCTGCTCCCCACACAAGAGTTATACTCTTTTTATTATGAGCGGTAGCCAAGAGAGACACAAGGACAAGCAGCACAAATCATCTTTAACTTGCAGCTCCTCCCCTCCTCCTCCTTGGCCTGTGCTATACTACCTGCGTGTCAGCCATGTGAGGTCTTTGTCAAGGCATTGTGTGGGATGAACAGAACGTGTGTACAGAAAGTGTGCGTATGTGTGCATGTTCTGTGTGAGATCTCTGAGTGGCAGCACGCATCCTTGTAAACTGTGCCAGTCCCCATTAGCATCCCATTAGAAACCAGCATGATCACTCGTCACTTTGAATGCCTGCTGCTGCTGCTGCTTGCCATAGTCAGACGGAAAGACAGACAGACAGTCAAATGATTGAGATGGCCTCGTTTCTAAAGAACACGAAAAAGACAGCAATGTTTTGCACAGTGTACTATTCAATTTCCTTGTGTCTGCAAGTGCTTTGCTTGGTTTGTTTGACCCAGATTTCTCACCTACCCCACTGTTGGTAAATTGGATTTCCGGAGGCAGCATTGCGCAACTATTACGTTGAGAGGACTTTAAGTGAACAGCGCCATCTGCTGAGTGGAAATACTGTGAGTGGATATTTCGTTTGGATTCACAATTAAGTCATTTATTGGCAATCTTTGTGAAGATACGGCACATATTAAATAAATACTCCAGTCTATATGCCATAAGTGAAATTATCAACATGAGCAATAATTCACACAAAAATAATAGTGATAGATGAAGTATATTTGACAATTGGTCTAATAAAACAGATGGACAGTTCAGACAGACAGACAGATGGACAGTTCAGACAGACAGGCAGGCAGACAGACAGACAGTTATGTTGTAATTTATGTTTAAGTTATGTTTAAGTTATGTACTTGTTTCTTTTTATTACGATATACTGTATGCTGCGGACCACATGGCAAGCTTACCTCCATGCATGAGTTTTTTTCTTTTCTCCACGATCACTGTAACATCATGCACACCTGCTTCGGACATTGCTGCTACTTTTCCCATTTTCTCTACAGACTTTTGGTGATCTGCTTTGCCTCCCTTCCCGGCCGGCTCCTTCGCTGTCACCTACACCACCACCGCTCTCCAGAGCTTTCTGTGCCTCTCGTCTAGTTCTACAGGAATGTTGAGTGTCTCTTTAGCCTCCTCCCAAAAGATTAAGCCCCACCAGCCCTCTCGCCCCCCGTCTTCATTCCATTCCCAAGTATGCCCCCTAAGAGTTGCTGCATTTTTATCTGAGCCCAGTGATTGTGACGGATTGGCCGCCTGACACACAGACACAGACACACATTTGTGGGCGCACACCGAGGGGAGGCTGCCGAGTCTGGGGAGGGACCAGACAACGGCGGGCTCCGGGTATAAAACCTTGCCATGATGAGGCCAGCGTCTTGCCCTGAGCTGGACAGCACCCATTTCCTCTGTGGCTGCAGGACACCGCCAAGACAGGCAGCAGACCAGCCTCCGACATGAACGACATCTACAAGGCTGCGGTACGTCCTCATACATTTATGTGCTCATTTGCTTGGATGATCAATTAGAAAGTTTTGGACAGCATTTGCATCATGGTTGCAACCCCCAAGCGATGAATAATCTGTTTATTGTACATCCATATATTCTGCTTTGAACTTGAATGGTCAGCAGTTGGTTTCAAAGGAGCCTTGATATGACCTCTGGGCCCCCCCTTCCCCCCTCCCCTCCCACTGCCTTCCCCCCCATGTTGGTCTTGATAGGAACCCCTCAAGAGGTTTCTGCCAACTTCATTCATGCCTCCAAATGGATCAGTCCAACTTTGCTTGTGCTAATTTGGGCTGGTTGGTCCTTTGGTGCCAGAGAGGGGCTTGCGGTTGAGATAAGCCAATCCCACCAGCCCCCACCCCATCGGCACAGGGCTGAATTCCAGCATTATCTGTGAGCCTACAAGCTGTGAGGTTGTCTGTCCCCTTCTGCATGGACAAACAGCTGGCTGCCTTGTCCTCGTACATCCCAGAGGAGCAGTGCAACTGAAACAGGAAAAGCACACCGGAATGTTTCTTACAAATCATTGTGTGGATTGATTCTTGTATCATCCATCGCAGGGGGGGGGGCGGTGCATTTAATTTATAGTGGAGAAACAGACAGGCAGCCAGATAGACAGACAGAGTAACTCTTACATAAGCAGCTGTCTCCTTCTCTCATTCGTGGTAGCTTTTGCAGGATTACTGTTCTATTGTTGCGCCAGAGCCACAAGCTATGCTAATTTAAAACACGGTGTATTCTGCCCTTTATCGACAGTTCCTGATCCTCATGCCTATTTTTAACCCTGCCTCTTAGTAGCTCACACTTGATATATAGATTCTGTGTTGAGTCAGGGATGTCAACTAAAAATACCACCTTTAGTGATTGAAAAGTCAAATTCGCATGGGATGATTTGAAACATTGCTCAAGGAACTTTATATCGTAAGTTGATGTGTCGTAAAAGATAAAAGCAGATAAAAGTTTGTTTTCAAAATATTCACTTTTGTACCGTTTGTAGGTTGAGCAGCTGACGGACGAACAGAAAAATGGCAAGTGACTTGTGCATACAAACTCAAAAATCATCCCGTACTTGTTAATTGTTAAGCTTAGGTCACTTGTTGCAAATGTATATCTTTCAGAGTTCAAGGCGGCGTTTGACATTTTTGTCCAAGATGCAGAAGATGGCTGCATTAGCACCAAGGAGCTGGGCAAGGTGATGAGGATGCTGGGCCAGAATCCCACGCCGGAGGAGCTGCAGGAGATGATTGATGAGGTGGATGAAGACGGTAAATCGGACACTCGCTGTTTTTATAGGAAAAGAAATTGGTGGTGGGGGTCCTTTTTTATATTTAGTTGCGTTTCTCTGTGCAGGGAGTGGCACGGTGGACTTTGACGAGTTCCTGGTCATGATGGTCAGGTGCATGAAGGACGACAGCAAAGGGAAGTCAGAGGAGGAGCTGGCGGAGTTGTTTCGCATGTTTGACAAGTGCGTCACATTTTTACCAATTCTAATGTTGATTGCAACGTTGCAAAATAAGATGTAACGAACACAACACAGAACATAGCACAGCCAATCAAGTTGCTTAAGCATGTGCGAAGCCAAGCAGTTATAAATCCATAATACCTTTTGGCAGAAAACAATATTCAAGGAGTCTGACTGAGTGTTTTTCTCTCACCTACTAAAGCGTCACAATTATATGCTAGATAAGATCAATTAGGAGTTACACAGAGCTCAGTATCTCGCCATACACACATTCATGTGTTTTTTTGTGATTCCACAGAAATGCAGATGGTTACATCGACGTGGACGAGTTGAAAACGATGCTGGAATCAACAGGAGAAGCAATTACCGAGGACGACATCGAGGAACTGATGAAAGACGGGGACAAGAACAACGATGGCAAAATTGACTATGACGGTGAGGAGTTTGAAGTCACTAAATAGGCTGTAGTGCTTTCTTTTCTTGCTCATGTAAAAGTCACATGCAAAAAGTCATCTGTGTTTTACTCATTTGGCAAATCTTTGTCGGCGTAATCTGTGTATGCTATAATTTAGGTTTGGTCTTTTTTTAATGGTCATTCATATTCATTTTGTTAAATGATTGTTCATTTGTGGTGTGTTGTTAGCTGTTTGCTAATGCAGCCAGTTCATTTTGCAGAGTTCTTGGAGTTCATGAAAGGAGTGGAGTAATTCATCACACGAGAACATTATTTTTGTATTCCTCTGTCACATCTGGAAAACTGGAAGCTGACTTGGAATGGAGCTTTTCAACGACTTTGCAAGCTTCTCTGCATCTGACTCTTTCTCTTCTATTTTTCCTACCACCTCCTCTTGCATCGTTGTAAATACAATTTGTAACTATATTTTGTGCTCGTGTCCTGAATTTGTGTAAATTACATATTCCTGATATATTTTTTTTTAGGTCAGAAGTTCAGTTTACAAGTATTTTCACTGAGCAATTGATGTTGTATAGCTAAGAACGATCACTAGCCAGGTTCAGCATATTTCAGGATGCACATGACAAACATTTTTGTATGTTTGAGACACCCTCAGGACTTTTTGTTTCCCCTCTCATAGCCTTGCAAAGCCTCTCATGTGCTTGGAATGTCAAGGAATAAACAAGAGCATTTGTCAGAGCATAGATTGATTTGTTTTCTTATATTTCCTTATAATAATTCCTAAAAAGCCATTTACCGGACTAGGGGGGACCATGGGGGAAGGGGGACAAGAAAATCTCAAGGGGTCTGCAAAACAACCTTTCTTTTTCTGTACCCCGCCCCCCAAAAAAAAAATCTTTTGATAAAGATTAATTATGAGGTTGCGACAGCTGCCAGGTGGAAATGTCAAAATAAATTCCAGGAAAAATCGGAAAAAGTCAATTAACTGGCTTGACACCTGGAGGGTTCAAGCATATTTCATCCTTTAGCTCCACCGGTGCTTGTGACTAATTATAAAAGTAGGTCTCACATCCGTCGCCACTTGTTTCCTCTGCTAGAGCTTGTCACTTGTTTGAGGCACGCGTGCGATTCACGCATGGTCGCTGTGTGACTCTCTAGTTGCCCACTCCATTGAGACAGCGGCTATTTGTGTCTAATCATGTTAGTGCCCATGTTAGGGGATCTGGGGTGACTGTCTTCGTGTTGACAATCCCATGCCTTTGTCCTTATAAAGAACTAGAAAAGTGTTGCAGACCACAATGTGCTGTCCCTGCTAAGGATTGGATGACAACCGGTCGAGCACTGACAAGTGACAAACTTTTCAACTTCTTTGGGGCAATAGCTTGGAAATTCATTTAATTTGAAGACTGAATTTAAACTCTTACTTTTCTTGAAGGCGTCAATTTGACTAGAAACTATGCCAACATCAATTTTTTCCCCTCCTACTCACGGTTGAAGTTAAAATATAACGCTGATGTCAAACTCAAGGCCCGGGGGCCAGATACGGCCTGCCCCATCGTTTAATGTGGCCCGCGAAGACAAATTGTGCATCAAATTCGTGTGTCATTACTAGAATTGCAAATTGTCTTCACTTTTAATAGTATCTTTTTCATTTTAAATATTTGACCAGTTTTTACTCCTCTGATTTGAAAACGAGTTATTTGTCAGTTTGTTTTGTAGCTTTTACTGTATGAGATAGGGGTGTCGCACTCCAGTCCTCGGGGGCTGCATTCCAACATGTTTTCCAAGATTCCCTTGTTAAGGGCACCTGTGTGAAAAGTTAGGCTCCTGCAGAACGTGAAAGTGAACTGATCTTTTCACTCAGGTGTGTTTAACAAGGGTAACTTGGAAAACATATTGGAACGCGGCCCCCGAGGACCGGAGGTCGACACCCCTGGAAGCTTTCAAGCAACTTGTCTGATTTGAAAACAAGTTATTTGTCCGTTTGTTTTGTAGATTTGACTGTATATAATATGAGGTGCTCATACATTTATTTGGGTTGACAGTCATAATGGCCCTCCGAAAGAAGCCATGACTACAATGCAGCCCGTGAAAAAAATGAGTTTGACACCCCTGATATATAATGACCGTGCACAGGACGAGAAGTTAGGGAAAAAAATCATAGGAAGATGTGAATGTTGATTGCACTTTTCACGCTATAGATGAGTCACGCAGTTGCTGTAAATGCAATTACAACGCGCTCACCGCTTGATGTCAGCAGTGAGCCGATGTCAAGGCAAGCGTGTGCTGTATTGAGCTCTCAAACAGATTTGGGTCGCAACCAAAGTAAAAAATATTACTTAATGATGGTGGATGGCGTCACCATCAACCCTTCACTCTTATGAATCTTTTCTAATGGGAATTGATGAACGTGCTTTGATTATCATGAATATACACATAAATATTTTTATTTTGTCAGGGGTCATGCACAGAAAAAAACATACTGTAAATGGGGAACTTGGGCGTGATTTTGTAACTTGCCATTTGCAATTCATATTAAGAGAACAATAGAAAGGTTTAAGTGAACCATAGTCACATATACAGGGAAAGCTCCAGGAATTGACAAGAATTTAGATTATTTTTTTCTTTTGTTTCTTTGGAGGAGGCTCCAAAAAGTAGCGCATTGATTGGCTCCGCTTCATCTCGTCACAAAGTGCATTTGTAAAGTCGCTAAGCTTTTGTGGAAGAGGTCGAGTGGCACTCTCCCGGCCATCAATGGGAGGCCGGGCAGCAGAAAAGTGGAACGTGTGAATGAATCTGGGGTGTGGCGCCACAGGCCCGCTGCAGGCTCTTACGCAAACTCAGCCTGCAGATGACTCATTCTGGATGTTATTAGCACACATTGCAGGCACCTTCGCCACTGTACATTCCAGTGACACAAAAGGCTGCATGAGACCAGTGTAGTAGGGGAGGAGTGACGCCTATGGGATAAAAAGGATTTGTAAAACAGCGATATACATTATCAACATTATGTAACTGATTTCATTCAGCATTATTCAACCTGTTTGTGTGATTAGTGTGTAACGTTGAGTCTCTGTTACACCCACACACACACAGTATATACTACCTCTATAAAAGATTTTTATACAAGTAATTCATTCATAGTCACATAAGTCATAACATTGGGCTTCAAATGAGTTGTGCCAACAGTGTGATGCTTTTATAACCTCTTCCTTGTGCTGTGTGATTTATAGTGCAATAAAAAGAGTACATACAATCTGGATGAGGGTGTAGACCATTCATGCCAACGTTGTGCCACCCACACAGGAAGGTCTCAATTGACGGTTCCTGTCCTTCTGGCTCGTGTCACATTGCATTAGTAGATGTCACGTAACCTACTAAAAATAAAAGGAACAAGTTATTTCTCTTTTGTTAGCGCCTGTAATAACAACTTCTGCTGCTGAGCTGCTTATCACTTCAGACCTAGACAAAGCATTAATAGAAGCATGAAATTGTTATGTAATAACTATTGCAAGTTGGAGACGTGCCAGCTTTTGTTGAGAAACTGGTAGGCTCTTTGAGTTGTCATAAAAATAAGGAAGTGAACGATGGCACAAAGAAGAGAGTAGAAGGCCTGCGAGTCCTGCTTGAACAGACAGAATATTGTATCGTGACACGCCATCCCACTTGTGGTGCTGAGAACACTGAAGTACTCTGTCTTCACTGCCTGGACATAACGGCCCACACAACAGCAAGCTCGAAAGACACAAAATTTGCAAATTCCACAATAACTATTCATTGATACAAATGAATGACGATGATTGTTTAGCTTAATTGTACCGCCGGAGGGTTTATCTATTTTTACAACTTTCCAAAGGAAAATCCTGTCTTGTATGCTGTGAGAAATATTCAGATTCATTTGTGCACCTAGATTCATTTTGTTATCTAAAACATGAACACACAAGTCTCCTGCAGTCTCATACTCATACTTATCCATAAACTAGTTGAACAGTTCTCAGTGTCACTTTTCAATGTTGGTTTTCTTTCAGAAAAGCATATCAAAACCATTATAAATAAATAAATAAATAAATAAATAAATAAATAAATAAATAAATAAATATTTGTATGTAAATAAATATCTGTACTCGTCCATCCCAAGAAACATTCTCTTCAATTCATTAAACATCAATTTAATCAGTAGCTAAATTGGTTGTACTGCTCCCAAGCTAAGAACACATGACAGACACATGACCTTTTCCTCGTGTAGCGTCGAGCGAGCCACGTTAGACAACACCAGTGCTCCCTTTCATTCGCTTGGCCACTGACTCAAGTGCAAACACACCAATGTGTTCCCGGACACTTGTGAGCTCAGTCTACTGTAAAGCGGCGGATGGTGAGAATTGGCCCTGAATTGAGACTTCTGGTAGTAACAGATGGGCGGATCGCTCCACCAGTAAGATTCCATGTGGTTCCGCTTTTCAAATGGCCGACCTATATTCTCTTGGACCAAAGGGACATTTATTGTACATTAGCCTCCAAGGGCATTTTGCTGTTGGATTTATTGTTGTTTTGGTAAAGACACAGGATTTGCTGTTTATCAATTAGAGATGCAATGTGGCCCTGGACTATTGTCTTCAAACAAGATCCCGTTTAATCTTCGAGTATGGTGACAAAATCATACACATAGTTGAGCCTTGTACAGCCTCCAAACGTGTCCTCTCAGCGTCGATGGGAAATCTGACTCCAGATCTCTTTAATCCACCACACATATTGGCAAGAAGGAAGAACTGAAAATGGCGATAATCTCAAATAAAAAGCGATTAAGCCATCTACATTCCAATACAAATACAAACGACTCAATGACAGCAAAAGCTATTCTTGTCACTGTACGGAACCGTTAGAAGTATTCAAGGAACTCCATTTTGGGCATGTCAGCTGCCATCACCACTTGTAGCAAACATGGAAGGTATCCCGCTTATCCAACTGTGCCATAAAAACGAACCTATAAAGTGGCGTCTTTCAAAAATACCGGCAAAAGATGCGTGATGTCATCGCTCCTCAGTGTCATGATGTTAAGATTAGGATTATTCCCTGGTGGCATAACATCTGCTGTACAAGCAAGGGAGCGCTCTTTCCTTAAAACAGCAAAGCCTTTCTCCAAAAATGACTTTGTCTATTCATAAAATTGAATAAACATATTTCTATTCCAAGTGTTGCACAATTCAGGAAGAACCAGCTGTGAACATAGTGTCATCCAGACAGTATGCTAAGAACGCCTTTTATAACCACAGCAGATGTGAACCAGTGCCGAGCGGCTTCTATATCACATAAACACGTTGCTTCCACAACAACAAATGCCGAGCCAGCACATTTGGAATTGAAAAAAGTGTTTGTGGATCATAAATTGAGTCATCTCATATCTTTGGACTACATTTGGAAGTAGACTGCTTCCCATTTGATTCGAACATAGAGGCCACATTATTTATTCAATGGGGCTATTGTGCAGTCCTATTGTGGAGCGAGGCTTTCGACACCTTATTGCCACTGTCTTTTCAGGTCTTTTCACAGAACCGGCCTGAAGGTATGTGACTTGCCAGGTTCAGTCTTGCAGGAAGAACCCATCGCTCAATAGCTTTCATAAATCGCGCTGTGATGTGTTGCCAGGCATGCCTTTTCATGTGCCGTACAGTTGAAGGCTGCTGTTAAAGCCCACCTTCATTTCTTGTAAAATTAAGATTATTATGAACAAGCATTTTACGTAACTGTGGATATTCTTTGTCTGATATGGCAACCCAACTTGTCTTGTAGGAAACCAGGCACAGTGAAACCCAAAGAGCATATTCAAGTAAAAATATACAATATATTTGTTATACAAACATGTACAGAATACTTTGGACATTTTAGTTAAACATACACTTTACATAAGGGTCAGAATCGGGTCACTGTTCGATCCTTCATTATTCTTGAGAAAAGGGTCGCCCGTAACCATTTACCGTATGTACATGTTTACAGACAATCAAAACAGCCCTTTGATGCACTTGGAGAGAGCGTGAAGTAATAGAGATGCCTACAAAAATCCCTGAAAGAGAGCTCTCAGTGAGGTAAGAAAACATTAGTCCAACTTTCACTCATCCTCGTGTGTCAGTCTCGCTCGTGAGCTGGGAGGCCCGAGGGGCAAGCGGACGGCTGATTAAGCGCCGTCACGTTTCCCTTAAACGTCGTCGTGCTGGAGAAGGAGGCGTATATTCATCCGTTACGCGTTTGAGTGTCAGTGATCGTGTTTGGCTTTTGTTAAAAGACCTTTTGGTCCAGTTACCCAAGGCCAAGTTTGTTATTTCAGTTTATAACAAAAAAACCATGAAGGAACACAATCATGCAAATGTGAGCGACAATCAAATACCAATCAAATGCCATTTTCCAGTATGCAGCCGCATACATTTACCTTCCTGTTGTTAAAACAAATATAAGAACCTGGCAGTTTGTTTGCCAACAGAATTAAGAAATTGGACAGAAATTCAAGGCCGGGTGACTGTAATAGCTTATTTTCCCTCAGTTACAAAACATTCGGATTGACAAAGACTATTAAGACCATTGAAGCAGCAGTCATTACTAATTCAAATAAAGCTAATTAAAAAAATACAAGTAACAGTCAAAGAGAATCTCAACAGAAGCATTTGAACGTGTTGTGGCTATGATAGCGGTACATGACCACGTATTACTGTTGCGTATTGATTAACACATTTTTCCTGGCGTCACATAAAAAGGCATCCGACACTGACTCAAATATGGCTTGTCCTTTGCCAAAGCCGCAGAGAAGTCAGGAAACTGACCAGCTAAAACCACCAGCCAGCGCCGACGTTGAAAAGGGTTCATGTGGAGTCCAGTGGGTCCAGCTGAAAGACGTTGTGATTGGTTGGCGTGGTGAAGAAGAGCTGCTCTTGGCTGGTGGCGCGGTTGTCGCAGGGACTGTGCAGCCGCAGCGTCCGCTCAAAGTCCAACAGCTGACCCATGAAGTTGAAGTTGGGGGAAATGTTGGACTTCTTCCGCTTGACAAAGTCGTAGGCGTCGTTGAGCGACAGGTTGAGTCTCTGCATCAAGTAAGCCACCGTGACGGTCACGGAGCGGCTGATGCCGGCCAGGCAGTGCACCAGGACGCCGCACTGCTTGGACCGAGCTTCGTCTGCCGGAAGAAGAGAAAGCCGGCGTCAGCAAAAGGAATCATTCCATTCACCGACGTGACTCGAGTAAACAAAAACAAACGGGTTGTTGGCACAATGACGCCATTATAACCCTCGACGGAGGACCGAAAGAGCTTGAGACTTATTCTGGGAATTCATTTGCTGTCCACAAAAATATGCAGCAAATATCCGGTTGATTCCAGACTAACTTGTGACCCTGCAATCAGACGCAGCACAGAGTGGAAGTGGCACTTCCTTCCTGCTTCGCAACGCAACCTCTCATAAAACTGACAAACAAGCTGTGGTTTTGAAAGCAGTCAAGGTTCACGAGCGGCAGTCATACACATCTCTGGAGAAATCCCAAGTAGTGTTAAAAACACAAAATTTGAACAAATTGGTCCTGTAGATTTTTAATCTAGCGTACATCATATTCTGCGCATTATTAAAAAACATGAGATATGGGTGTTTAATATTGTCAGTTGACATATGGAGCACTGTCAGAACCTTAAGAAACAGTGGGGTGGTATGGCGAGCTTTCACAAGTATCGATTCCTTAAAAGAAGACTGGTATCCAAACTGATATTGATACCTGGTACCGAATGTTAACAGTAAAAGCTGCAAAATTGCACAGGCTAATATCACAATGACAATATTTTTTCTGCATATTGTTCAGCCCTTGCATGCCCTGGATTCCACTCGAGAAATTTCAAACCAACTACCTATGCAAGAGATAATAAGTAACAATGAGCTGATTAGGACTTATCTATTTAGTTGACTTAAATGTAACACTTCAAATGCTCAGGTCATTTTGATAATGGACAAAATAAAATTTTGAGGGAGATTTTTTTTTTATGGGGTCCACACTCACCTATAAATGATATTGCCTCTGGGAAGAACTGCGACAGATTTTGACTCCAGTGGTCCGAAATGGGGATCTGTTTATACCTGAAGTGCCCGTCATGTTCAAACATGTTGGGGAGATTGGGTGTGACGTTCAGAATGTACTTGATGTTGTATTGGCCCAGCACATCCAGGTTGGTGGAGTCTTTGGCACAGCCCAGGTAAAGGTAAGGAAGGATCTGGACCGGGAAGGCAGGCTGATTGATGGGGAGGGGGCTCTCCTCTGACTCCGTGGCGCTGCTGGGTTCTCGGTCAGATTCCCCGTCGGAACAGTCGGAGCTGATCCGCAAATTTCCAAAACCCAGAAAAGAGAGTGGAGGAGAGGAACTCGGACAGGAGTTGTCGAGGAGCGTCTCACAGTGTTCTGGATACTCGGTGTGGAATTTTACAAAGCCACCTGGAAGGGAGCCAAAACAACACAGGATGGAGAAAAATCAGCTTTATGGTTTAGAGAATCAAAACACGTTGACATATCAGTGAATACAGTGGCTGCATTGAAGTGAAGTGGCGTAGTACACAAGTAGATCCGGTTCTCCTAACAGACCATTCATGAAATGCATGCCTGCACAGCGAAACACAGCGTAGCCATTTTGGAATTTTAATTGACAATCTCAATGGCACACTGAGAACTTTAGAGCCTGCAGACAAGCACACATTGAACGCTTAGTGTATTTTGAGCGACCGATAGGACCGCAAACAATATGCGTTGCGAATAAATGCAGGAGTCGCCTTTTAAAAAGTTTGAAACGTGCAGTAAAAGTTTTCGCATCTCTTCGAAGCATCAAAACATCTTCGCGTTAATGACGCATTGCCACTACTATTAGTTTAATTCGAGGTTGACGTGATCGAGTGACATAAGCGTGTTTTCATTTTCAAGTTACTCTGCACAGCGCAGGTACAGTACACCCAGCTTGCGTAAGCGACATGTCGCTCAAAGTAACTTATTTCGACACATACCTTCCAGGTAGTGCGCTTTGCAGCCATCTTCCCACAGTTTTTGAAGAAGCAAACCCAAAACGGACGACGGGGTTCCGCTGTCCGGCCAGCTGACGGTGCTCTCGTCGTACAGGACCACCGTGTCTGTTTGACATCGCCTGGTGAAATTCTCTTTGTCCTCGTGGTTGGGAATGATGGTCCGAATAGGGATGTTGCCCTTCTTGAACCTGCGGAGCATCAGGCCCGGGATGGCCACACTGATGGCGCCCTCGATGTGAGACGACTCGTACAGCTCGTGTGCGCGGCAGTCGAGCAGGAGCACCGAAGTGGCGCCCGATTCCAACTCCACTTGCAGCCATTCCACGCTCTTACTTGCCATCACTTTAGACATAACGCACTTAGTGTCCAGCTCGGGTCACAGCGGTGGCTTTCCTTTTACATGCTCCGATTTCCTACTACATTTTACCCGCAAAAAGAGAGCCGCGACAAGCATTCGGCTTGGCGCACGAGCTGAGCGGAGAGCTTTCCCCCTTTTTTCCGCTTCACCCTTCCCATCAAGCGGGGAGAATGAGCCCCTTCGGCCAATGCACCGACGGCAAGGCGAGTCTGCCTCAACGTAGTACAGTATTCCACCTTGGAACGCGAATTCTTTCAAAACAAGCAAACGAACAAACGGGAAAAAAAATGTTTGGCAACTTCAACTCCTCTGCATCGTATCACAGTTCTCATTCCAATGCATGACAGGAGCAGAGCAACTCCGGAGGGAGGAGTTTGCTCCCGACGACTTAAAGACGTAGAAGTTCGGTAACAATTGAGCATTTCTGAATCACATTCAAACTATGTTCTCCTTTTCCCTTAGCTCGAGAACTTGTGAAGTGGACGTTGCTGAACGACCCCTGGCTGCAGAATCTGATGTGTTTTAACGTGACATCAAATCGGACATGTTTCCAGTTGAAGCGCCATCCATCCATCCATCCATCCATCCATCCATCCATCCATCCATCCATCCATCCATCCATCCATCCATCCATCCATCCATCCATCCATCCATCCATCCATCCATCCAGGTCATAACTCCAAAAACTTGTAATTTGGGGGTACTGGTGAGTCAACATAGCATTATAGGATTTAAAATGTTGTATCCCCTCTTTCATTGCCGTGCTATATAAAAAATTAGGGATGAGCGAGTACCGATACATCGGTACCGGTGTGGATACCAGCCTTATTTTAACATATCGGTACTCGATGAGGCTGTCAATACCGGCCATCAACACTTAAAGCTGTCCAAAATAAAGAATAAGAATCTGTGCCCAATCGTGTTTGTCAACATTCCTGATATGCATGATATATTCAAGGGCCCTTATGATGAAGGAGGATGAATATGGAGGATGAGGCAGTGGGTGGCGAGATGCGTGCAGAGGGACGGCAAGCAGCTCATCTGTTTCCACACGTGAGTGGGGGCAGGGGGTGGGGGGCGGAGCAGATGTGCAGAGCATCAGGATTAACACAAAATGAAGAATATAGTTAAACCTGCACATCCGCGCAGATTCTAACCACTGCAACAAGCACACGCCACCACGCACACATGCACCTGCCCCAACACTTAGTCGCTCTGCCTGTGGCTCCATGCTCGCCCACATAATAGCTGCCTTAGCTGAATTCCCTCTTTCCGTAAATGTTCTTTTTCCACAACAATATGAAGGAGGACCTTGTCAATCACATCAGTCCCATGCGACCTACGCAATTACTGCGTTAGTTGTAAACACACCAGTATATGAATCAAGGATTAACTCGAGCTGGGATGACTCGCACGAATGCGATGGTCACCTGACAACTCCATTTTCACCAGCACTTTGGTTACATAATGCGCTCCAAAACGTGACCGCATGATAATTCGTGAGTGAGAGAGGAGGCGTCTTTGGTTCACAGAAGTCCAGGGCTTGCGTGTCAAGTTCTGCATCTGCGGGCTTTTGTGCAAAGCCCTTGCCTTCCCAGCGCTCCTGTCAGAGCAGCCGCCACTCAAAGAGACCGAGTCAAGCAGGGCCGAATCCAAAAGTTGAGGTTCTAACATTGTCATTAATTTATACATGTCGAACGATTCAACATAAAAAAATACAACATTTTCTAAAAATATGTATTCTAAGAACGTTCCACTTCTGAGAGAACTAGTCCAAGAGGTTACATATGTAAAATTTCTATACTATAGATGTAATGTTGCATTTCAAAATATAAGACCTGCATAGTTCAGTCATTGTCTCACATTTTGAAATATTATTATCACATAAAAAAAAACACATGTACAATAAACCACGCCAGGATTCATCCAAATGAGTTTTCATATAGATCTCTTGCATTTCAAAATAAACGTTTCCTAAAATATTTAACTGGAATTGTCTAGACGGAAGTACTTGATATTCATTAATCTGTTTGATATCACAGATAAAATTTTCAGACTTCAGAGGATTTTTATTTTAAAATCCCACAATTTCTGATCTTAATGAAACTTCCAGCATGGAGTCTAGAGTAGTCTAGTACAGTGTTTCCCAACCAGTGTGCCGCGGTACACTGGTGAGCCGTGAGAGATGTTCAGCTGTGCCGTGGGAAATTGTCCAACATTAAATACCGAGCGCATTGGAAACAGGACCGCCAAACCACAGGTCAGTTAGCGCAAGGCCTGGTCAGCCACTTGCTAATCGTGCATGCGTGGCAAATCGGAGAATCTTGAGATTTCATGTTGTGGCATCGGCACATACGGTTTATGTGTGTGTTGCTGTTAGTGTTGGCTCGTGAGTGAACGATTCGTTCAAAAGAACAATTTTTTTTTTCAGTTCATATGACTTCAACCAGTAGGTGCTGGTAATGGGCATTGAAGCTGGTGCCACCTCGCCGTAAATCAAAACGAAGAAGAAAATGACGTAACTTCCAGTTCACGAACGAGTCGTGAATTGCATTTCCCGTTCACCGACGGAACGGATCTGTGAGTGAACGAGTCAGTGAGTGAGTGATTTGCATTTCCAGTTCATCGCGAAAACGCATCAATCAGTGAGGGAACGAATCCTGACTTTCCCGTTCGCGAACGAGTCAGTGGGTCAACTGCCTTCCTTCCCGTGCATCAACGGATCAGTCAGTGAACGTGTTGCGCCTCCCTTCTGGTGTGAACTATGTAAGCCAGAATGCAGATTTACGCTTTGCCAAGGAAAGAAAGAACCACTCAGTGAAACACCACTTCTTTTATGCGCGTTTTCTCCAAGCTAACGGCTAACTTTCTTGCATGAAGGGATGCGCCGTTATGCAACAACGGGGATATTATGCTTCTCTTTGGGTGATCTTGATTTTGTAACACTTATAGTAGTTTTTAAATAACGTTTATTCATGTATACGCCTAAATATATCTACTGCAATTTCACATTGGATTATTGGTTTGAAATTTACTTTTAATATTATTATTATTATTTTTAATAAACATCCATGTTAAGACTTGTCTGGTGTTTTATTCCTTGTTTTTATGTTCACCAATTAAAACATAAAAATCAGACATTTGGTTAACTGCTTTATATGACAATATGTGTAGGTACACTTCATGGACACTTCAATAGGTACACTACACGAGGTAAATAAATAAATAAATAAATAAATAAATAAATAAATAAATAAATAAATAAAGGGTTGATTGCACAATAAAAGCATATTCAGGTAAATTCTCACACCTGGGATTGAACTAGGTATTTACCGAGCAAGAGTCCATGACACTAACCAGTCAGCTATTTCAGCTTGGCACCCCATGGTCGTCTGCACTGTTTTGTACTAGTAATGTGCATTTCAGTTACGTGAACTGAATCTTTAAAATCGGTTCACTCAAAATATTTGTTCAAAAGAATCGTTCACTGAATCATTCACTACACTTTCTTGGACACTCCATTAGGTACATCGCCATTTTCAAGTGTACTTAATAACAGGCCACTTTATTAGGGAAATATCATGGTCAAAGGTCACAGGTGTCAAGCTCTAGTCCTCGGGGCCGCATTCCAACATGTTTTCCAAGTGACCCTCGTTAAGCGCAGGTGCGTGAAAAGTTTTAGCTTCTTTCACGTTCAAAAGGAGCTAAAAGTTTTCACGCAGGTGCACTTAACGAGGGAATCTCACGGACGCTCCATTAGGTACACCGCCATTTTCAAGTGCGCCTAATAACAGGCCACTTTATTATGGAAATATCATGGTCAAAGGTCACAGGTGTGAAGCTTTAGTCCTCGGGGCCGCGTTCCAACATGTTTTCCAAGTGACCCTCGTTAAGCGCAGGTGCGTGAAAAGTTTTAGCTTCTTTCACGTTCAAAAGGAGCTAAAAGTTTTCACGCACCTGCACTTAACGAGGGAATCTCACGGACGCTCCATTAGGTACACCGCCATTTTCAAGTGCGCCTAATAACAGGCCACTTTATTAGGGAAATATCATGGTCAAAGGTCACAGGTGTGAAGCTCTAGTCCTCGGGGCCGCGTTCCAACATGTTTTCCAAGTGACCCTCGTTAAGCGCAGGTGCGTGAAAAGTTTTAGCTTCTTTCACGTTCAAAAGGAGCTAAAAGTTTTCACGCACCTGCACTTAACGAGGGAATCTAACGGACACTCCATTAGGTACACCGCCATTTTCAAGTATACCTGATAACAGGCCACTTTATTAGGGAAATATCATGGTCAAAGGTCACAGGTGTCAAGCTCTAGTCCTTGGGGCCTGCATTAACGAGGGAATCTTTTAAAACATGTTGGAATGTGGCCCCGAGGACTAGAGCTTGACACATGTGACCTTTGACCATGATATTTCCCTAATAAAGTGGCCTGTTATTAGGTGCACTTGAAAATGGCGATGTACCTAATGGAGCGTCCGTGAGATTCCCTCGTTAAGTGCACCTGCGTGAAAACTTTTAGCTCCTTTTGAACGTGAAAGAAGCTAAAACTTTTCACGCACCTGCGCTTAACGAGGGTCACTTGGAAAACATGTTGGAACGCGGCCCCGAGGACTAGAGCTTCACACCTCTGACCTTTGACCATGATATTTCCCTAATAAAGTGGCCTGTTATTAGGTGCACTTGAAAATGGCGGTGTACCTAATGGAGCGTCCGTGAGATTCCCTCGTTAAGTGCAGGTGCGTGAAAACTTTTAGCTCCTTTTGAACGTGAAAGAAGCTAAAACTTTTCACGCACCTGCGCTTAACGAGGGTCACTTGGAAAACATGTTGGAACGCGGCCCCGAGGACTAGAGCTTGACACATGTGACCTTTGACCATGATATTTCCCTAATAAAGTGGCCTGTTATTAGGTGCACTTGAAAATGGCGGTGTACCTAATGGAGCGTCTGTGAGATTCCCTCGTTAAGGCCAGGTGCGTGAAAACTTTTAGCTCCTTTTGAACGTAAAAGAAGCTAAAACTTTTCACGCACCTGCGCTTAACGAGGGTCACTTGGAAAACATGTTGGAACGCGGCCCCGAGGACTAGAGCTTGACACGTGACCTTTGACCATGATATTGCCCTAATAAAGTGGCCTGTTATCAGGTATACTTGAAAATGGCGGTGTACCTAATGGAGTGTCCAAGAAAGTGTAGTGAACGATTCGGTGAACGATTCTTTTGAACAAATATTTTGAGTGAACCGATTCTAAAGATTCTGTTCACTTAACTGGAATGCACATTACTAGTACAAAACAGTGCAGACGACCATAAGCTGCCAGGTCGAAATAGCTGACTGGTTAGTGACACGAGCTCTTGCTTGGTTAGGACTTGGTTTGATATCAGGTGTACAAATTTATCTATAAGTGCTTATATTTTGTTCAATTAACCCTTTATTTATTCTTTTTTTTTTGACCTCGTGTAGTGTACCTATTGAAGTGTCCATGAGGTGTACCTACACATATTGTCATATAAAGCAGTTGACCAAATGTCTGATTTTTATGTTTTAATTGGCAAACATAAAAACAAGGAATAAAACACCAGACAAATTTTAACATGAATGTTTATTAAAAATAATAACAATAATATCAAAAGTAAATTTCAAACCAATAATCCAATGTGAAATTGCAGTAGATATATTGGATAACAATATTTAGGCGTATATATGCATACACGTTATTTAAAAACTACTATAAGTGTTATAAAATCAAGATCAGCCGCGGCACACTGGTTGGGAAATACTGGTCTAGTGTCTCCCAGAACAAGACTGGTTTTGGGAATACTAAAGAAATTTGTTTTAATTTTTTTTTTAAATCAAGTGTACAGTCATACATGAATATTTAAAAAAACAAACAAAAAAAAACCCCTTAAATTTCAAATGCAACTTCAGAGCCTTCCTGGGTGCAATCCTGGGACAGTTTAGTGGATTGGTCCCGTGATAACAGAGATACAATGATTTTAGATTGAAATAATTATCGTCCACATACTATTTATGATACTTTTATTTTGAAGTTAGCCCCCTCAGTGTAATTGTAGCAAATTAGTCCAATGCACAAAATTACACATTTTTGTTTGGTTTCATTTGTATCAAGGGAAGAGAGTTGCGCCTCTCTTTGAGTGGGATACATTTGAAGAGCTCTACGCCACAACATGCATAATAAAATCTAATCTTGTTGCCCCGATGATGAGTTCAAGTTAACATTTCCAGTACACACCGCTCTGTTGAACATCTACGTATGCATCTGTGGGCATATTTGCTGATTGTTGCGATGCCTGTGCTATCTCAAGAGGAAATGCAATATCCTGTTCGTTGTTGATACCATCAGTGGTTCAGCAGGAAAGCCTCCAACTGCACCGCATACTGTACTCGAGTATGAATCATAAGCAGAAACAGAGACAGAGAGGCGCTCCTGGAGGCCCACATCGCCCTCGTGTGGTGAAATCAAGGATGTCCGGAAATGCGTTAATCAATGAAGCGCCTGAAAGCGAGAGTACACACATTCATTTACTGGCCCTCAGTCATTCTTCCTCAGTCTTTGCCCCTTTCTTTATCATTCTGTTCTCATCACGCACCTCTCGACGCCATATCGCTTTCGATCATCGCCTCTCACTGTTACGTACCTCCGTTTTAATTTTCCGGCTTGCAATGTTTACTCACATTTCATTGGCTGAGTGCCGTCACGTGGGATTAACTCTGCAGCAGGGCCCCAATCTTCTTAAACACGTTTGTTTGGACAACACATAGGTAACATAATTAATAGTGATTCATAAATTGTATAATAAGAACATTAAACAGCTTGGATGCATGGGAAAAGTGAAAATGAGTGGTTCAGTTTGTAAGTGGAGACAGGTATACTTTATTTTTTTGCTTTGATGAAACAAACAATAGCCCCTGACAGTGTGGCTGGTAGAATTCAGAAAATGAAGTTGAAACTGGTCACCATGATGATAATTTCCAAAGACTCCTCCATCATACCTGCACAGGAACGATGTGGCTCGGGCAGTGGACCAAGGGAAGGCCAGAGTCAATCAGTATTTGTCGGAGCAACTTGACACTTCTCTGGTGTTTCATCCTGAGCATGCGCCCTTCCCCACATTTAAGAATCCTGATGGACTCCTTGGCCCCCGCCAGTAACATGGGAGCAAAGTGGTGAACATGAAGCCTGCAGCATAGGAGCGAACAGTGTCCACCAGGGCGCCGGTGCTGGCAATATAGACACCCACGCTGTCAAAGGCGTTGCCTGGAAGACCCCAGCAACACGTTCCAAATCCATCTGCAAAGAGGATACTTCCTCACCCTGCGTAAAGAAACTTACCAAGAGTACCAGAGATGATATCAATCTTGTGCATGTCTCTGTCGCCAATTCCCCCTCCTATGGCCCAGTATAGGTCGACTGCGTGTACCTCATCTGCAAAGGCGATGGCCCCAAATCTGTGGGCAACATCGCACATTTGCTCCAGTGGGCAGACCGACCCTGTAAAAAAAAAAATATACGTATATATTGAAGACCCTATACGTACTTCCTAAATCTACTGAGATTCAGTTTGAGTGGAAGTAAAAAGTCTTGCCGTCCATTGAATGCACTGTCTCAAAGGCAACAATCTTTGGACTGGAAGGGTCAGACCTCTCCAACACTTCTTGCAAGTGGCTGACGTCATTGTGACGGAAGATGAACCGACTGACGCCGCTGTTTCGAATACCTTGAATCATCCAGGCATGGTTACCCGCGTCTGTGTAAATTTCACAACCTCGTGAGGATCGCAATAAAATGTGTCAAGTCTTCAGTTCTGAAAATAAGGGTGCACACGGCGACCATTCAAGGAAAAATGAGGCACTTTAGGATAATGTTCAAATGTACCTGGTAGCATTTTGGCCAAAGTAAACAATGTGGAGTCATTGGCTACAAAACAGGAAGTGAACAGCAGTAAGCCAATCTCCACTCTTGTCCAAGAGAGTTGTAAAATTGAAAGGATGCTCACATCACTTGCATCACTTGCAGCCAGCTGGCCATGACAAGCGGAAAGAGGACGGCTTCTCGAGGACTTGATATAATTGTATGGTGGTGCCAGAGTTTAAAAAAAATAATTCATGAATGGGACAGGTCAATTGTTATTGTATGCAAATGTCTGAGATCAATTCATTTTTATTTTATTCATTTCAATAATTGGAACATCAATTCACCCTAAGTATTTCACCCCTCAAAATCAGATTTGGAAAATATGAAAAGCTTTATAGAGCTTTCGAATTCTAACAAGCAACATGTTTCAGGAATCAAAATTTCTGCTGTTGACTAAACTGTGTTTAAACCTTATCACCCATTCCATCTCCCAAATTCTCAATTCTTGCTGTTATCCTTACCTACATGTGAAATAAACAAGCTATTTTATGAATATAGGTCAAACTAATCTGTTACATACAAAGTAGGGTGACTGACAACTTTGTCAGTACGTCCGTCATTCCGCTGGGTGGCAGCATTGAGCTCATAACCAGCCCCCAAAGCGCAGTTTGTTGGGCAGGTAGATGCTGGTGAGGAAATCTGGACCTATGGCTGCCAGCGACTGGATTTCAGCCTTGAGTTTATTCTTCTGCATCAGCATCATCTACAACGAGAGCAAAGGAGGCTTCGAGTCAAACTTCTCTGCCGTGAATTGAACTCAATTAATATTATTATTATTAATGACCTAAAAAACAAACAATTGCACAAGTTAGTGGCAAAGTGAATGAGCATAAAAATGAAAACAACAATAACAACACCCTGACCCATTGCAAAAAGATTTGCTGTATCTGTTTTCTTTCTGACCTCTTTAAGCCACTCTGGTTGGTCCGTTATATAGGGCCTTTTGAGGAGGCTGCCCAGTTTGTTTTCATCAGCTTTGGTGAAGGGGATCAGAGCATTTCTGGGAACCTGTAACCTTAAGAATTAAAACAGTCTTTTACCAATCATCGTTTGGTTTACAAGAGTTAATAAGAAATTAATAGGCAGCAGTGACAAAACAAAACAAATAGGAGGAAGCAGCAGAAGGAATTGAATCTAAACCTCTCGAGGTCCGAGGGGAGGAGGCCCAACCACATGACACTGGGGATGGTCAGGCTTTGGGCCTCAAACGACATGGCCTATTGAAAAATGCACGGAAAAACATGTTTGCATACATTAGAAGGCTTCGACATGTACGTACCTGCACTGCCCCTATACACAACATGTGTTTACAGTTTGAAAACAAAAAACATGAACATGCTCAGCAACATGTTAACTTCATGTCAGTTTAAAACTTTCAGGGTGGACAACTGGTCTATTAATTATCTACCTAATCGTTTTGACGGCAGTGAAGGAGTTCATAATTCTACTACTATGTAAATGTTTATCTTTTTTTAGTTTAAAATGACTATTGTCGTTGCTACATACGCAACTGAGCAGTTTGACGTTGGATGGATGATGCCGTGCTAAGTACAATGCAAAAAAGCCTTAACACAGAGTTGGCCATATTGGATGAGGCAAAATGGACTCACCACTGATCCATATTTGTAGACACACATGATCTCGATGCCTGGGAAAATCAGAGACACAGCATGCCACAATCAGCAACATACACGAGCAATTACCCTGCAAGATGCGCAACAGAGCTCAGAACAAAGTAAAGCATTACAAATGCCATGCAACAGAAAAGAATGTCTGGATGAGATTAGGCCGGGTGGAATGAGAGCATGACAAGACACTCCGAGGCAGCTAACAGGTGCTTTGACTCGCCGACTGTTTAGCGAGAAATAAATATGTTTAGAAGCATGAGATGTAAAACTGGGCTGGACTCAAGCAGATGTATCGTACCATGTGGGTCAGCATCCACCAGAATGAAGACTGGGATGTGGAGCACATCCCAAAGCTTTCTCACCATCAACCTGCTGTTCACATCTGGAAAGCCTTTACCCTTAAAGAAATAAACACATTTGCATTCTTTCAAAAAAAAGAAAAGGATAGTATTGCTTCAGGTCAAAATTAAGGGTTATTATCCATGTGCGGCTGAAAATAAAAAGAAACGTTGACATACTGTGATCATGATACACGGAGAAAGCTTGGTGCAGAAGTCATCCTGAAGTAGTCGCTGAAACGTAGCGTCCTTCTCAACTACCAGGATGAACTTGGCGGATGATACAATGTCTGTGCAAGGCTAAGGCAAAACACAGTCGCTGCAGCCAATGAACACAATGTCGAGCAAATAAATCAAAGGATACTACGGATGCCTTCAACGTTTGATGAGACCGCAACAGCCTAAAAACAAACAGAACTTTAGAGGCAAAATAAAAGGAAATAAAAGCAAAAAGCAGTTCATTTCTGGACTCCAAGGATTTGGACAATTTAAATTAAACAAGGGCTCTTAACACATTGACAATAAAATAATTATTGATTAATTTGCTAACCAATTAGTTGTCGATTAATCAATTCATCATTCCACCTCTAGATTTGTATTGATATTCAATGTTTTTGAAATGCTTCTTCTTTCATGATTCATACCTGTACCAGGCCACATTGGAGAGAAAAAAACTCAACTTCAAGTTGTTCACTTGAATTATGAGAACTTACAGCGGAGTTTGAGTGGCAGTCGATCCTCATGCCGTCCTTCTCCAAATAACAAAGATCACCTGAGATTAAACCTTTGGATGTGGCCAACTGTTGGTGTCAAGATTGCAACTTTGTTAGTTGAGGCTAATTTCAATTCAATCCTTGAGAAATTATCAGGAGTTCATATACATCAGAATACCATGTAGAAAACCATCGGGATATGAATTTTGCTGTTACTGTTGTAAAAGAACAAAACTGATTTTGGATACGGACACACTCACCACGTGAAGAGATCTTCGAGGAATCTTTAGCATGCAGGCAACATCATCCACTAATTTATCAACTGTTTTCTGGGAGCCAAACAGCTGTGGATGGGTGTAGTAGATGTCTCTGTGGAGGATAATATAGATAAATTACAAAAAAACGCTGATGTGAGGATTTGGAGTTAAGAAAAACTGCATGGTGAAATGACAACCTTTTTGTGGCATATGAGTTGCTCTGCACAAGTCTGTAACTGATAGAGAGAATCTTGAGAATCTGGGCTTCAAATAGAAGAATTTTTTTTTTTAGTATGGAATGCATGTATTGAAGGTTAAAACACATCTTGGGAAGGACTGGTGTAAAAAATATTTAACAAAAAGTAATGATCATTTATGCACATAAAAACACAAGTGTGCATAATGAATTGAACTAAATATTAAGGATGGAAGAGTTGCAAGTCTTCTTACAAAATGTAGTGGCAGTTTTGGGGCAGTCACTTCTGACCGTCCTGACGGCACTTGTTGAACTCATCCAAAGCCCGACGTCACTGTCAAAACTTAAAGTGGAATTCAAACAAAGTTCTCAACAATAAATGAATGGCAGAAATGAATGAATCCATTGAAAACCACAATCAGCACAAATACAGTGTGTTGCACTCTAATTTACATCCTTGTACAGCTTTCTAACTCTGTTCTACCACATGTAAGCTATCAAGAATTCCCAACAGCCTGAGGGCTACCTGTGAGAAGACCCCACTCCCACCCCCCACCTCCATACAGTGTGCTTTGCTCAACAGCTTAGTCACATTAGGCTCTGTGTTTTCTTAATCACTCAGTCATCTTTTGAGCAGCAGGAAGTTATTTCAGCTTCAATCTCTGTGGTCCATTTTTTCGCTGCTAACACCTGCCTACGCCATACGGGCAGTTTGAACTCTCCTTTGTGCAAATTCTAACAAAGACAGTTTATTCCCCTTCCTGAATGAAATTCAACAATTAGCTGGTTTTCAATTTTACATGTTTTATGCAGTTTACGGTCGGTACCAGTTACATGATGATCACATATATGTTCAAATAAAGTCACCTGACATTGTCCCAGCTGTATCTGTTTGGCAGCACAAGGGTTGGTGCCTCATCCTTTGACAGATGAGTCACTATTTCCAGGATGACATTTTCAATGCTGTTCAGAACTTCCCTGGATATCAAAATAGAATTGATTAAGCAACTTTGGCAACAAACGCTCTTTCTAATTGAACTGAATTATTCACGGTGATGTGAGATAATAAGAGTACATTAAGTCCCTTTGCTTTAATAAGCATACACCATGTAATGTGAGCAAATTACACAATACACTTTCTGTCAAATAACAGGACTGCAAAGTAAAACACACATGGGCCGCACATGTGTAAATACTTTTAAAAGAGGCTAACTTGGCAACATGCTCAAAGAGAGAAGTGAAAAATATTGACTGGACATGTCTTTTTATGTTATATAGAGGTTTGTGGTCAAAAACAAGCAATTGATAGAGCTTATCATCTAATGCTAACTAGCTAGCACGACTTTGTATTTTAGTAGAATCAGCATGAGTAATAATTTCTCTCACAAACTGTTTACTTCATCTCCACACTGACGGTCGGCCATGGCTTTGTACTGTACAAATGTAATCAAAGTTGATCAATTTTAGGGAAGAAATCAAATTTGAGCGATTATAGTGACGAAATTAGCCGAGAAATTCCATGAAGCAAGCCCTCAATGCTGCCTCCCAGGTATACCTGTGCGTTTTTTCCCCCTCAATGCAGTGATCCCACGCTACTTCGCGTTACGTTTATCGTCGCTTCACTACATCGCGGATTTTTTTCCCCCAAATTAAAAAACAACAACATTTCAAAGTAAAAACAAACTTATAAATTGAGGAAACGTGTCTAACCTTTAGGACAATGTAGTATTGCTCCAAATGTTCGTTTACATTCCTTCAGAAGTCCGTTTTCGCGTGTTAGGACAATCGCGAATTAGCATCTTTCCGCTAACTCGTTAGCCTGCCCAGTCCTTGTTGTTGGTGACCGTATTTCGCGGATTTCACTTATCGCGGGTGGTTTTTGGAACCAATTATCCGCGATAAACGAGGGCTTACTGTATGTTCTAACAACTGCAGTAATGACAATGAATCATTCGTAAACATTGTTGCTTTTACTTTTTTTTAACTAACAGAATTAAATAAGTACATTATTGCATCGCAAGAATAAAAATAAAACAGAACCGATTTAATTGCTCATTACATTACACATAACTTGACTGACAACCTGTCACAAATCTTTCTCTTCCATTTTGCACCATTGTCACGATACATCATCTTTTTGATAAACAATACGATTAGGTCCCCGCACCAGCCCATATACTTAAGAACTAACTGCACTCCATCTTTCACAGTGTGAAGTCCTAGTCAGAGTGTGTGTGAAGGCCTAGTCAGAATTTGTGTGAGAACCCAGATCCAAAGAGAAGAGGTCTGTGCCCCTGACCCGACCCTGAATTTCTCCTAATGTGCAGCTTTACCAAAAGTATTCATTTACCCTGAGTGGCTTTGACAAGCTGCTTCCGTAATAATGGTTCTTAATTTCTGAGTAATTGCTATCTCTAAGTGACGAGGGACAACCTCCTCACCCGAGCCGGAAAAAAATCGTATATGTGAACGACCTCAGGTTGTGGGGGTTCTTTTTCTTGTGCTGTAGAAACGGCGAGCCCCCTGCTGTTCCCTTTGCCCGGGAGAGATTTGTGTCGAGTGCTAGGCTCTAACCCGAGGAGACAGAGTGCATCGAGTCATGTGCTTGTCTCGGGATGAGTGTTTGTACTGGGCAGAAGTGAACGGGGCACAGGGGAAGTATAGGGGGAAGCCAGGGGCTGCAGGGTCACAGGAAAAGAGAAGGAGGAGGGGTGGACTCGCTGCAGGTGAGGGGGATTAACTGCAGCTCGGCCCGGAGAAACTAAATACAAATCTGTCAACCTAATCCTCACAAATAGAAAACAGAGCTGCCCTCCATTCACAACCTCCATAGTTCAGCAAATCTACCTCCCGCTCCCCACGTCCGGCCCCCTACCTTTCCTCTTTGGGCTCTCGGGCTGCTCTGTTTCACATCATCTTTGGGCTAGTCTGACGATGCCGCTTATTCTCTAATGGCTTCCCAGTCCAGTCACCCGGGGTCCTTTCTGAATGACAGGTCAGGACACACTTATTGAGTGATAAAGGAAAGAGTCAAAGGGGTAAGGCCTTTCAGTGATGTGAAAAGAATCTAAATGGGACCACAGCCCATCGAGGTAGACGTAAGTGGACAGACTTTTATCAGGACCTGACACCTCAGGAGAGTCTACTGATAAGAATGTGGCTTGGTGTGGAGAGCAGCCAGCCAAACTGATGACATCCTGCTATGGCTAAAGCTATGTCTAGCGCTAATGAGAACCGTATCATAGCATATCAATAACATAATGGATAAGTTAGTGTTGACTGCTGAGAGCCATAAATCAGATCACGGCGGTGTTCCGGCAAATCAGGCTGCAGGCGGATGGACAAACAAAAGGATGCCAGGTTGGCAAAAAAAAAAAAAAAAAAAAAAAAAAAGCCACAAAATGCCTGCAATCGAAGCATATCTAATCAGATAATCGTGGCATCATGGAACTCATTTGTTACAGTGATGCAAACTTAGCCATTGTGGAAATCCCAGAAAGAAGGGGGATAACAGCTTCCAAAACGGAAATTGGGAATTCAAACAATATTAGCGGGATGTTTTCATTCAATCGACAGTATCTCACAAAAGTGAGTACACCCCTCTCATTTCTGCAATGTTTTAATTATATCTTGTCATGGGACAACACTGTGTGTCTTCCCTACAATCAAGCATGGTAGTGGGAGCCTCATGGTCTGTGGCAAGATGAGTGCTGCTGGCACTGGGGAGCTACAGTTCATTGAGGGAACAATGAATGCCAACATGTACTGTGGAATACTGAAGCAGTGGATGATCCCCTCCCTCCGTAAACTGGGCCACCGAGCAGTATTCCAACATGATAACGACTCCAAACACACCTCCAAGACGACCACTGCCTTCCTAAAGAAGCTGAGGGTGAAGGTGATGGACTGGCTAAGCATGTCCCCAGACCTAAACCCTATTGAACATCTGTGGGGCATCAAACGGAAGGTGGAGGAGCGCAAGGTCTCCAACATCCACCAGCTCCGTGATGTCATCATGGAAGAGGATTCCAGCGGCAACCTGTGAAATTCTGGTGAACTCCATGCCTAAAAAGGTTACAGCGGTGCTGGAAAATAATGGTGGCCACACAAAATATTGACATTTTCAGTACTCACTTTTGTTGCCAGCATTTTACACATTCATTGTTGTATTTTAAGTTACTCTGAAGTAACAATACATTTACTTAGCTATCCAAGCTCTACAGTGACTACTTAACATTGTCCCAAAGTGTAATTTCTTCAGTGTTGTCCCATGACAAGATATAATTGCAGAAATGAGAGGGGTGTATTCACTTTTGTGTGATACTGTCGTTTGGTTGAGCTTTTTTAAATCTTTGACTCATATGCAGCAAATATTCATCATTTAAGCGATAAGACAATAGGATTTTAAGCATCTGGATTCCCAAACTGTGTTAAATTAAATGAAATGGTAGGACCAGCATGGATCAAACATGGAACCTAAATAGGATATTAGGAGTGTTCCATATTCCCATTCCCACCCCCTTTTCTTTTGGCTTTCTCACAGCTGTGTTTCATATGTTCATAGGGCCCCTGGAAGTACGACACACTAGTGGAAACATTCATAACTGCGGTGCATTGTTACACCAAGTTAGATAAGGACAACTGGGACAAACAATGGCAGAAAAAAACATCTTCCCACCTTCTTCAGTTCAGTTTAGCCTGAATAAAGTTTTACTGTATCGACTGAGGGCCTGCTTGCTTCGCCCCCCCCACCCCCCCTCCTTCCCTTCTTCCAACCCAAATGGACCTTATCCACCTCCCTCGGTCCACAAGTCTTCAAAGGACTGCCGCCTGCTGTTCTCTAAGGCAACACATGAAATAAATATTAATCTTGCCTCTGATCGTGCGCTCCAAGGCGCTCGCTGAGAGCAATACACAAATGGACAGCGCATCATCATTTTCTTTTTTTTCTTTGTGAACCATTTTCCAAGCATGTTTAGGCTAGTTATATTACACAAATGATCAAGCCATTGATGTCTGCATGTTAAATCAGTGGAATTTGGCGTGTTAACTTGAGGTCGCTAGGCTAATGGAGAGTGATAACATTGTTGACTTTGATTTCTTCTAAATATACTCACTGTCTCTTGGAATAATGTCTAGTTACTGATAATGACTTTCTAATTGCTCAAGTTATCAAAGTGTTTCAGTTGTTTTTTTTTTTCTCCAAAGCCATTTATTTCTGGTCTATTAGAATAGTTATATTGATATGCATCCCATTCAATAAGGAACAATGTATCCTTGCAGTTTTATATGAATTATGACAAATGATGAATAAAAAAAGCCAACCAAGTGACAACAGATAAAACACTCACAGATGAGCCCGCTTGTTTAGTGAACATGTGTCCAACATCCAGCCAGCAGACTTTGCTTTCTAGACAACGCTATGCTGATAAGTAGTGCAATAACAGCAGTTCTGCAAATAAAATGATGACTGGCTGAAAATAAACCTGTCTGTTGTCAATTTGTGCGCTGTCTCGCAAGGTAGAGTCTGCCCACAGCCCAGCAGATAATTTGTGACGGAGGAGACTTCAGTCTGTAATGCAGCTGTGCACAGTGTTTTGAGGGTTGTTGATAGAAGCTTCAAACACAGTTTCCTCTGCTTGTCTGCTTTCTGTCCCCCCCTGTCAAAGACCTCTTAGTGAGGCTCACTAGGTCTAGCCTGAGCCTTGTGCCCACTATTTACTGTGAATGTCACCGGGCTCGGTGAGTTGGAAACAAAGGGAGGTCTGTTCTTTGTGTCCCATCCATGATTGTCATCTCCTGCCTCGGCAAAAACTAAGCCAAAGACTGGGGGTAGTTAGAGGCTTGACCTCAACAGGCTAGCACGAAAAGGAAGAGAAGAGAACATGACAACGAATGAAAATCAGACCGAAGGTAGAATTGTTTATATGTGATACGTTACTTGTGAGCAACTATTTAAATATGGGATGTTTGATACCACTTTTTTTCTGACCGATTTTAGTACGAGTGCTCAATGGTCACTAATACTAACACTAGGCACCAATAAATATATTGGTATAGCAATTTCCTTATAATTGGCTGCAAGTAGCAATTTGCAGTTCATTTAGTTTTCCTCATTGTAAAACAAAAGGGTAGCCGATCCTGGTATCGGTTGCTGTCGTGAGAACCAATACTAAATATTGGTGCCGATACCATATTTCAAGATATCGGCACTCATAGAAGAAAATGGAAGAACAAATACAAAAAAAAATAAAAAAATACAAGAGTGAGGATCAACTAATCCAGCTTTCACACGTTTTAAATTTTGACTGGAAAAGGAGAAGCGAAATATTTTCCGAGGACGACAAAAAGACCCATATTGAGATGGCGGGAAGGTGAGCCAAGTGTACAGGACTCGAAGACCCTCTCTGCCTGCCCCCTCTGTTTACAATCAAAGCTCAAGCTGTCTGGCAGCCTCGCTTGCTGCGCGATTGAAGTTCTAATTTTATTGTCATAAAAATCTTTTGGCGAGCTACGCTGCGGCCCTAAAGCATCTCAAGAGGAGCCTTTGAAACTGCACTCTCTTATGTTTTAAGAGTTCAGTCCTGAACAGCCATCTGAAATACATTCAAGTGTGTCGGTGAGAACAGAACTCACGAGTGGGTCAGCGGCGCTCCTTAAAAGTTTGGTGTTTAAGAGGTGCTGGGGCACTGGGGGCAGATGGAGTGTGGAAGCAGCTGCCAAACATCTGCAACCCTCCTTTGTAATCTGTGGCTCTTCACCACTGCCTTTGTCACAAACTTCCTGCCACAGTATAGTAGAAAGTTTGGATACGGTCAAAAAGTGAGTTTGGGTCCACAAAGCAAGCTCTTTGGCCAATGAAAGTTGGAATAGCCCCCAAAGATCTAATATATGTTTGGGGGAACAAAAGGGGGGAGCAGCACAATTAAATCCCCCCCAATTATTCAAAACAGACCATTTTCTATTCTCCATAGTAAGTGAAGAAAAAATAATGTCAACGTCGTCGTCATGCCCGCATGCAGCAACATGGTGTGAACATTATGCCGCAAGTACAAACCCAAATCCTACGTCTTGACTCAGCTGCCAGCCTCTTTATCTCTTGCTCCTGCTCCTCCCATCACAGCTGTCTTCAGAAGTTGCTCTCTCCTAGTTAAAGCCGTCAGCTTCCACTGTGCACTTGTAGTCAGCAGCTTGAGCGTGCAAGCAATCCCTCAGGTTGGGAGTAGGACAAGCGACGGATGACCACACGCTCCTGAGAAAAACTTCGAAGTTGATGTTAGAATCGGGAGAACTTCCCTCAACATGAGGGCAGATGATTCAGGACATTGATCGCGAAAGTGCAAGAAGCGTTTTGAAGCGTTTGGCAGCATAGCGTGAGACTTTTACGCACGGCGTTGTTTTGCTATGGCACTGCTTTTGGATAGACGCGCTCCAGCTTTGCTTTTCATTTGGACTTACTGCGTCGTGGCTGACACGGCTTTTACCAACTTTTCCGTGGACAACGAGTTCCACTCTAGCTTCATTCACCGGCGGCTGAGAAGCCAGGAGCGCCGGGAGATGCAGCGGGAGATCCTCTCCATCCTGGGGCTGCCGCACCGGCCGCGACCGCACTTTCACGGCAAGCACAACTCCGCTCCCATGTTCATGTTGGATCTGTACAACGCCATGAGCACAGAGGTGGACGAGGACAGGTACTCCTATCCATACAAGCCCATCTTCACCACGCAGGCGCCCCCCATTGCCAGCCTGCAAGACAACAACTTCCTGAACGATGCAGACATGGTCATGAGCTTTGTCAATATAGGTAAGCACATATAATGGTTTCGTTCCTTTTTGAAGTGTAACATGGTAATCAATTCCATTCATGTTATATTATACACACAGAGGCCACTATTGTGTCAGTTCAAATTCCACAAACACAAGTAATGACCTGCGAGTCTGCACATATGGAGCTTGTCATAAATCATGCACCAGCTTTGATCACTTTCCTCGTACTCCTCTTCAAACGTATTTTCCTACAGTGCATACTGAAAGAGAGCAGCAATATTGTCACAGATTGCAGTTTGCAAGTTTCTCTGTTGAACGATCAGGTGCTGCCACTATGGATGTTGGAGCAGGTTGCATTCAGTATTCAGCTATAAGCTTCATCAAGTCAGATGTAGTCGGTCTTATAATGAGACGGTATGATAAAGCGGATCTTGCAATAAGGACTTTTGTGCAAGCAGTAAAATGTTGGTAAGTCAACATCAACTCATTGTAGAGCTTGCAGTTTCGAGCTGTACTTTTACACTCCTGGTAAGATCATTGTCGGCGCATCTTGGCAGGAGAGAGGGAGGTGACACTGGCTCCTCGGCTGCACTGTGTAATTACAGTGGGAGCTGCTGCATTGTGACTATTTTCGACAGGCTGCAACACAGATGGATTTGACCACAAAGGCTCAAAAGGCCTCGCAAAATGTGGAGCCAAGGGTGAATGAAGCAAGACGATGAAAGAGAAGGGAGCTTTTACCCAAAGGGGTGACTGCTGAGCGAGTCATTTGATTTCCAGGTCATATATGAAAAGGGTGATCAGTAAAAGTCACAACGTTTTTACCGGCTCTGATGTGATTTATTTTTTTATTTTATTTTTTTACATGCCGCAAATTCTGTCCTCCCTTATGCACTGCATCTGCCAACAGACTTCCGTCGCTTCTTGTGATAGCATCAGTTTCCTGGCAGCTTGATTAGAAGCAGCAGGTACACTTTTGTAGCTTTGCCTTCTCCTGAGTGTAAGTAAGGCAGAATCGGATGGATTGTCCATTTCCTCTCCAAATTCCTTCCCTTCCACATTTGCTCATTGTGGGTTTTATTTTTATTTAGGTCGCCTGAGAGTAGAACGAGTGTGGCTTTTATTTCAAAACAGTCCCTAGGCTCTCTGGAAGTCTCCAGGGCCTCTGTGCCAAGGTGCATTAGCCTACTATTTCCTGAAATGCCTAAAGCACCAATTTATACAGTACTGCTAGTGTCAGTACCAACAAAAGTGTATTTTTATTTTTTTTTTTATTTTTTTTACAGTAAACCAAAAGTGTGCTCTGAAAATCATTGCCGTTCATCAGTGTCATTTTTTGATTGTCACCCAGCTTGGATTCTTTCGAGCCAGCTCGCGTGAGAGGCCGTCTAGGGTTGGTGCAGGCTTTGGGACAGACCCCCCATCCAGGGGCGTCCTCTGGCTGAGTCACCTCCGTTTGAAAGGCCAGCTGTGTAAATGGCTTACAGCATACGTTTAGAATGCACGGCACTATGCACGCAGCCTGGGCCACCCAAACACGTCGAAGCTAAAAGGGGACACTTTGCAAAACATACCTTTGTTGCACCATGCACAGACATCTCATAAAAGCGTAGACTCTTTTTCATCATACGTATCAGCAGATCTGTATGACTACAGCCCATTTCCGTGCAGAGTTACAGTTAAGTGGTCTGACTTTGGTGTCTGCTATTTGCATCCTGGGTGACTGAAACCAACATGGTCACCTGTGTTTGTTTGGGAGGGGCTGAGTGGTGAGTGTCATCGCTTTTTACTGTAGCACTTTATCATTTGAGGTTTTAGTCACAGCTTCTCTGTAATTCAAATGAGAATACATTAAGGTGAGTCTGGTGAGTACATACGTAGTCTGGTGAGTCTGGTGTGGTCGTCAGTCATAGTTGTCATTATTTGTCATTACGTTTCTGAAGAGATGATGAAGTTGATTTAAATGTTTTTGTTTACATTTTTATCCTAGACACACCTTCCACATACATAAACGTCTTTATACATTCTTTATACATTCAATGTAATGCGTTATATGGACCTATTGTGCCATTATTTATTTATTTATTTATTTATTTATTTATTTATTTATTTATTTATTTTATTATGATTATTATTTTTTTTTCCTTGCAGGAGTTATGCACAATTAGCCTCAAATTCTTCATGTTGCATTGTATTACATATTCTGGAAGGTGAACTGAATGCGCTTCAGTAATGTATATTGTAGCTTTAGTTATGTCATTTCTTTTTATGTTTAAACGTGTGTGACAGTGCTCTTGTGTTTCTGTGCTTGGGATCTAAGACAATGAAAGCACCGTGTGTGTCTGCACTCTCAGTGGGTGATTTGTTTTTCCGAACAAGCACTTTAAAAAGTAATAGTTTGTCACAGTCATGGATCCTGTCATCATGCGAGAGCAGGAATAATTCTATTTGTGCTGCTTTATTTAATCGGATGCATGTGTGATATATTTGACTAAAAATGAGTAAAAAAGAAAAAAAAAAGAACAAAAACAAATGCCTGACATGCTCTTGCGCTTCTTTGCTATTATTATAAGATGCTAGTTTGAATTCATTTTGTGTGTTGTGACAGAGGGGAAGTGTGCCACTTGTCCTCACCAGGTAATTATCTTCTGTGTTACCTTGGTGACCTGACAGGGGACCACCTGGTTTTGCACCACACCACCTCTTCATTCCCTCAGGAGTTTGCACAATATTGCATAACTCTCTGTTATTCCTGCAGCATGAAGCAGGAACATTCACAAATCGTAGCTAATTAGTTGCGATTTCATCTCATCTCGGTTTTGGGCCTCACGTTGTGTCACCAGCTCTCAGGGCTGCTCGCTTCAATCATACCAGAGGCATGCATTCGTCCATTCTCTCCCCACCTATGTTCCGATTTCTCCTTGCATTCCTCCGCAGTGGGCTGCACGTGGAGCAGAGGTTAATATTGATGTTTCCCACTGTCTGCAGGCCAGTGCAGCTGTGCAGAGAAACTTGATATTTTCGGAGTCCCTCATTGCAACCTCCTCCATCATGTCTGGCCCTGTCTCCGATTCATCCCGCACGCAAGACCACATGACACCGAACGTCCCCTTCCTGCGCTAACAGTATTGATTATCAGCACCGACACGAAATCCCCGATGGGTTTCGTTGTATTTAGTCTCCAAGCACCGGCTCTGGCCCTCGCCTCCTGAGGTTTCAGCCTCCCGTGTGCTCAGACATAAAACATTTCAACACTTTCTTTTGTGTGTTTTTCCACTCCCCACTTCTCTTGCACACATCCGCACACTTTCTCTGAACCCCAAACACACACACACACACACCCTTGATTTCTCACTTTCCCACCCTCATAAATACACTTGCATATTTCTGTCTATCTATTCCAACAATCTGGCTCTCGTTCAATGCTGAGTCGCTTCTCCAAACGGACGACAGAATATACAAGCAAGCAAGTGCTGAAGGCCCGTCATTCCATAGCGAATGCATCCTGTCATTGACAGTATTGGTCACCCTCCTCATTGTATGAAATCACTTCTGGACCTCTCCAACTGAAACTAAAAGTTTACACCTTAAAGTGTGGAAAGAAACATGCTTGCACTTTTCGAATGCCCAAAAGGAATGTACTTGAAGCTAATTAGTGTTATTCAGGGCATGTTTTACTGCCTTGTGAAGAGTGGGGAGTGAGCACAGGCAAAGGAATGTTACAGTTGGTAGAGATAGCCATGCCTTCCTGTCAGGTCATTCCTTATAATGCCCGCCATGATTTGATGTATTATACGGTGGGCCGGTAGATAAATCAATACCAGAAACAAAGAAACATAATCTCGCATCCCCAGGCGGCTGCCAAAAGAGTTCCAGGAAAATATCTGCTCTGGATTTGATTCACCTGTTGAACCCATGACTTCAAAATGACATCTGGGAGCATGCAACAACTTCTCTGCACTCTTGGCCATGCTATATGGCACTCGCTGAGAGGAATGATGAAACACTTGGGAGGGTAGGACTTCGCAATGCGGCAAGGTGCCCTAAAGCCTAGATGCGTGAAGCAGTGGGTGTTCTAAATTTGCCAGAGCTCATTCATTGCCAGGAATGTTTGGCTCGTTTTGATTCTATTGCTGTCCCGCTGTGCCCATTTTGCAGTAAACTGGCATAATTTGTCTTTGACAGAACATGTAAGCTAATAAAGGAAAAGCAACATTTAAAAAAAAAAAAGTGAACGAGATGTTGCGCATTTATTTACATCCGTTTTGCCACTTTTCTTTCATCTGGGTTACTCTGGCCTTGGCTTATCAGTGATGAGCAGCATATCGAACTCCCCATGCACTTCAATGACCACCAAGAAAAAGCTGATAGAGAAGCTCAACTTCGGTGGTAATAAGAATCGGGCGGGGTGAAAAAGCAAGGCGTAATAACAGAATAGCATTTTGTTCCGTCAAAGCAACTCGGGCACTTTTTTGATCTCTTTTTCTTGTGGGAACAGGATGTGCTTTTGCATTTATGTGTTTTTGCTAAACAAAACACAATTTCACAGACACTTTCCCTGCCCAGTCACTTAGCGTTGTGTGATGTGTGTTTGAGCTCCTAGCAGAACATTGCCTTAGCGGAAACCCCATAATACCGACCAGACTGTGATGGCCTGATCAAAGCTTGCAAAAGCGGCCGCAAATGTTTTTAATGGTACGGAGAGGAAACGTTACATCGGTTTATATACACTTTAAATGGGAAGGCTTTACTACTCCCATTATTACTATTATGATGATCATGATTATTATTGTTATGATTATGATTATGATTATGATTATTATGATTAGGATTATTATTATCATTAGACCTACTACATTTTCTACACACTGGAAGTCAGAATGGGGGACTTACATATTGTTACATACGTAAGTACATTTGTATGTACATACAATGTCGCTTGGGGTTGGCAGAATGTGAGGCACTGTGCAACGTGAATCTAAATAAGAGAGCGGAAGGAAGGTTGAGGTGGTTGTGGTTGCTGAGACCACAAAATGAAAGAACATAAAATACTCACACAAGAGGTCACTGATGGTGTAGTGATTCACCCGCCCGACTGACTTCCATGCAGGCAGTTTGGGCTCTTGTGTGAAATTGACTGTGGAAGATGTCTGTCTATATATGTGCCTTGTGAACTGTGTCCAGGGTGTAGTCTGCCTTCCGCCTGAACTCAGCTCGCTGCAACCCTAAAAGATAGCATAAGATTCAATTGAACACATGTAAAAAAATAAAAAATAAATAAAAATAAAAATATATTTTATTTTTATTTTATTTATTTAGCATTATGAAGGAAAAAAGTCAATAGGCGAGAAACTATTGCCAACTTCAAACCACAACAAAATTACATAAATGACAAAATACCTGGGATGAACAGGCTCCTGTTATGAATATTGTAAACACTGGGCAGGTTATTTTATTTTGGGTTCAATAGTTCCCTAAAGGGTAATAGCAATTTTGCCCTGACTGGTGATCTAACCCATCATATCCAATTTTGAGAGAATTGTAACAGGTGGAGTATAGTAATAGCTGCTATAATTTTCTACTATTAGCAGGAATTAAATCTGACATGCAAAGGGGGTGCCTTTACCCATCATTATAAATTTGAAGTCAATTGGAGAGTGGATAATAACTTTAAAAATACATTTACCACTACCAGCAAGTGGTATGAAAATTCTATTTTACATCAGTTTGATATTGCACAAAATTCAGATGAATGAACCACGACACCACTTCTAACTTCACTAAGCAAAGTTACATGTGGGTCTCTTCAGTGCTTCAGCAGGTTTGATTAAGTTTTGACCTTTTGGAGCCAAGTTATGAGTTTTTTGTTGCATGGCGAATCACCAACTGCTTCGCCCATATTTTATGGCGCAGAACCATTGTTGAAATGCTTTGTAATATTGTGTTGCCCATCTGTTTCAAATTTGAATACAATTGGGGTAATTGCGTAGTAGGAGTTGAAGTATTGGAATTTGCAGGATGGAGGTCACCATTTGGTCACTTTTGGTGACGGCTTGGCGAGTGGAGGTTGTGGCAGGACAGTTCCCAGTAGCTGATGTGCCGAACGTTGAGTTGGATTTATTTCACATTACCATGCAGTGCAAGGCTTAGAAATCCCGTTCATTATTACATCCAGCCCCTGCCAGGCCACCCTCATGTGACCTGATCTCAATTTCTGATTCACTCACAGACTGGGCAAGCTGGGACATGAATTGTCAGAAGAGACGAACATGAGGATGTCAGTCTATTATATTCATGTTTCTACAAATACAGCAAGTCTAATTGAAACATGTCCACAAACAAACGGCAGTCCAACATGTGTTCCAAACTATTACATGTGGAGTATACCGTAAATCTCCAATGCCCAGTGAAGCGTGAGGTGGAACATTTGCTTTACAGCTGCAGTGGGAACGCACGTTTGATGACTGCATTGAGAGACAAGAAAGTCCAAGACCTGTGATCCGCAGACGGCCCGCAGGCTAGAGAACTCATAAAGGTTTGCTTTGACCACAAGTAAAAGACTCTTCTTCCTGTGGTTTTTGCCTCAACTTGCACTCATGCAGTCTGTGTGGCACGTGCACGCCCTCAGGCGGACACACACACACACACACACGCACAGACACACACACACACACACACACGCTTATGTGACGATGTGCTGCAGTGACTTAATTAATGATTGTCAAGTGTGACTAAGTTCTAACGTGGAACTCTGTTGACCCCTTTTCCAGTATAAAAACATCACACGGCATGATGTCATCAGTAGTCAGCAGCGGGCAGGAAGTTTCTTGACATAGTAATCACCCTACTGTGGTTAGCTGAAAGATCAAAACCTCTTTAAACTTTATAGGATAAACATCTTGAGCAACTTCTTTGCAGAGCCCATTTCTTCCCCGAGCTCGTGGAAACTATGACTACTACGTCTTGCCTGGATTGTAATTAAAACATTGTCAAGGCATCTGAGAGGAAGAAAGAAAGAAGCAGATCATTATATTGTGTCAGTCAAACACGCAGTGCCAGGGGTGAGATCCCCCCGTTCCCCCCTGCCGTGCGGCGGAAGTGTTCAAGGTGCTAGTGAGGGGTGTGATGGTGTTGAACAGACACTTGGGCTAATATGAGCCGTCAGTTCTGTCTGCCGTTGCTCCGGAGGCCGAGGTGTCTGGGATGCTTCGTGGCTCTGGAAGACAAGAAAGGGAGGAGTGAGCAAGGAGGAAAGGAAAGGACAGTAAATATTATTTGATATTTCTCTTCTTCTAACTTTAATATGAATCAAGCAGTTTGTGTGTTGTGAATTATGCCTTGACAGGCCTACTCATGATGAATGTGGCCCGTAGAAGAATAGACTTTGACGAAAGTAATCACTTTGTATTTAGAAATAGATGCAGCATGATGCTTTTAAAACTCGAAATGGATTGGGAACTTGAACTCGTTTATCGTCTTTGTTGTGCTTTGCTACATGCGGTCAGGGTTAATGCAGATGATGTGGGCTCACGTAATCGGCAGCTTGTATGAAAAGCAAATCAGACGCCAGATAAATGATGAAAGCATCTCACTGTGCGTGTGTGTGTATTTGTGAGTTTGTGCACGTGCATTTGTAATTATAGATGACAGAAAGCCATAATGATTGTCTAACTGTGACACACAAGCCTGTCAAGCTTCACAGGCACGACTTTTCCCATGTGTGTGCATGATGTGGACCCTCAGCACACTTATATGGTGAAAGTGGATGTGTTTATCTTGTTTGCATGGGTGTGTGTGTGTGTTTGTGGTACAGGTGGCGCAATAGCTAAATACTTCCACCTTCAGGAAGTCATTAATGTATTTTTAAAGTTTGGCTCCCACATCTAATGACTGCCATGCTACTGTAAATGTCAAAGCAGCTTTGTGGTTAGGTTTGAGCTGCAACTAAATACATAAGCCCGAGATGCAAAAGTCTTCCAAATGCAAGTGCTCTAGTGCTGAGAAAGTGAGTTGGATGCTTTGGGAACTAAAGATTTTGACAGACTTCTTCTCAAAGGGAGTCAACGTTTGAAAATATTTATTCTGAAAAACCATAACATTTAAGCCTTGCTTTGTCAGCTTTTTATATTATTATATTATATTATATTATAGTATAGTATAGTATAGTATAGTATAGTATATTAATGACAGATGTTGATATTTAAGGTGCAGACAATCTTTAAAGCACAAGTCGACATTTAGAATCTCTTTGAATCTTGAATCTGACCAGGTTTATGAGAGACGTAAAAGAAACAAGATGTGGTTTACTGAGGGGGAACAAAAAAAACATCTCAGCAACCAGAGCAGAGGAAGCAGCAGGTGCAGTGAGAGTAAAACAACTTAGCACAAGCATGTGTCAGGCATGTGTAGTGGAACATGCGTAATACTGACATCATGCCGTATTCATTTCGCCAACAGCTGCTTTACAACATGTGCGCTGTCATCAGAAATTGTCATTAAAACTGGCTGTTCATGTGCTTGAGTCTGAGTGTGATGGAGGTTTGCAAATAAATTACCCAGTTTTTTTTCTGCAGGTGTTTTGCCCAGGGAGTCAATATGTAGGAAAGAATGGGTGGAGCTTAAATCAACAGTGGGTGTGGGGGGTAGAAGATCAGCAAACCTAGAGAGTTAAAACAGAAATTGGAAATATTTATTTATTTATTTTGAAATTAATGTGTTGCACAAACACACCTGTGATGTGGTGGCATCATTTTTTGAGGGCCGTTTTAGGATGCAAAATCTCTGTTGCAAATAACGTTCTCTAATACGAATGCCACATTTGATCTTTTGTGATTCTGTCTGGTCTCATGTTCAAGTATAGTTAATTATTTGTAATATTCTTTGTATTTTTCAAGCATACCATCCTATTTTTTTCCTTTGTTTATTCCTCAACTCAAAACGGCTTTTTATGTTAAACCAAATAAAACATTTAAAAACTTATTGAATATTTGTCCAACTCAGGACCCACATCTGATATGTGGATCCAGCCATCACACAAACTAACTTTAATGTTTGAAAACTATATACAGTACAAGTGTGCCTTGACTGGCTACAGTCCAGATTCGAGCTCACCCCTGACCCCAAAGAGGACAAATCGATGGATGCAATTTAGTCTGACGATTGAAAAATCAATAAAAAAAAATATTTTTAAGTCCAGACCCTAAGTTTGGGAATATCTGGTCCAAAGTATTTGTGAATATGTGTGAGGTCTGTCTGAGTGTTAATCACAGAGGGAAAGTGGATGGAGATGTTGAGAGCCGAGGCACTGATCCCTGCGATGTCCTGCCGGGACGTAAGAGGAACATGCTGAGGGGCGGTGGGGGTGATGGGGGGAGGTGGGGCGAGGTCACATCCCAAGGGAGTTACAATGGGCTGCTTAGTGTTGTGGAGACGCCATTGGAACGATGTACTCCAAACATGGATTCTGGACTCACGAGAACCAGATGATGGGTGGACTGAATGACTCTCCGGGGTTGAGGGGGTGAGACGAGAGGCGCTCGTAAACTTGTCAGAGTGTGCCTGTGTCTTTATCGTGATGTTCACCAGATGTGTCGCATTAATGTGCTTAATGTGGCACTCACCAACTTCCCAACAGCAACTATGAGCTACTTACAACCAATAACTGTCATTCAAAGTCAATTCCTTATCCGCATGTGATGCAAGACCTCTTTTGTTTCCTTCTTGCAGTGGAGCATGACAAGGAATTCCTGCCAGTGAGACGACATCATCGAGAATTCCGATTTGACCTGTCCCAGATTCCTGAGGGCGAGGTGGTCACTGCCGCCGAGTTTCGGATTTATAAAGATTTCATTCACGAACGCTTTGATAACGAAACCTTCCGCATCAGCATCTACCAAGTGTTGGAGGAACATTCAGACAGGTGAATAGTTCAGGTTCTTTCAAAAAGTGTTTTTGTAAACAATACACGGGTGGGCGTGTCTGTGACACACAATCTGGTTAAAGAAAATAGGTCGGGAGACTTGAATGGCCCCATAAAGAACAAGGGATTGTTGAACATGTGACTCTCACAGATTTGTACTTTTCCACAACTATTTTCTTCCTCATGGATTTCCTTCTGGCTTTCACCGTCTTCCCTTCTTTTGATTTATGACTCCTCTCGCAACAAAACTTAAGCCACTGATGGAGCATGTGTGTGGTGTATAAATGGCCAGTCATTTATAAAGCCATTATTGTCAATTAAAAAAATGAAGTGCTCCCCTGGGCTTCGCCATCTGGAGCGCCCCCCCGTCTCCATCCTTCTGAACTTGCTTGAAATTCCTTTAAATCTCTCTGCTGCTCCTTGTGGCTGTTTGCTTGTGACATACATCAGATTTTTTTTTGTTTTGCACAGAGAGTCTGACCTTTTTCTCCTGGACTCACGAGTCATCTGGGCTGCAGAGGAGGGCTGGCTGGTTTTTGATGTGACGATCACCAGCAACCACTGGGTCCTCAACCCAGGAAGGAATCTGGGTCTACAGTTGGCTCTAGAGGGCACAAACGGTGAGTTACTATAAAGGGAATATATATATATATATATATATATATATATATATATATATATATATATATATATATATATATATATATATACACACACATACAGTAATCCCTCGTTTATCGTGGATAATTGGTTCCAAGACCACCCGCGATAGGTGAAAATCCGTGAAGTAGTGTCATCCTCTCATTTTTAACATACATAAATTTTGTGTATCAATACATTTATATTAAACTACAGAAAATAATGTATAAATAATATAAATATAAATATGATACGTGTGTTTGTGTAACATACATATGTAGATGTAGCTAAAGTATACATATTGTAAATATGTTTTTAGAACTCATTATTATAACTTTTTTATAACAAGGTACAAGTGTACATACTATTATAAAAAAAATATAACGAGGTACAATACTATAAATATGTTTCTAGAACTCTTATTATCATAACTTTTTTAAAAACAAGGTACAAGTGTATGTACTGCAATTGTGTGGGCTTCTGCTGGATGTGGGCAACTTTTGACTTTTTGAATTTTTGATTTTTTTTGGGGGGAAGGGGGTGGGAATTCGAGATGTACTGAAACCGCAATGTAGCGAGGGATTACTGTATACATATATCATCATGCCAGCATCACAATGAGCATGCTTACAGAAAGTATGTCACGTTATCGCATTTTCGCGAATATGACTGCTTGAGGTCGTCATCGCCAGGCTCGGTTGTTCGTCTTTAGAAAACACTGTCAACAAACAGCGTTGATTACACGAGCGTGATTAACCACACAATCTCTCTCAGGTTGGCGCAGACAGTTACATGTGTGGCAAGAAAAATAGATGGTTTTATGATAAAGGGAGGAACGCTGCACCAATGAGCCGGTGTTGAAGTGCCTGTGAGGGGTTACGGGCGAGCATGTGTAGACAGGCACGCAGGACGCTGCTGGCGGCGCCAACCAGAAGCTTTGATTAATCACTAAACCTTGATCAGACACACATTCTTCTTTGCAAGCACTGGGCCACACACACGCATGCCAACACAACAACAGAGAACACGCAAACAAGAAGTGAAGATCTTGATGTACAGTATGTCAGGTCAATGACACTTCTTTTTTTTTTTTTTTTTTTTTTTGCACTTGACTCCATGTCACCCTCTACAGGAGAGAGTGTAAACCCTCGCGCTGCGGGGCTGATCGGTCGTAGCGGGCCGCAGAACAAACAGCCATTCATGGTGGCTTTCTTCAAAGCCACCGAGGTGCACCTGCGAAGCATCCGCTCAGCACAAGGAGGCACTAAGCAGCGGAACCCCAATCGCTCCAAAGGGGCCAAGAGCCAAGAGGCCTTGCGAGTGGCCAACATTGCAGGTAATTGACATAACCGTGTTCCGGAGTCCACTACACAAGAAATGTTACAGATACAAAAACAAAGCACTTTTCTGCTCATTACGCTTGTTTTGATAAAAAAAAACACAAGATATTGATATAAACTGTCACAGTCAAAAAATCAGCTGTAATCTAAAAAGCATGTTGATTCGTTCAGGCCTAAAAGAAACTTGGCATAGTTAAATTGTGAGTTTGGTAATATATAATACAATTCATCTGCCCAGAAGCCTGTCAGGATGTCAATTACAAATGTACCGTATTTTCCGGACTATAAGTCGCTCCGGAGTATAAGTCGCACCAGCCATAAAATGCCCCAAAAAGTGAAAAAAAACATATATAAGTCGCTCCGGAGTATAAGTCGCATTTTGGGGGCAATTTATTCGACAAAATCCCACACCAAAAACAGTCATGAACGAGCAACAACAGGCTAAACGATAGCAACAACAGGCTAAACGATAGGTATGCTAACGTGACAAACACAAACAAAGAGCTGAGAACGGGCCTGACGTAACATATAGAGTGATTAAGGACAACTATTACATGAATAACATGTTTATAAAACCATCAGTGTCACTCCAATTCATTAAATAGCAACAACAGGCTAAACGATAGGTATGCTAACGTGACAAACTCAAACAAAGAGCTGAGAACGGGCCTGACGTAACATATAGAGTGATTAAGGACAACTATTACATGAATAACATGTTTATAAAACCATCGGTGTCACTCCAATTCATTAAATAGCAACAACAGGCTAAACGATAGGTATGCTAACATGACAAACACAAACAAAGAGCTGAGAACGGGCCTGACGTAACATATAGAGTGATTAAGGACAACTATTACATGAATAACATGTTTATAAAACCATCAGTGTCACTCCAATTCATTAAATCCATCGATCGTTCTTTGTCAACAATGGGTGCGCACGGCTGAGGGCGCTTGCGCTTCAAAATATTCCACAGGCTCATATAACGATAGATAAACTATATTTTAAATAACTATAATACAAGCCAATAATATTATCAAACCATCCGTGCACTTTAATTCCATTAAATCCATCGATCAAATTCCTCGTCCTTTGTCAACATCGCCGCGCGTGCGCCCTGACGTCAGCCTCGTCTTTATTCCACAGATCTACTATATAACTATATTGTAGCGTTAACAAAGTACAAGGATAGACGTAGGTTTGGTAAACGGCTCTTTATTAAACAAAACAAACTTCCAAGCGTGTGGCGGCGTGGACTTCCAGACAGACCGGGCGTGCGTAATGGCCATGTCCGAGCCCCACGCACCGTTCGCGGACAGCCACTCGGCCGAGCGTCGGCCCCCGACTCAGTAGAGACCGGGCGTGCGTAAAAGCCATAATAGTTTTTCAAACCTTCTATGTCACTCCAAATCCTTAATTCCTTCAAACTCGTTGTCCTCCGTGTCACTTAGAAATGGTCACCGCTAATGATGGTAGTCCTTGTGTGGGCACGTTTGTATGTAAACAACCGGCGCGCCGCGCTACTGACGTCACTTGAAATAGTAATCCATTGGTACATCACGGTTCTCCAAACTTTCTTTCTGCTGCTCGATTACTGTTTTCAGCTGCATATTTTACAACTTGAAGTTTGTAACCTGCAAAATATGAGTTTCTTTTTGGTGCCATTTTTCTTAAGCCCACCCAGTTGATGAGTCACGGCCAACGGTAAAATTTAGAGCGCCCTCATCCAGTTTCGTCTGAAAATATAATTTTTTTTGGTTGTTTTATCAAAGTCAAAGTCTGCTTTATCGTCGATATATTTTTTTATATACTAAGACACACAAAGAGATTGAAATTACATTTCCACTATCCCTCGGTGAGATAGTACACATATGCATACAAGCATCACAAAAAAAAACCAAGAAGGCACTAACAATGAATAAATAAGAGTATTGAATAAATGATAAATAAACAAATAATAATAAATAATAATAATAAATATAAGAGGAGCAAAAATGGAGCAAGTGTACATACAGCAGACAGTGGACTTGGATATGGTGCTTTAAAGTGTTAATTGCTTTATTTGACGTTTTCTCTATTTTTTATGTTTTGAATATGTTCAAGATAAAGAAATAAAAGCATGTGAAGTGATCAACTATACTAAAAATAACATGGGAAGTGGTCAACTATACTTGTAAGTGATGTCTTAATGATCAAGTAAAAATTTGTGAAAAAAAACATATATAAGTCGCTCCTGAGTATAAGTCGCCCCCCCACCCAAACTATGAAAAAAACCGCGACTTATAGTCCGGAAATTACGGTAAATGAAATTATATATTTTTTTTCTAGTTAGAAAATGTCATTTTTATTCATAACCAACAATCGTAATATTAATTTCGATGAGATTGATCACGTCTAGTTCAAGTTCTTTTGTTCAGACAAAAGTTTTTAGTTGTTATCTTGCTGACTTCTATTCTGAACAAAAGAAGTTGTTTATAATTGTAATATCGACAAAGACAAAACATGCAATCCATATTGCATGACTTTTCATTGCAGGTGTGAGAGGTTTGTGTTTATGGGACCTGCTGAAACATTAGGCCCTAATGCCAGAGCTTTGACTATACCTCGTCCGCCTTTGTTTATTTCCACAAGCATTACAAGAAAATTAGGGCCCATGTTCTCTACGAGGAGGTAAAAAGCTTTTATGGCAGAGCACATCTGGGGTGTGCTGCGGGGCAACCGAGGCCACAAACACATGAGACTGCTTAGAACATTTTGGACCAGCGTCCCCTTTAAGTGGATGATGAGAACCAGTCCCTCCTGCAGATCACTGACAACTCAGACCCTTCTTAGCCAGAAATGCTGTATGGGGCTGGGGTTCATTGAAGCAAAAGAGTGAGTCAACTATTGATCTGCTACTATTGATCAGCAGAGGGGTGTTGCTATTGACACCCCCTAAAAATCATATAACACAGCTCACTATCAACTGGCTTAGCTTCAGAAAACTGGTGAGCCGTGATTGGTTGTGACCTGAGACTTGGCCACCGATGTCATATTAAGTCGACAGCAAGTGGCAAAATGGCCGTCCCCCCGAGACAGATAAAAATGAGTGGAGATTGCCTGGTTTCTTTTTTTCATATTCAACCAACAAAACATAATTCAGAACACTATGTTTTCGACTTGTTGGACTGCACATGTTGGAGCATAATATTCCAAAGAAAATCTCAAGCACTGCAGATTCCCCTTCAAACGATTAGACACCCCTTCAAAAATGATTGTTGACAGGCACAGGGTGCTGAGTTTGTGCATGTGCTAAAACTCAAAAGCCACCACAAGCTGGGTGGCCTGTTAGCAAATTGCTGCTGGATCTGATTTCCAAAAGTGACTCTTGAAATGTCTGTGTTTGGATCTGCACTGTGTCAATTGGGTCGAATTGTTGTTTGAGGATGACAAATCTCCCCCCTCGCCTCTTCTTGCACAGAGAACAGCAGCACTGATCAAAAGCAGGCGTGCAAGAAGCACGAGTTGTACGTCAGCTTCCGAGATCTCGGGTGGCAGGTACGAGGAACTTACGCCGAATGTCACATCCAAGCCTCCCACCGTGTATGCTTTGTAAATCAAACTCCTGTCCCACGCTCAGGACTGGATCATCGCCCCTGAGGGATACGCGGCGTACTACTGCGAGGGCGAATGCGCCTTCCCGCTCAATTCGTACATGAACGCTACAAACCACGCCATTGTGCAAACACTCGTGAGTAACTTTGTGAAAGCTTTACAGTCTAATCATTCCATCAACTATCAAGACAATATTGAATTAAGTTATTTGTTTGACTTTTCTTCTCCTGACAGGTTCACTTCATCAACCCGGACACAGTTCCGAAGCCTTGCTGCGCTCCAACGCAGCTCCACGCCATCTCAGTGCTGTACTTTGATGACAGCTCCAATGTCATCCTCAAAAAGTACCGCAACATGGTGGTCAGAGCTTGTGGCTGCCACTAGATGCCGGTCACTTTATCAGACACACACGCACACACATGCAAACTCACGCATAGCCAGACACGATCCTGACAAGATTTGGGCTTTGGGCACAAGCACATGCGGTTCAAGACAATTTCCTGTGTGCAAAAAGCTCTTGTTTCTTCTTCGGGATGTTTCCAAGTAAACACTGTGTTGTGTGGCTGAAATGGAATTTTAGATTATACACACAGACACACACTCATGTGTGCAGGCGCGCACACACACAAACACATATTTGTGCTTTCTACTGTGTATACATTTTAAACCGTGTATTCATTCACGATCAACAAACTTGTTTATTTTCCGTTGTGTTAGTTCCTTTTTTTGCTGTAGATGATGATTTCTTACGAGAGAACCTGGATGCAAGTTAGGACTTAATGAACTGTATAAACGAATTGTAAATAATGTTGTCAAACCAAGCAAATATGTGTATTTATTTCCTGAAATGTCAGTCAGGTTTGCGTGTTTGTGACACTGACAGCTTTCTGTTCCCACACAAAGAAACTGGAGAGAAAAGTGAACAGAAAACGGGCCGGGATGAACAGGGTGTATCTCGCCTCTTGTCTGAAGTCAACTGGGCTCAGCTCCAGCTCAGCCACCACACTAATGAGGACAAGCAGTATAGAAAATGGCTGGATGCATGAGCACAAAATGACTCTAACGTGACTATGCACACACTTGCCATGGAAACGCTGACTTATTTAATCAGTGGAAGCTGCTACATAAATTTCAGTGCTGTTTTCACAAAGTGTCTGAGAGAGAAAGGGGAAGGACGCGTAGTGAGGGTTACGAGAGTTTTGGGCTCATGACATGTTCAGGTTCTCTGCTGTAATAAAATGTGTCATATTCAAGGTGATGTATTTATTTCTGAGCAATCGGAGGTATAAGATATTTGTAGCAAAAATGAGCAGGTACGCAAACGCACACACACTGCTCTCTAGAGGCCAAACGACGCACTGGGTATATATGTTTAATTATACATACACGTATGACAATTTAAGATGTTCCGGTCGTCTTGGGCTCTGCACTGAGGATGAAACACCTTTGGTGTTTTATTTTTATTTTCTATTTGTATTGTGAGAATGACTCACAATTACCTTTCAATTTCATCCACAGAGCATTTTTGGGGGTAATTAAATGTTGTAATTTGTAATCCTGCAAATCCTATGTATTAATCTCATTCAAATCTGATCAGGCCTATTGCGTAAAACTACTTTCGCTTCCTGATAAGAGACCTCTGCCTGGTTCACTATCTGTTGGCAATGATTCACGATCCTTTGCGCGGCTTGGAAACCGAAAGTATGCTGCGCACACAACTTTCGTTTTCGGTTACAAAGACTTTATGCAATCTTATTTAACACGTGCTCTCTCTTTGGATCAGCCCGGACCTATTTGCTTTGCTTTGGGTCGATTGCCATCGCGTTGGAATTCGGCTCTACTAGCAGGGCAACTGGTTGGACCGAACCGGACCCCAAACAGTGAGAACTTGGCTCCAGTCGAGTCCAATGAAGATGGAGGAAGGGCCCAAAACGCATTTGAAAGAGTGGCTCGTCGCTCAGGTGGAGAGTGGCGCATATGAAGGTCTGCGTTGGGAGGACCAGGACAAAACCATGTTCAGGATTCCATGGAAGCACGCAGCCAAGAAGGACTACAAGAAGACGGATGATGCCGCTCTCTTCAAGGTTATCTTTCTATTACTTTACCATGCTGCTTTATTATACTATACTTGTTATACTAGTTATAACTAGCACAATGACAAAAGTTCATTTTCTTTATTGTAATGGTTCTTTTGCTTCCTTTTTACAAAATATATTTGGTCTTAATCAAAATACTACAGATATACAGGATGATCTCCTAGGTAATGATTAATTGAGAACGTGCCATAAAGATTTTGTATTCATTTACTATTTAAAACTACTACTACTACTAACAATAACTACTACTACTACTACTAATACTAATAATAATTATAATAATCATGATAATGATGATAATAATATCAAGCCACAGGAACCATAGTGAGGATAAGTGAGGAAAAAATGGATAAAAGCTCAGTGGTGCCAAAGCAAAGAAAGAAAGAAAATCGGATAAAATATTTACTTACTACATATTTTGAATTTTAGATCTACTGCAGGAAAACAGTAAAAATCAGCACCCTTGCCAAATTAAACATTTTCCACTGAAAATGTAACTCCACTTATTGAGAGACATTGCAAAATATTGTTGGATGTTTTGAAATTCTATCCAACTAAACTAATTAACATGGAAATAAATTTTGTCTGCCGCACGTATTCAGGCCTGGAGCTTGCACAAGGGTAAATACAGGGAAGGATGGGAAAAAGACAACCCCACTGTGTGGAAGACCCGCCTGCGATGCGCGCTGAACAAGAGTACAGACTTCCAAGTTGTCCATGAGCGCAGCCAGCTGGGCATCAAGGAGCCTTATAAAGTTTATCGTATCCTGCAAGATAGTGCAGAGGCCTCCCAATCTGGTAAGGACAATATTTTGATCTGCAATATTTCAAATCGTATCTGACGTCTCCTTATTGGTCATTCCCAGAGACTTCACAAACAAAGAACCGCACGATCAGCAAAGTTAAAAGATCACCAAGGAGCCCCGGTTACCAAGCCAAACAGGTTAGTATTGGTAAAAAAATATATAAAAGTAACATTTTTTAAAAATCTTTAAACATGAACTCGGCAGGGACAATTGTCATAGGGATAATTTGGATCACAAAAATAATATCCATCCATCAATCAATTTTCTTAAATGCTTGTCCTCACGAGGGTCGCAGACAAAAGCAACAACAAGAAACAACTATATCAGGCGTGTCCAAAGTGTGGCCTGCAGGCCAAATGCGGTGGTGAGAGCTGTCTACTTCGTACTAACTCTATACACTACTACACGTCCGCGCCGCCCACTCACAGTGATCACAAACAACAAAAAGACTATGGCTTATTATTTTGTGATTGTGAAATAATTTGTTTTGTATGAAGTTGAAGTAGAAAAGATAAAATGGAGAATGATTTAATTTGGATTAAAAATCTGACATGATGCAACCTGGCCTGTTTACTGCAGTCGCAAACACCAATATCACCCTTCTTATCAATGCAACAATAACAATAATATAACAAACTTAATACATCTAAAAAAATCATTCAACTTTCGTAAAATTGTTTATTTGTATTTAATTTATTATTATTTTAATCTTTAACTTTTCTGGTAGTGCAATTGACAACAGATTCTCATTTGCAATATCAACCTATCTGTAGACAGCAAAGGATTGAGTAGTTACATATTTACAAGTTCATTTAAAATGGTAATGTCAGTGCTAATGGTCGGCCCCTATACATTTTCATCTAACCAAATCTGGCCTGCTTTGCAAAAATGTGACTATTTCCAAATTGTAAGGCACATGCTCCTAGTTGCTCTGCTAAAGCGATAATAATGTTTAAGTTGTGTTTTGTTATCAAAAAGGGATCACCTCAAGCTTACGAAGAACACCCGGAAGAAGAAGAAAAACAACCCGGTAAGAACTTCCCTTTTAAAACCACACCTAGTCTAGGGACACAAACACACAAAGCTACCACAGGTTGAGTTGGATTGGTGTTCATACATTGGTGAGATAAAATAAGGGTTCAGAATGTGAATAACCTACTAACCATATTATTTCTCTCTCAAGAGAATTTTGGTGAGCCCACAGGTTATCATTTTAAAATCCAAGTGTGTGTGTGTGTGTGTGTGAGCGTGAATGTGGGCGGGCAGGTATGCATGTGCTAATGTGAAAGTGAAAGTCTTACTCTGCTCTCTGCAACGATGAATACAGGTAAAAAAATGGCAAGCAATTCACATCAATCTCTTAACATATTTTTCAAATATAAGCGACACAAACCAAAAGAGGTCAAAATAGGCAAATGTGTGCTTACTACTTATACTGTGTAGTACCCAGACTGACCTATAAGAGGCAGTACAGTTCCACATGGCAGAAGAAGAGAGAGTAGCAATAGTTTAACGATAGGGACTCTACCAATTTTGATCGGAAGGAAGGTCAAAGGTCTTTGCATGGATCATGACACTTGACTTTAGCATAATGAGTAACTCATCCGTTTATATAATTGGGCATGGGAAAAGAAGACATATATGAGATGAGTCAGCAGTGTATACTAAGTGCTGATCTTTATCTCATGTTTCGTGATCTGACAGGGAAAACAAGTCACTCCGAGGACTCCGCCTCATTGACCTTCTGCACTTCTCTAAAATCCATATCAGGTAACAATGTTGGAGGGGAAAAAAAACCCTGCACATACGATATCACTGCAAATTTGCATGTTGTTTTCACAGATTTTCGAATGCAGGTGACATTGTTGTATCAGGGCCAAAGTGTGGCGAACTGTACCACCAAGACTCCCGACGGGTGCTTCATCCTGCAAGGTCGTGCCCCGTTGGGAAGTGAGCATATATACGGAAGCTGCACCACAGAACAGCTCTCCTTCCCCTCGCCAAATGGCAGGCACATGCCATTATGCACGGTGGAAGCAATAAACCGACTTCTCCGCCATCTGGAACAAGGCGTACTCTTATGGGTTGCACCTGATGGGGTGTTCATCAAGCGCTTCTGCCAGGGCAGAGTGTACTGGAGTGGACCTTTGGCCCCACAAGCTAACAGGCCAAACAAACTAGAGCGGGAGAAGACCTTCAAATTGCTCAGCACTTCAGCATTTTTTAATGGTAAGTGCGCTTGGTTATTCAGTTTTATAATATTTTTTCAACACCACCTTGACAAAAAACACGAGGCATCGTAAATTACTAGTGATGAGAAAATGAAGCTTCAAATTTGCTTCATAAACCAATTGTTGTATTTTTTGACCCCTCAAGGTAACACCGTTGGTTTTAAGAAAGGGGTTTAAGAAATGGACAATCACTGTGCTTTCAGCCATTGTCAAATAGAGAGTGCCATCTAGAGGAGTCAAAAAATACAACTGGTTCATAAACCTAATTTGAAGCTTCATTTTCCCATCACTATAAATGACATTGTTTAATATACAGGGTCTGACAAAATGATCTGACACATTTGTAGGTTTAATCAAATGCAAATAAAATAAAGAAATAAGACAGTTTTTTTTTATTTAGAAAAGAACATGTAATGCCATTTTGTTTTGTTTCGTTTCATTTCATTTTCGTTTCGTTTCCGAATAATGTTATTTCCCCCCAATTTTTTTTGTTTCTTTAGTTTATTTGCATTTTATTAAACCTCCAAATGTGTCAGATCATTTTGCCGGACCCTGTATTAACAACTGTTGGCTTGCAATATATGAGAAATCAGAGCCCCCATTAACATGTTTACAGATCTTCAGAACTGTTTACAAGGAAAGGGCGCACCACCGGATTATAGAATTGAGCTCTGCTTTGGAGAAGAGTACCCTGACCCAACAACACCTAAAAGCAACAAGCTTGTCATGGCACAGGTGGGTCGAAACTCAGATGTTGTAATTTGACCAATTACTTGAAATTTACAATTTTTTTTAAATTTATACAATTTGCATTCAGATGAACGCTGTAACTCGAAATTAGTTGTAGTACCTGGTAGGCTCCAGTAGAGGTCAACACCGCACCTCTGATTATATAAACACGAACCTTCTCTCCTTCCCTACCCAGGTGGTACCAATGTTTGCAGTGGAGCTGCTTCAGAAGTTCAACTTGGAAGTGATGAATGAAATGCTGGACAGTTCTGTCTCTGGGGAAGGCAAAGAAGTTTAGAAAGTCAATCATCCTGTGGAAGAGGCAACATAACCCAGCAAAAGATTTATTTCCCATTTTGTAAGAAAAATGAATGTGATTAAGTTTATTTTCAATGTATTTTCAATTAAGAGAATTAGAAGTGCGCATCTATTTTTTAGTACAGTGAAATCTGTTTTCATATTCAACTGAAATGTTAAATACATTTACCTAACGTGGTGAACTGACTATTTTGACTGTCACGCATATTCCAAATGCTACCACTGAAGGGAAACTGTGATAACAAACAGGAAATCAGAAGCTCCTCACGTCAAACCCAAATATGTGTGATGAATTGTGTGGCATGAGGTGACTCACCTTCTGCATGTTTATCGTATCGTCCATCATCTGTCAAAAGCAAAACAACAAAAGGGACAATGGATTGTGTTTGACTGTGACATATTTTTGAAACCTAACAAACGTTTTAAAACGAAATATTTTTATACATATATTTTTGCAAAACTGATTTAAGCAAATGGTGGGAATAAATCACTAGTGATAATTCAATGTATGAAGCATTTTTGTTTTCCATTTATTTCTAGCGAACATCATAGAACAAATTCACAATTTTAAAAAATATACATTTTGTAGCTATGACATTTAGAGGGAATAATTAACAGGGATGGTTTAGTCACAAAAAAAAAACCTAAAGTGAAAGAGTGTGCTGAATCAGAAGAGATACCCGTATCAGAGTTTAAAATACTTTCGTCATTTTCCCTGCTTTCAGACATACTGCATACAGTACGCAACAATGAAATGGAAACACAAGTGTACAGTACACAAGGGTCGTGCGTATCCACAAAGCATCATGTTCCAACGTGTTATTAGCACCATGACTCTTCTGCCTCACTGCATTCTTTCCACTATTCAGCTTTTAATGGAAAAACAGCATGAAGGCTATGGTACACATCTGTCCGTGTGGGCATGATTGTCTCATACGCGGTTTTCATTAGTGTTCTTCCATCTCTTCTCAGAGATAATGTTAAGAACATATTGGAGAGTAATGCCTTGATAAACAACTCGTTGAAGGTGATCAAATTCAAAGAAGGCAAAGAGTTGCTTGCGACCTTACATTCATCTTGCCTGCCCAGACCGACGAGTACACAATGGTTGAGAAGCAAAAAAAATAAAGAAGTCGAACACAACGTATCTGGACAAGATTGCATTAAGTCTGTTTAGCATACTCACTGTACACATGTAAGATATTTAGTAACTTTTTTGTTAGCACGGCCATATATATATATTATATATATATATATATATATATATATATATATATTATATATATATATATATATATATATATATATATATATATATATATATATATATATATATATATATATATATATATATATATATATATATATATATATATATACTTATTTATTTATTTATTTACTTATATATGTGCAATGTATGAATAGCGCTTACTTTCATAACACTGATTGAACTCGATACCCTGCAGGACACACTGTCGGTAAATACGTGTGTGGGACGACCGTTACATAAACACGGGCAGACGAGCGCTTGATTGTCCCACTAATGTCTTCAGTGTGTCTGCAAGAAGCCACACAGACATCTTTCAGTGGCTAATTCTTCCGCTGCCAAGGAAAGGAAAGGGAAACAAAAGAAAGGAGAGGGGGGTGCAACAAGTAGCAATATTTAAGCCCGAGGGCAGCAGTGTGAACACCCGTAATTTTTTTTTTTTTTTTAATTATTATTTTATTTTTTCCATACCTGCAACCCTAGCGGGAGCAACAGAGACATGGCGTGTATACATGTGCTTACTGTTGGTGAAGGTGTGCATGTGCAAGTTTTCTACTGCCACTTCATCAGCTTGGAGCCTTGAGGTAAATCCAGGAGGCGTTCATCAGTTCCTGTCGAGGGAACGACATCAGGGGCTGACCAGCGTCGTTTCCGAGGGCGCCCGAGCTCCTGAGTCTGAGGTTTTGCAGCCGCCGTGTGGGGTAGCCCGGTAGGGGTCGGGTGTTGGGGGAGAGGGGGAGGAGGCGGAGGAGGTGGCATTTTTTCGCTGTGCGAGCTGCTCGACCCTCCTGCCGCAGCCCTGGGAAGGTGTTGGGTGCGTTGGACTCTGGAGGAGGAACGCACATGAGTCCGGTGGAGTTGTTTGGGTGTGGGAGTGAGAGCAAGGCAGACGTCCCCCTCTGTAAGCTGGCGGCAGGGAAGGCCATAGAGTTGAGTGGTTCTCCGAGGGCAGCACGAAGACCAGCCTTGGTCCTGGACGAAGAATGGGTACTCCACCAAGACCTTCAGTAACTCCTTAGGAAAAGCAAAAGTTGGATCAGATATTCCTAATTAAAATATTTTGAACCATTTCTTGGAGTTGTAGAACATAAGTAGCATGATTGAGAAGGCTAAAGCACAAGCCTACGGTAAGTCTATTTTTGCTGAGATGCCCTACCTGAGTGTTGCGGTCCGTGAGGTGGACCTGCAGTTGGCTGACACCCTGTGCGCTGCTGGGGGAAATGAGCAAAACCGTGCAGGTGCTGAGATGGAACTCTGGGGACGTATCAGCACTCCTCAAGAAGTCCTCCGTCTGCAGCTCCTCCACCTGTTTCAACTGCCCGCCGGCCAGCTCAATGAGCGAACCCTTGGTGAAGTGAGGTAGGAGCGCGGGGGGAGACGGGTGAAGTGCAGGGGGTGAGGTGTGAACGTGATCCCTGTTATATTTCAGGTGCTTCTCTTTGTCTTTACCTCGCTCCCTGTCCCTATACAGAGTCTTTTCTCTGTCTTTGTCTTGGTCTCTGTCAAGGCCTTTTGGGGACCTGTCATGGCTGTTCAGTAGACCCTGTGGCGAGTTGGGGGAGCTCCTTGGATTGTGCTTCTTTGGGCCTGGCTCTACTTGTAGGTTATACAATGGCGATCCTGAGGGACTGTAGGGTGGGTAGGACTGGGAGGCCTGAGGGCTCGGCTGGCTGACAGATCCCAAAGAGTAGTAAAGGTGAGCTTGAGCTGCCGGGCCCCCCACGGTGTTGGCTAACCCCTCTCTACCAGCCCTGGGGTCTTGTCCCAGAGGGTGGGGGCTGGTCGGGATTCTCTGCCGATGTCTCTCCTGCAGTGAGGAATGTGGCTCGTGGCCCTCCTGAGCTTTAGAGTCTGAAAAAAACGGGCCTCCGGATTGAGGAGTCAGATCTTCCTGCTGTCTCCGCCCACCATTCGTATGGGAGCTTTGCGGACTCGCGTCCAGTCTATTTCTGATACTATCATGTCCGTAATCACCTGGGAGCAAATGCCTGGGGGCGGGGGCAGTCCTGCTGCCCGGCCCATCCAGTCCATTGGGCCTCTTGCCCAGGTATCTGTTTCTGGTGTCGACTAAACTTGGCTCTTGAGGGTAGAGAGAAGTATGGCCGAACAAGTAGGATGGGGAGAAAATGGAGGGGCTGTAATCTCGTCGGCCGCTGTTAATATAAGACCACATCTCTCGTGAATCAGCTGGGAAGGGAGTCTTAAAAGAGCAAGTAGAGGACGGGGAGGAAAGGGGCGTTTCGGCTCGAAGCCACCTGGAGTGGTGAGGCAGTGGTGTTGAGAGCGTTTCATCTCTCCAAGCGGGAGACCCGGAACCCCTCCTTTCCACAACGTGCCCTTGAAAGAGTGGAAGGGACACAGACGACGTGTAGCTCAAGGGCCATGGCAGGGGCAGGGGTGCCGGTGCAGGTAGGGCGGGAGGAGTGTGGAGGAGATGAGGGTTTGGGGTCGTTTGAGCTCTCTGCCTTTCCCCGACCTCCCTGCTGCTCTCCCCTCGCCCTGCATTGGTCCTAATCCGAAATGGCACGGGGGGCTTGAATTCATCTGGCGGAGGAAGGTAGTGTTCTTGCCGAGACTCCCTCTTCTTGGGAGGGAGGCACTCTTTGCCGCGGTCAGGGCTGGGATTCATGGGTGGGCTCCAGCGGCAGTGGGTGCCCCCTGTGTGTGGGCGTAGACTAGGTCACATGGGCCTCACGGGAAAATGGGGGGCACAGACACAGAGAGAGGTTGTGGCACAGCATCACTGTTAGATCACTGGCAATTTTTCGGGATTGAAGATGTTCACCTGCCGTGGAGGACAGAGAGGAGATTGGTTAAAGTCACCAGAGCACCCAAGAAATTGTGCTAAAAAAACAAAAAAGTAAGACTATTGTTACTTAGGAACAATATGACTCAAGTAGAAGTAGAAAGTCTTTCAGCCACAAGAACTCCTTTGTTGTTTCTCATAATTGCCTCACTCAAAACTTTGCCTCCGTGTGGGTGGAGCCGTGGAGGCTTTATGTGCAGTCATTTGACCGCCTAGCTCCATTTGATTGCTGAAATGGAGTCAAATTTCAATAGTGGTTACACTGCATTGCTGAAATCGACGCGTGACATGCCCGAGGCGGAAGTTTCTCTGACAAACCAAAACAAATACATCGCACAGGCAAAACAATTTAAAGTAGTAACACAAAGTCTTAATTCACACTTTAACTCTGGATAGCCACAGGTCAGTCATTACCTGAGTGCACTGTGGTGGGAATGAAACTATCCAACTTACTCATTTCATTCAAACACATTACTCCCACATGTTGGCTAAAAATACACCTTACAGCTAATGAAGCAGATGCATTCCCTGTTGTGTTAAATACACACATGAAAGTATGAGGTACACACAGCTGGTGTGGATTGGAATATGGAGATGTATTCTGATATTATATTCATGTAGCACCCCCATGACACCCAGCGGCAGTTTAGAGATGTGTACTACCCCCCCCCCAACCCGCCGCGCTCCTAACATACACCCTCCCGGCCCTTTGCTTTCACACACACACACAGACAGCAACAGACACACAAATACTCCCACAGTCGGCAGTGCTTGCTCCCCCAGTGACAGTCAAATCTGGTCACCACCCACCCAAAAGCTGACAGAGACGGCACCAGTTGTTGTAGATAGTGAGTATCTATCCGTGCCAACTAAATATTTGTCAAAAGAGGCGAGAACAGTGTGACTGCATGCCGGGAAATGGGAAAATGTGAGAATGTGTTTATTTGTTTAGGTTTTTGTGTGTTTGAATGTGTCACAGATTTTGCAGTCTGGTTTCATTCAGTGAGAAGTGTGGGGGTGCTTCACTAATTCCCCCGGTCACCCCCCCAAAAAAAAAACAAAAAAAAAAACATCAAAATGAGCCCTTTCATTAACGTCTTGTCAACCCAGCTGTTCCATCCATCCCCGCAGCCAAAACGCCACGCTGCCGCTTGGCCCCATGTTCACCCGATAACAACCCACAGTACCGTCATCTCAGCAGCCATACTGTCACCATGGCAACTGCGTCTGCTCACGCATCTTGTCGGTTGGAGAGGTGAGATAGGGATACTCCACGGATCGGCGGGTAAACTGTTGCTCAACAAGTTAGAAGGTCCAAAAACAGATTAAGTGTTGGAGGCGAGCAAGCTGTTTATGCATCTGAGTGGAAAGCTGAAAAGTTGACAGTTTGCTGTGGGTGTGAGATTCAGTGTCTCAGATGTACGTCGATACTGTGCGCCCCAAAAAATATTAATAACCTGATTTATACAATAACTTCATCCTGCCCTCTAATATTATAATACAATATATATTACAGTACCTCTAAATGTAAAATATTAATTTATTCATTTATAATGTAATGGCGTGGGTGGCTCGGTGGAACATTGGTTAGCACGTCCGCCTCGCAGTTAGGAGTGTGCCGGTTCGATTCCACCTCCGACCCTCCCTGTGTGGAGTTTGCATGTTCTCCCCGTGCCATGTGGGTTTTCTCCGGACACTTCGGTTACCAAGCACCGATTACTCTAGTACTTTTGATATTTGAAATTTCATTTAACACAATGGCAAAATATTGTTAACAAAACTAATTCTTTCTGACACAGATGATGATTTGCTGATGTGCCATTGATGTGCCAAATCAATTACTGCTTTGGATGAAATAATGTTTTTTCTTTGCCTTAAGTGTCAGTAGGCGCTACATAAGGCCAGGCTGATACTGATACATTGGTATTTATACTCACCCATACATATATACTAAAAATCATTAACAAGCAATAATATTTAAATATGTATATCACAACATAAATATTTGTACCGACATTTTGGAAACACCATCTAATTCCGTGTATTTTTTTATTGTTTAATAATTTCCCGAAGGGTAGATCAAAATTAATGATAAGAAAACGACGCTTCAAATTTGCTTCATGAACCAGGTGTTGTATTTTTGACTTCTTTAGAAGGCATTGCCCATCTCTAATTAATACTTAAGTCATCATCATTATGAAGAAATATTGATAATATTGATGGAAATATTTGGGAGACAAAAAATAAATTAACCAAAGCACTATGTTGTTAGAGAAAACGTTTATAATACCTCACGAGCTAAATTGTTAAATTTAATGACTATTAACTATCCATGATTATCTTTCAAATTACTATTTAGTGTACTTGAAGCACTTCCCATATTCCTTAAACTAATTAATCAGCTTTTTTTTTTCTCCAGAAATCAATATCCTTGTACTTCGGATCACCCCCATTAAAAAAACAACAAACGTTTCCCCAAATAAACCCGCTCGAAACCTGCCAACCAGTGTGAGAAAACAAAGAAGGAATATTGTGCATGTGGAGGAGTTTTCTGAGAAATGTCTTCTAAAAGAAGACTCCTACACTGTGTACACATGCATATAAGAGCTGCTCTTTCAATAGTCATTTTACCGTGGGAGTGTTAAACTACATCAAACCTCAATGTTCTTTACTCTTTCCCATCACACTTTTATTTCTTTGGTATACATGAGGACAATTGACTCCAAGAGATTTTCCTTTTTAATTCATATAAATGTAGCTTACTTGGAAGAAAAATGCCTCACTTCAATTTGCATTTTAATCAGAGAATATCTTTAAATACGATTTAAAAGATTTGTATTTCATAGCGCCGCCACATCATCCCGCCTTTTTTGCACAAGCCGAGCTGCCTCTGCAGGGCTGTCAATCAACAGTCCATTGTGAGCGCCAACTTGACGTGGGCGCAGGCAGCCGGCTGGATGGAGCTGTGACGAGAGACTGACCTTAGCGCAAGCTGAGCAGACATCCCAGTGTAGCATGCCATTCATATCCCAAACGTCCCAGAGGGTCAAGCCACTCTTCAGCTCGTTACTCTGCTACACTGCCACTTGTCAACATCTGCAGCAGCTACACACACAGCTAGCCACCCTCTGATCTCGGTGTGTGAATTGATATGGGCGAGCCAGAAAAATCAAGGGAAATAACAGCAAGCCCTACTCGCCTCTTTTGCGTGTCGTGTGTGTGTGTGTGTGTGTGTGTGTGCGTTTGTGTGCAAGCGACTGAGGAAATGAGTAATATCTAGCAGTGAGAAACATGTCTGCTATGCAGAGCCACACAGGCAGACCAGTTGCTGCTGCCGCCCACTCGCTTTAATCACTCTGAGGGATCCACACACACGCACACACACACACACACTCACATACACACACACACACATACACGCACGCACACACACACGCACGCACACACTCCATTCATCCACTTTGGAGGCCTGAGCCGAGGTTTAAACTCACAACCTTGTGATGTCATCTCATTTATTGATTTTGTAGTTTTTTTTTGTGGATGTGCATCTTTATCACTGAGCCTGATACTATTTATATCTGATTATAATATTCCAATGAAACATGAAATCATTCACTGTAATTACGATGTTTCACAATTTAGTGTGATGCCATTCTTAATGATTCATTTCAAATAAAGTGAAATAATGCAGTATGAATAGCTTCCCTCTAATTTTGTGTTTCACACGGTCATGTGGATTTAGGTTAGAGAAAGACTAGTGTTGAGACTAGGAAACAAAAGTTATAACTATAATACAATATGCTTGGTCGATTTGTTTTCACCCATATGATTGTATTTACATTTATCTTTTTTTTTTAGGGCTGGGTGATTTTTGGAGAAGCTGTAAACACTATTATTTTTGATTGATCTTGAAATCTTCAAGTTCAAAGCTTGTATTTATTCATCAACTCACATACACAACAATGTCAAAGAACAATCAGAAAATCAATTAGTAATCATTCAATTATTAATGTACTCAAATAGTAGATGTAAACAAAACAATGAATTAAATAAATACTCGCTGTGCACATCTTGGCCTCTAAGGGACAGTGTGGAAACCCATAACTTCTAATGCTAATTCTTATTAGCTCGTCCCTTATTTTATTTTGCAACTCCTGCGATTTAAATTTGGAAGCGCAGCAAAACTCGTAGCAGACATCAGTCACTCTTAACAACTAGTTGCAGAAGCGTATCTTATTCCGTATAAAGGAAATGAATCATTCGCTGGAAGGCAGCGAGACACTAGGAAGTATAAAGTTAAGTACAACCTACACGTATTGTCATATTTTGCCTTTCTATACTGCTGGTGACTCCAAGGAAAACTCAACATCCATAACGCATAAATGCTTTTGCGTTTTGTTTTTTTATTTAAATTTGCATCTTTTGTCTTCCACCCAGTGCCTCATTTGACAAATGCATTTAGTTTGACATTAGAAACACGCAGGCTCCTGCATGACAACAGGAGTGCCGCATGGGAGCTTTCAATGATTTTCCTTTGTGATTGAGTCGAGACTAGTGCATTGGCATGGCTGCCGTGGCTTATTACAATTAAAATCATTGGTGACAGCGATGTAGCTTGCTGAGAGCTCGAAGTCACAAACAGTCAAGTAAGGGCAATGAAGCCAAGACTGAACCTGGATAAGCCAAAGAAGAGATCAAATATTGTGAAATCATTTTGGAGAAGGCCACATAAATTGGACGTGTTAGTTTAACACAGCAAAAAATATTGACACTACATTCTTCCGATGCAACGTGCAGACAGTTCAAGTGCATTTGAACAGCGCGGAATGACAGTGGAGGAGGACTAGAAACGTCTCGGCTTATAAGGCCACGCTGATATAGTTTCACTGTAGGGCGACAACCGTCTTGTCTGACATTTATGGTGAGCATTACCTTTATTTTTCAAAGTGATTGCTGCTTGAAGCTGTGTGGGCAGGTTGTGTGTGTCTGCTCTGCGACTTATTGTGTGGGTTTGTTTCTTTACATTTCAGCATTTTATAGAGTGAGTCTTTTTCCTTTTACTTGGTGGGCCAAGCCTTCACTATAAAATTTAAACTTACCAAAATTCAGATAGAAGTGAGAACACAATTTATTTATTGCGTAAGAATAGAGAAATTATGTAATTTTATTTATTGATTAAAAAAAATATAGAATAATACTTCTGTAACATTTGTTCAAACTAATAAACGTATTATTGTTCTAATTAGTTTAGGCAAACATTCATACTTATTTTTAATATGATGCCTGTAACAATAAAGCAGCGAGAGGGGCATTTTACCATTGTGATACATGATCTTTTACAGACTCAATAAACATTGGGGAACTCACAAGGACACTAATTGTTGATATTCTTTAGGTGGAATTATTTTCCATTATTACTCGATGCGCAGCTTTGGTTGCTCAACCGTATGAGGTCTTCATTGTCATATTTTGCGCTTCATAAGGAGCCACACATTTTCAATGGGACGTAGGTCTGGACTGCGAGCGGGGCAGTCTGGTACTCACACTCTTACTACGAAGCCACGCTGTTGTAACACATGTAGAATGTGGCTTGGCATCATCCTGCTGAAAAAAGCGGGGATGTCCCTGAAAAAGCCCATGCTTGGATGTCAGCATATGTTGCTCCAAAAACATTGGTACCGAATGGTCAGTCACCTCTTTCCAAAAAAATTTAAAATGTGGCATATATGTATATATATTAATATATTACTCAAGGTACTTAAAAAAATGTAGTTACAACTAAATAGCAATGATTAAAATGTTTTCAAACAATTGAATATCTGGCTTTTTAAAAGCTTTTGATCAACGTACAGGAGGGTATTGCCCCCACTCGGAAATGATGAATCCACTTGACGTTGCCATGACTGATAAATGGAATTATTGGAGTGAGTCCATGTCCTAATATATCCTAATACGTATAACACACACACGCACCCCCCCCCCCACACACACACACACACACGCACACGTGGGGATGACAGTGTGAGTGTTAAATGGTCAAGATAAAATCATCCTATGCTGTGTAAGCATCATTTTGAACCAACAATTAAAAAGTAATTAGATTCTTCAGTTCAACTAAATAGAACACGACATGACTCAAATGACTAATCATATTTCCACTGACTGGCATCGAATTGACGCAACAATATAGTCATAGTGAAAGAGGAAGTGAGGTGCTCATTGAAGGTTCATTCCTATTTTAAATAGTGCTCAGCAAATTTATTAAATTATGACACAATTTAAGATTTGTGCTCCAGAAATTGATCATCCAAAAAGGTTTGTCATGAGAAGCACACCAAAAGGTTATTATTTAGATATAATGCTAAAATATAATTATTGTTGTCCCACTAAATTCCATTTTATACAACCCCGTAGCACATTTTTCCAGCTGCACTTCAACACATTATAAACAGTTATCACACAGACAAGCTCTCACACAAGCGTTACACGTTGAATGAAGCCCAGTGATTTTCAAACTTTTTACACCGAGCACCACCTCAAAAAGTGCATCGACAACACAGTCATGCCAACAGACAATTTAGTCTTCAATTAACTTACTAGGCATGCTTTTGGAATGTGGGACTTTACCCATGCAAACAAGGTGAACATGCAAACTCATTTAGGCCGAAGCTCGAATTTCAACCAACAACCTCTGTGTTGTAAGGCAGTAAATGAATATTGATCAACAATGATTTCTTAAATATAAACATACTTTTACTGAAGTCAACCCCAAAACATAGTTTGTAATAATAGGTTCTGTGCAGCACAACTACCGTAATTTTGGGACTATAAGTCGCACCGGAGTACAAGTCGCACCGGAGTACAAGTCGCACCAGCCATGAAATACACAATACAGTGAAAAAAAACATGTAAGTCGCACCGGAGTATAAGTCGCAACTTTTGGGGCAAATTTATTTGTCAAAATCCAACACCAAGAACAGACATGAACCAGCAACAACAGGCTAAACGATACGGTATGCTAACGTGACATATACACAAACGAGGAGCTGAGAACGGGCCTGAGTAACATTCAGAGTTATTCAAATAAGTATTACATAAATAACACGTTTATCAAACCATCTGTGTCACTCCAATTCATTAAATCCATCGATCGACCTGGTGACTGACCGGCAACCAGTCAAAGCAACATCTGCTCACGACGGCGCAGCCTTCCCTCCCACAAATCCGTCAATCTGCGCTTGTCTGTGAAATTATTAGCATCGCGTAGAACTAGAGATACTGCAAATTTACGCCACGTTCCTCACAGGATTTACGCCGGTAATGAAAATAGAGCTCCAGACGTCAAGTCAAACTATTCTGACTAAGGAAAAAATAGTGGCGCATATTAAAACTAAAATGAATAATTACTTAAATACGCAAAGAGGGGCAAGGTGAACAAGTTTAAAATCAGCGTTCCTGCCTGGAGCATAAAAAGCCACAGCCGACAGCAAACTGGTTGTAAACAAACTCAACTAAGGAGTACCAAGTGGGACAAAGAGGCTTTGTAGAGGTACTGCTCCAATGGAACAAATTATGCCGAACTGAATGATCTACACGTGCCTAAAGAGGCAGCCACCAAGACGCCGTTTTATAATCAACAGACAAGTTAACTATGGGAGATTGTTCGCTGTCGGTGGGTGAAGTGACTGAACTGTCTTTTCTGATCAGGATGGAGCAGCAATTTACAAGTTGCAATAATTGAACACCAAAAGAGGTCATAATTAATATACAATTAGAAACAACATCTCATCAACTATTTTACACCCTGTTTGTACGGAAAAAAACCCCACATAAAACCCACTCACACGCAACAGCAATAATTGGGTTTGTTTTTTCCCTCTTTCTTTGCCTTGTTGGTTTGGTATACTCGCACACACACCAACACACGAAGGCTCGCACGATGTCAAATAAGGTCAAATGAGTCACACACTTCAAATAACAATGATTGATGTAGAAACTATATACGGAAAGAGTGTTGAAGGTCTTGTGAAGTTTAATGTGCACATTTGTATCGTTATTTTAACTGAAACAAACAACTGAAACTACAATTTTATTCTGGTTGTGTGTGGTTGTTTGGTTTGCACTTCTGTCTCACAGTTCTGAAGTTCTTGGTTTGAATCTCAGCTTTTAGATGTGCTTGGTGTTTGCCTTCCTGTGTAGAGTCGTCACCGTGTTTTTGTTGAGCAGCTGAGCAGAGATGATGGATGGATTTTGTATTGCTTTCTTGCTCTCCTTGTTCTATATCAGGAATCTGATCCCGTTTGAGGTCGTGTGAGGGATCTCTTGTGATGGATATCTGCTGCGGTGAAAATTTGCCGCTGAATGTAACAAAGTGGAAAAGAAAGCATAGGGACAAGATAGAGTTGACCCATTCTTCAACAGGAAGCCCAACCCGTAACTGGCTCAACCACAATGAGGATGGACTTATGGCTCAAGAGTTACTATAAACACATTAACACACACACACGGACACACACACGTTAATCCGCATGTGGCCAGGGACATTAGCAAGACTACTGAGTCATGCATGTCTTTGTGTTAATCTGCACATTCATTCCAGGCACTTTGTTCCAAATATCAGCACTTCAATTGGCGGCAAAATACAATTTAAATAAGCTCAAACAGAACATGTCATTCACTTCAAAACAATTGAAAAACTTTTTTTCACACCAATACAGTACAAGTAGTACTCAAATCTTGAGTAGTAGCTCATATCGATACCGATACCACTAGTATTTTTCCGCATAAAAATTTCTGCGCAAAAAATTAATGACAGATACATTTAAAGAAACACCTACATATTCACTGTAGATTTTTTTTTTAAATTAATGGCAATATTATTTTCTTAAAATTTCTAATTTAGATTTTCTGATTGTAAAATGACCAAGCCGGTCATCATCACCAGTACCGATACCTCAGGTGTCGGTACATACTCATTCCTAATAATAATAATAATAATAATAATAATTAATAATTATAATGATAATAATTTATTATTGCTGCAATGAAATCCACAACTACCCTCACAGCCAGAATTTTTAATTGGACAAGTTTCAAATATATAAAATCTAAGACTACATGATATTTGTAAGATGTCTCAATATGATGCAATGTACTTCTACACCACTGCATACTGCAGACCCAATGCAAAATAATCAAAGGTCTCCCGGCTCAAGTGGTCAGGGAATGTGTTCCGTTGCAAGTGGGGGCATTTTTGAGTGGCGCGGAGGAGAGAGTGAAGCTTGTAATGTATAGCTGGGTTAATCCCAGACAATCCTAACAGGTACGGCTTTTGGCGGGCTTAGTGTGGTTCTGGGAGGAAATCCCACCTTGTGGTGGTGCGGGCTTGTAGCCCCTTGGTTATAAATAGGCCCGCGATGACTCTTTAAGCAGCCTTTTACGCAGTATCACTTAAATATGACTCATCTAATTGCACTGGGGTCATCCAGATTGCAGAGCTGAGAAAAAAAAGACAAAATGTACACCTGTGAATCCTCCACAGATTGCGTTTGTGACTGGCCCTATAAATACACATGAGCAAACATAGGGTACGTGCACAGGTTCTTGCAGAGGTCAACATGACAGTTAACAAGTATTCTGCAAACCTGTGAGGCTGACATTTTCTTAAGTGGGTGCAACAACTTGTCATTCACTGACATTTAAATGTCTGTCTCATTTTTGCACTTTCCACTGATTGCTCTCTTCTTTAACATAGATGTTCAACTATGAAAGGCACAAATTGACAGGTACAGGCAAAAAAAAAAGTGCATTTAAAGAAGTACCCCGTTGCATCACTTTAACATCCATTTTCCGCAAATTTTAAAAGCATGTTCATAGCAGCACTTCTCCACTAGCTTGTGATATGACTAACACAACTCCCAGGCACTGATGCGAGTAGATGAGTAGCCTACATGTGGGGGGGAGAAATTGAGATCCAGTTTGTCAGAAACAATACAAGTGTCTCTAGTGAGTGTGTGTGTGTGTGTGTGTGTGTGTGTGTTTCCATACCATTCCATTCATTCCATTGTCTTTTAACAGTGTCCCCTGGAAAGTGTCGATCAAAGTAAGCTTGTGTTCGCTTTCTGGTTTAGCATCAAAATGTCAGCACGCAGTAAAGCGAGCACAGTGACGGTAACTCCACTGAGTGACCATAGCCAAGTCTCTTGTTGGAAGCTTGAGTGCCATTCACTGACAGAGAATCTGTCTAGACTGTGTGCACAGAGACTGTCTGGAATGCCACAGTCACTGCTCATATTCATGGCCTCTGCTATAATAGACAGCCCTGAACATTAACTCAGACACATTTGTAAGTTGTTGTTTTTTAAACCAGCGGTTCCCAACCACCGGGCCGCGGACCGGTACTGGTCCGTGGGTCATTTGGTTCCGGGCCGCACAGAAAAAAAACAAAAACATTCTTTTTATCGGTGATCAATTAATTCAGGTCAAGACGCTCATCCCGGTCACGTAACATGTTTCCCCAGTCGAGCCCGCAAAGCTAGCAAAAATAAGTAAGAATCAATTTTGACAAATATAAAAATGTAATGGTGAGTTTTATATTTTATGCGGTTTGTATTTGTTTTTATGCCAGTCGTATCATTTTATTTATATATTTATCATACATTTATTCATATAAAGGCCGATCTATGAAAGTATTGTCTGACATGTAACCGGTCCGTGGCGCAAAGGTTGGGGACTGCTGTTTTAAACCACTTTCACTAGTCAAGTCAAGTTTATTTACATAGCCCCCAATCACAAACAAATCTCATGTTCAAAAATTAACAATTATTCTCAAACATCCCCTGATCTTAAACTCCCAAAAACCCTACTGGGGGAAAAATGAGAAACCTTGAGAAGAGACCACAGATGGGAGGATCACTAGAGGCTTATTATTGAAGCATTTGATCACCTGATGAGCATATACTAAAAGAGGAGAGATTGAACTGCATAAAGGTCAATAAAAAGCGTTTGTGTATGAATGTGGTATGCATATGAAAAAGGATATAAAAGAAACTGAAAAGCATTTCAAGGGTATCGAAGGCAAGAGCATCTTTCATTAAGACCATGTCTCGTCTGTTCTTCTGTACAGTGACACCAATACCGGGCAAAATATATCGTGACGTGTATGTCTGCGTTATCCGCAGATGTACAAACACCACACAAGGTTGCGGAATGAGCGCGGTGTGTCCCGACCGAGTGTAGGTGTGAGTTGTGGGTGGCAGGGCTGAAAGGTCACTGAACCCCTATTGTAGATGAGGTGCGGAGGAGGAATCAAATTTCTTGATGGCGCACATGGAGAAGGGAGCCAAGGTCAAAGAAAAGGCAAGGACTGAGCTACATAATGCTGACTTGCACAAACCTTCGCTTCAAGGATTTGTGCGATCATAGCTGCCCATCTGCGTCTTCTCTGTAACCTTGAAGTGGTCCAGCCATTTCCAAGAAACCCTTCCATCTGGAAGACCGCTGAGTGGGGAACAGTGGCCATGCGGCTCCCCCACCTTACTCATCAACTTCACACAGGACCACATGTGACGACCACTGATGCCTTATTGAGCAACGCGTTACTAAAAAAACTAAACAGGTAATCCATTACCATTTCTAAAATACCAGTCTGATTAAAGTGCTGAGTTGACTGCCTTAATTTATCCCCAATCTTCAATGACAATAATTGCAATAATCATCTTCACTGCACTGTAGTTTGCCATCATCATGCAAATGAAATGTGGACCAACTTCTATGATATTTATTTATTTATTAGTTTATTTTCATGGTAGAGAGTAGGAAACATTTGTCACCAGAGTGCAGAGGGGAGCAAAATAATGTGCAAGTCTTTGATGGCCAAATAATATATACACTACATAAAAAAATATTTATGGTTATAGTTTTATGGTTATATTAAGTCCAGAAACATTTTTTTGTATATTTAAACAAGCTGGCTATTTATGTTCAGCGATAACCAGAATGTTTTTTTTAATTATAAGAACAAAATATACAAATAATAAAACAATATGAATATAATACAAAAATAGAAATATACAATTAACTCAAAAAGGCTTTTTATTATTATTATTATTTTTAAAAAAAAATCACCAGCAGCCCCAATAAAGTATTGGCAAACTAATTTTTATGTTAAGCAGAATTGTTGGCTTCTGCTGAAAGTAACTAATAAAGCAACAAGGAATCTAACATAGTTCCTTTTAAAATCACGTAATCAGTAAAATAACTACATTACGTTTTTGGGCTAACAGTGGCAACAATGATGACAACACATTTCTCACTCCATCCAACCAATAAAATTACATTTGAATTGCTTAAATTAGACGAAGTAGCATAAGCATAAACTCATTTTGCTATTTCAAAGCTTGAATGGATGGGTGTGACTGAGTAAAACTGAGAGGCATCATGCGAACACATCAGTCAACCCGAAACAACCTTAAAGAATGAGTGAACAACTTCAACGCCTCCACATGTACAAGCTTAACCTCCCTCCGAACAAGCAGCTTGACACATTTGCACACGTTCCTCAATGTTCTGTATCTTTTTCACCTTCTTTACTTCTCACTCATCTTCTACGCTGCAGGAGAGCACACCATCAGAGCAGGTGACTGAGAGTGCTCGAGTAGAGTACGACTGTCAACACAAGGTGTAATGCGTGTGTATGTGCGTGTGCGTGTGTGGTAGGGAGGTAGGTAGGTGGAGAAGCACAGCAGGGCGTGAAGGAGCCCTGTGATAATGACAGGCCATGCATTATGTAACATGCAGATTGCATAAGGAGATGATTATTTTAAGTTCACATATCGACAGTGTGTAAGTATTTTTGGAGGTGGGCGTACAGGCGCTGTACGCACTTCTAAGTGTATGAAATATTCCGAGATGCACGCTTCTTTTTTTAGTGTGGGTGTGAGTAAACTAGGGTGAATTTGATGTTTTTAAGAAGGAGGCGCCGATGTTTCAGATTTCTTTCTGTGATATCTACATATCAAAACAAGTATGTGGGAATGTTGGCACACTTGCACGCAGTGTGCATAAGGGCGTTTTTTTTTTTGTTTTGTTTTTTTTAATCTCAGGCTCCCACTTATTATCACTTTTAGGCTTCAGAGAGCTCCACTTGAAAAATTCTGCTCGTCAGATGCAAAACCTGTAGCTTTGACTTTTGAAGATGCTCCTGTTTGAGCTTGTGCTGAGAGAGCACACGCTCAGACTTTTATCACTCACTCTCGCAGTCACTTAGTCACAAGATTACGGATGGTCCACCGGGATGTGTGGTGTGGAATCACGCAAGCGAGGCCCGCTACACTACCATCAGTGTGCCGCGGCCTCCTGCTTCATGTGTGCCTCTGCAAAAATAAACCTCTTAAAGGGCCAGCAGTCACTCAGCCCCATTTGTTTCCTAAGCAGACACACATCTAAAGAAAATAAGTATTCAGCATACGGCCTTTAACAATGGAAATCAATCTTCAGTCCCTCTTCAACGCCTCAGAAAATGCTCATAATAGGACCAGGAGAATGAGGACAACGAGGCCACTAAACTGTTGTAGGGCTTACATGAAAGAGCATGAGCAATGTCTCCTTTGAACCTGTTAAACATTCCTCTCCACATAGTTCCAATACAGGCGAATAAAATGTACAGCTAACATTCTTTTTTTGTATTGCTTGCGCTTTGTCTCCATGCACGTCACTTCAAGTTCAATGTACTGTTTGCACACATTGTCTGAAATTTGAACTGTATGATGCACCTGTACATGTTGCTACAAGATCTCAAAGGCAGCGACTACACTTCCTATTTGATTTCGTTCTCCAATTACTCCTGACTGGGCGGCAAATTGCCCCACTCTGAACAATCTCCCGTGTACTTTCCCAGTTTAAACACACCTCCTCTCGGGCCCCTTTGCTATCCCTGGACCAGGGCTATTTAAGCCCACTGCTCTAATTCTGAAAGTCCTGATCAGGCTGAGTGATGCACCTCCAACCCCCCCCACCTCGCTCGCTCGCTCTCTCTCTCTGGATCAGTCACACTCACCAGCTTGTTCACACTCTCTCGGTTATTCCCCACCATGCGCCTACACACACGCATACGCACGCACGCACGCAGGTGCTGTCTTACATGAATAGTGCACATTCAACATACGCACACACTCACGCAGAAACACGCGCAGGTGCCATCGATCTTACTTGAGTGAATGGTGAACATTCATCCTTTGACATGCACACAAAAACAAGATTTCGAGATGTTTGGCAGCACTGTACATACTTAAGCCTCAAGTCGACATCCAATGATTGTGTCTCACTCAAAGTTGCTGACACAGTTTCACGTACTCGCCCAGTACTTGACAAACACACAGAGGAGAGGAAGTGGTGCGCGGTGACACATACCTCACCGGGTGCTTGAGCGTCTCTGCAACTGGAGAGGTCGCTCATTGGATCGGGTTGGCAGCAGTGGCGGGCATATAGAAATATCCACTTTGTATCTTCTTCCTCGCTACTGCTCAGCCTTTCCTCTATTCATCCAGTCCCTGCCTCTCCTTTTCACTCTCTAAACGCCTCTTTGCTCCCTCCCTCCCTCGCTCCCGCTCCCTCTCTCACTTTCTAGCGCTCTGTCATAGCATTCTCTCTCCCCGGCTCGCTTGATCTCACCACCGCACCGCACCGCACCCCTCCTCTCTTCCCTTCTTCCTTCACAAGTGCTCCCTGACACTCGCTAACTTTTTTCCCTCCCCATACCTGCAATAGAGTGTATAATTATAGAGAGCTCAGTGGTAATGCAGTCAGGCTCATTGCATTGACGCTCATGTTTGGCAGACGGCCCGGTGGCTTGGCTCATTAACCTCCCTTGAGCAGAATGCAGAATGGACCGGCCCTGTGGCTCTTGCTATTTGTTGCAACACCTCAGCCTCTTAGGCTCATCGGCCAATCCCGGGCCAGGAGAGATGAAGGCAAAGGTGCGCCTGCTTAGACTCAGAGCACTCTACCCGTATGTGAGAATAAGTTTCTAGCAGGTGCAATGTCAAGGTTAGGAGTTATCACAGTCACGACAGAGGCGACGCTTTTCTCTTGGGCCAAATTGCTGGCACATACTGTAGTGGCTTCATGTTCTTCTCTTTGATACTGAGATGAACTTATTGTGAAACTAGGGTGAAAGAATGTCCTACATTACAAGTCATGCACTTCCCAGTCTCGAATTCACGTGCACAACTGTTTACGCAACATTAAAAAAAACACATTATTGACGCGGATTTTTCTACATCCACTGTACCTTGTGCAAAATATGATTGAATTACCTGTCTAATTTTATTTATTATAATTTATTAATAAGATACCATCACAAAATGTCCATGACCTTTGTCATCGGTTCTGGAAGTGAGTGTACAATCCAGTTCAGGCCAGGTCAGACCAGGCCAGGTTAGGTCACATAAGTAGCTTACGGGGCCATGAATCCAGCCACCGATTCAATTAGAATATTTATTTGACAAGACACATCATTGATTTTGGCTAGTGCCATTGTCTCTTCAAACAAAGTACCATGTTATAATTTACAGAATAAATCGACAAATATTTTACTCACTCTTCCGACACAGAAAAAAATGGATTTGTCAGTTGTACATTTTGTCACGTGGTTGCACAAAACCAAATCATTTACCAAACCAAACCATCCATCCATCCATCCATCCATCCATCCATCCATCCATCCATCCATCCATCCATCCATCCATCCATCCATCCATCCATCCATCCATCCATCCATCCATCCATCCATCCATCCATCCATCCATCCATCCATCCATCCATCCATCCATCCATCCATCCATCCATCCATCCATCCATCCATCCATCCATCCATCCATCCATCCATCCATCCATCCAATTCATTTTTAATGTGATTGTCCCTCCAAAATTGGGATGACTGCACCCTCCAAAAATCAGTTGTGTAAATTAAAACATGATGAGTCCCAATTTTCAAAGATTTTTGAAACTCACAAATGAGGACAGGAGGAACAAGAATAGCCATATCATTGCCACGTTACCATTTACGATAAGGATAACATATTTCGGTTCTTGACTATTAATATTATTATTATTTTTTTTTACAAGCATCATGTGAAAATGTCTACTTAAGTGAGTTGGACTGGAAAGCAGGAAGCAGATTGTGATCAAAAGAAAGTAGGATGGTGTGACTATACAGCACTCAGCACTCAGATCACATGTTGGCATACACACGCGCGTGAGTGAGTTCACATGCGCACATGTGCTCTTGTGATGATTTGGCACCTCATCGGACAAACGTTTTGGTATCATTTCCTCCCTCCTTCTTTCTCTCCCATTTTCACTTCCGCAATTGCACTACAACGCCCTAATCTCACTCGAATGGGAATAGAAATGGGGGAACGTCGTCGTCCAAACATTTCTCCACATTTCTTAATAAAATACAAAACAAATGAGCTCCAAGTACAGAACAGTCACAAAATTGATATTTGTGCTTATGGTGGAACATGGCGGGGTTCGAATTCTTTAAGTAGGCTAATATCAGCAAAATATAAAACTTACATTTCAAGTAATATTTTAGTTACCAGGCACAGCAATGTGAAATGACAAAATTGGTCAGGTCACATGTTCAAGGCCACTGGTGTGTTCTTCTGGCTCACATAGTTGCCAACATCATGGAAATTACAATATACCACCCTTGCCGCTTTGACCCTTGTATGAACATTAAGAATGTTTCAACTATGCAAAAACGTAAACAAATTTACATTTTTTTCCCAGTATATTATTTTACTGTTCAACTTTCTTTTTTTTCTTAACAGAGATTTTCTGGTAACCCAGCTGCCGGAAAAAAATTACAGTGTACACTGAAAAAATATATGTTCAATTTACTTCTAATTTTGTCAAGTGGTTGCACAAAAAGAAAATCATCTGGATCGAATGATTGTTTTTAATAGCCATATAGTTGACTTATAAATATATATCTGCAACCGGATGATGTTATTTTATGCAACCACTTGAAGTAAAATCAAGTAAATTCAACAAAAAACGTTCTTTCAGTATACTCTGTGATAACAACATGCTTTTTTAATGAATGCAAAGTGTGACCAGGTTAAATAGACAGCATAAAAACGACCCAAAGAAAGACACTTTTTGTTTAGTCCCATGGAGCTTGCTGATGTCTAAAACTACTTATCATTAATAAAAATACAACAACAACAATAGGGGGTAGCTCCAAAATTGCCTGCTGACAATACCGCCTTCCTCCTAGCCAAGAATTGGCTATTTGTTAGGATAAACAGAATGACAAAGTGAGAAACCAAAGAGAGCCAAAATCTGAAAGCACGAGCCAGAACACACGCGCTCAGCAGTGACAGAGATCATTTCCCAACGTTTGTGATCCCTCTCAGTATGCACTTCCACACCTCTCCAAACTACAACCACAAAAACAAACACTACCTCTCTGATCGTATCGTGTTAGGATAATTATTCTCATCGTCGTTAAAGCAGATTTTACAACTAAACAATAATTAATTGTGTGAGCGATGAACCAAATCCAGTGTCTGGTGAGAGTTACAGTGCATGCATGCATGTGCCCATGTCAGTTACTCCTCTTTAAAGTATCCTTTCCTTTTTTACTTCACACCTCTCTAGCTTGCTATTTCGGCTGCGTGTTTGCAGAACCAGTAGTATCCAGTACATCACGCACGCACACATACAGTTGCTCACTACAACATGCAAAGCCCATTGGGAGCATTGTGGCATCGCTCAGGGGCAACGTGCATTTTTTATAGCGTGCTGCTAAAATGGCTGATCAGAGTGAACGCACAGGAAGGGCCAGGGTTACTCACAAAGTGAAAAATATCGTATTGCATAAAGACGGTGAAAGGACCTGACCATGTAAACGCAGCAGAAGAGCTCTACCACAAATTGTACACACACAGACACGCACGCACACACACACACGCGCGCACACACACACACACGCACACACACACACACACACACACACACGCGCACACACAAACACACGCACACACACACACATAGTGATGTCCTAATAGTGTCGGGCAAGGGTAGAGAAACTGGAGCTGAGACAGATTGCTGACTCAGGGAACAAACGTGTGTGTGTGCGTATGTGTGTGTGTGTGTGAGAGAGAGAGAGAGCGAGGGAGCAGGAGAGAGAGAGTGAATGAAAGAGAGAATATTCTGCTCACTGAGGCCTCATGACTTTCCTCAGCAGACTAGTGTGTCCTGACCACCACTATTGACATTTCAAATCCTGTTCCCCAATAAGAAAACCAAAATGGTCTTACTTTGGAAATACCGTCATTTCCAGACTATAAACCACTACTTTTTGCTCAAGTTTTGAACCCTGCGTCTTATCGTCCGGTGCGGTGTATCTATGGATTTTTCATGATTTTTGTGATGACTTGATCACTTATACACTCGTAAAAAGGCTGTAGACCGCTGTTGTGCGGCACTGCTTTGCTGGGCGGAGGGATATGTGACATGATCACTGGGGAGAAGAGTGGTGTGTTGATGGCATGTCCATCCGCCAGGCAAATAGTGCCGTATAATTGACACAAAGAAGAGACAGAACGAGATCAAGACGGACATTACTGAAGAAAGGAAGATTTTATACACAAACCCTCATTTTGGGGGACAAAAGAAATGCATATGATGCCGATTTTAAATTAAAGGCAGTCGATTTGGCTCATAATATGCACTGTAGAGGTTTCTTCCGGTCACTAGGGGGCACTGGTTGTTGATGACATTTTGTTGCGTCACCCTTTTCTTTATTTCCTGCTCATGTCTACTCTGGAGCTGTACTTGTAGCTCGCTAGTTTCATGTAACTTGGCGCTTTGTGCGTGAATAAAATTAGCATGAACAGCCCCTCATCATGGAGATTGCTTGAAGAAATGCATAAAAGCGACAGCAAAAGCGAGACTGAGAAAGTGTGTGGCGAAGTATATCTGACGCTATTCCAATCGGACACTGAGGAGGAAGACTTCGATGGTTTCAGTGCACTTGAGGAAGCTGGAGACGGCTCTCAGTGACTTTTACTTGTATAGTTTTCTTAACCAGCCCTGTTAGACTGTGCTACCGTGTTGCTGCTTTGTTACTGCCGCGTCTCAGTGACTTTTACAGGTAGGTTTTTTTATCCAGCGCAATTAGAGCTGTGTTATTTCCGTGTTGCTGTGGTATTACTGCCGCGTCACAGACAGTGTTTCGAAAGAAATGCTAAGGTATAATTATTGAAACTTTAAAAAGGCTTTCTGTGTACTGTCTTTTTTTTGTAAATAACTCGCGTGCACATGTGGCTTTTAGTACAGTGCGGCTTATTTATGAAAAAAAAACAAGTTTTTCCCCTCATTTTTACTCGTGCGGTTTATAATCAGGTGAGTCTTATAGTCCAGATCTATAATTATCGGTAATTCACTTGAGAAAATGGAGAAATAAGATTTTTCTTATTAACTGCTGTTTGATGGTAAGCAAACACTCATGGCCAGCCCCTTTACACGTCACGGTTTTCCCACTGCCTGCTCATGTGACTTTTCATGTAGTCCTTTGGCAAGTTGGAAGCTGCCTTGCTCATCGTTCTGTCTGCTAATTCATCATTTTAAGAAAAACATGCCGCACATACATACACTACATTGAGTGAAACCTCGACAGAGTCAAACAATTTAAAAAGAGTAATTCACTCTAGTTCTCAATAACAATAAATAAAATAATGATATAATAATGACGGAAGCAATAAGTACTGTAATCCTGTAATGTCAGTAAGCTCACCCTCTGTTGTAATGTTGTGACCTCACAATCTTGAAAAACAAAAAAAGGATTCGGATAAAAAAATACAGGACTCATATTACAGAGCTCAGCATTTAAACCTCAACAAGTAAATGACCTTGACTTAACTTCTAAATCCACTCATTGACAGCTTCTATTACTTTTTATAGTAGCAGGGCTGGTTAGATATTCTTTGCCAGTCATGCTACATATACATTCACAAGAAGGTATGAACATTGCATACTTCCCAAGCTTTTAAATTTGTATTCTGGCTTTTACACATGACCATCCTGCCAGGAGCCAAAGCGTCAAATACATACATAGTTTCGTTGCGATGAAAGTGAGAAGCGAGTACAAGCTCGTACACAATGACCATTGCATAACAGTGACCGTCCGAAGAACATCAAGTCAGCACGATTGAAGCGACTTTGGTTTAAATTTCTGCTTCTTCCTTTCGCTTCCTTTTGTTGCCATGTCTTTCCTTCATCATTGCTTGTACGCGCCGCCTCCAGCTAAAAATACTTGCTGCCCTGTCACTATAACAGATCACCTCCAGAAGAGATCTGCTACCAGCAACGATCGGCGTTTGATGGGGCAACAGCAACACTTGGCGCATACACACATGTGCACCTGCACATGCCATACACCTCAGATAATAATGTTATTAGATAAGCATTTGTAAATGTTAAGTGAACGCATAAAGCGTGTTTATATGTGCGCGTTACACAAACAGGTGCAGCTGGCCAAGCTGCTGGAAGGCCAACAGCGTTGGCGTAGTCAATGTGTGAGGTCGACGCATTACACGCAGGCATTCTATCCAACATAGCAGCTATATTGTTTTTCCAAGACTGCTCTGTGGTGTGATGGAGACAAAGGGAATAGTCTACATGCGTTTGTGTGAAATGTCTTTCTGTGCAGGTGGGAGTTAGATAAATAGTGGGAGTTGACGGGCAACTCTGGCGAGTGGTCAGGAAATGAAATAAACAACAACTTCTCACTCTTGTTTTCACACTTGATGTGCCTCTCGACTGAGTCTCTCGGTGACAGCGTAAGGTGTCACTGTTTAATGGGTCTGAGGTTTTTTTTTGTCTTTGCTGTTCCCATGGTTACATTGACCAACGATAACCTGCAAAGACTGAAGGTGAAGCTGTCATTTAGCACAGGTCAAAAGGTGTATAAGGTTTGATGTACCGCTATGCGCGCAGGTCAGTCTCTTAATTATCTGCATTTGGAACACAAGTAGGAGGATTCCAAAATATATAACGGCAAAAAAAAAAAAAAGAAACACTTTTTGCATAGTTGGGACATTGTGTGCTACGTCGTCGACTTGCACCACTGTTGGATCATCAAAGTCTACAAAGCGGTGCTGCCATCCGCTTGCTATTTTAACAATTTTTCAGCTTAAAATGGTTTGAAAATTGAAAAGTAGTAGAAAACTACAAATTTAGGCTCAGACTACCAATCAATGGAAGCGGTTGTTCCCATTTTGCACTTTTTGCGGCCCCTTCACTATCTGCGGAGCATGCGCAGTAGGTCACTAACGTACAGCAATTACACTAGGACAACATACAAAACCCTAACCCTACTTCAAAACCCAAACCCAAATTTGAAACTCTATATCTGAACCCTAATATTAGTTAAAACCCTACTAGGAAACCCTAACACTAGTTTGAAACACTAACTTTAATTTGAATCCCTACTACTAAGCAATAACCCCATCCCTCATTCTGAAATGCTAACACTAGTTTAAACCCCTAACTTTAGTTTAAAACCCTTCTTCAAAACCCTAACCTTAGTTCCTAACCTTGACTTCAGTTTGAAACCCTACTGTGAAACTTAACCAATGACCCTAACCCCTATCCTAACCCTAACTTTACACTTTAAAACACACTGTTTTGGCACAGGTACAGGGACTTCCGCTGCTATTTCTGATTATTTCAGCAAATGAATATTATTTAGGGATGGGAGAATCACCTTGAAATTGTGCAAGCCAGCCGCGTGAAAAATGATGCATACGGACGAATATGCCCCGTGGTGAGCACTCTATTTCTCTTGTTGTTGAGTTGACAATGACAAGAATCCTGCCTGCAACTTGATGTGATGATTGCAGTACATTTCATTTGTTGTTCTTACGCCTACGTTTTGATGAATTGTCTATTCAAAACCCCCCTGCATGCTTTGTCTCATCATGTTGTTTCAAATTGTAAATCTTAAGCACATCTACAGGCTCCTGGCATTCTAAGTACATTGATTTTGCACTTGAAGGGATAAAGAATACAATTTATTCACTCCATTCTTCTTTGAATTGCTTGTTCTATTACCAGCCAACTTGAAACATGAAATTTTTCTGCAATCTAGGCTCGTACAGCTGAAAGTGCCAACAATATGCCAACGGCTCCAAAATCAAAAGAGACATTTAAAAATTGCAGCTGTAGCAGTGAACTGTGAGTGGCACAGTAGCAGGATGACTATGTATTGTTGGCATGGCGATAAGTACCCGTGTACACATGCTGACCCCACTAACACACATAGTAGAAGAAAAGACCTTGGACAATGTGCTTGATTTTCAGGCACAGCCACACATAGAAGGCGGGCCCCCTGAATAAATCAAAATCTAAATCCATACAAAAAGCCTCCTGAGAGGCTCAATTTTATATTGAATAATACGGATCAAAACGTTTTGTTAAGCTATTTGTTCACTTTCCAAGACTCTCAAATAAATGATTTGCTTAACTTGTTTACAATAAGCCAGCCTTGTGTTTTTATGCTGTATGCGCACGCAATATAGCCCAAACTACCTGTATTTTCTGACGTCTCATTACCAGAGTGACATTTGTGCTGTCCTGTCGAGCCATCTGGATGCGTCCCACACATGTGAGAGAAACCAGCCTGGGTTTAGATCTGACTCACATCAAACAGCCTCTCTGCCCACACCCGCCTGCACGGGTAAACACATAAACGTTTAATAAAGATGGCCCAGAAAGAGTTGTTTCCAATATGTGACATTTAAAAATCTAGGCAGGTGACAAAGAGATTGAGACAAATGTTGACAGAAGCTATTCTCAACAACATACTCTCCAATTAAACGACAGCAGCTGATTGAAAACAGCCTGCAAATCTTGCGGTGAAGTCGGCAAGTTGAAATATCACCGTGTTGGTCGGGGAAAGTCCCCAAAGTGGAAAATAAAATGAAAAGCACTGTTTAGGTCTTCATTGTCAAAATAAAAGATGGAGGTCTCTTCTTTGCTAAGATGCTAGACTAATATTGTACGAGCAAGATTATTGATTTATTCTGCTGTTAATGAATACAAAAACTGCACACAACAATACAAGAATATCAACACACAAAAAGCTAGTGTGTCTGACTCAGTCAAATTGTTCTGGGCTCAACTTTCCACAAAAGCCTCCCTGTTTAGTGTTTTCGAGTTGCTGTATCGTCAGGTTAAATGAGAAGTCTAAATCAATTCTCGCTCAAACATCAGCTGTAATTCTCTCTGGCTCTATCAGATGCTGTTTGTAAAGTGGCCCACAAGGAAAAGTGCTAAAATGGAGGGGTGATTGTTTTTAGCTTTACTATGCAATATTCTTGCTATTGATTTTAGTTTTGTTATTCATAATGCCATTTGATTATGACCATTACTACTGTTATTAGAACAATGACCCCATTCAAAAACACATGAAACCAACAGGATTTTGCTTAAACAGTTCCGTGATGGGAAAATGAAGCTTCAAATGTGCTTCATAAACCAATTGTTGTATTTTTTGACTGCTCATAGTGGTACTGTTGATTTAAAAAAGGGCTTTAAGAAATGGAAAGTTAGTGTGCTTTCAGTTCAATGTTGAACAGAGAGTACCATCTTGAGCATTCAAAAAATATAACAACTGCTTCATGAAGCAAATTTGAAACTTCATTTTGGAGTGTTTATTAAACACTCCACAATTCATGGAAGTTTGAAAAAGACTGAAAAATTTAAGCTTGACTTTAATAATGGTGACATGAATCAATTGGAAAAAACTCCTCATGTATCCAGCCCACTTATGTCAAGTATATTCAAGAATTAAAGAGGATTCTAAAACACTGCATCTGAAACAATTGAATATTCAGATTTCAGAGCAAGCAGTGACATGCTGAGAGGATGCTATGAATGTCTCTCGACATTTATGAGGAGACCAAATACAGTTTCGCTATGAGTGAGTCAGCGCAGTTAAAAAAAAAACAAAAAAACATAAGCGTACAAACCCGCTTCCCCTGCATGGGTCTGTAAATTTACCATGCTGAATAAATGCTCCTGGTGTGGAGCATGATGCATGCACCCTGTTGGTTTCATTGCTTTAGCCTCTGCTGGGAATTCCGGCCTTGAGAGCCAGGCCGAACAAATGTCCATATTCATGCAGGTACTGGAATTGAATGTCACTGCCACGTTCACTGACATGCTAAAGCTCTCCTGCATGCAAGGTTTCTCTTTATTCTCCTTCATCTCTCTCTCTCTCTCTCTCTCTCTCTCTCTCTCTCTCGCTCTCTCTCTCACCCCGCCACACTTCTCTCATCTATATTTGATTGCTCCCACTGTACCAACTTCATTTGCTTTCTGTGAATTATGAATGAGGCACAGAGTGGAGGCGCTTTTTCCTCTCCGCTGGTTTGATCCCCGATTAGCAGCGAACAGTGTTATCTGCACTATTCGTGAGCAGGCATTATGCTTCCGATGTGTGCCACGCGGTGAAGAAACCATGCCATCAAGCACTCTGCCTCACTCAGACGAGGAATGAGAGCGTGGAAATAAATGGGTTCATTAGCATTCTTTAAGGCAAAGACAAGCATTTTATATTACACGCCCACGGCACACCTGCCAATTTGGTGATAGAAACGAGACTAGGATTTAGACTGTCTAAAAGCAGGTCTAAATTGTGGTGCAGGAGTTGTAATACAATTTTTTGTATTCTTTGCTCTGTTGGTATGTGTGGTGGATGTCATCATATTTCACTCATAGGAAGCAGTTTGTCAAATCTATTTTTACCCATCATTAGTTTCATCTTTTTTACAATTATTACTTTAATCTTTAATAGACAAATTTATTTTTACTGTTATTATTTTCAGCTTTTTTTTTTACTATTATTATTAACTATTATTAACTGCGGCACAACTGGGGTGTGTGTGTGTGTGTGCGTGCGCTGGTAGGTGTGTGCTGGTAGGTGTGTCCTGGTATGTGGGGTGGATGTCATCATATTTCACTCATAGATATGACATCTGAGTCATAGGAAGCAATTCGTCAAATCTATTTTTACCCATTATTATTTTCATCTTTTTTGCAATTATTACTTCCATCTTTAATAGACAAATTTATTTTTACTGTTATTATTTTATTAACTATTATTAACTGCGGCACAAATCGTGTGTGTGGTGTGTGTGTGTGTGTGTGCGTGTGTGCGTGTGTGTGTGTGTGTGTGCGTGTGTGTGTGCGTGTGTGCGCGTGTTGGGTCATACAGACGCTTGATATTGAAATGAGTTTCCAAGTGCTCACTTGGCAACGTTACATCATCCGCAAATGAAGATCTCCTACAAGGACTCCAGTGTGTCCATCATACTTTCATGTGCCACCCCCGCGCGGAATTCAAAATGAACAAGGGGAGCCGCTTCGATTGCTTGCCAATCAAGTCGCCTGTGTTCACTCTCACAACGACACAAACGCCCATTTCTATCTGATAGTGTATACGAAAACACCAAAAGAAAGAAAACGCCATCCACACGCAGTTAGATTATATTTTGTGCTACACTTCTGCTGAGCACAAAACGAAGGACCATGTTGCATGAAAATGAACCCGATGACATCTTGTGAGAGCACAATCTACACACTCAGGGCGGAATGCATGTTTTGATGTGCATGCCATGCGATGCACATGACCTGCTCTGCACAGCTCAATGGACTTTTCAAGCCAACACGCACACTCGCTCACACTCAGCTCAGACTTTGCCAAGATTATTAATAGCGTGTTGCAGTCTTGCAATGCGCCCGGGAAGTGCAAGGCAAGCAGTACAAAACTCAAAAGATGACGATGGGGTTTTTGGGGTGGGGGTAAGGTTACATCATCACATGTGTCACAATTCCTGGAAAAGCAACGCTGACACGAGTGTCGTCCTCATTTACTATGCCAACCTCACACACACGCGCGCGCGCGCACACACACACGAGCCATTCATGAAAACATTGAGATGTGCTGACACAGACATTGCAGACAAACAGATAAAAGAGACACATTGTTAGCAGTCTGCCTTTGGACAATGTTTCATCTAACAGAAGGGTCTCGGTGTGGGCAACAGAGTGCTGATGACACAAAAGCTGTTCAACTTTTTGCTGCCTGATGGAATGGGAGTGTGCGTATTTGGAAAGACCATCGTGGCACTGGCAAGCACGCTAGTGAGAATTTGGAGGATGTGAAGTGAGGACGGCGTCTCCAACTGGATCGCAGGTGTGAAAAGCAACAACATCCTCTTTCTTTTCTCTTTTCCTTCCTGCCACCTCCTCCTCTCGCCTGCCTCTTTTGCTGGCCTCATCTAATAGATAAACGAGACAGGCCTAACACAGAGAGAGTCCCTGGGTGTCTGAAATGTTTGTGTTATCGAGACTGTCTGAGTCAGAACGAGTCTTGAACTGCAGAGGTAGCGACACAAAAGCACGACTCTAAAGAGAGACCGGAATGGACGGGAGGGGAGGGGTTGAGAAAAGACTTAGACACACGAGTGCATGAGAATGAGCGTTGTACAGCAGGGAGTTGATGGAGATGGAGGAAGCTGCAGAGAACAGACGAGCACGAAAGAGAGAGTGTGTGAGTGAAATAGAGGGAGAGAGGAGGGGTTGGGTGTAAACAGCAGAGGGTTCACTGAGTTTGGCGCGCAGTCGCTCTGAGAGATGGGCATCAGAAATGGAAGCCCAGGAGGCTGTATAAGTGCTGCGTGACTCACATACTCATACATACATTCACTTTTATGGTACATATGCACGCAGCCGCTCCACCATAAGAAACGTTTCAACGCCGTTAAACCATTAAACATGTCCCAGAAGAACATTTGACTCCTTACAGAAAACGTGGCTTGTCTTTTTTCTTCTTCTTCTCATTATCACCATTCAATACATTTTGGTTAGCTTTAAAAGGTGATCAAATCACAGCTCCCCTCAAATGCAAATAATGGAAAATATAGAGATTATCGCATTATGAGCACTTGCGCAATATAAAAACAAGTGTGAACACTGTCTCAAGTATTCCATCGTTGTAAAGGTCTTTACCTTCAGAGAGGTATTCGTTTAACAACAATTTCCCATGTTGTTGGACCATGTTAAGTTTGTATGTTAATAACATTCATGCGACCTTTTATTATTATTATTTTTGAAATGTATTTTGTAAAAATAATTTGAAATGTTTATTTGCATAGACTTATTTAAAGTTCTTATTAATATCTGGTGTCAGCTTTGCAATTGACGGTATCATCATGTCAATATGTCAACATGGAGACAGACAACCATCTGGATTGACATTCAGTCACTAAGCGGAAAACTGAATAGTTAATTATGCATGGATTTTTATTTTGCAAAAAATGAAATAATCTAAAATTATTTATCATTAAAAATCATGTTGACTACATGAATATTTATATTATCAACTGTGCGCTTCAAAGATATTGTGTGTTGACACTTTAAAGTATGAACTACGGAAAAAATCAAAAAGGAATTTTGCACTTGACCGATGTAATGACATTTTTATTTGATACCCCATCACATATCAATTCAAAACAATGTTCATGACCACTAAATACATAGTGCCTTTTCTCAAAATGAGAAAAAAAAAAAAATGCTGTGATGAGTCCAAGTGATACTACTCATTTCAAACAGCTTGTTCCCCCCCCCCCCACATGAGTCACTAGATCATATTTAGACACAGAAAAATTTGCGAAACTGACATAAGAAAAACACATAACGCAAACCGTCTCTCACAGGATGCCTCATGCTCCTTTATAGTTTGCCAGGAATTCTAGACAGAGTATCAATCGTTGCCACTATACAGACAAGGTCAAACGATGTGCTTAATTTTTCCTCTTAAGAAGCTGCCACTTACTTTACAGCACTGAGAAAGAATGCTTCAGAAAAAAATTGCATGTATAGCCATATACAGTGTCTAATTCATAATCGCCACTTTTGAGGAACAAAAGCTCCGCCACTGTTGCTTCTCTGTCTTGCAACATTTAGCAAACACCACAGAGATACTGTCTGAGGGCAATCTCAGCAACAAACACAACACTGTCACTGCATGTTCGCTCGCGCCTGTGGCACTGGGATGTCTGTTGCCATGGTGATTCCCAGAATAACCCCACACAACAGTGATGTTTGATTGAATAAAGTTTGTGCGCTTCGACTTGACTGTCTCTGAGGGGTCGTCAGAGTCAGGGACACAATTACCTCAACCACTCCCGCCCGCGACCCCCCCACAAGTGAAATGCGTGTGCAACATATATTTTGTTAGAAAGCTGATATATGGCTCACACATTGAGTTATGGGGGAAAAAAAAAGTGGGCAGTGCACCGTGCACGATGGAACGCACGCGTCTTGCGTGCGCGTTCTTACATGCATGCACGTATTTATCACAGTGATTGACGAGCCACAAGAGACGCGACACTATAGAAACCTGAGACAACACTGTTTCCCAGGGTAAGCCAGCACTGAGACGCACATGCACACAGAAAATCTTCAGAATTGATTCAGAAATATGCTGTTTCAATTTGTGTCAGCTCCCGTAAATACACGTTTTTTTTCTCATTTGTCATGAAAATTAAGGCTAAATATTTTTAGTCTATTTTTATTTTGATTAAGGTATTGGATTAATTTTTTTTCAAGCGACACTGGATTGTGCCACACTACTTTAGCCAGTAGATGTCAGGACTGTATCACAATTAAACTGAAGGAATTTCAAGTGGTTTGTTTGTTGTTTTTCATCTCCATTGTTTTCGTCGTATGAAAATAAAACAATATTTTTATATGCAACGAGAGAAAACTGCACTCCCTGTATGCTGAATATCAGGGAAGCTATTGTATATTTTAAATAGGGAAATAACATTTGAATTTACCATTATTGTACAGTACTTTCTTACAGCCAAGGTTGTTGTGCATTGCTGTATGGATAATGTTGAATTAAGTTTTAACTAAACTTTCAGGCTACATGTGATTTGAAATAAGAAAAAAGAAATAATGTTTCCAAAATGCTAAAAGGAAGCACAAAAGTTACTGCAGATGGGGATTAAACTCACATCAGAAAAATCTCCCACTGTTCATAAAACCATATTCTTCTGTCCAGTGCATATGTATGACAAAAATGCTATTTAAAATATGAATAAAATAGAAGCATACATACAAATATATGCTTTTAATATATTTCACATTTAATCATACATTTTTTATATAATGCATGTATAAAAGATCCACTGTCCGACCTGACCAAAATATTAGGTACAATAATTCATTTTGTACATTTTTTCCACAAAAATCAACTCAGCCATCCAGTACTAGAAAGCTGATAGCTACACTTTATCGCACCATCAGAATAGAAACACATCACGTAATTTATCGTGTGGGTTTAAAGATTCCCAGAAGGTGGTTGAACAACAGAGCCTGTTCCATCTTAAGAGTGACATAATTGGCTGTTGGAGGCCTCTTATTATGGCAGAGACCTGTAGGGGTCCGTAATGCTAAATACTTGTTAACACGCCATGTGTGACGGTTGCTGTGCATCATTGTAGCAATGCATTTGTTGGGATTAGTTCATCTTGGTAATGGAGCCAACCTGTGCATTCATACTGTAATTACACGCTTGAGTATCTGTACTGTTGGTTGTGATTAAATTAAAATACTGCAAAAAACGATTTTGATGCTATTTCTGAAGGGTCTAATTACAATCTCATAGGGCAAAGCAAGAGACGGTTCACACATAGCAATTACTTCGATTTACACCCAGCAGAGCGCTGATACGGTATGAAACACAGCTAGTGCAGTTGCAATCTTGGCATGTATATTTATTTTTCATACTGAGTATGGATTGCAGAAAATAACAACTATTACATTTACTGAGGATCTAAATAAAGTTACACAAGAATGTTTATTTTCACCATTTTACACATCTATCCCTTCATTTTCCAAATTGCTTGGTCGCGGGTGTGCTAGTTGCTACGCACTATGTATACCTAATGCATCTACTTGCACAAGATGGTGGGTGGGGAGCACAAAAACCTACAGCGTGCTTACTAAAAAAGAACAAAAATTGAATTGATGCAGTTTGTTTGTGTCTGAGTTGTTTTCTTATATACTACGTTTGCTTAAAATTTACAACTGTCTGGGACTGTTTTCAGAATAATCTTAAGACACATCCAATAAAAAATAAATCAATCATGTTGATTGTTCTGATAAAAGTCAAGTCCTAAATTTATTTATTTATTTATTTTTCAATAATATTTCTTCTTCGTATGGAGGAGATGGTTCTTTGAAAGTGTAGTTGTGTTAGTTAGCCAACTGACTAGAGTGTCATCTATGGAGGTCAGACCATGGGCCCCATTAGGATGGCGGTAGATGGGGCAAGATGTTATAACATGGTCTGCAGTCTGGGGCTCATTTCGTTTACCTCCTCGTGGTGAGCCCTGGAAACTGGATACTGTGTGACATGTCCAGGCTGAAAACGATACTTTGGAGTGGCTTTCGGGGTGGTGAAAGGATAGACCCTTGGCCTCGAAAGCAAAAAGGTGTTTTAATAATACTAAGGTGTTAATACTATACATTATAAATGCCTCTAACCATAGTCGTTTTTGGTATGTTCCTAAAGATTACGTAAAAAGCCTCCTGATCCTATGACCCCCTCATTATTACCAGTTGGTACAGGCCACAATGCCTACTTTCACTCACCCTGTCTCTAAGCTGCTGCACAGTGTGCAAGATTGTGTGTGTGCTTGTGGGAGAAAAAGAGAGAACGGAGAGAGGCGAGGAGGGGGGCGCAATAAGGATGCAAGTGTGAAGCAGCGTGAGGGGAGCCGAGAAAGGACGACTGGGGCGATCACAAAGGAGAAAGGGAGTCAGCAAGAGCAGATTAATCGTGTAGTTCTAATAGCCTGCTGCTAAAGTGTAGAGATGCAATGACTAGATGATCTGCTGTGACGCGTGCCCGCATCCTGTCGTGCAGCCTTGACAGGAGGTGACAAGACAAATTGACACACGCCGCTCCAACACTGCATCATGTCATCTACAGGGTCAACCAAACACAACAAACGCCTGGCGTGTAAGTAACCAAATCATATTGTTTGATTTAAGTGCGAGATTATGCAATGTGCGCAATTTGTACGTACTATATATACTTATTCACCATCTTTCGTTTATCTTTATTTATTCTAATTGAGCTGAGGCTACGTATGTTTGATGACTTTGTTTTGCTTGTTCCTCGCTAATGTAAACAAGAACCAGCTCTCTATGCGTGAAAGATGTCCGTTGAACTTTGGAGCATACAGATTGTACCACTGTTCTAGAAAATATTGATACATTTATTGACTCATCAATAATTTGCTTTTTATTGCCATAAAAGTATTATTGCAGTTGCTCTGTCAACCTTTCTTGATAGGAGCAAGACCAACATAAAAACAGAAGAGGCGACCAACGTTTTGCTTTTTGAGTAACCTCACCAGTCAAAATATCATTTGACTTATATTTTAGCCTCTTTAAAAGGATAATGCTGGTGCATTATATTTAATGTGGAAGGTAGAGCACGTGCATAAATGGAGCCTACCAAAAGCCCTCGTTTTTCAGATGGCAGTGGGAAATAGAAGAGCTCTGTTGCATTTAGCTGGATTGATGATCCTTAATGGCTTTGGGAATGTGGATTGAAGTGGCCTGGGAATACACATCATGGCTGAAGATGCAATCACAGTTTGGGGTTTGGCGGGGATTTGGAAATGGAGGCAAAGTGCAGTGGAAATATCAGTACACTAATTATTATGGTTTACGTTCATTCTAGCGACAGTGTTCACATCGAGGAGCATGTGGTGTTGGGGGTCGTGTGGTGTCATGCTGCCGTTGTGCAGTGATCTCACACATAAATGATTCAGCCTTGATGGTCTGCATCGGCTGTTCAGTCAACAGGGGGGGGGGGGAGTGATTGGCTAATAGCAGTAATACCTAAAGATGATGAGACTGTGCACTGTAGAGAGCCGAGTCTCAATCTCACTAATCCCTTGGGGAGAAATAGAAGCTGCGGGTCGTCTAGGCGGAATGGAGCTGGAGATGGATGAGCTGTCAAATGTGACTGGAGTGAAAATACAATCCCTTTTCCAAACAACAACATAGTCACTTTTCCATGAAAGCATAAAAGCAATCACGGGATTTCCTCTTACTCGTCACAAGGGGGATTGAAAGCCTTATCATGTGATTGTTGGGTTCAATAGGAACTTTTGTTCCAAGCTTGCAGTGGCGCAGTTCCTCGGGCTCTTGATCTATGACTGCACCAATAAAACCACCCAGAGCGGCCAATGACGCATGTTGTTAACTGTTTTCATCACAGAAAAAAGTCAGTAGAGTAGACAGTAGAGAGACACACCAATACAGTCTGAATACTCCAGTGAACAATTAATGCTTATTTTGACAGTAGATGAGGAAGGCACACCAGTTTAGAACCCCCAAAATCAACCTCTTGTTTATATATTGTGTCACATTCCTCTACATTGTAAATTGCTAACAGGCAGATCGCAACATAGACTCGTCTGAGGACATTTAATTGACAATAGGTCAGATTACATAAAGCTCCATATGATACGCTGATCAATTTGTCTCAGCAAACATGCATGTAGATAGGTCTTGTACGGCGATGCACTATAGAAGGGTGCAGCTGAAGAAGTGTACCAGCATTACATAAGAGTAAGCCTAAGGCTATTATGATTCACGGTGGGCTTAGACGGAAAAGGAACTTAGAAGCCATTGGTCCTGACTCAGATCACAAATGTCATGGGAATTATGTGTCTTCTAAAATATCTAGATAAAATAATGTAACAAAATTGTAACTAAATATATATGCCGTAATAATGTTTATTTAATCTGTGGATAAATTATTTAATGGCCAAACAGATTAACAATTGTTTATTTTTGTCTGCAACATGTACCTACAGATTATTGTTTCCAGTTGTTTGTGTAGCTAACGCAAAATTTAAGTGAAATCTACAACTTTTTGTTTTGAGGTGGGCAATGGCTGAGCTAGAGGATGTAATCATTTTAATGTTGAAGACGTGTGGATAAAATCAATTGTTGCATACACCCAAACATTCCAATAGTGGACTCAAAGCTAAGCGCTGCACCTCCTTTTCCTTGTCTTTTAATATAATGAGGCACTTGGACAATAGCATCACAGTTCGACAGCAGCCATCACAGCTGTTCTGGCTTCCTTGACCCGCCACAGTAAATCCTTTCCATGTGACCTGTGTTTTGCAGTCTAGATCAGGATAAAGCAGCAGCCTAACAAGGAATGAACCAGTCGTATCCAAGTACAAGCAAAATGCACCGTGCATTCCAAGGAAACGTCTCTGCCTGCTAATCGATCAAATTCACCCAAATCTCGTTACACTGCTTGCACCAATAGTTAGAGGTGGTGCCAGCAGGTTTAACATTTAGTCTATTTTTAGCCACTGAATTGTCAGGTATGGAAAAGCTCTTGGAACACCCAGAATTGCAAAGACATATGAACCAAATTCCCAAACAAGCTTTAACACTAGTTTTAACTTTTAAAGGCACATAAAAAAAACAGAACTCAGCAGCAATGGAGGAAAGCATAGCAGAATATTTACTTGGGTCTGTGCAGAAAATTTTGAAACCGTCAGCACAGAAGAAGTAAAGCAAATTTTGATGAAGATTCCAGCAGCATCCATTTGCTTTGGACTGTGTAAATATGCAAGTCATTCATGGGCACTCACTCATGAAACAGTACAATGTACATAACACTGGTGCACAGTGCACACTTTTAGCCAAGATCACACACACTCACACACACACGCATGCACATACACGAAAACGCGCTCTTGCACAAACGAATAAGAGCACTGGTGACATGAGTCAAAGTGTCAGCCCATGCAGCCCAGTGGGGGCAGGCCCAATGTGTCAAGAAGAATTTAGCACAGTTACACAACCAAAGCTGGTCAGTTGGGCAAAGCATCATACTAAAAAGGTGGACCTCAGGACAGATCTTCATCTATGTACGGTGAGTATAGTAGAAAGTTCACACACCACTTCTTAAATAAGCCAGGTTTTTGTGATATAAAAATTAGGTTATGGGAATTTTTTAAATATGTGCATGAATCCACACACGCGTAAGGAGAAACGTTAAAGATTAGAATCCAGATCACAATATGAGAAAGGTTGCTATTAGTGTTTGCAACATGTGTTACAGCTTGACTTATTGTCGTTGTTCAGCGGAGACAGACAACTCCCAGAGAGTGTTGGACAACGATTCTACGCAGCATCTGAAACTGAGGGACAGACAACGCTTTTTTGAGGAGGTCTACCAGCAAGATGTGGATAACTACCTGCCCTCGGCTCACCTGCAGATTGATAGCAGGAAACGTAAGTGACAGTAGCAACTTTGGTTTAAGAAGAAAATACGCATTGGAGTTTTATAACAAACCACATCATGTAAATTGATATTCAAGCGATAGAACATAAACAGATAAGAGCCTTAATGGAGCCATTCACATCACAATGCCTCTCACGCATCACACAATGTTGAGCACTTCATAACGCAATTTGTGTTTGCAGCCCCCATGGGAAGTATCTCATCTATGGAGGTGAACGTGGATGTGCTAGAGCAAATGGACCTGATGGACATTTCGGACCAAGAGGCCCTAGATGTCTTCCTCAACTCCGGATCAGGAGGAGATGAGGGAGAGATAACATCCCCTCTACCAGGTGCACAGACTAATTCCAAATAACACTTTCAAATAAATGCATTCTCTAGTCATTGCCATATTTTTTGTCTCCTCTAGGTGGCACTCTCTGTTCAACTAACATTGACTTGCCAATTTCTAAAACACTTTATTTGAACCAACAGTGCCATCTAGAGAGTCCAAATCTACAACAACTGGTTCATGATGCAACTTTGAAGCTTCATTTTCCTATCATGGGCATTTAAGAGCTTTTGTTTACAGATGGGGAGGATGAAGATGATGAGGCAGATGAAGAGGCCGAGGTTGTCTACAGGGTGTGTCCACCATTGCAACGGCAAAATGAAGTCCACAACGGCTCCAAGTCTCGCATGTCATCGACATCATCGAGCTCCAGCGATGCGAGCGGGGGCGGAGCAGACACACCTGTAATCCAGTCGGATGACGAAGAAATCCATGCTGACACCCAACTGCTGACCTCTGTTCCCCATACTAGGGATGAAGAAACAGAGGACGAGGACGAGGAGGAGACATGCCTTCTGACTAAATCCAAACAAAGACTGAAATAGAGACAAGCTGTCCTCTCACTGTCTCATTTCATTTGCAGAGAAAACCGAGCATGATTCACCTGCTGTGATTTGTCCCCTTTGAAAATGTGTCGGTATTTATGCAAAAAGTGCATTCTTTACAACTTAAAGTATACATTTTCCCTCTCTTTGTTAATAGGAAAAAAAACTGTCGGTTGAAGTTTGTGCTCTATGTTTCCGGATATTTAATGCAAATTATACTGTAGGAGTTTTTCACCGCCCACACATTAAAATATTCTGGCTGCTTGCTGCCTGAGGAGAATCTCCCTCCGGCTCATTTTGACTTCAAAGCAGCCATAGTAAACAAGGAAGGAAGATGTATGAAAGTGCATCTTCACTTTGTAGGTTTTAAAAAAAAAAAAAACAATATAGCAAATAATAATAAACACAAAACCCAATCTGTGGGTTGTTCTTCAATAATGTAAATAACTTAAGTCAAAATAACTTTATTTTTTTGATGACAAACATTTTGCAGGGTGTACTGATTGAAATAGCTCCGATGTAGTAAAAGTTAACTCTATTCTCATGCCTTACTCATTGCAGGTTTTATGTTGCCATTACGCATCATTTTGAAAAAGATGGGTATGTTTCATTCACGAATGGCACTCATGGAAAGTTTTGTAGCCATCGGTATGGGCCGTGATTTCTATTTAGTTTCACCAAATTTGCTAATTCATTTCTTCTAAATTGCTGTTCAGAGCAGTTATTTTTCTAAATTCCCCAAAGGTTTCGTAAAATTGCCGGCTGCGACTGTAAATACAGATTTTTACACAAAATTATTTTTCAATAAATGTATTGGTGAAACTCAACATTTGAATCACTGCCAAACCCTCTGATGACTATTTTAGCGATACTTGGCCTTTGTTAAAGTGGTAAATACGGGTTCTGCAATGTATACAATTCGATAAATCTCAAAAAAAGACTGTTAATCATTAATGTGGTTAAACTGAGAAAAATAATAGAAATCATCATGGAAAGCCGAAAAGGTGCATTTGAGGCTCGGCATAGATTTTTCATTTGATTGTAAAGACTGAATATTGTCGTTATAATCTGTACGGCAAAAATAATGATCTGATCATATTTGCATTATGCATGATTTTACATCTCCACCACAAATAATAAACCTGACCTTAGCTGCCAAACAGCACTAAAATAAAATGTGCATCTGTTCAACGTATTATAACTCCCTTAAACAATCTTCTGAAACAAAGTAGTATATCCATAAACACATTTCATTGAGCGAGCGGTAAAACCAGTTGTGAATGCATGCCTTTTTGTGACTATATGCCTTTCTGTTGTGCAACATCACTGTGTTGCAAGACTCGACTCAACCGATACCTGTTATTAATGGATAAGTACTTAATCTGACATGTTGTCCCTCTCCTCTGTGTGAAAAGACTTTTGAACAAAGCCTGTGATGTCAGTGTGTATGAATTTGAGTGCTGCAGGAGAATATGGAACCGGCGAGCTCAACTGGACTTCTTGTTCATACGTTGCCATCCATCATTATAGAGAATGTGACCCACTTTTCAACTGCACTGTTACTATGTGTTACAACTTGTGCAGTTATTGAAGGTAGACTTTGATGTCATGCTGCAATAAGTAAGTATGTGGTTGTGGATTTAAAGATGTGTATGAAAGTTATTCAGTTCACCAAGTTGGGGCATTTCCCAACACTTTGCAATCAAATTTTATGTGCATGTTGTTTCCTGTTTGGATGTTTTGCTCTCATATGAATAAAAATGACAGAAATTTTAAAAACTAACATGACTATTGACATTTTATTATTATTGTTATTGTTGTTGTTTTATTAGATTTTGTTTCCTGCTTCAGACATCTCCTCAAAACACAGTTGTCGGTAAATGCTAGTCTGACAATTCTGCCCCCCCCCCCAAAAAAGACTGTACACTATGCAGGGGATGCAATAATTTGCTCTCTCATATTAGTCCTACTTGCTTTAAAAGGCACTTAAAGGGACATATAAGTAAAACGCAATACCACATAGATAAGCATAAGTAGTCAGGGCCTAATACTGACCGCCATTTTGTTTACTTTGGTGGCAGGTTTTACAAGTTTTACAAGTTTGTAATAGTTTCTAGTTATATAGTTTTATAGTATAGTTTTATTTCAGTATGATTGGCGCCACTGCTTGTTTTCACTCCACAGATGCACGAGGCAGACATACTGAGCATTATAGTAAAAATAAATAAATAAATAAATAAAGCATATATTTTTGTTATGCATAAATAGCCCAAAGCCTCTTTATAGATCTGGACCAGTTACAAGACACCTATTCTAGACAGATGGTACTTTCCATGCCGAGTGTGAAAGACACTTTGTCGTTGATATCCATGATCTACTTCACAAATGCACAACAGCAAAAAGCTTATATTTTACATCAAGCTTGGACACAAACTACTACTACGAGGGTATAAAAAACCACAGGTGCCAAATCACGAGTAATGCGGGGGTCCGCTGTAATTATTACTGATCATGTCAATCAAAACCGAGCTTTCCTTATCTGTATAATTTTAATCGCGAATGTGCTTTTGGTTAGAACGTGCAGCTTTTGGCTGTACAGTTTCTCAAACAGCTTGGAACGTTGACATCAGACAAACAAGCCTTCGCAATCAATTTAAATATATTTATGTTTACACTAAACTTTTTTTGTGAACTCAGTGGAGGAAATAAAACATGATGCGACCTTTGCTCCGATATGATTCAGAAGACTAAAATACAATTCAGTATTTGCCTATTTGTACAGCTGATACAGACCAGACATAAAAAGAAGTTACCTGATCTGACCCGAATGGAGTGCAGCTGAGCTGTGAGTATTATTTCTCAGAATAAAGGTATACAGCTCAGTTAACATTAACATCAGCACATGAACACTTCTCAGATATGAAAACACTCAACACACACGCATAGCCGAACGACAACCCCAACTACATAGAGGTGAGTGTACGTAGAAAGATCCCACAATAAATACTGCGCCTGTGAGCAAACACTCCTTTGTCGAGTGAAGCAACTGCCTGCCTGCAGGCGTAGTGTGTTCTTGTGTATCAACGCTGATTACAAGACCATCACAGAGGACATCGAGCAGGGAGGATCAGGATGAAGACCTTTTCCGTGCTTTTGCTGGTAGGCACTCTAATTTTAAGAAGCATAACATTTCTCGGAATTCAAAATATGTTTCATCAACAATGCCACCCTACTACTTTGTGATGAAAAATTACAAAGTACCACAAATCCATAGGTAAACTTGTAAAGATTGTTTTGACATAGAAAGAATGTAGTTGATTAAATGTAGTCATGGAAACTTTCTGCATAGATGTGTGCATTATTTTTTGTTGCTAGTAAATTTTGAACATGTTCCAAAAAATTTTCCATCAGGAAAAAGTGTTTGCAACCGTTTGCAACCTTTTAGAAACACTAACAAAATACCAATATTGGTATGCTTGCAAGCATTCGCAACTTAGTGAGATATGGACTTTAATACGCAAAGCAATTTAAAATCAGGAAAAGGGAAAACTTATTTTTAAGAGGATTACTTTATTACTTTACCAAAGTGCTAAAATTTTCAGGAGCATGAATTATTTCCGAGACGGCCTTGACTGAGGTCAGTTATATTTGGGTTCAATTGTTTCTGTAGACTTTCGTCACATCTGCAGCAGCCTCTCAGAGACGAAACAACATCCAACTCGACAAGCGGGTAACTTTCAATTTTAGAATTCTGTAAAAAACAAACGTTTGAAATGGAATATGAACTATTTGGTGTTTGTTAAATGTGTGTTCAACAGGACATTTTGATACGTTCCAAAAGGAGGTGGGTTTTGACGACAATTGACTTGGTTGAGGAAGACCCAGGGCCTTACCCCAAAAAAGTATCTCAGGTGAACTTTGAGAACAAAACCAAATCAGCAGAGCCAAACCAACTGCCAAAGTCTCAACTCAATTTTTTTTCTCTCCGTTTTTTTTTTTATAGATATTCAACGACAAGACATACCAACACAATAACCACAAATATGTTATAAGAGGAATGGGCGTGGATGAGGAGCCACTGGGCGTCTTCTCGCTTGATGAGAAAAGCGGAATCATCTACGCCCACAAAGCCATCGACAGAGAGGAGCTTAGTTTCTTCCATGTGAGCTCAAACTGCATCATGAATTTACTTGACTTTTAACTTTACGACACGTATTCATCTACAGATCAAGTTTGACATTTTGGACAAACAAACGGGTAGAGCAATAGACCGGGAATTAGCATTTGACGTTGCCATAAAAGACATCAATGACAACGCACCCAAATTTATTCTTCCGCAAATGAGTGCTGATGTCAGGGAGGACACAGCGGAGGGTGAGTTTCGCCTCCAGTCATTGAACTCATATTACAGTAACTGTATAGTTATTCTATTCATCTATTTTGTGTGTGTGTCATCCCTAAAATCCCATACCAAGGCTACTTGCCAATTAGAATCGAGGTCATTGACCCTGATCAAGAGAACACCCCAAACTCTACAGTCACCCTGAGTGTGATATCACAATCCCCGCAAGTTCCTAAAATTGATTTACACCAGATTGATCCCCGAGTGGCTCAACTTACATTTAAAGGGTGTTTTGACTACGATGTAAGTGTCACTGACTTTTTCTCCGGATGATTAGATTTGAAAATACGCAGAGTGATTTCTCCAAGTGACATGTATATATAATTGTGTTATTCATATTTCAGAAATTCAAGAAATATGAAATAGTGCTTCAAGCGAATGATCACGGAAAACCCTCCTTGTCCTCCACCGCTGTTGTCACTCTCAATATTATTGACGCCAACAATCATCCACCAATATTCAAAGCAAGGAAGGCAAGGATGTTTGTTAATACTATCACTAATCAATTCACAAATCGTAAAAATAAACTTTGTATGCTAATGGGTAAAAATATTCTTCCTGTTCAGTATCAAGGTGAAATCCCTGAAATGGTCGAAAGGGGCAATGTTCTAAGACTTGCAGTAGAGGACAAAGACACCCCAAAAACTCCTGGCTGGAGGGCCAAATACTTCATCATCAAAGGAAATGAGGAAAACAATTATAAAATTGAAACTGACCCTGACACTAATGAGGGGATTTTGAGTGTTATCAAGGTACACACACACACACACACAAAATTCTTCCTTCAACCTTCAGATGCACCAGATCTGATGACATTGCAACTGTGCGTGTCCTCCAGGGTAAAGATTTTGAGAAATCAACCATTACAAATCTGCAGATTGGGGTAGAGAACGAGGAGCCACTATTTGTTTGTCAAGACGCAGCGTCCAAGAACAAAGGCGGCGTTGATTCAGTTAACGTTACGATGAAAGTGATCGATGTCAACGACCCACCTCAGTTTGACAAAGATTCAGTTGACATCTACGAGAAGGAAGAGGAGGAGCCGGGAAATTTGCTTTACACTCCAAAGGTTCATGATGCTGATTCTGATATATCCAAAATTAGGTTAGTGTCAATCAGCATGCCTTGTGAAATAATAATCACATTTAACACTGGGAAATAACTATTTCATGCACAAAAGTAAATATGTACGTTTAATAATATTGATGCAAAAATGACAAGGTAAGGGGTAAAACATGAGCCGAGAAAAAAAACACAACTGAACTTTTGTGGGTCTTAGTTTTTTAAATTCGAATTGTTATTTCTGATACTGTAGATAGTATATATACATAGTATGGTTGTTTTTTTTTTTTTTTTAGGTATGTCTTGTTACATGACCCTGCTGATTGGGTGACCATTGATAAAACATCAGGAAAAATCACAACCACTAAGAAGATGGACAGAGAATCACCGTTTGTTCACAATGACATTTACAAAATATTGATTGCAGCAATAGATAATGGTATAAAGAAAAATGCAATTTGGTCAAAACAAAAACCAATGAAACAAGTGAATTTTTTTTTTTTTTTTTGCTGTAACCAAGGTGAGCCTCCAGCCACAGGCACAAGCAGCGTCCTGGTTCACCTTGTAGATATCAACGACAACAAGCCAATGTTGCGCAATAATAGTGTGACAATGTGTGGAAACAAGGCCATGCTTGCCCCAAAGGATCTGGACTTGGATCCTTACAGTGGGCCCTTCACCATCTCACTAAAAAGTAATGATGCAAGACAATTACAGCGATGGAAAGTGGAGCCTAGCTCGGGTAAACTATTCATCTTGTTTAAAAGAAAAAAAATTCCAGTTGACATACAAGCGCATACTTGGCTTTACCAGGTGAGGAAGTCGGGCTAGTTAGCCTGAAGACACTCGCTTACGGCAATTACTCGGTGCCCCTCGTCATTGAAGACCAACAGGGCATAACTGGAGAGGAGACTGTTGTTGTAACCGTGTGCGACTGTGAAGGAGGAAACGTGTGTCGTCGTAAAAAGCCGGTCTCGGCAAGTCTGGGACCGGCTGGCATTGGACTCATCATTGCAGCACTGCTTTTGTTTTTGTGTGAGTATTTTCATATTTGGCTACAACTATGCTTAAAAGTAAAAAATACAAACAACCAAAAAAAATGCTGAATGAAGTAGAATTGTAATTTACAAGTTGAATTACTTAATGAGCCCCCCCCCCCCCCCCCCCCACGCTTGATTGTAAGCATGGAAAATAAAGATTTGCTTATGAGATAAATTTAGTATGGACACATTTCAGAGTCCTGACCTCAACTCTAAAAACTAAACTCTAGAAAGATCAACTACAACAGCGATAGTGAGCCAAACATCACCAGCAGCTAACATCACAAACGCTCTCCTGGATAAAAAAACAAAACAAAACACAGAAGTGCATTATTTCATTATTTCTTGGATTCCTACTTTTACCAAGAAAAACGAAAATGACCCCGAATTTGAAAAAACAAGTTATGGAAATGATATAATTTGCAATATGCCGCCAGGCAGTGTCAGAAGTCCTTGCTATCACTGAGCAACATGTTTTTCGAAAAAACACAGACGCTTTGTCTTTTATGTCTGCAGTAATCTTCTTCATCTTGAAGTGCGAATGTGGAAAACAGTTCAAGCACTTAGACGAGATACATCAAGATGAAGGTCACCAGACCTTAATCAAGTACAACCAAGAAGCAGGAGGTGCAGAATGCAAGGTGTGTTTCTATTTTTGCCGATTGTGTACTGTGGCTGCTAATTAGTCATTTATTTTAATATGCGCCTCTACTAGACTGCGCCATCTTTGCTGCTGACACCTTCAAAGGATTTTGTGATAAATGGACTAAAACAGGAAACGATGCAGGTAATCGCTCATCTGTCCTACTACTTCCTCATCGACCAGCTCAGAGATGAATAACGGGCCGCAGGAAAACAAATACGATCACCACCGTAACTTATTCTCAAATATTTGCTTTATTCTATTTTTTTTTTCATCCAGATGGCGAGGATGGCTCCGGTAATGATTGAAGACAACTTAGGGATGGTGAGTAACAAGGCAAAACTACTTTTGGGTCATTTTACATAATATTAGCACATTTAATGATGGGGACACAAGAATTTAATGTCGAAATGGTATTGACCTAATTTTAATATATTTGCCCAACAGATGAACTCTGACATGGCATCTATGGGCCAACAATATCACAGAGAGTCTTTCCAAGGCAACAATGGGTGCAACATAGTGAGTATTTACAGGCAGATTTCTAATATTAACCCCTCTGAGCATTATTGTTTTTTCAAGTCAGCACTTGGATTCTCAAATGGAGAATTTTAATATACAGTGGCTATGGAAAGTTTTTACAGTCCTGTTCAAATGCCACATTTGTGATTTATTAAAACATGAGAACAAGAATTAAAAAATAATTATAAATAAATCATAAATTATTTCTATTTGCACCATTAATGTGACTAGAAAAGGACTCAGTCTACAGAATCAGAGGAGGTGGCTTGCAGAACATTAGGTATCGTATTTTCCGGACTATTCAATAAATGGCCCATTTTAAAACTTTGTCCATATATAAGGCGCACCGGACTATAAGGCGCACCATTAATGCAATCACAATATAATAACTTGAAATAGTGAAAACAATAACAATATATCAATAATGTTAATATCACACAACACACAAAATAAACATGTAAAGCTTACTTTAATAAGTACAAAACAAAACAGTCAGATAGATCAGTAAACTTTAAAAGTTAAAGATTAAAATAACAAATTAACAATTTTATGAAAGTTGAATGATTTTTTTATTAGATGTATTAAGTTTGTTATATTGTTGTTATTCTTGTATGAATAAGAAGGGTGATATTGGTGTTTGTGACTGCAGTAAAGAGGCCAGGTTGCATCATGTCAGATTTTTAATCCAAATCAAATCATTCTCCATTTTATCTTTTTTATTTCAACTTCAGACGCAACAAATTACTTTACAATCACAAAATAATAATCCATAGTCTTTTTGATTCATGATTCATAGTCTTCTACGGGCCACTTATGATTGATTTTATGACACAATGCTTCGGGCCAGTTTAAATTTAGACGCAGGCCGCATTTGGCCCGCGCGCCGGAATTTGGGCCATATATAAGGCGCACCTGACTATAAGGCGCACTGTCGGCTTTTGAGAAAATTTGAGGTTTTTAGGTCCGCCTTATAGTCCGGAAAATACGGTACACATTTCCAGACAGTGTAAAACAAGGTCAATGAAGACTGAATAGCTGAAGTATTGTTAATTTTCTTTCTTTCAGTACGCTACACAGTCTGCAAACAAGAACATGTACCAGGTAAGTGTGACATTAACAATCATTTGAGGTCTCTTGGGACCACTTATGGACTTTTGTGATTAGAGAGGCTCATTGCCATATCAACGGGCAAGCAGCTGGCTGACCCATCCTAACATTTCAGATTACCTCAACAAGGTAAGAAAGATTTTTGCATTAAATCACTCTGTAGTAAATAAAAATGGCACACATGTACTTTAATTTGCGTACCCACAGAGACTGCGTATGATTGACGGAAACCCTGTCGACCACCCAGAATATCAACCGCATGACTACGTCTATGAGGGAGAAGATAGCATGTGTCGATCACTGGATGAGCTGTCCTTCAGCATCCGTGGAGAGGACTTTGAGTTTTTGAATGATTTGGGACCAAGGTTTAAGCCATTGGGGAGCATATGCAACCAAATTATGCAGGAAAAAAGCATACAAATTTAAAAAGGGCTGCACTAGACAATTATGTATTTGTTTGAAGTAATTACTGGCACCTTAGCATGTGAAGCCCTGTTGCTGCCTGGGGTGAGCACACGTGGTTGACGTGGTTGAAAAACCAGTCACCGGTTGGGGTTAGGAGGGGGGATAGCTCGGAAGCTTGTTGCTGGTTGGCCTCGATATACATTACATCAGCCGTCTGTTATGTTCTATGAAAATGTATGAATTTATTTGTTATTGGGATGAGGTGGGTGGGCCTTACCCCGACACCTCCCCCCACTCCACGCCCCTGTCTCACACCATTATTGCTAATTATTTTGGTTACAAAATAAGAATTATTCTTTCCAAAAATGTACCTTCGCTCTGAAAAGAATTTTTTTCATGAGAAAAGAAGACTAAATACACTTTTTGTATACTTTCCCACTTGATTTGCATGAGAATAGGTTGAATTGCTTGTCTTTTTCTTTTATTTAGGGTGCTCATTTTGTATTATTTCTATATCTTGGGAGCTTGAGTTCTCTCCGTGCCGGTTCTCAGGGCAGCAGTATTTTCAAGCATATATTTGTTTATAAAGGCACATTTAACTAAATTGGTGTTTATTCGGACTAACCCAGGGGTGTATGTAACCAAGGTGTGACTCCAGCATTCCCTCGACCCCAGTGAGGAAAAACGGTTCAGAGAATCGATGGAATTTGACGTGCTATAGAAATAATCAGAGCAGATTCGGGATGGTGGTGATTCTGATTATCAGATGGCCTTTCATATTGACACTGTCTTTGTTCAGTATACAAACGCACTCGCCACACCTAGCAGTTATGTTTTGAGTTCGCTGTTAATCAGCATGCACTCTTATCATCGTATCAAAACTAATTTTTTCAGATGTGCTAATTCCTTTTGACACTGGCATGCAACAAGCCCAACCAAAGGATTATGATATGAATTGCTCAAGTGGGTGAGGTTCTGATGCAGTTTCCATCCTAAGCGTAGCCGTGCAAGAAAGAGAAAATGTTCAGTTGGTGTTATCGCATGTCACTCTAATAACTCAATTCATTCATTGCACCTGACCCATATCATGAATGTTTTTTTAAAAATAACTTCAACTGCTGTATGTGATGAAGGTGTAATAGATACATGTCAGAATGATGTCTGAGTCATGCCAAGTGTTTTCTTTTCACACTGTTTGAATAATACTCCTGATGACATGAAGGAAACTTTTATCTTGGATTAAAAATTAACAACTCTCCAGTATACTGACTCACTTTTAAGTTGACAATAAAGTTTTTTTTTTCATTGTGACAAAGCACTTGAGATTCTTTGGAAATTCAATAAAAATGACTTACTAAGTAATCAGTTGTTGACGTTTTTTTTTTTTTTTTTTACATATTCAGTTGTGCAACATTCAAACCAAACCTGAAAAGTAATCAATGAAAACCTCCTGATACTGTCATAAGTATTAGTTACAGGAATATTTTAATATTAGTGCAGGATTAGCTGACCAAATAGTTGTTCGTCAAATTTTTAATCCAAATATTTCCAAACCAGGAGATACTATTAATTATTATCCATTCAGCCTGAAAGCCGAATATCCCTTTTTCTGAGGGCATATTGTTTTAGGCCAGATTTTATTTAAGTGTCATTAGAGGATTTTTTTCATTAGCAGCTAGGGCCATAAAATATCCTTGGGACTTTTCAAAATTGCACACTATTATGTAAACTATTCTGCTGTCTCACTACTGCAGATTTTGCATGTTCCCACTCACAGGTTCTGCTGAGCCTAAAAACCTGCCTGACATGCCACCGCACAGTTTTGTTGAATTAATGGTCTATTCGCTGACGGATTAACTTCTACAGCCTCAGCATCATACCTGGATATATTATGGAGACTTTTAACCTCAGTATTTTATTGATGCTGGTAAGAATGATCTTAGGAGAGCAGGCTTTAAGAGTGTGTGTGTGTGTGTGTGTGTGTGCTGATCTATAGAGAATAGATTAGCAAAACAGACTTATAGTACTAAAATAAAACTAAAAACAAACCAAAAAGTACTTTGAATGGCTCAAATTCAGAGTAAAATTATGTACATTTTAAATGTGAAATCTTTGCAGTGTTTGGGAAGGAACTGTGATACTGCAAATATTTCGCAGCGGCAAAAAAGGAACTGGATCATTGATTCCTTTACTATTGATGAAGGCTACGAAGGACCTTTTCCATATTCCTTGGGCAAAGTGAGTACCGTTCTATCATTTAACATGTTGTACCATATAACAACCAATCATTTACATGATGTTGTAATATTTGACTTCATAAAGGTAAAAGTGGATAGAAAATCGGTACTTTTTAGGATACACGGAGAGGGTGTTGATATGGAACCAAGAGACATAATAGAAATCGATGAAAACACTGGAGAGATTACAGTGCATGGCCCTGTGGACTTTGAAAGATTCAAGTCCTTTAAGGTTAGAGTGACGATGCAGTCAAGTTACAACATCCTGGGGTGTATTAGAATGACAGTCGAAGTGACTGGTTCACATTTTTGGGCCTTTGCATTGCAGCCGATATTCCAGGCAATAGACAGGATCAACAATGTAGTGTACACACAACTGGGAATCCACATTCAGATTATAGATGCAAATGACCACTCACCAGAGTTTGAACACGAAATGTATGAGATCACTGTAAAGGAGTCGACGTCACAAGGTAAGATTTTTGTAAAGTATGATTTGAGCTCACAATGGGATGCTCGAAAATGAGCAAAAACATTCTCTCTTCGACAGGTACTCGATTGATTGCTGTTCAGGCAGAAGATGCTGACACTGATCAAAATAAAAAATTTGATTTACGAATACTCTCAGTCACGCCCAGACCCCATGACCTTGAGTTCTACCTTCAGACACCTGATGCTCAAACTGGAACCATTTCCTTTAAAGGGTGTCTGGATTATGAAGTAAATAGGATTATTTCTGATTTTAAACGTCAATTTTCCGTTCCCTGTTCAGCACAGTAACTCAGTGGTTACAAAAACATTTTAAACTCTAATTTGTTTAAACTCTGTGTGGGGTTTGCATTTTCTTTACCCATCCAGAAAGCAAAGAAATACACCATTTTGGTGGAAGCCAAAGACCATGGAAAACCAATCCAGCTCTCCAGCTCATGCACCGTCATAGTCAATATAGAAGATGAAAATAATCACCTTCCTGTCATCACAGGACACACTGTAAGCAGTTTCTGTTAGCAAGTACTGTAATGACACTACAAAACAAATTTCTCCTTTTCTTCACCGCAGGGTTCGGGAAAAGTGAAAGAAGGACTGAAAAATGTTCTTATTTTACGTCTTCAAGTCACTGACAAAGATAGAAGAGGTACAGCAGCATGGAGGGTGAAATATAGGCTCCACGGGGAAGCAAACAAAAGCTTCAGAATCATGACTGATTCAAAGACAAATGAAGGGTTACTCTATGTTGAGAAGGTATTTCGCTCCCGTGCCAAGTGCAGTTGTTAAGTTGACTAGAACAATTTTCTGCCTTTTCTTAAAGCCCTTTATTTAAACCCATCTTGTCAAATACACAACTGGTTCATGAAACAAATTTGAAGCTTCATTTTCCTATCGGCACACAACAGTAAACTTCTATTCATTATTCTTTTGTCATAGCCTCTGGATTATGAGACGAGTTCTCTGCAGACTCTGACCATCACAGCACACAATGAGATTCCATTTTTCTCATGTGCTGTGGTGAGACGGAGTACCACTAGTCTTTGGACATTGAAGACTCAGAGAGGTGCCATGACATCTGGTCAGTCCACATACGGTGCAAATGTGATAGTAGAAGATGTCAATGAACCGCCCATTTTTGATGAACCCCACAAGCAAGTTGCAATCGGTGAGAATGTCGCTGCGGGACAGTATCTGGAGAAATTCACAGCGAGAGATCCAGATTTCAAGAAGGCCAACTCATTTGTGTAAGTCTTGAGGATAGTCAGCTTGCAGATCAATATGATTTAAAATTAAGACATATTCCAGATATATGAAAGGGGAAGATCCAGCTGACTGGGTTACAGTGGACCCTCTGACAGGAGCCATCACCACATCCAAAATTCTAGACAGAGAATCACTCTACGTGAAGGGCAATATCTACAAAGCCACAGTATGCGCTGTTGACGACGGTATGACCGCAAACAAGTTTTAGACATTGAATTCTTTATTCAAAATAAATGTGTTGTCTTATTTTGGTCACCAGGTGTACCTCCAATGACAGGCACTGCAACGCTCAACATCATTATAAGTGATGACAATGATAATGCTCCAACCCTGGCTGAGAACCATATCGACATGTGCCAATCTGATGGTCCCGCTCCAGCCAGTATAACAGCTTTGGACCATGATGAAGACCCACACGGTGGACCATTCCACTTCAGACTACATGGAGATATTACGGGCAGGTGGAAGATTGACCCGAATGAAGGTAAGGACCTTTTTGGGTGCTCCACAACGCACAAGATGTTCATTGTTACTATAACATATACAACAACTAATATAATCTCATTGGATACGCGCAGGATTCTCAGTGCATCTTGTGAAAGAGAACATTGTTCCTCCCGGATTATATGTGCTGCTCTTGGAAGTGTCAGACCTTCAGGGCAACGCTGCTCTTCACAACCTCTCAGTTACTGTGTGTACCTGCTTACTCAAGGGAAAGCCAAATTGTCCCTCGGGTAAAGCTTCGAGCCCCACAGTAGGAAAAACAGTTGGAATTATTTCTTCTTGCTTAGTACCACTCACAGGTGAGGGCCATCACACATATTCTATTGTGATGTACTCTTCTTTAGGTTGAACGGTAATGGGTGTGTGATGTTTTTATGCAGGTATTCCATTAACGGCATTTCTGAGGTCTCGTAAGAAGAAAAGAGAAAAGAGAGACACCTCGGAAGTTTCGGACATACCAGACAGTTCTGGACATCTAATGCGGTCTAACGCAGAGAACCTCGGACATGATTGTGAAGTATGTCACATAGTTCAGAAAACTGAATTGACCCTCATCTTTAGACTCCGCCCCCTGTAATTTCAACATTGATTTGAATTATTTAATTCATTTTAATTTATGTGTCCGTGTATTGATTTATTGACTATCTATCAAGTTGACTAATTATCCACTAAAATAATGGCAATGGAACTTCATGAAAAATCTCAACAGGTGCCTCTTGCACCGTTCACTGAAGAAGAACACACCAGAGAACCACTGAAAGCAATTTCGCCAATAGCAAGACAACAGGTAGATATTGTTTTGGAAATACATACAATACTTAATATATGCAACCCTGTATACTGTAAAGTATTTTTCAATCTATAAAGATTTTACTTTGTAGCCATTACCAATGGTAAATATGTATTTATTCACAAGCTGACATAACGAGTGAATCATTCAGAAGTAATATATCTATTTTCCTTTCACAGAATTGGGGAGGACAGAAACCAAGCAGACCCTTATCAACCGATTTGTCCTACTTTATAGATGAGGTAATGCTTTGAGAATAATTGTCAATTGTTTGTCTATGTGAAGCCCTTTGAGACTGCTTGTGATCTAGGGCTATACAAATAAACTTGACTTGACTTGACTTGACTTGACTAGGTAATGATAACCACTTCATCTATCATCAATCCACTTGAGCCAGGGTCCTTCTATTTTGGTTTTTGATATTCAGTTGAACAAATGCACTTTTGTGGCCTTGTAGATGCTGAACTCTCTTCAAACAAAAGAGGATCTGGTTGATGACGTACCTCGTGTGTATGCTGAAGAGGGAGACCTGGACAATACCTCTGACCTTGATGCCATTTCTGTCCCTGAAATTCCCTTTGAGCCAGACTGGGATCTAGATTTCACAATCCGATCGCCGACCTCACTTCAAATGCCGGATACAAGCACGACATATAACATAACTACATCTCATGAAATGCCTAACCTTCAAAACAATGCAGTGTTCCCAGTTGTAGGCAATATACTGAAAATAGGCAAGAACAAGAAGTATAGGAGAAATGCATTATATCTGTAATTTTTGACAGGATATGGCAGGGTTTGGCAACCCAAAATGTTCAAAGAGCCACATCGGCCCAAAAAACCCCAAAAAACATACCTGTCTGGAGCCGCAAAAATCTAAAAGCCTTTTATAATGCAACATAGACTGTCAATACATTAGTTGCATGTCTACTATTAAAATAATAATTTGAAAAAATAATGGTATCAATTTGATCATTTCTTCTTGCGGCCCATTAGAGTTCACGTACCTGCATAGCAGAGCTGTCTGTTCGATATTGGTCACGTCACACGACTCATCCATCACAGGCAATTGAGAAAACGCTGGAGCTGAATTGATGTCCTTGATTTGCTGATCGGTGATATTGTTTGTGCGGAGAGCCTTTCATTTTCTGAATGATCTCGGTTTTATTTGGAAGTCCCAAAATACGCACTTTATTATCTCTCGGGCTGCAACAAAACTTGCATCAGTAGAAGAGTTTGGAGATGCAATCCACTGTGTGTTTTTTCGGTCCTCAAATTTCTCCACCAGCACTGCAATTGCACGTATCCTCTCGGTTGCAACTGGGTGATCGGCAGCAAATTTAGCATGCTTTAGCTGAAAATGTCGCTCCAAATTCCTCTTCTTGTTATTTGACAACTTCTCATTGCAAATCAAACATGCAGGCAATGTATTGGCAATGAAAGTAAATAGTTGAGTCCATTCTTTCTTTAAGCCTCTGATCTCATCAGCAATCTTTTTCTTTTTACCTTTTGAATCCATGGCCCATCACTCACATACCTGTTTGTTTTCTACACACCTGTGCTGTCTCGCAGGCTATGACGCAAGTTTCCTATTTGGCGTCATTTTTAAATTCGGTATTTTTAATATATTTACAACTTCATACATTTTTACAGCATAAGAATGGTTGTGCCATGATTACCATATAAAAACCACATTTAAAAAAACAACAACAACAAAAAAAAACAATATATTTTTTCCATTTTCACGCATTTTTGCAAAAATTCCAGGGAGCCGCTAGGGGTGTGGTAAAGAGCCGCGGGTTGCCGAGCTCTGGAATAGGGTCACCAACACGGTGCCCGCGGGCACCAGGTCGCCCGCAGGCCTGTTCTAAAATTAGCTCAAATAGCAGCACTTATCAGTGAGCTGCATCTATCCATCTATTTTATTTGAGCTATTCTTGTTTAAATCACACTTACATGTGAACTGGAAATGACAATTAATAATAACACAGTTAAAGCTAAATTGAGCAAATTGGTTATTTCAGAAGTGTGTGTCAAACTGGTAGCCCCTCGGTTCAAGTAAGGTTGGTGACCCCTGGATGAGATGAATTCTACATACAGTGATAAAAGCCAAACTCTTGCAATGTTGAACATTTACAATTTATGATCTGCTACCCTCAAGTGGTCAAATGACGCCATGAGCCTTTTGACAAGTTAATTCCTTGAAATTTAAGTTTCTAAACGTCTTATCAAGCATAGAAAACGAATTAAATACCTTCAACGTTAGGTAATTGGCACAAGAGGTGAAAATTTAGATGCTCTTTTCTGCTTGGGCAAGTACTTTAGCTGGAAATGGGACAGAAAAAAAAAAAATAGCTCAGAGCCTTGGAGGACACAGCTTGAAAATGTTCCTATGGTCAAACTATTTTCAATATTTTTAGGGGGTAACAATGTTTCATTCAGGTCTGTTTCGAGTATGTTCCCCCCCCAAATAATTCTCTTGAACCAAAATTCAAAAGCAATTTCATGTTTTCACTGGTTAATTTTTGACAAATTTCTTATTCTTTTTGTCAGATTCAAGTTTCTGTGACCACTGTGAGTAATCAATTTTGTCTATGCATGTATGAAAATAATCCTTGAAGTATTGCATCAATACACAGACTTTATTTGCAACATATGATGTGCAGCCATGACTTTTAAGTAGTTTGTGGGCTTTATTTAACTTAGCGGGCAATTTACTGTAAACTTGTACAGAAATGGTAACGTAAAATAGCCGTTGATCCCAAAATGCTGTATCTTTAGCAATACAAGTCCTGGAACTCTTTTGACAAAGCTTGCATGTCTCTTAGTACTATCTTGTGGCTTTTCCTTCTGCTGTACTAGCATCTCCGCAGAGATTTCCATCATACAGCTCTCGAAGGTGAAGGATGAGTTCTTCTGTGTTGTGCCCGGTGAGAGCTGACACAGGAATGACTCTTTGGGTAACACGGCTCTTCAAGATCTCTAAGTTCTCCCGAGCTTCGCGAAGGTCTATTTTGTTGGCCACAATGACATGAGGCCGCTGGGACAGATCAGGCTCATACTGGTCCAGTTCATAGCGTAGGTGCTGGAGCTGATTCCAAGGCTCTGGAGAGGACACGTCCAGAACAAAGAGCAGGAATCTGCAACGCTCAATGTGACGCAGGAAAGAGATGCCCAGGCCTCGATTTAGATGCGCTCCTTGAATGATTCCTGGGATGTCAGCAACTGTATCAGGCAGAACAGATATTTTGAAAAGCATGGCAATGATAGAAGTGAAAAATATTCAACACTTTGACATTGTTTCAGCCTTAATCCAAAATTTTATAAATGTACTGACAAAATGTACTTCTTGCATTCCATCTAGTCTTTAGACAGTTTCAAACCACTTTTGGTAAAAATAATAAAAAATGAAGGTCACAGACATGCAAAATGCACAATTAACATGATTAGGAAACTGGATTTTGGCTGCAAGTACATGTTTGTTTGTTTTTATGATAATGTGGCAAAATCTAAAAAAAAAACCCAAATTTTTTTTCATTTTGGGGCATTGTGTGGAGGAAAAAATTATTTTAGAATACATCTGCTATAAAATGTGGAAAAACTGATGTGCTGCAAATACTTTCCAGATGCACCACATAAAAATACTAATGATGATGCCGTTCGCTTGTCTACCTGCGACTTGCTCGTGATCCCTGTACTTGACAATTCCAACATGCGGGTTGAGTGTTGTGAAAGGGTAAGCAGCCACAGCTGGCCTGGCATTAGAGATGGCTCTCAAAAGAGAGGATTTGCCAGCATTTGGAAAACCAACCTGATGGAATAAACGTAATGAAATAAAATCTTTTGCAAATATGAACAAAATGCATTTTCCAACTCTTACCAGTCCAGCGTGGGCCATAGTGCGCAACTCGAGATGAAGGACTCTCTCCTGGCCCGCAGTTCCAGTTGTTGCTGTCATTGGAGCCCGATTCTCATTGGAGAGAAAAAACCTGTTGCCTTTACCTCCGGAACCTCCACATACCGCCAGATAATTTTGGCCATGCTCAGAGAGATCCACTAGTGTCCTGCCATGCTCCTTCACCACAGTGCCAACTGGAACCTTAAAAACAAAATTAGGTGTCCCAGTGACTTTACAGTGACAAAGCAAGTTCCTAACTTTCTAGAATTTGAGAATTTCCATCAGGGCTCACACAAATAAAGGTTGGGCGGCCATTCCGACCATAACAGTTCTTGCTGCCACCTGACTGACCATCTTCTGCTATGTAGACAGAAACTATTTGACCCAGAGACTTCACAAACCGATCGGCTGAAAGGAAAACAATGTAAAATTTGGTTCAAACACATCCGGTGTGCAATATTTTGACGCAAATTTAGTTCGTACTATTGTCTCACCCTTAAAGGAGATGCTTCCTCCATCACCACCGTTTCCACCATCCGGTCCGCCCCACTCTTTTCGAGGCTCGCTGTGAAAGCTGCAAGCTCCTTTTCCGCCCGAACCAGCCACCAGCCGCACACATTTGTGGTCTACAAAGTGACGAGTCTGGGTAGAAGTCAAAAGAACATTTCGACGTGGTCTTGTGTTTGCTTTGTGTGAAGCACATTAACTTGATGATGATGATAGAACTTTATTTATCCCACAGCGGGGAAATGTACTTGGGTACTTACCTTGTGTATAAAATGTGCTATATAAATAAAGACCCCTCGCCCTGCATTACATTGAGACGAGATAATTATTTCATTATGCAGTAATTATTAGAGTGTACAAATATCGATTCATCAGTGCATTGGCAATCCAACATCGATTAAGCAAGTCCTCTGAATCGTAAAGCGAATCCAAACGAATAGTCGAGATCATATGCAACAGCAGGTTGAGACACTTATGCGGAAAGAAAGCATTTTTAAACCTTTTCCACGGTGAAACAGATTATTAAGTGTAAAGACTGTCATTCGTGTGAAGTGCGACCCTTTAATTGCGAGGGTTTAATCAGACCTACCAGCTTCTTTTCGGAAAGATCCCCTTTCCCTTGTTTGGCTCGGACTTTAACATGCAGTGGAGCCGAGAAGCTGACATCTCTGCAGGGTACTTGCCGTCTCCTCGCCACGAGAAGCAGACAGCAAGCGGCCAAGGTGGGTTTCTTCTCCGCTAAAAGGCATGCGAGTCCAAAAGTTCTGTCTCGGGCAAGCCGAAGAAGACCTTGAAAGCTCGTTAATGTCGCTAGCATTTCGACACTTGCATCACCGCGTTTGTTTTCTACGATTGTATTGCTGAATAAAAAAGAAACCTTGTTCGAAATTGTGACTTGAACGGAAGAAAAACATACTACGGAAAAACCAGAGGGTCAAACCCTCTTGTAGTGTTTTATAGAGGTTAGCGTCACCTATTGGTTTGGAGTACAAACCAGTACTATGCTATTTAACCCACCTACAAAATTGCAAACTGCAAAGTTATGAGAAATTGATAAATTATGTTGTGATTCCTGAAAAAAATTACATTTGGTATTTTGATTTATACTCTGGTTAAATGTTCAAACTTGAAAGTTAAAAGATTGTTCTAAATTTGGGGATAAAGGATAATTATTCCAGGTTTATAATAGTTGGACTTTATTTGGATCTTAATAGTGCATTGGGTTGAGAAAATAAAACACTGTACTTCATGCATGTTGGATGGAACACTATATTTATAGTTATTACTTCACTCTAAATAGTCCCATTTCCTTTGGTGCTATCTACAAATCTGTATTAATGCAGAATTGCTTTCGCAAGGCACTTGAGTTGATGCCTGCTCAAGTCAGTAAATCAAGGACACAGATAAATTAGGTATTTGGCATGTTTGGTCCATCCCTGTGCAGAAAGTCATCACCTGAAGGTTGAATAACTCAAAACGCCCGTTGTCATCCATGTATCACAATCGTTACTTTATGCACACTGTAGGATTGGACACTCACCTCAAGATTTATCAACACAAACCAGTAACATTGTTTAGTTTTTTTTTGGGTTGTTTTGCATTTTGGATGCCTTGCCTCACTTAATGAAACCAATGAAAACAGCTCATCCTATGGGAAACAAGATTCTTTTATAATATGCCTTACAAAGCATTCGATTGGGGTATTTACTGTCTCCATCCAAAAAATGTGACCCTTTGTACAAAATGTTTCTGTTGCTATGTTTTTCAACCACAGGTGATCGCTCCACATTGTAAATGAGATAAGCAGCAAATACTAGGACATCCTTATCGTTTATTTACATAAATTACACAAAGCAAAACTAAATTTCATAAGTCTCAATGTCAGGTTAGCCTAATAGTTACACTTAAAAGTATTTCATGACCAGAAAAAAAAAAAAGCACTCAAATCAAATTCTACAGGTCAAAAAAAAAAAAAAAAGACAATGGGGGGAAAAAGCCGCTTGGGCAATTAAGGAGGAAAATGAATTTTTAGAAACAAATTGTGGACTCAATAGCCATGCAGTCGCAGGCAAAACGTAATCAAGTCAAATGAAAAGCTAGTAATATGGGAATAACATTGTTAGTGCATCGAACACCCCCAAATAAATAGTATGCAAAGATTATCCTGCATGCAACTATACTTTCCTTTTTGATGTCACAAAAATCTGAACAAAATAATATACTAGGAGCATCCATCAACCCTGACCTTCACAGCTGTTCATTACTGCTTCTTTAAGATATTTGAGTACGAGGTGTGCCTCGTCCCCTTCTTCCTGCATACCCCCCTCTGAAGCCTTGGCCCCTGCGGAACCATCCAGGGACCCCAAATGTCTCCAGATTGCGCTTACGCTCCTCTGCCCAGGTGAGTCTGAAATGTTGGGACACAAAAACACATGATTAGTTTAAAGACGACAGGGTGGGTTGGATTTTACAGACACATCAATACCTGAGTTTATTATCAGAGGAGATATTATCAAAAAAAGACTTTGCTTTGTCATAGTAGCATTTTGGTTCGGAATGATGCTCCTCCTTCCTCTGTTGTTCTTCAGTGCTTTGCTTTTCTCCATTATCATCAGGTCCATCTGCAGATTAAAATATCCAAGTAATGCGTGACAAGCTAATACTCAAATTTCAGACTACTTTATTTATGCATGACAAATAGAAGCTAAACTTGTATTAGGTTGAGTAACCTGAGGTGGAATGGGTGAAGGATGAACCAACCTTTAATATTCAACCTTTTCTGCATCGCCTGCTCCAACTCCTCCTTAATGAACTGTGCATTTGAGTAGTCAAAATCAAAGTCTGTGTCAAATTTGAGGGTGGGTGAAGGAACCTTGCCCATCACCGGAGCCCTACTCCGGTTTCTGCGTCTTCGGGTACCTATAACTCAATCCAGATCACTTTAGTATTTGTTGTCAGACTCGTCTGCCATTTTAGGAATTTTTACCTTGGCGTCTGGTTGCAGGCCTGTTTCCATCCTGCTGCTGAGAGGATTTTTGGAGGGGATCGGGCACACCTGGGCCCGACCTCCCTTTCAAACAAAAATGCATGTTTGTGGCAACATTCAGTAAATAACAGCACATGTAGAAATAGACTTAATACTCACTGCCTGATCCAATGGCCCTTCCACTTGCTTCTCCTCTCATCTTCTCCAAGTGCTGACCTTGCTCCTGGGCAGAAGCCAAACCTCTCTTTCTAAACTCTTCCGCACGTAGCGTTTGAACTGCCTTTTCCACCATGGGACCTTTTTGAACATGCAAGCCTGGAAGGATGGTCCCTAAATTGGAAAGAAATGAGAATTGGAAAGCCTTTTAGAGCAAGTGTCAAATTTATAGAGATTAGATTTGCCATTGAGTTACCAAGGCCAAGAGCTGCAGCATACTGCTGGTTAAGAAGTGAACTGGCAGCAAGTTGGCTGTAGGCAGGCATCTGAAGTGAACTATACGGTCCAAGAGGTGAGTAGACACCTGACGGTCCTACACTTGACTGGCAAAAAGATCCTCAGCGTATCAATCTGATACATGCACGTATATAAATCATTTTTCATTACTTGACTGGTGTTAATCATTGTAGGATTCCCAATTAAAATACTCAATACATCCTAGAACACAAAAACAAATTAAAAACACGACAGTGTGTAAACAATTACCCACTTGCACTATTGCTGGATCGTGAGGTAGGCCACTGAGCTTTGGAGCTTCACACAATGTGATATCTTTAATATCATTTCCACGGAAGGTGAGAAAATCAAAAATATCATCTTTGGGAGGTGTAGGTCTATCAGTAGGACGTCCCTCGGTTCCAAAACATTTGACTATTTAGAAAAAAAGAAATCATGAAGGTTTTATTGTTCCGGAGTATTCAAAAGGATCACAGCCATTTTTACTCACCTTTTGCCAGCACAACTGTGGAGTTCACTTTGTCAATTGTATACAAAATCCCCTCATAGCGATTTTGGGCTTTTGAAAGAAGCCCTATTTTGCAGCCGATGTATGGCTTTGTAGAACTCATAGCTGCTTTTTGAAGGCCTCATCGGTGGTTTACAAGCTCAACCCACATGGTGCAAGCAACAATGTGAAATTTGAAAGGTCTGCCACCAGCCAACCATAAGCCACGCCCACTGTTGTCTCATCACACCTGCGCAGGATGAGCCACTGAATTTCTCATCCACAAATTGAATAAGTTGTCAATGAATCATTCCATGGGCTATATATAAATAAACTTGACTTGACTTGACTTGACCACTGGTCACATGACTCTAATAATTGGAACCAGGTCACATCTATTTAATTATTGAAATCAATGCTACTACAGGATTTAAATTGGCTAAATGGGTACTTTGTCTTCCTTACGATTAAGGCAGGAGTGGTATAAGTTCTCATACACTGTCGTGCAGAATCAACTCATTCACATGAGTAAAAGTAAAATAGTAAAATCTTTTTAGTACAAATTTACTTACTATGTATAAAAATCAAAATAGGTTGCTACTGTCCAATTTTGATAACATGGTACAATGAAATTACTAATTTGAGCACAACATACTTTTCTTTTATTACATTGTGTGGTTCTCATACTTACAAGAAGTTGAAAAAAAATCACAGCACCCATGACTTTTACAAACTAAACTGTGAAGGAATAAAAAGAACTTCATCAACAGATCAGGAGGGTCCTGCAAGATGAATCTCACAATGTTCTTGTCAGTCAGGAACTATCAGATGCTCAGGACGTGGCGGACCAGCCGCAACCAAGTGTCCAAAACGTCCTGTTTTCTGCAAGTACCCTCCCTGAAAGCGGTCATTTTCTTTCAATAGCTTGCTTGACGTGAGTCTGTGTTTGGTTGAAAAGCTACATTTTGGCTTGTGTGGAAACAGAAATGAGCCTATAGGCCCAAGATGGAAAATGATGTCACTATTGGCGATTTTTTTGTACCAGAATAACTGTTTCATCATTATAATCCTGCACATGAGCATATTAATTTCAATGAAATATAAAACTAGAACGTCTCAATGTGAGATGCAGGTGCCATTATTGATACTCTGGCTCTCTCTAGTGGCAATAAAAAATCACTGACTAAAATGTTCAAACAGTATGTAACCAGAACACTAAAATAGGAGACCAGGACAGATATTTAAATGGCTCATGAATACTCTGCTTTTTCTTCTTGCAGGTATGGTGTTGGTGAAAGTGGACAGCTGCAGATAACAGACCTTGGCTCAGATTCAACCTCAAGACGCAGTCCCAAAGTGCCAAGACACCATGGCCCGCACTTCCCAGCAATAGTGTCCTCTTGTACAACAGGAAGCAAAGATGGAACTTTTAGGCTCCAACCTTTTCTTCTTGCTGGCAAATGTCTACTTGGGCAGATGTGTAGATGCTGCCTTTTTTACTTCAAAATAATAAGACATTTTAATCAAAGAACAATTTGTGCTCCACTATACCTTATTTGCATCCTTCTCAATAGTCGAGCTGTGACCGGGAAGAGATAAAAACAAAACAAAAGATTTTACAATAGACTTGGGCAAAATGTTCTCCATCGTGAAAATTAGGATTCTGAAGTGTGTCACATAAAGTCATGGTTTACTAAATTATTGCAATATCTGTTTTCTGCCTCGCAGCTCTGATTCAGAAGCCTTCTACCTCTGCCGTGTACTCAACCTGCACTGGTGGCCTCCACGCTGGCCCCCCTGTTGTTGCCAGCTCGTCAACTACCAGCACTCCTGCAATCAAAAGCGCCATTATTGGTCTGGCTAACAATAAACCCAAAATGGTAGTTTGGCTGCTTGATTCAATTTAGCCAATGGCACAAAGAGTACATGCACGCGGGGAACCTAAGGTGCTTTTGCTTCATTTGTCTAAATGTGAGCAGATTGTAACCCAGCAACAAGGGACGATGGGGAGACCTCAAATGATGCTGGCGCAGGCTCCAGTCGTTTGTCTCAGAGGACCGTCGCAGCATTTTTGGATTGCCGCTGATGGTCAAACAGCTCAATTCAGGTGTTAATTTGGGGGTTTTCAGACCATTATGTTTCCTAAACCAGCCGACTTTAAAATGCAATTGGGATCTTGTGGATGCTCTTGCTGTTCGATTGTATCAGTGCATGAAAATAAGTTTTGGAATTCCTTTGTGGTTGTATTGATTTTTAGTGTTCACCCAGAAAGGATTATTTTGTTTTACTTTTTTTCTTCTTCTCCAGAATCACTGGGAAATGTTGACTTTGGAGGTAAAAGGTGTTCAAGTTGTAAGTCAAACTCCTCTACAAATGGCTCTCAAGAAAAGGCTGCAGGAAATGGGTGGAGCCACCACCAGGTCTCATGTCAGTTTTGATTTATGTAAAAATGTCAAAATATGTGCACTTACTTATTTCTTTTTCGAAAACACATTTTTAGTGCGCGTATAAGAGTTTTTATTCTAAGTCAATGACATAGGGTGTGAAGCAAAACCATTTTTTTTTTTTCCAGTGCCAAGGGCTCTCTCTCGTATAAAAATGTGACCATTCAGGTACGGTATTCAAGGACGACTGAGTACAAGAAGTCATTTCAGACATTTTTTTTCCACAAAAAATCTAAAAAATATATATATTTTTTTTTATTATTGACATACTACTATGTTTGTCCTGCATATTATTACAACCCCCCACCCCCCTCGCAATAAAATAGGCCCAATCACATTGGAGCATTGGGAAGTATAAGACCCAATGTACGCGCAATATGCATGTCCTCAGATTTTTTTTTTTTTTTATCCTGATATTTTTGCAGAATTTGGATTTGTTTTCTAGTTGCCCATCTCCCTGCAATGCTTGTGTGCTATTTAGAGCATTAACTGTTGTTGATAACTAGTTACTATGGTTTGCTGGGACAATCACCAAGATGACTTATAGAAACCTGAATGAGCAAATGAGTACAGTAAATGGAACTAACCCGAGATTTGAAAATGATCCAATACAATTTATTTATCCCTCTACTTCCACTGAACAGTCTCGGTCGCGACAAGAAGACTCAGACTGAAACAAAAAGCCAAAGAGATTTGTCCTCTACAGTACGTCGCCATAGCCACGTAACATTCTTTTTCCGGCGTGACGATGAATTTGTCTTGCTTGTAATCCAGATGCAACAGCAAGAGCTGGAGCGGATCAGGCAGCGGGAAGCCAATTTAACAGCACCGGCGACCAATGGCCCCAGGAAACAGAAGAAAATGCTTCTCAAGGGTTCCGACGCCCAAATAGGCAATCTTTCAATGTCAAAGGCTTGATGTGTCTTATTTGGAATAAAGGACATTTTGTCCATTTTATGTTTCAGGGCACGGGGTCAGGTCACAGTCAACCCAAGGGCTGCAGCGGTGGTGGCTCCATAGAGCTAACGCGGTAGTGCATAACCTGCGGGAAAGCGGCGAAGGCCACTTGCACCTGTTCTTTAAAAGCTTCCTAAAGTAGCACTTTTAGCAAAATGACTAAGCTCACTTGCCTCAGCTTTGTGGAGCAGAGTTGGACGACTTTCTCGGTTCGTCTTTGATCCCTCGCTGTCATAATGAGACATCCGTCAGCAGGAAGAGAATTATCCGGAACACTGAAGAGACGGCACATTTCAAAAGCTTCCTCCGGGCTCAGGCCCTTTGTATTTTAAGAGATGGCGCAAATATCAGCGCAGTGCCCTGATTTCAGCATTCCCTTCAGCTCACTCACTCTTCAGCCACACGGCACATTAAAAAAAGAAAAGAAAAAAAAAAGCTCTGCAGAACCGAGCACTTCAGATGCCAAAGGCCCTAAAAGCAGCAAAGCTCCATTTTTCTGAAACACTGGTGATTTTGTGAAAGTAAATGCTAAACCTTTTATCTACCATCATAATTGGAGCCTATTTTAGATAAAAAATTCCATCACACCCCCCTCCCCTACCAGAGCTGTATTTGTCACTCTGTTGTCTGCTGATCTGCCGTCTAATCCGGTCCATCGCAGCAGGATTTGCGAATGTTCTTTATCTATTGTGTCCAAGATAAAAGATTTGCAGGACAATAAGGCAGAAATTTAAAAAATGATGTTGACGTTGAAGGCTTGCAGGCTGATGTTGACGATTAGCGGAGATTGGGAACGTCCTTCTCATCAGTGTCAAATTGCTGACAAATCTGCAGTTTAGTCATTTCAAAAGCATTTGTCCATTAAAATAATGGTGAGGATTATGTTTAAGGAAACATGGCTACTATTACTTGTTGAGATAAAATGTCAAATGTATTTTTTGCACAAACAAATAATGGCCTTTTGTAGTCATAAAGTACTGTAACTGACTCTAAAAAAAAAGTTAATTTATAATAATATATAATATATAATTTAATATCAATTTCAAATGGCATTGACCACAAAAAATATTTTGTTGAAGGTAAAATAAATCGAAAAATGACAGGAGGGTCAAATTGATGTTCAACATTTCGTTGTCAACACCATACACCATCATTGGCTCCCTAATCGGGCATTTTAGACGAATAAAAAAAAAAACCTCATGATTTCGCGCAATACCTCCACAGGAGGGCACTGTTGTATCATTTTTGACGTACAAGTTGTTATACAGGGTCTGACCTGCGACACAAATTGATCAATATTCTTCATCCACTTTAACATTAAAAACTAGGTGCAAATGTAACCAAATGATGTTTACTAATGCTCCCCATTTTAGGTTCAGCTTATGTGGTCATGGAAGCAGTGTAGTTTTCAACTCGAGAAAGATATTTACACCCACGTACAGATGGACATCTTTCAGTCGTAGTCCACAGCACTGCCTCTCACTGATTAAGATTTGTTTGGTTTTGAGGATCAGGCTGTTGTTTACTTGGTTCTCTCCACTGACAAAAATTTCTTGCACGTGCAAGGAAGGCGAAGTGTGGATGTTCAGACCTAAGCAAACTTCTAAGTCCGCTCCAATATGACTCGTCAGGCTGTATTTGCTCAAGCTACTCTGGGACAGCAAACTCAATTCCACAGTCTTGTTTGAGTTTGCATAATGAGAGCCTGCTGGCTGCTAGCAGGATAACACCATTGAGTGACAGCCATGAAGATGAATGAATAAATTACATATTCAGATATGTGCCTAAAGTTTAGTCTAGTCAATTTGTCATAGGATGAATCAAGCAACATTAAGCCACTGTGAGTCTTGCAGAGTCTTGCGTTTTGTTTACCTTGTAAATTTCTTTTAAAAATTAGTTTAATGCATAGGTGAACCATTGTTTGTGGGGAGGAATTAAAGTGCATTGTATTTTCTGCCCCAATGAGGCAATAAGGTGTGTTAGATTCGGTGACAAGCAGAACTGACAGCCCATGTTAAAATATTGTGGGATATGCCTCCATAAAAATTGAATGAGGCGCTCTCTCTATATATATATATATATTTTTTTTTTTTGGTACTTCATTTTACACAGATGTATTTAAGTCGTCTATGTGTATGTGCCTGAGCAGGTAAAAAGCCCTCCTCCTTCCTTGAGGCCATTTTCAATCGTGGTCTTGGGCTGGCACTCATGCTCTTGGACTGTTGTAACTGTAGGTGAGTTGGCTCAGCCATGGTTGCCTGGTCCCTTAGGGTTTTAAATTAGGGTTTGGGTTTCGTAGAAGGGTCTAAAAGTAGGGTTAAGGTTTTAAACTCGGGTTAGGGTTTCAAAGAAGGGTTTTGAACTAAGGTTATGGTTTTAAACTAGGATTAGTGTTAGGGTTAGGGTGATAGTGCCTGGTTAGGAATAGGGTTTAGAGTTTAGGTGTTCAAGTCAGGGTTTTTGCTTAAGTACCGTAGTACGGTTTCAAACTAAAGGCAACTGTTCAACCTAGGGTTAGGGTTTTAAAGTAGGGTTTTAACCTAAGGTTTAGGTTTCGTAGAAGGGTTTAAAAGCAGGGTTAAGGGTTCAAACCAGGGTTAGGATTTTAACGTAGGGTTTCAAATTAAAGTTAGGGTTTTGAACTAGGGTTAGTGTTAAGGGCTAGGGGTTAGGAATAGAGGGATAGGGTTGTTGTTAGGAATAGGGGTTAGGGCTTAGGGATAAGGTTAAAGTGTTAAATCAGTGTTATAGGTGAAGTGTTAGGGTAACTGAGTAAGAGTCAATTGGTGTGCTGACTTCCAATGTGATGCCATGAACAAAATAGATCCATCTTTTGTGCATGTTGCATTGCGTATTTTTACAAAAATAAAACGTTCAGGAATTCCCACTGTGATATCTCATAAGCCAACAAGTTTTCATGTATATACTGCTATAAAAAGCAAATGCAGATCACATGGCAGAGATGACGTTTGACTTCATTAGTCTGTTATCGTAATATGAATGGAAATGCAGTCATTTCTTCTAAAAGGTCACCCACCAACCAGTCGGGAAAGAAAAATTGCTGATAAATGAGTCAACTCATAATATCATCAGGTCTCGCTTGCTGCTGCCTCCTCACAGGCTTGATGTCATCTCGTGGGATCATTTATGAGCAAAGCTCCCCATCATGCAGCATTTCCAAGCGATCATTCAAAAATAATTATGTTGTCTGCTAAATGGGCATATTAGCCTAGGTGAAACGAATGTCCCCGTACGAAATCCCCAGACAATCACTAAACCGTGTCGGTGTTATTCATTTTGACCGTACATATGCTGGGTATCGATTACATTCTTCAGCTGATTCTGGAGACAAAAGGACAAGCGAGCCAAGGCCCCCTGAGGTCCAAGAATCCTTCTCCTCCCGAATCCTCGGTGCATAATTGAACAAATCAACAATGAACAGCTGTTGCCTGTTACAATGACCTGCTTTAATTTTATCACCACGCACAAGAGGTCTGACAGCATCAGCATGCCACATCTGTTGGCCTTTCCGATTAGCTCACCAATTCCACCGCACACTATATCACAATGAACCTAATTACTGTCTCCCATCTCTTTTTATGGAGCCTACAAACTGCAAGGGGTACACGAAAAAGAAAAGACTCAATCAGTTACTGTTTGCTCGTGTGTCGGCTCGTCTCGACTCACATCAGCATAATATTTGCTTTCCCTCAGGTCTGAGGATATGATGATATACATCACCGTTTCAATTTGATTCACCCAACCAAAAACGGTTTTATATTTAGTTGTGTCATAAATAAATAAGTCACAAATATAAGTGCAGATTTATTGATATCTGGTATGAGAAGCATAACTGATGCTAATATGATCTATTTTGGCTAGTGGCTTTTTTGTGGTGGCCTTGGCCCCCCCTGGCCACCCCTTGGTGGCACTCCTGCTACAGATATCTTCAGAAGAATCTTATATCTTTCCATTAATGACATTGTTTATGATCTTGACCTTGTGCACGTTTGATGAGATATAGCCATTTCCTTCATTAACTTTTCATTTCGCATGAAATTGAATTTTGCGGAGGACTAATACATCCCAAAGAAAGAAAAATAAGGATCAATTGCAAAAAAAAAAAAGAAGAGAACTCTCAAAGGATCATTAGTTTCAGTTTCAAACAGTGTGAGTAATCTTTCTGCAATGGGAAATGCAAACAATGTCCTTCCCACGTCTGTTAACATTGCCCAACAGAGTTGTTGTGCACCAAAGAGATGCGCAGAGCAGGGGAAGATGTCAAAGTAGCTCCATCAGGACAACATCTTGCAGCCCAGCGGAGGCGAGTCCTGACAGATGGCGGGCTCATGTTGACGCTGGGTGTACGTGCGTGATAGATCGCTACTCTGTGAATAACTGTGGAGCCTAATATGATTTGGTTGTAAGAATGGAATCTAAATTTAATTGTAGACCGTTCTACGGGCCCAGAGCTGCACTCCTTTATCTCCGTCCCTTGCCTGCTACGTATAATCCAGTTGGATGGCTGCAGTTTTTTTTTTCAGCGGTGCGGTCTCACTGACCCGCAAGGGAACATTATCACCCCTTTTTTCGTAACACTAGAACACTCATCCTACCTACTGCTGCCAAGCAAACTGTGCTTCCTTTCAAAGCTCAGTCAATATAGGATCTGCTGGAAAGTTTGAAGTTTGTTTCCCTGTGTAGTTTAGTGTTACTCTTGACTGTTTGAACCTGCTTTCATTCCTCTTGAGAATTCACTCCCCCCACGATGGTGCCGTTGCTCCCTGGGAGGATTAGACGAGGAGTTCACTATGGGGCCACTGGGCAATCTGCATAACAGCACCCCTAGGTGGGCAAAAAATAAAATAAAAATAAAAATCAACATTGATGTAAGACAATAAAACTGATACGGTCTGCCCATGTGGTTGTTTTCTTTGGAATAATGGCATTAGATTTTGAGGACTGGAGATGTTTTCCATCCATGATGTCTCACGTTGGCCATGTCTGAGTCCCGAGGCTGTCCGGTCGTCTGCTAAAGCCGCCATTAGATGAAGATTCAATCAGACTTGGGCCATTCTCTCTTGTTTTTTTCCCCCACATCCTCGGGCCATAGGAGAGAAGATGAGAGAATTTGTGGACACAAAAATGTAAACTTGACCACAATATTTTTGTAAGGTTTTAACAATGATACTGCGCAAATCTCAGCTTTCCATATTGTGTTCTTATTTGTGCAATTGTCTAATTTATAATTGAGTCACATTCGGTACCATAGTCACATATTTCCAAGTGCTTCCACGAGTATCACTAACAAAATAAATATCTTGAGATGCAAAAGCAGACAACAGCGCCATTTTGAGTGGCGTTTGCCTGTCGTGGTTCCCCGCGGCTTCCTCTCGTAGTTACAAAACTTGTTTGATGGCTTTAGCAAACACTCAATTGTCCAAGTTGTGGATGGGAGTGTGAATGGCTGTCAGATGTCTGAATGCATGTCGTTTGGGAAAGATTTCCATTTCTTTTTGATACAGAACAAAATAACTGGAACAAGATGGACCTGAAGGGGAAAAAACTTGGTTTTAATACTCTTTTGCGAAACACATTTTGAGTTCTACATTTTGACAAGTTGAGGTGTGTATCAAAATGAAAGTTTATTTTCATCCAAAATCTGCAGAAAGGTAATTTCTTGGATCATTTTACTGGCATAACATGCTTAAGAGTGTATGGAAGGAGAACAAGTAACAAGATTTGGATTATGCTTGAATAGTCACCACAGTACACCACAGGCCTCCAAAACCAATTAATTTTGATTCTGTTTTAAGCGAGATTAGTTTTTAAAAATGCAATTTACATGCCCAAATCCATTCACCAGAAAAAACATATTCATAACTTTTTTCAATATGACAGCAATATATTAATGCAAATATAAACTTTGTATTTAATTTATGCTAGATGTTAGTATGCAAGATCATTTTGGCTGTTTTCTCTAAATTGTTATTTTTCCATTGTTTTTTTTTAATCATTAATTAGAATTGTAATTTCATTTTTATCTCCAACACGGAGAAAACTATGAAAATGTTTGGAATTTGATACATAAGTTCTTTGACAGTGATGTCGGAAGTCATAATAATATATTTTTTTTTACAGGACGATCAATATAACTAACTTTGTGTTCTTTCACATGTGTAATGGTAATCATTATTTTCTTGAACAAGAGCCAATTCCTCCTCCAGTCAGTCATGTGTGATATGATTCAATCTCTATCACCGATGCATGTATGGATCCATTCAAAGGCAAAAAGCAGCATGGTGTAGCATGCACGCGACTGTAACGGTCAACTGGATTAATCCGATGTGACCTGTTTGCTGCACCCTGGAGTTCAACCCGTTAGGCGCCAAGAGTTTTTTTTTTTTTTTTCTCGCTTTGCTTGTAATGTAGAGTAGCACATTTTAGCCTTTGTGAAAAGTCAAAAGAAAGCATCAGTAGTGTCATCCATACTGGACCATTCGTTTTAATTTGCCGTTTGTCAAATTAGTTTTGAGACAATGCATTTGATTTAAGGAAGAAAAATGTGTACAAGTGGAGAATGAATATTAAAATGTATTTCCATGCAGGAAGAAACCTTTTATAGCTTATTTTAGGTTTGCCTGTCTGACCCTTGAATTTAAAAATATGTTTTGGAGGGAGAGAGGGGGGATGAAATACACGATTTGAATGTCTTGAGGCTGAATTGGTTAGTCAGAACATTTGATGTGTTGCAGCTGGCAAAGAATTCACATTCCCTGCGGGAGGACTGCCCGATCACACCCAATTGACAAAACAACTGACGTGATTGTGTTGATCATCCTGGATGATGTTTGTCCACAAAAAACTAATTTGGCAACGCTGGCAACATCTGCACATTAATTCTGTGACAACACAATCGTGCCAGTATTTTTAATTCTTACTAATCTTGTCCCCAAAATGAATGAGTCATTTCCAAAAATACACAGTAACTTGCAGTGTGTAAAATGATGGACTGTACTATATATGTTTACAGATGGCTGATAATGTACATTTTATGTTTAATTAAAATGAAAATAAAATACCTTTAATTTAATTTAGGTCTTCAACTAGTACTTTGAAAGCCCAACTTTCCGAGGACTGCATTATTTTTCGTTAAATTAAACAGGTTACACCTACTTTAATTTTCCTTCTCTGTTAAACAGGAATGAAATTCTAGTTCATAAATAATTCTTATATGTACAACAGGATAAACATTTTCATTTTACAAAAAACAAAACAATTGAGTGATGGGACGCAGGAATGGAGATGCAAAGACGAGAGACGAAGCAGTGTTTTTATCAGGAGGGGGATTTTTTTTATTTATAACACACGTTGCTGAAAATGCTTTTTCCAGCTCAGCATCTATTTTACAATGTTGATCTGCAAGGCAGCGCATGTATACTGTACGGTATTTGGAAACCAAGATTGCAGTGGCACTACAAACACACGCTTGAAACAACAATCTTTTTTTTCTTCTGTTTTTCTGTTTTTTTTTTTTTACAAAATGGGTACAAACACCAATACAAAATGCTTGTGCTGTTGACAATTTACAAAAACTTCATATTTTTTTTTTAGACATTAGACACCTGTGCAATTTTTAATAATACCTTTTCATCTTAAACTATGTTGATATGGTATGCCAGAACTCCATTTAGAATGCAACCTCGGTCATGCGGGTTGCGACATGTTTTCACGTTGGATGGTTACTCTTATAGAACTCATATCTGGCCATCATAAAAAAGACATGCAAAAAAGCTCCAGTCATACATTAAACTTGGTCTGCTTGGCGAGCAAATACTACATTATTTACATTTGGACTTGAGCAAGACATTTCAAAGGAAGCAACAGCCTCTGTTGCTAACGGGTCAGATGTGTCCATGGTCACAAATTTGTTGTCTATCCACTCACTTCAGATATTTAAACAGATTATCTCCATACGGCACAGTTGCAGTTTTTCAACATGCAACATGATCAGCGCCTTGTAATGAAAAGTCAACATACTGCATGTGTGTATGTGACGTGTTGTGTTAGTCCCTTAATTAGATCTAGATGTCTTCTTAAGGATTATAAATATGTCAAAGAACATCCCTTTGACCTCTGAGCGTGATGGAATCAGCAAAAGGGCTGTTCGGGCTTTGCAGTGGAATAGCACTCACATACTGTATGTACAGTAAGGCCTAGAGGAGTGTGTGTGTGTGTGTGTATGTGTGTGTGTGCGTCTCTTAGACTGTACACGTCAGTTTCGAACGACGGACGGTTTCACTCTTTGTTCTGAAGAAGCTCAAGCGCAGCGGCGACAAGTACTATGGCTGTGTGAGCGCTCGCGAAACCGATCAGGTTCTCTTCACCATGGCTTTTTAGTGGTGAAAGCGACCTCATCGTTTTGTTGGAGCGAGAAGGAGAGAGAAAACCACCCAGTCACTCACACCCGCGAGTCATGTTGACAAATGTATAAAAAAGGTTCTGTATATACAACATTTACGTGTCAGACACAAATCACAGATAGCGGAGAGTAACAGCTGTGTTTATTTTGTGAGGATATTTGCGAGGTGGAGGAGAAACCGGATAGATAACAGCTAATCCGGAAGCGAGCGTCGTCGCTCCTTGCCTCGACTCTGATTGCACTTTAAGCTGACAGCGGTCGGGAAAATCATCGCTGTCAAGTTCGGCGCCGCAAAGTGCAATCGGTACCTGTTTGCCTTTGAATCGTGAGATTCTGACCCTGTTCACCTCGTTGATTATATCATGACCGTCGGCAGGAACGTAGTTTCTGTTATGTCTCTCGCCAGAACCGTTTAAAATCGACAAATTTAGTTTCTCTTGCAAGTGAGAAAATGTTTGAGGAGAAGCATCGTTAGAGTTTTCCTCCAGGAATTCATCAACTCACAGCATATCCAGTCATCTAGCTTCAAGCTAACTAGCACCGAGGAGTATTTTCCACCCACTCGTTTCTCAATGCTTTTGTATATTTGAATAATTTAAGCATAGCATTTAGAGATCTTTATTTCACTTCACCCTTGGAGTCATATAAAATATGATGACACAAGCCCATAAGCGGAGCTGCTGTTTCATTAAGTCTAAAACAAAAATATGTTCAGATGGAAAATGACTTTTAAAGAGTCCGTTTTAACAAGTCACCCTTGATATAGTGCTTCATAACTTCATAAACTTTTGCTCGCTCTAACTTTTTGATGAAAACTCTTGAACTTGCAGCCAGAAAATTTCAGGGGAACATTGCAGATGAATGTTGAAGCGTGCCGAAAGAGAGGCAGATTGAGGGGCTGAGAAATCCCTGGCTGAGGCTCAAATCCCTCAATCACAGTGAGCATCAACATTTTATATATTTAGACATTGTCAAGAAGCAACGGCGACTCCATCCAAGTAAGAACAAAACGATTAGGCAGGCATAACAATTAAATTCCTTTCCTGTTATTTTACTTTGCATTTTCAACGTTGTAATTTTTCTCCTTATTTAGGAAATGGAATGTAAAATGTTTGCGTGTGTCGATAAATATGCAAACCTTTCGATCTAAAAGGCCAAGTTTCCTTCATCAATACTGGACACGTGATTGGCCGGGACCGGGTCACGTGTTCAGTGCGGGAAAAAAAAAAAGAAGCTCAAAACAAACACAGCTGCTAGTGAAGCCACAAGAAACAAAGACACTTCTCCACGACAGTCCCGTCTTGGATTGCTGCGATTTCTATCATCACATTCAAGTTGGCTGCCATCTGAGGACACACCCTTATGATCTGAACAATTGTGGAATTGGTCCATTCCGGCCCAACACGCCCCCATTTGCCGGTTGCAAGCTCATCTGAAAGCAGCACTGGCGCCTCACGCAAATGCCGTAGCCCATAAGACAATGGCAAGGTCTGAGTTAAAGGGTCAGGAAAATGGAAACTAATCCTGAGTTCGAGGGAGTCTGTTAAAATATGCACCACTGAAGGCACTTTTTTTGGGAAACAACAGTGCTTCTATTCTAAGTAATTCAAGTTCAAGAAAGAATAAACCAGGGCCCTCCACACAGGAGGGACTGTCATATCAGGGTTCTTGTTTTTTTGCCCCCCACCCCACCCCACCCCAAGACAAAAATGCTCAAACTTAAAGCTTCTGCAGGGAGGCAGGCAGGGGCTGACAGCGAGCGGAAAGAGAAAACCTTCAGGAACAAGGAATGACTCTTGTTGTGGAGTGAAAATAAAATACAAAAATAAACAAAAAGCCACAGGGGAACAAAGGCACATACCAAAAAAAACCCAACAACCTGACATAAACAATTGAAAAAAATTGGGCACGAAAGACTTATGATAACCCAGCAACTCAATAATTCTGTTTCAGTCAAACGTGGAACAGCGCCAGACTTCTGGAGTTCTGATTGGTTGATCGGTGTTGACGGGACAGAGCATGGCAGGCCAGCTGGCGGGACGAAGGTGTGTGAGTGTGTGTGTGCTCACGTGAGACTTAATCCTCTTCCCCTCCGCCGTACATGTCGGCCAGCTTTTTGAAGCGGGGGCCCCAGTCGTTGAGGTAGTCGTAGTCCTGCTCCCCCGTACTGGAGGAGTTGAGAGAACTGACTGATCCCGTGGTGGAGCCGCTGCCCTCATAGTCAAAGACTAGCAGAGAGTCATAAGGGGGCGCAGTGGGGTCATTGTCAGCTGCCCGAAGCCCCTAAACACAGGGAAGATTACGGATGGTCAGATTGTTGGATAAAAACGGATTTTTAATCAACTGGATGCAAATAATTGGCATTCTGGAGTGCCAGCCAGCCTTAGTGGCACCCCCTAGTGGTCATGGTAACTTGCCGCTGACAAAGCAGTATACAGGAAATGAATGCAAGACAATAAAAGTTTATCTACGTAGCGTATTTTCATGGGGCATTATTGGGTTAAAAATATAGAATTGTGCCAAATGTGGATATTTTTTGTGACTGAATGACGAAATGAATTGCTCTGAACATTTTGAATTTCAAAAGGGAATGAAACATCTGATATTTTGAACGTTCTGTTCCCAAGTCCTACTCCAACTCAATTGCTAGAGTTTGTAAAGAGGGTCGTTATATTTTTTGGATGTAGAAAACGAGTTGTGCATAAATAGCACAAATAACATAGTAAATCTTGATTCAGTTCATGTTGTTCTCGATGTCCCGGCAACTTCATGAATTATCGATAAAATTGTGTTTTCAAGCAGCGCTTTAAATCCATCTGCTTCTAAGAATGAAAAATGAGGGACATTGAAGAGAAGGCCCCCTCGGTGAGTCGTCGCCTTATCGTGGTGGAGGGATTTTCGTGTCCCAATGACCCTGGAAGCTATGTTGACTTGGGCTTCATGTCCCTGGTAGGGTCACCCATGGTAAAAGGGTCCTAGGTGAGGGGCCAGACAAAGCATGGCTCACCCTTATGACGATTAACAAAATTGGATTTGGTTTTCCCTCGCCCGGACGCGGGTCACCGGGGCCCCCCTCTGGAGCCAGGCCTGGAGTGGGGGCTCGAAGGCGAGCATCTGGTGGCCGGGCCGTCGCCCATGGGGCGCAGCCCGAAAAGGGAATGTGGGTCCCCCTTCCCATGGGCTCACCCCCTGTGGGAGGGGTCAAAGGGGTCGGGTGCATAGTGAGCTGGGCGGCGGGCAAGGGTGGGGACCTTGGCGGTCCTATCCCCGGCTCCAGAAGCTGGCTCTAGGGACATGGAATGTCACCTCTCTGGCTGGAAAGGAGCTCGAGCTGGTGTGCAAGGCAGAAAAGTTCCGACTAGATATAGTCGGACTTGCCTCCACACACAGTTTGGGTTCTGGTACAAGAGAGGGGCTGGACTCTCTGCCAGTCTGGAGTTGCCCACGGTGAAAGGCGTTGAGCAAGTGTGGGTATACTTATTGCCCCACGGCTGGGCGCCTGCACATTGGGGTTCACCCCGGTGAATGAAAGGGTAGCCTCCCTCCTTCTTCGGGCGGGGGGGACGGCTCCTGACTGTTGTTTGTGCCTATGCACCAAGCGGCAGCTCTATTATTGGACCTCTGTGCTCGACACAGATTGTCAATAATGAACACCATCGGGAGTACGGGGTGCCGAACCAACTGATAAGGGTGGTTCGGTCCCTGTATCATCGATGCCAGAGCTTAGTCCGCATTTCCGGCAGTAAGTCGGATTCGTTCCCAGTGAGGGTTGGACTCCGCCAAGGCTGCCCTTTGTCACCGATTGTGTTCATACCTTTTATGGACAGAATTTCTAGATGCAGTCGAGGTGTTGAGGGTGTCCGGTTTGGGGACCTCAGCATTGCATCTCTGCTTTTCGCAGATGACGTGGTGCTGTTGGGTTCTTTAAGCCGTAATCTCCAGCTCTCACTGGAGCGGTTCGCAGCCGAGTGTGAAGCGGTCGGGATGAGGATCAGCACCTCCAAATATGAGTCCATAGTACTCAGTTGGAAAAGGGTGGAATGCTCTCTCCGGATCGGGGATGAGATCCTACCCCAAGTGGAGGAGTTCAAGTATCTTGGGGTCTTGTTCACGAGCGAGGGCAGGATGGAGTGTGAGATCGACAGGCGGATCGGTGCAGCGTCGGCTGTAATGCAAACGCTTTACCGGTCCGTCGTGGTGAAGAGAGAGCTGAGCCAAAAGGCAAAGCTCTCAATTTATCGGTCGATCTACGCTCCTACCTTGACCTATGGTCTCGAGCTATGGGTTGTGACCGAAACAACAAGGTCCCGGATACAAGCGGCCGTTATGAGTTTCCTCTGTAAGGTGTCCGGGCTCTCCCTTAGAGATAGGGTGAGAAGCTCGGTTATCAGGGAGAGACTCGGAGTAGAGCTGCTGCTCCTCCATGTTGAGAGGAGCCAGATGAGGTGGCTCGGGCATCTCACCAGGATGCCTCCTGGACGCCTCCGTGGGGAGGTGTTCCGAGCATGTCCCACCGGCAGGAGACCCCGTGGACGACCCAGGACGCGCTGCAAAGACTATGTCTCTCGGCTGGCCTGGGAACGCTTTGGGATCCCCCAGGATAAGCTGGCCGAATTGGCTGGGGAGAGGGAAGTCTGGGAGTCCCTCCTAAAGAGGCTGCCCCCGCAACCCGACCCCGGATAAGGAGAAGAAGATGGCTGGCTGGCTGGCTGGCTGGCTGGCTGGCTGGCTGGCTGGCTGGCTGGGTGGATGGATGGATGGATGAAGAGAAGGCCGGTCAGGTGAGGGAGACTCCATCCACTTCACCGAAAGACAACGGATAGAAATCGAAACTGCCTCCATCCCGTGGGAGCCACCGGGTGGCGGGAAAGCTGCGCGTTTGTTGTGTTTGTGTTTTACCAGCCGGCTGGAACAAGATCAGGTGTGTGTATGTTTAGTGTGCGTGTGTGTGTGAACGGGAGACAAGGTTGGATGGATCAAAGCCGAACAGCTGCCAACACCTCTGGAGTGTGAACGTGCTGTCACGAGTCTGTCAATCAGCATTTTCTCACATCAGAGTGCCGACATTCAAGTTGCGTGAGCGTGTTGGTGTTTGCGCGTGTAAAAATATAAAGCTGGCTTGATGAAGGAAGATGTAAACATATTGGACGTGAGAAAGAAAGGTTGAGATCGATGGTGAGTGAAAGGCCAGGCTAACACATACGGCTCACTCTCACCTCATGGATAAAGTCTCCGATGTCGCCAGGGTGCGGCACAACAGGCCGGATGGGGTATTGGGATTCTGAGATAATGGGCCGCTCGTCCACCCTGCGGACGCCGGGAGGTTTGCTGATGATGTGCTCCAAAGAATCCGGCTGCTGCAGCTGGCTCAGGTCATAGTCCTACACAGCCACAGAGTGACACAGAGCTCGTCAGGGCACGGGAGGGCGGTTTCGAGTGCGGGCCTGAACGTCTTCCCCTGGGATCTCACCTGGTCCTCTTCTCCCCCTCCCTCTTCATCGTATTTCAGTATGTTGTCCCTGACATCATCCTCGGGGTCAATGAGCAGCTGTTTGGTGTGCCTCTCCTTCTCTCGCCGCTTAATCCACACCACAAACAGCAAGACCATGCCTGCAAAGACACACAAACGCACAAATGGGAGAAAATGTCACGTCTGTACCGGTATTGTATAACGCAATCAATTTGAGATGATGATTGTTATTATTATTATCATTGAATTAAAAGCACTGTGGGGAGCCAGGTGCTTGAGCAAGGTGCACAAAACTAAAGTGCTCCAAGATGTATACAATATAAACCTGTAAAGAACAGTCATTAAAAAAAAACATAAACTCATACACAACATAAAACTCAATATGCTTAGTATGCTGTAATTATAAGTGTAGCATTTAAAAGCAGTTACAGATAGAGTTAAACAGATTTAAAAGCAAAGAAGTAAAAAATAGCTTAATAAAATTATTAAAACAACATACAGTGCAAGAACAACTGAAAATTAATTGATATACTTTGAATTTCTATTCATTTGTCTTATTGCTCTATTTATGATTCTGATTTCAGGAAATTTCAGCAATATGCATGCACAGTTTGATATCATGAATATTCAGATGATTCAGAAATAAGGTCATGCAGCATCACAATCACTACAACAGGAAAACTTATTATTTTATACTTACTTTATCTAGTGGAAGTATCAAACTAATGAATACAAGACATCATTGTATGTATGTAATGTTTAGAATAAAGCTCAAATTACTGTTTTTGCCTGAAGAACGCATGTTGTGTTTTTTAGAGTGCAAATGGTGCATTGATTATTTTAAAACATTAAAGGGAAAAAATCATGTTTGCAAATTGTTTTTTTTTCAAATTCATTCAATAAAAACTGTTTAAGATTGATTTTCAAAGTATTTTGCTATTTTTTCATACCCAAAGAAATGTGACAAAAAATCTGAATCATCTTTAATGGCTAAGGAATTTGACTTCAATACTAAAGCAAAAAGGATGTAAAATATACACAATTGTCGATGACTGAGAATGTAAGGTAGCATTTGCGGGTGAAATTATCAGAGCAAATATATTGATTCATGTCTACCCAAGAGTTACCAGTGTTGGCAAGGCAGCATGAGCAAAAAAGGACAAAGCCGAACCAATCACAATCTTCCACATTAAAAATGTGTGTTGGCATGTACGCCACGTCAAAGAGCTGCAAGGTGTTGTGCGATATGCACGGCTGACACTCACTGAGCAGAATGATGATGCATATCAAGATGGAGATGATCGCTCCGGTCCCCAGGCCGGCGGCCGCCACGGCGCCCGCGGTAGTGCAATCTCCGTTTGGATCACATGGACACACTTTGACTTTGATGACCGATCTATTGGACAAGGTTGGGTTTCCCGAGTCGGACACAGTTATCGGGACCTCGTACATGCCTGGCTCCAAATAGACCTGGTATCGCAGACTGAGGCGGGCATAGTTGCCTGTGCAGAGGAAGGAGAACAAGGCCAAAGGATTTATATAAGAGAGTGATGTACACTGCCTACTTCATTAGTTACCAACATCCATCCGGTTTATACGTATATTGCTTGTCTTCATTTTGGTCAAGCTGGAACCTGTCCAAAAATGATTTTGGGCCTATAGATAATTTAGAATTCAGGGGTGTCAAACTCTACAGAATCCAGTAAAAAAAAAGTTCAAACATTTTTACATTTATTTTAAAAGTGGGGTTTTAATATTTTTTTTGCAATATTGCAGTTATTAAAAAGGAAAACAATCTCCAGTTTTGGTATTTTAACAAAAACATTGAGTTGCATTTGTGGGCCACGTAAAATGATTTAGTGGGCCAGAAGTGGCCCCCGGGCCTTGAGTTTGACACCAGTGATTTTGATCATAGCATGTTTTTTTTTTTTTTTTTTTATGGGGGAGGAGATGGAAGCATATTCAGACATATTTATATTTCCACTTACCACTGATTCGTGTAATTGTCCAGTTGTGTTTAATGCTGGAAGGATAAGTAGGCAGCTCAAAGACAAAAGGCCCCGCATTGGAGTCGGTGTCGGCGTCAGCGGCAGTGATATTGACGCCGTTGACATTCTTGTTCATCTGCTCACAGATCTGAGACTCCTTGGGTATGAGCGCTGGGGGGTTGTCGTTAATATCTATCAGATAGATCTGCAGTGTGCCTGTGCCACTGGCTGCAGGAGAGCCTGAGAGCAAGAAAGGAAGGAGGAGAAAATCGGATCAAGTCAGAAGGAAAAGATGCCTTGAGAAGATGTGTGTTGTGAGAAGGTGGGGGGGAGGGGGAGGTTGGTGTTGTTTGGCCCCAGCAGTTTAAGGCTGACGGATTGGAGGCAAATAGCAAAAAAAAAAAAAGATCGAAGGAGTGCAGAGCCTCAATGATGATGTTGCTAGAACGGGATGAGAATTTTTCAGTGTGACAGAAATACTTTTGACAGTGGTGCTCTCAAACTCCTCATTTCGCCTCGCAGGCAAATCAAACGCATCGGGGTCGATGAAGATGCGGCCGCGGCTCTTCCACTTGCCAAAAGATGCACATAACGATGACTGTAACCCAATCAAACAAGTCCTTGCCTGCGAGTGTTTATGTAACGGGGATACCTACGATAAAGGCATTTCTGTCATGGAGGACGAGTATGTTCGGATTTTGCTTTTCTACTCCTTTATTCTCACATCTTACACATAGCATTGGAAAAAAAAATCTGTCTCATGTCTGTGAGACTGCACACTGCTGCTATAGCATCACTGGTTTCTTTATTAGTTGTTGTTTTTTTTTCACTTCAAAATCGCACCGCAAGTAACAACTACAGTGATGAAGCACAACGTTCTGCATAATTTGTTTCGAGGTCTTTGTCTTTGACATCAGTTGGAAGATATGAAAAATAAATCGATACAAATTCTAAAAAGAAAATATAAATTCTAAAAAAATATATTACATTTTAGTTATTTCTTGCACTTCATGCTTTTTGTCATTGGAAGAGCATCAAATACCAACACCGTTAAACAATTGCTAAGAGAAACTCACATTAATAACTGCTGGTGGTAAACAATCATTTTTTTGTGGTTAAAATAATAGCTATTGTAAATGCGTGAATTTGTAAACAATGTAATCAGCAAATACATGTTCTGCTAAATGCGTAAATTACAACACTTTTCATTTATTAACTGGAATCATGGAAGAGAATTCATTGGAAACTATTCATGGTATCAAGGTGCGTCAAACAGAAAAAGACAAACTGTTCTACGCACTAAGAAGCAAACACAATCATAGTGAAACACACGTTCACATTTCCCCATTCCGCTGCTTTGCTAATCCCAGCCATGTATGGGGAACAAGACGAAGCAGCTTGCCACGGTTGATAGGAGAATTATGTGGGTTTTAACCAGCTAAATAAATAATTATGTTTGTGTAAGTTCCTCAAAAGGATTTGTATTCGGTCCTTTCTGTGACAGCGGCTCAGGCATGTTGAGGCACGGTGAAAAGATGAGCGCTAAGTCTGGCAAGTGTCCTGCAAATCACATATTTGCGCATAAACAAAAGCGCGAGAAAGAAACTAGTGTGCAGTCTGTGTGTAAGAGAGTGTGAGTGAGATTTGAAATCACGAGGATACAGGCGTACCTGACATGGAACTGTCACAACCTCCCCCACGTCTGCTTGTATTACTCACAGTCTCCTTCCTAATTCTTTCCTAATCCAGCTCACCTTGTGACGGCTGGCGCATCTCAGCACCGCCTACAAAGTCAACATGTGCATAACCCTGAAGTGTCGCCGGCTCGCGTCTGTCTCTGGCCATATTCTGTTATCGAGATCATCAGGTGGTAAAATAGTCACTTTTGGGGGAAAATAAAGTTGACATCCATCCAGTTTTGAAATCGTGGTGTTGGTTGGAAGGCTGACTGACCGCTGACTGACTGCTGTAAGAAGGGCTTTATACAAACATGCATTTTTAAAGAAGCTATTGTTGCCTCGAGGAAATGGCTCTGGCATTAATATTAAATGAACGGGCCGGCAAATAAGAAGGAAATATTAAATTGCCGGCAAATTAAATGTCTCTCAGGTCCAACCTATAGGTGGGTGTCAAAGTGGCCTCGTCAGCATCTTCGGTTAAACAGCAGCAGGAGGCGAATGCACTTGTTGCTGTCGGTCATTGCAAATACACATCTTTATGTATTCTCATATTCAAATGAGCGCATTCAGACATGCATGCACTTTCAAATGAACCAATATTTCAAAGTAAACTAAACTTAAGGTAAACAGCCAGCTGCACAGCACTGATAAGGCATTTTGGGAAAAAAGTGAAAGCAGTTGGGGGAGGAGGGGCTGCTTAGTCTGCACTTCCACTTGAGAAAAGGGGCAAACATATTGGTTTGCTGTGATTGAGTTTGCGCTCGTTTAAGCTTGAGGTTTGACTCTGAGGCAGAACAAATGATATATATGTCAAATGGATTGCGAGAGAGGGAAGGAGAGAAGGAAGGAAAGAGGAGAGGATCAGCTAGCAACACGAATCCAAGATTTACGCTAACTCCTTCCTTCCTCATCCTCATAACCTACCAAAATGTCTGCATTATTTTAGAAAAACAAAGCAATTATCCATACAAGTAGTGCCACCTCTCCATTTCTGCAGAATGCATTCAAGCTTAAAGGAAAAAAATCAAAGCAGATTGTGACTGCAGGAGGTTCCCAAATGTAATCATATTTATAAACAATGTTATAGATTTTTGCCATTACATGTTCAATACATTAAGTAAAAAAATGACTGCCTTTATCTTGTATTATTTAAAAATAAAATAAACATCCATCCATTTTCTGAACCGCTTAGTCCCAACGGGGGTCGCGGGCGTGCTGGAGCCTATCCCAGCCGTCATCGGGCAGTAGGCGGGGGACACCCTGAACTGGTTGCCAGCCAATCGCAGGGCACACAGAGACAGACAACCAATCGCACTCACACTCACACCTAGGGACAATTTGGAGTCTTCAATCGGCCTACCAAGCATGTTTTTGGAATGTGGGAGGAAACCGGAGTGCCCGGAGAAAACCCACGCGGGCCCGGGGAGAACATGCAAACTCCACACAGGGAGGGCCGGAGGTGGAATCGAACCCGCACCCTCCTAACTGTGAGGCGGACGTGCTACCCAGTGCGCCACCGAGCCGCCATAAAATAAACATTATTTTTTAAATGTAATGTAATTTAAAACAGTTTCTCATTTCATTCAATAAAAACACTTAATAAAAGACTTAAAAACAAGCTCTCATTCATTTTATGCCCGTTAAATATTTATACATCTTACCGTTATCTGTTGCCAGGAAAGTGGCTTCGTATATGTTGTTTTTCACATAGTCGGACTCCCTGTCGAGGATGGCCGTGGTCACCACCTGCCCGTTGGTTCTGTTTATAGACAACCAGTCTGCGGGGTCATTCAGTTTGGAGTACCTAAAACCACGGGCGCAAGTCGATGGGAGAAGTTAGTGTGACCGTTTCCGTGTTTACAAGCAATTATACATATTCTCACCCGTGTGCATGTATGGATCTTATTTCACACACCGCCATTAAGTCATGAGTCCCTAACCTTCACAGAGTTTAATTCCTTATTGACTTCCCTTCCAGTGCTTACAGCCTCCAGTCGATTTCAGCCCATTTCTCGCTCCTATATACTACACATTGTACTCAATTACCTTCCTTGTTAAGCACTGCTGCAACTGCTTGTGCGTGTGATGCATTTACAGCAGCTGAAGTGTTTGCTTAAGGTAATGCAGTCACACTTTGCAAAGTCTGGGCGACGGCACATTCTGATCTGTGTGGTGACCTCTAAACATGAGAACAGGCTCAGGTAGTGTCTCCCGGGATAAAGGGCAAAGGCGGCAGAGCGTATCTTTTTCCCTACAGCATCCCCATCTCTGTCTGATCTGCCTGTTATTGTTTCTCATTTGTCGCTTTTGGCTCATTCCACGCTTTGAATTCTCTCTGATGTCTCTCCTGCCTGACCTCATCTCACTCTACTTCTATATTCATACATTTTCTTATCCCTGCCAGTACCTTCACATCCACAATGCATTCCTTTTGTGATGGAGTTCATCATCATGCACCTTTTTTGGGGGTTGAACTCTCACTGTAGCTTGTTGGGCATCTTGGCCTTTAACAGCAAGTTTTCAGCGCCAATGGAATTGGATTTACAAAACAGCAAATTGGGGACAAAGGCCGTGGTGCCATTTGACACACACTTCAGCTTTTAAATCCATTCAAATTGAAATAGATTTGACCTCAACCTCAGTTTGTGCTAACTGAATTGTAGTATGTACACCTTTTGTGCAGGCCAATGGTGCATTTGTGTTCAATCATCGTGCTTATATACATTTCGGTCTCACCTAGCAGTGAATCACAGCTTGGTATTGTATATTGGGAAGTAGTGGGGGTGGACAGGAGAACCTAATCTCTATCCTGCAGCAAGAGAGGCGGGATTGTCCCAGCAGGCAGTGGGCCTGATCCTGCGTGAACTAGCGTGTTTCAAAGAGGGATCACAGAGATGACATTCCCACACTCTGAAGGTTTTCACACAGACCAGGCAAGCCCGTGGACACTACCTGGCGGACTGTGAAATGCTTAGCTGGAGTAACGTGGATCTATCGCAGCAGGGTTGGAGGGATAAACCAGTGAAACAAGGGGAAAGGGCTATTTTCTAGGGAGAAAGAAAAGGGGCTAAAAAAAAAAAGAATTACCAACGTGGCGACATCATCTGCTCGTAAAAACCTCATCAAGAGCTAACCTATCGAGGCTCCGGAATTCATGTCTCTGGTTTTTCCGTGGCTCAGTGGAGAGCTGACACACCAGATACATAACTTTATTCTGAGCAAGTGGGGATCACACATAAAGTAGTTGGTGTGGGCTATGCTACAAATGGAGTTCATAGGGCGCTTGCCTGAAAAATGTCCGACAAGACCTTTAAACAAACTTAATTACAGTAACAATAAGTACTATGAATAAATAGGTAAAGGCAGCACAGCACAGCAATAAAGTAGTAAGCATGCCTGTGACAGAGGAGCTAATGCTAGTTTCATCCTATTTCAATGTAGGGAGATGACTGACCTCTATGAAAGAAAATTCCCTTTCACAAAGTGGACAATGGAAAACATTGTTTGTATTGAACAGACCGTAATTATAAACTCAACAGCAGACAAGTGCAAGAGCAAATGTGAGGATGATTTCAAGATCATGATTGAGACGTTAAAAATATGGTGCTTGCTGGTATTTCATAATTTTACATCTTTTTTACTTTGTAAAGAAATAAAACATTCCCAACAGCTGTTATTTCATAAAATGTGATTTAAAAAAAAAAAAAAGATCAAAACTGACTCCAAACTACAATTTTAACTCCGACAACGCACGACAACAACTGATCTGCAATGTTGGAAAGTGTCCACAAAAAGCCATGACCAAGTGTTCTGCAGGAGAATAGAAATTCTGTCCACCTGGAGGTTTCTCTCATTTGGGACTTGCTTGGTATGCTGCTTATGATATGATTAGTCCTGGCATCCGAGCGATCTTAGCAAGGAGCAGGAGGAAACCTGACATTTATTTTTCAAACCCCTGACCCAGAGGATGAAAAATGTATGCCTCCAGCTTAGCCAACGTGGTTTGGGTAATCATTTATGCCCGTGTCTCTGGTCCCGTGTCTCGACCTCACCAGTTCTGTGTCTGACAAGTGATGCATGATGCCATACGCACACTCCTGCCAAGTACTGTCCACAATGCCTTCCTCCCATCCCCAACAGGATGCTGTCAGCATGTCTCTTCTTTGATCTGCACCTGTCAAGTTCAAACCTTGACCCAGAGTCAGCTACCATGCTCGACTGGCTCCTCTTTCCCTCGATCAACTTGTATTCCGCTTTACCTTTAGCTCTTTCAACACCTTTTAAATCCTCTTTTTGTCTCATGTATCTTCCACTGACTGAGACATTCAGTGCTTTGTCATATGCAGACGCGTCTTATGAATCACACATTATACGAAATGCTTCAAGTGTGTGTCATGGTCGGCTTGCTGTTTGATGCATACGCAGATCAGCTGTGTAATGAAACGTCAAAGTTTTCTAGTGGCAGCACGGTGATTCATGAGCATAGCATGTCTAACAGTCAAAAGGGTTCAAAACTCATTTTTGATATTTCTAGCTGATTTCTATGGATCTTCATATTTCCTGTCGCATATTATCCAAACGTGTAAATGTGAATAATTGTTTGTCTCAGCTATATTAGGCTCCAAAAACACAATGTCACCTGGGGTGTGCCTCAGGGTTCAGTGCTGTGCCCCATCCTCTTCACTTTCTATCTGCTCCCCCTGGGCAAGCTCATCAGCAGATATGAGGTTTCCTAATATTATTATGCTTGCGACACGCAGCTATATATAATGACTACCCCCCACCTCTTCTGCATTGTAGACGAAGCTTAACTCTCCTGAATTAAACAGCTCCAAGCACACCACACCAGCTGCGCTCTTCCAATATTCCCAGTATTATCTCTGGCCAACTCATCTTCCTTTTGACATAACTCCCATCTCACTTTTTGCACATTAAATACCCTCCACAAAAGGTCACGATAGAATTACAGGAGCATTGTGAAACCGCATCCTTCACTGGCCCTGGCTGATGCAGAGAAGTTCATCCACACCGTCATCCATCCCCTCCAGGTAAGACTACTGCAACACACTCCTCTTCTGGATTCCAAATAAGAACATCCAGAGGCTCCATTACGTCAGTGCTGCCAGGATCCTGATGACGACAACATCACTCCCATCCTGAATTATTTCTCTGAATTGAGTTTCCTTCCTCACCCACCAGTGCATTCAAAGACATGCCTCCCAGAACCTCAAAGTCCTCCTCACAAATCCTCCGCTTTGCAACAACAAACATCCTCCAAGCCCCCAAAACTAAGATCTTTGTACACCATGGGCGATCGGGCTTTTACTTTTGCAACTCCCACACTGCGAAATGCCCTCCCCGACCGCCCGAGGGCCCCGCATTCTACTGACGCCTTTCAACAAGATCTTAAGAATTCTTTTTACAAAAGCCTTATGCCAGCCATTCTTCTTCTTTTTAAAACACATTTTACTCTCAAGCGCTTTGAGAGTGCTGAGATACAAATACAATTCATTATCATGACACTAAGTGCTAGAAAATGGACGAGTGGAATTTTCTTAGATAACAGAACAAAGGTTCAACAGAACAACATTTTGTAGCTGTAGAAAGAACAAAATCGCAAGACAACTTTGACTTTACAGATTATGCACGGTGTGAAACAAAATGTCACATCATAAATTTAACATTTAATATTGTTTTTATCAGATTGTTTCTAAAAATCTCTAAACTGCTTTGTAGTGTGCTACTTTCTTGTACATTTTATTTGCTTTCTCTATCCCATCAAGTTCTGTTAGACTTTCAATGAAAAAATAAAAAGCTGATGACTTTGGTAATTCGCAGAATTTTAGTGTAGCCTGAAATCATCTTCCATGAAATTTGCAAAACATGTTGTTTTCCTCTAAATAATTATAAAAAAAACAAATGCCAGTCAGAGAGGGGCGAAATTATTCTTTAATCAACGTTACTGCTGCACTAGAACATGCCAGGAAAAGATCACAACTGAGGAGCCCCTATAAAGTGACGACGTAGCATAAAGGCACATTAAGCTGTTCTGCAGCTCTGTGAGGTATTCATACGAGTCAAATATTGCACTACATTAGAATTTGTGAGGTCAATATAAACTGACAATGCAATCTGGACTAAATTTGGCTTAGCAAGATGAATGTTTATTGCTTGACATTATCATAGAGAGAAGTTGAGCACAAAAAAAAGACCACTGCAGGTGGGCACATGCTGTGTCAACTGTTAGGGCTTAAACCAATAACTTCTTTTACTTTCCCTTCTGCCTAACTTTACCGCTTTCATTCCACCTCACTGTGTGTGTGTGTGTGTGCGTGCGTGTGTGTGTGTGTGTGTGTGTGTGTGTGTGTGTGTGTGTGTGCTCTCTGGACAACCTAAAGAGCAAACACCCACACACCCACACACATCCAATTAGCCCAGCAGCTATTACTTCCTATTAACCTTCAGAGCATCCCGACTCAGGATTCTCCATTGGCTCATAAACTCTGCATGGTTGTCTCAGAGAGATGGATGATACCTTAAATATAGTCCCCTTGTTGAACTCTAACCCCAAACTACTAGCAGTGAGGCTTTTTGGCCTGGTGCTATTGCATAGGGGAGATTTTCACAAGATGGCTGCTCATAATGCGAAACCTAAATGCTAAATGTCTTTTTCAAGGTCATTTTCTGCCAGCATTCTGCAGTTTGTTTGATTCATTTTTGTTACAAAATGATCCCAACTACCTTTCTATAATTGGATGTATTGTACCTGATTGTTTGCTGCATCTGCAGTCGATCGGGATCTGTGGCCGAAAAGGTTGTCAGACTCGTGCCGGTCGGAACGCCCTCCGCAAATCGGATGTGTTTTGGATTTGTGGGAAAGTAAGGGGCTTCGTTGACATCCTGCACAGATATGGTTACACCTGCTGTGGACTGGAAGGAGGACTGGATCCCACTGGCCAGATGGGCCTGGTTGGACACCACAACTGTCAACATGAAGGCTCGGTTCATCTCAAAGTCAACCGCCTAGAAGAAAGAACACAGCACAAGTTTTTTTTTTTTGCAATATTTTCAGCATTTCTTTAATGTATGGGTGTCAATGAACATAAATAACAACATTTTATCAAGATGTTTTATTCATGGGCCTCTCGGTGCAGGTTGGATTCCACCTCTGGCCCTCCTAACTGTGTGGAGTTTGCATGTTCTCCCCATGCTGGCGTGGGTTTTCTCCAGGCACTCCGGTTTCCTCCCACATCTCAAAAACATGCTTGGTAGGCCGATTGAGCACTCCAAATTGCCCCAAGGTGTGAGTGCGGATGGTTGTTCGTCTCTGTGTGCCCTGTGATTGGCTGGCAACCGATTCAGGGTGTCCCCCGTCTACTGCCCGATGACTGCTGGGATAGGCTCCAGCGCGCCCGTGACCCCGGTGGGGACAAGCGGTATAGAAAATGGATGGATGGATGTTTAATTAATTATCAAGATTATTGCACTGCTCATTATTTCATTAATTCTAACGCAATAAACCCTCACGATTTCCAAAGAAACTTTTGTGAAATCACCTACTCACAAACTAAAACATACCTATTCATCTATTGCCATATTCTTCCCTCACACCTTAAGATGTCTGCCAAAACACCCTCCTCCTAAGGCATCATGTTACAGCTGATAGCCAGCTGGCTTGACAGCGAACGGCAGCGTGTTGGAAGATTTCAGTAGCGGCAAGACAAGCAGGTAAGGTGCTTTGCGGGGTCGACGCTGGAGAGAGCAGCATGACACGCTTCTCAAGATGATGCAAAGAACGGTCAGGATTGCCATTGGCAGTGGTGGAAGTTTGCAGTTGATCAGTTGGAAGCAGCCGACTCATTTGAGCATGATTTTAAAGTATATTTAATTTGAAACAATTAATGTAAGCAATTTTGAACAATCTTCTATTCACATATATTGGTCTCTAAACCCTGCGAATGTTCATGTATTAGCTGAAATGATCAGGTATTAAAGATTTATTCTCAAGCAATTTGAAAACCGTGGTAAAAATGTAATCTCTAACAGTCCATCCATCCATCCATCCATCCATCCATCCATCCATCCATCCATCCATCCATCCATCCATCCATCCATCCATCCATCCATCCATCCATCCATCCATCCATCCATCCATCCATCCATCCATCCATCCATCCATCCATCCATCCATCCATCCATCCATCCATCCATCCATCCATCCATCCATCCATCCATCCATCCATCCATCCATCCATCTTTTTACCGCTTATACTGTCCAGCTTTGTCAACTGTGGCTCCTTTGAGACACTTGTGATTAACTCTCAATTCGCAACAGTCGCAGCTGTACCAACATGCTGTGCACAAAACAGTACAAAAACAATAATACAATCATAAATAACCAAGCTCTCTGTTCAAAATACTCCATTAATCATATTAGATGTCATAATTGCAGCGCGTATGATGACATTCACGTACAAGCTTATTAACTAAAAACTGTATAAGTTTGAACAAGCAACTATAGGTTTCTAACAGACATTTGACCATTGACGAGTGACACACATGCAGAAGTACATATTTGACTATTTGTACTCGCAATGATGCACACATATGCTCAAGAGAAGCTTATCTCATCAAAATGGCATTTCTGTTTTCTCCTAATGAAGATTTCATGTGTAGTTTCCATCGCCAGAAGGAGACAAGTAAATAGAAATGAGATCAATGCGCACCTTGTTGGTAGAGTGATGCTTTGTCTAAATAGGCGAATGATGATTACCGCTGCAAGGCTAATATCTGCGTTGTGTGACGGTGATGCTAATGACTTACAACATCTGTATGGTGATTTGAGATGACACAGAGGCTGTGGTATTTAGCTTTCTAATAAAGCTTCTGGGTTGACATCACCTCAAAATGTGTTTGTGTACTTGTTTGCACCTAGGAAATATACAAACACGGGTTGGTGGTAGTGTCCGACCTCTGTGGCATACTGGAGCAAATTTAAAGGCCAGTGCTTTCATCTGTGGCTAGTTGTGTTCAGCACAAAAGTGAAAGCACACACGCACACAAAAATATAAAAATATACAGTATATGAACTAGAATAGCCTGTATTTTAATTTTGACCTTAATTGAAACATTTGTTTACAAAGCTTTTAATTATGCTTCAATCAATTCCACACTGTACAATAATATGCAAGTCAGAAAAGCTTTTATTTAATACAGGGTCAAATTTGTTGTTGCTTCATTGTTTTTTTTAAATTTTGCCTATCTAGCTATTTTAAATTGAAATGAATGGTCTATATATTTTAATGTTATTAAAGGCTCAATTTCTAAAACATTGTCTGTCTTCAATAGAATATTTTCTGATACTTTTAATACGCACTCTGACTTTTGGGTCAGGTTAATGTAATTATTATTCATGTGGATTGCCTCATAAAATGTGAGGCAATTGCCCGAAACCCCTGATTACCAGAGGCCCAATAAGGTTTCTTTGTTTTAAAGTATTTACTTTGTTATTTAGGCTTAATTCACATTCTTCTTCTTCAAAAAAAACAACAACATCAAAAAGCTTAATCTATCCAAGCTCCTGACACCCCCCAACTCAATCCCTTGTTTTGCAAAAAAGTCCCCTCACCTAACCAGTAATCTCTCTTACTTCCACCATTCCACACAAGGATCCTGGCTCCTCCAAATTGTGTCCTCGCTTCACTTGACTATCCTCCCCCCAACCTCTGTCATCTTTTGTGTTTATCATCATCTACAATTTACATATCTTAATGACTCACTGCGATCAAGACTCCCGTGTTTGTGTATTTCCAAACATTATTATTTTCACGTTTGTCTTTTTCCAAACCTATTATCCACACCCCGATATGCGAACGCCTTCTCATCATCTCCCCCGAGAGCTGTGTAAATGTGACAAGCCATGGTTAAGACCTTAGCCATTGTTTACAGATGAGCCGAGGTGCCCTGAGGGAGATTGTGCGTACCTGGTTGCGGTGAATTCTTATGCGCGAGCAGCACACTGGCAAAAATAAGAGGGCCTCTTATGATGTCTCGACTTTACCTATCACATTGATGTCTGATGCGACCCATTCCGCTTGCTGTTCCCTGGAGTGACTCGCTGTTTACCTTATGCGGTAGTCTATTTCTTGTCATTCCCAAGGGGAGTACTGTCTCTTCTTTTATGATTTTCTGATAATATCCCGTGGGTCTCTACGGAAGCTCGCGGCTACTCGGCCGCCTGCTGAATTTTACATCAGGGAATGCACGGAATGGACAATGAAAGGCACTCATCTAGATAATGAAGAGAAGCAAAATGCCAATGTGCACGATTTAGGCTCCTGTGGGAATTACATACAATGGCTATTGTTATTTCTTAAGCATTATTGTCAGATAGGAGATGAGATTTGCGGAACTCATGCGACATAAAGAAGTTATTTCAAGAAAATATATACAGTTGCTCATAGAGCAACACACACGTCGTCAGCACACACATGTACACACTGTAATGATTATTTTTTTTTGTTGCCGTCATAGTAAATGGGTTAAACAAGCTGGGCCAACCTTCGTCCGATGGGCTGAACACAGGAACAAGACAAATCATTCTTGTTTCTGTCGTTCACTACAGCAGGTATCCCATTATAAGCGTCTAAAGCTGCCGCCTCCGTAATTGGGAAATCAATAGCTTATTGCTACAGTGGTCCTGGCAGCCATTGTGTAAAGGTATGAGCGTGGGAGTTTTTCAAAAGGACTTCCAATCCTTCATTTTGGACAAGGAGGGTCATTCCAAAGGCAAAGACTGCAAGCTGGCCCTCGTAAAGGTTTTGTGTTTGATTACTATTGTTTGATCACAGTAGAGCTAACGTTTAGATAAAGATAAGGGATTGGCTTACCTTTACCACAGTCACCATGCCATCGTTGGTTACGGGGTCAGTGCGAATGGTGAAGTGCCCAGACGGATCGCCACTGATGATCCTGTAAATAGCATTCCAGTTGGGGGAATGCGGTTGGTCGGCATCTATCACCGTTAGGTTAGCAACCACGACATCCACCCGGTTCTCAGGAACCTCACCGGAAAACTGCAGGGGAGGGAAATAAATGTTACCTTGAAAAATGTTGCTTCCGAATCAATTTATTTTGACAAATGTCCTTGTGGGATATGTTGAGCTGTTGAGGTGCGGCAATTTGTTCAAAACATTTCTGTCTGCCATTTCTCTTAAGTGACGTCCTTTCAGCTTTCCAGGTGGAGTACGTTTAATGACTTTGCTTTTGCTACCGCTGAGCCGCAAACGAACGCTAAACACAATTGCACACTGGAAATGCACATTGTCTGAAAGTTTCCTTCTTTTCTGCACTCCTTGTTCTCATTCATGCACATTTAATGTCCTCTCCCTTTGAAAGTCAGAAAAGAAGAGGAAGTGAAGACAGCCAAGAGGAGCCACCAATGGAGGGGGGTAGAACATCTGTTTGAGCGTAAATGAGTGGCTTTTAGTTGTCTCCTCGCTGTGCTAACACGTGCTATGTCCTGATAAGCCTGACGACGAGTGAGCTGCTGTCTGTCAGATGTCTGTCACGGTGGGGATTGACCAAAGTTGGGGGATAAAGATGAACGGCAACGCGAAAACTCTGAGGTGATGGTGCATGGTCGACGGGTGATTACGGACTCGCGTTGACTCATCTGGAAGCAACAAGCATGAAGCGTCTCGGCGTCACCATGGGTAACAGACATGGTTGAAGCTACTGAGCCGCTTATGGGAGTGTATGATATCAAACAGCAAAGCCCCAGACCAAACACTCCAACGGGTCGTAATACCCGACACAACCTTTCGCATCTAGCAGCAAACAGCTGACAGCTGTGGCTGGATTAGGGGCCTGCGTCTGAAAAGCTGTTCGGCGACTTGATGACATTCTTAAGACAACACACAGGTCCGGGTGGTCCTTTCCAACTGCTGCTATGAAATAAGGAGCAGCTTGACAGAGAAGCAATTGTGTGTGTTCTTGTTTTGGTGCAATGACTCCCAAAATCGAAATCTGGCTTCACCGACTCTATCTACATATTAGTGTGATGTCAGCATGATAAAAGATCGGGTCGTCAAGTTAACATATATTTTCACTCACAATTCAAAGATTGACAATAACAGTTATTCAACAAAGCTTTGCTGCTCAAAGACTAACTGCTTCATTTACAGTAGAAGCAAAATGAGGATTTAATTGATTTATTGTTTGCATAAATAAAATTATACTGGAAAATAAGTGAAATGAGTCAAAATTAGCCCAACTGTCAAAGGTAATAAAATGTTTAACACTCAGTTTTGCACAAAGGCAAGTCAACTTAAAATTTCAAGGTAATAAACTTTAATAAAATTTAAATTTGACAAAATATTTCAAGTTTTGCTGAGTCGAATTGTGCTTTTGTCTCTTGCATTGTCTCCCTTAACTTAAACATATAAGTAAAAGCAACTCAGCAGATTGTTTAGGGGCAAACAACTTGCAAAGCCACATTGTTGCTTTAAATGTCAATAATTTATTCACTAAAGATATTCCAACTTAAAGTGCTGTTTCAGCACCCAAAAAAATATCAGTTGTATTTTTTTTACATTGGGATGATAGTGCACTGTCTGCATAAACAAACAAGTAGTACCACACATCCATACTATATTTAAATCATTTATTCTCTTCAGGGCTGTGGGGAGCTGAAGTCCACCAAACTTTGGGCAAAAGTTGGACGACAGGCCAGATTGGTTGGAAATTACCCAGTGTTAAGATATAGATTTCGAAATAGTAACAATGTTCAAAATGGTATTATTTAGAAATATACTGTATTTTTGTTGTGTTATATGAGCTGAACAATTAACATTTTTCACATTAGATGGCAAAAGGTACAATTAACCTGTGTCATGTATCCACATAACATTTCTTCCCAGATATGCACCGTGATATTTTTCAAACGTGTACCTTGGCTTATTAAAGGTTGGCAAACGATGTTCTGCAAGACCTGTGGCGTTTATAGCAGACACTAAATATTTGCATAATGCTTTGCCTTCTCAACCAAATGACTTTTATGCAAAGCTACCATCCAAAAAGGGCTGATTTACGATTCGATTGGGAGAAATTGCTCTGCTCACTAACCTCGGCTAAATTTGATCATCAGTAACCATGATGGCAATAACTTTGCTGTTTGGCAATGATTGAGATGCACTAAAAGCAAAAGTTAGAGAGTACTAATCTTTTACTGGCCACCAATATCAATGCACCCGCCGTCACAGTAGGCACTTTATGTAGGGACAGGAGGGTTTCCAGACCTGGGCTTCTAATTTACAACCGCTGGGGGGGGGGGAAAATAGCTCCTGAGATGGAATAATTTGTCATTCACATCACTTTTTTTCCTCTGACCGTCTTTTGGAAACCACAACACGGTGGTCCACTCAACTCTCTACTTATCATGTTCTCCGTGCATGTTTTATTTTATTTTTAAATTCAACTACCGTCTTGCCGAACATTTCCTTTATGTCTGACACATGCTTGCACATTGTTAACAGCCTTGGGGGTTAAATGCTAATGCTACATCCTGAGTGATCACCTCAAAGAGCTGCTTGATTCCGCCTAGCTTATCGCCTTCTAAGCCCAACTGGCCCATTGCTCACTTCTCCGCACGTGAGAGACAGACTCGGTCCACTGCAGCAAATCATCTTTGCGTCTTCGACACAACATTTGTAACGTTCAATCAAAATCAACACGTACGATCGGTTATGCTTTCCAGCTCTTGACCAGACATTAGCATAAAGCCCCACTAAATATTGATTTTTGCACAACACAAAAGACAGCATAATAAAGTGAAGCGCACTTTTTAATAGCCCTAAATCTCTTGTTTTTTATTCATAAATAATTGGTGGTTCAGCTGGACTGACACGCAGGCTTCTTCTAATCACGCCTCCCACCCAAAGCCGATATGATATATTACATCACAACACGGACTTTACTTTAGACTTTTCATTTTTAACTTTCATCTTTGTCTAATGTGTTCATTATTCTAAATATCACTATTATGACAACAATCATTAACCATTTTTCAGGCTCCGTGTTTGTAGTGATGAAAATCAATGATATGGATTAGTCATTTCCTTATGTGTGTGCACGTGTGATTTCCTCAGGAAATGAGAAAATAGTACTTGTTCCACTTAATACACTACAATAACGGTCTTCCTGATTTTCTCATTGTCATTCTCCTGACCATCTGCTTGATGCTCCCCGCTGATTTCCAAAACAACAGTCCATGAACACGACGTAACAACTTTGTGATAATTTTTTTGTGTATGCTCTTCGGAAATATTCAATGACATTCATGACGTCTTCTGAAAATGAACAACTGTTATGACATGTTTGCTTATATAAATTATTTGGTTGTTAGTAGGAACATAAAACTTTCAAAAAATAATTTCCATTTAACGTGATTTTCGAATTATAAGGCACACCTAGAAATCCTTGAGTTTGCTTAAAAAGTTGCTTTCAAACAGAAGTCTGCAACTCACCGTTCTGGAGGTCAACATGGGCGGGTTGTCGTTTATGTCGGTAACGGTAATGATGGCGGTGGCCGTGTTGGAGAGACCAAAATTCAGGTTGCCCTCCATGTCTGTGGCTTGAACAATGATCGTATACTGGGACACTTTCTGTGAAGGTGAAAATAAAGGACAACAGTGTGCTTAGTGTTCAGTTTGAGGTACACAAACAAATTGGCCGTGTTTAAAACTCTCAATGACAGGCTTTTCATCTGACGGTATTGTAACCTCCTAAACTTGGCTTTATGCAATCTGCAAGCTGTCTTCTCACAATATTGTTATCAGAGACATCGCCAAATTCAGTGTCACTGACGGGCAGATGCGGAGAGACGGCTACATCAGACGAAGATTAATAGACGATCTGTGGAGCAATAGAATTAGGAATGATAAATGCTCGTTCACATCTTGAATGACACAATGTCACTTAACTGGAAAATGAAAAATGTGGCTGTTGTAGTTTTGTATGAGAGCTATTTTGTGAACGTCTGCATGTGTAGCCCCCTCCCTCCCTTGCCAACCGTTCTTCTTCTACCTCCCCTTGTCTTTCCTACTGTCCCACGGTGCAGTTAATGGGCTGCGGGAAAGATGGAGCCCCACGACCGACTGGATAATGCGTCTTGTCACTGAAATTCCAAATTACATTTCCAGTGTCTCTCTAACCTGCTAATTACGAAGTAAATATCCCAATTAGGCCATGACGCCACATCAGGAAGGTTAGACAGCTTCTTTCGGGCTTTTGCGTTTGACGCTAGACGAGATGCTGAACTTTCCACACGCACCCTCATTACCTCACGTGCATAAACACACCAATCACAAACATGCCCGCACACACATATCTCTTCTTTGCGAGTCTTGTTTAGTGGTGGTGTGTGCTTGATTGTCCCATCAGCCAGCGTACGGCATGTACACAGCACTCACACTAATTAGACAAGGGAGTTATTATGTCGAGCTCCTCTGAACCTCTCAGCATAGCAACAACAGTGCAGCAACCTCAGCCTTCTCTGGAGGACTGCGGTCTATTACTGTCAACATGCTTTTAAAGGTCCAAGGCAGACCATTGGAGACTTTTAGAAGAGATTCAGTGTGGGAGTTTGGAAAGCAGGACGAGACATTTCACAAGGAAGGTACACAGTCGTGGAGGGTAAGAAGCAGTAGGGGATAAAGTTGAAGCACAGGGTATGGGGATTTCCAAAAATAGAAGCCTGTGTGGTTGTTTTTGTTGCTTTGTTTTTGTTGTTGTTGTTTTTGCACAGTCTAAAATCCCAAACAACGAATCGGGAGAAAGGGGAAAAAGGAAGCACAGAAAGTTTCACGGTTTCAAGGGGCCGAAGTAAGTGGACCGGTGTGTTGTGAAGTTTATGGTTTGAAGATGGGAATTTTTTTTCCCCTTGCAGGTCGGGAGAATTCTCATCTGCTCGAAAAAGAAATTGCTGGAGGAGAGAAAACAGGATTGTAATTCATATAGCAACTGAATTATACGTGTATATATGCAACCAAGCACCTGTTAATAAATGAGTTTTCAAAATTACTTCGGTGCACACATTATATGGTCAACAAAGGCCATTATTGTGAATTTCAAATTTCCAAAGTTTTTTTTACATCAAATTTTATTAAAGCTTTTATAGAAAATTGTCCTAATCTAAGAAAGAACTTGACTGACTTGTATAATGTTCAACACAAAATGGCCAAAGTAGCTAAACTCCAAATAAATATTCCTTGGCTCTTCTGCGTGAGTCACATTGTCCAGTAATGTTTGCCTTTTTCAATATATACAGCAGAGGTCAAAGCTTACTATGAACGCAATAAATCAAGACGTTTTTTCAATTACTTATGGATTTTTGCAATACAATTCTAGAACACATGAATAGCATGAACTCGCTGTAGCTTGAAGCTTCACAATTTCTTTTGAGACATTCAAGGATTTTTGTTCATGAGTCATGTTCATTTGTCCTCAACCATCTCATAGAGACACTGAAAATAAAAAAAAAATATTGCTCAATAGAGTGCGAAAGAAGTTTAATTTTGAAAGTAAAGTGTATTTGCTGCTTCTGTCAAAAGCAGCCATCTTGATCATGTAACACAGGAAGCCCACGAGCTAGAAAAACAATTTAGAGGTTCTCTGAATGTTGCAAAGGCTCTAAACCTGATTCAAACGTTTCTTGACATGATGCCCGTCTGTTTCTACGGGTTTCACTTCATGAATTAACTATTTGTACTGTTTGCTTTGATTAAATTACACTTCAGAAAAGGGTTTGTGTGCTTCTGCGAATACTTGATGCATGATGCGAGAAAAAGTCAATTGCTTCAAGTAACTCTGCTCTGAATTCAATTCAACTCATTTAAAAAGATGGCGAAAAGATAAAGCTGTGTATCCTCCAAGCAGAACTATTCCATGGGGGTTAGGATGGTGAAACAACAAGTGGATGCAGGAGGTTTGTGGTTACACATTAGGTTATGCAGGCTCTATCAGCGGAGATATTTTCACCCCGTGTCCCGCCCCCATCCTACTGGACGCATATTACGTTCCTATCTTCAATATCTAAAATTTACCCCAAATCTACTCTCGACTTTAAAGCCGGGGTCTTTCATTTCATCTTCTTTTCCCTCCAGCATCTTCTGGTGTGTCATTTATCAAGTTTAGATGTTGTCATTACATGTTTTTTTTTTTTTCTTGCAGACAGACAGATGTCAAGGACATTCCTTCTCCACTATTCGCGCTCTATCTTTACCGTACATGCATGAGACACAGACTCGTGAGTGGCCGTCTGTAGCGTGATGTGTCGTTAATAGGTCTGTCAGTGGTGACAGGTAGGGAGGAGGATCTGTCTCACGGCTAAGTCACCGCCACAAGTCTCACAGTCTCAAACACCAAAATAAACATCTTGTCACAACTTTTCATGGCTCCACAAGCAATTTGACTGGAGAAGAACAGTATTCAGAAAAAAAGTGCGGACAAACTGCATGTATGGAGTTATAAAATGTGTCTTGACTTTTGGACAGCTTTTGGGATTACTCCATAATGATTTGCAGAAAATATTGTGATGTGTGGCACGGGCAAGGGAAGAATATTACATTTTGGGGTTAATCCTCATTTTTAAAGATTTCCTACCTATCACTTTCCTCAGTGCATTCAAAATTATACAGCCACATGTCCTTTAACATCTTGGAGGGGTTTCGATGTAAAAAAAAAAAAAAAAAAATAGCATTCATATATCACAAGCTTTTGAAGAAAAATACATAGATTTCCAGGAAGTGAAGTTCATTTGCAATATTTTCAAAACTATAAAATCCACAGTCGTCCATCATCAAATTCCTGTGTGAGTTTCCACAGATAATATCCAAGTCACCTTCACTTGCTGCTTATTCGTTGCTTCGTTAACCATAGTCCTCAGTTTGTTTTAAAAAATTATTGCAGCATAAAATTAATCACTGCATAGACGGATAGGTCAACAAGGGCCAGTTTAATGGCACCACGATCACACACACACGCACGCACGCACGGCCGCGCGCACGCACACCCACGCACACTCATACATGCACACACACGGGCACGTGCTGATGACATTTAAATTCACAAGACGAATGTGCCAACCAATTGATAACAAGGACCTCTGTGCAAAAGTGTGAAGTGCAGAAACTGCTGTAGACTATAGAAATGTCTAAATTCCAAGGGTCAGCAATTTGAGCGCATAACAGACTGTGTTTTATGGTAAGTTGCTTACATTCTAAAGATGTGATTGCTTCGGTAACATGAAATTAAAGAAGCTACATGGTGCAGAGAAAGTAAACATTTGGCTTGAAAATAAAAAAAATATATATATATATATATAAAATATAAATAAATAAATAAAGTAATATATATATATATATATATATATATATATATATATATATATATTTATACACACGTATACATACATACACACGTCCTCGCCTTTGAATATTTCTAGGCCGAATTTTGGTACCAGTATGGCCCTGATACAGAGTAATTCCTGAATGAGGAATGCAATAATTTCATCGTCGTCATCACCATGGTGAAGATTTTAAAATAAAGAAACATTTATATTTCAATCGCATATTGATTGGTGAATATAAAAAAAAATCATGTCTGAATACTTGAGGTCGAGTCTTTGGTCTGAATACCATCGAGTGACTCTTGTTACCTATATTGACCTTGCAAAAGAAAATTGCAAAGCAATCACTGATTAGGGGCGAGGCAATCAAGTAACTTCTTATTTTGAAGATATGGAACAATGATTATTCAACATTTGAAGAGGTTAAAAAATGTGACTCATTGGGCACTGCAAAAAAAAAAAAAAACTTCCTTGGAGTAAACCTATTGTGTAAGCTATTTATTTTGAGAATGCATTATCACTATAAATAAATAAAATAAATCAGAAAAAAGTCAACAGTTTGGTAGAATACGTACCTCTCGATCGAGACCAGGCGCCACGGTCACAATATCCCCAGTCTCACTATTGATGGTGAACATATTTGGAATGGGACTGTGCGGTGTCTGGGACAGTATTCGATAGCGCACCATTCCATTGGCCGTCGTGTTGTCATCGGCATCGAAGGCAGACAGGTGCATTACGTAGGTGCCTGATGGAGTCACATAGAATTGTGTGAATGATTTATAAAATCTACAGTGGGGAACAATGTGAAAAAAAAATTGCAGTTATTGTAAATGACTGATTGCTATTACATAGGTGTGAATGTGAGAGCGAATGACTGGCGAGTTGCGACCGGGGCATGTTGTGGATGACCTTTCGGCGAAGGTCAGCATTGAGATACCAGAAATGGACAATGAATGAATCATTATAATTACCAAGGTTTTTGTTCCTGATTCTATCTGAGCCGACTTTCAATGAGGGAGTTTTTGTTTCTTTGTTTTTATTATGTCTCACACACAAAAGACAACATTGAGAAAAAAAAAAATCACCACGCGCACAGAACCTTAAAAATATCGAGTTGAAATTTTTTTATGCTTGTGTGGCAATTAAAATGAATTGATTTCTTTTGCTTGAAATTAGTAATCAAGGTTCATCATCTTCAGGGGTGATATTTTCACTTTCAGACAATTTAAATTGTGAATTATAAAAGATAAATTATGAATGCAAATGTCTGAGACAATGCCTTGTACATCGAATTAAATTGCCAGAAATGGGAAGGAATTCTGACGGTTACATTTTTTAAAATTTAAATGGGTCAAAGGGTATAATTTCACTGTAGAGAACAAGCAAGTGCAGTGTGACACCTTGAACTATAAATGTTTACAGGTCACCTTTCAATGTCGAGGAAGGTTGTCTAGTGAATGAACGTTAGTTTATTTTACCTAAAATATGGGGAAAAAATAGTTTGTTTACCTTCCACAACAATTCTGACATACTGTAACCATAGAGGATTACTCCGCACCACTCAATCTCCATTTCTGCCTGCTTCTCCCATGGCCAGTTGTAATTGACAGTGATAGTGATATCACAGTAGTGACGGCCCCTGTCCGAGGATAATTGCAACCACAGCTCCTATTTCAAACTTCATTACATTTCAAAGCAACAATTTGTAAATGACGGGGCCAGGGGGAGGCCTCACAGCAAGAAGTAGAAGAGGTGAGTGAAGGATGAAGAAGAAAAAAAAATGAATGGGCCCCTGCTCAATTTGGTTTAATGTGGAGGGACAATCAGTCCTTCACCCTACGTTTTTCTTGTGAAGATAAAGCGATAGATGGAAAGGAGATGAAGAATGCGTCACACATCGGCGAGGTAATTACATTAAGCCGCACTCTTAAGGGGTTTAACGCAAGCCCTTTGTGCGGGCGTCCTAAGCCGTGCCTGACAGGATTAAGTCCCTGTAATGACTCTTTAATTTGCAAACTAATTCAAGTCTGTAATTGGCCTTCCACCGAAACCACTGGAGCACAAAAAAATTCTAAAATTCTGTGTTTTATGATTATTGTTTCGTTGAATGGCGCACACACCACATTGCTGCACAGCAGAGACGGAAACCAAGAGAGTGAGAGGAAGAGAGCAATAAGCCTGCTAATATAGCACAATGTCTGTTCATCCATTTTTTATACCGCTTGTCCTCATTAGGGTCACGAGTGAACTAGCGCCTATCCCAGCTGACTTTGAAGCGAGGCGTGCACTGAAGACAACCAATCACATGGCATACATAGACAAATGAAAGAGTCCTCAGTGCATTTATGTGTTTTGGAATGCGAGAGGAAGAAATTGTCATATCATGCTTCGATTGACTGTTTGATGCCATACTGGTACCTGGTTTTGAGCCTTCATCCACGGAGCCATTGTAGACTTGGTTCTTGAACTCCGGTCTGTTGTCGTTCATGTCGATGACAAAGATATACAGATCGATGGGGTTCTCCACCTTGTTTCCGTTCATGTCCACAGCATGTGCTCGGAGCTAGAAGACAACGTTTCGATCATGACCGATGATTGCTGATGCAGGGAGTTACTTGTGCCGAGGATCTATGGCACAGGTGTCAAACCAAAGGCCAGTGGGCCAGATCCGGCCCACCACATCATTTTATGTGGCCCGCAAAGGCAAATCATGTGTTTCAACTCAATGTTTCTTATTAAAATATTAAAACTGTAAATTGTCTTCACTTTAAATAACAGTGAGATGTTAAAACAATTTTTTTGTTTACAATCGCACATTGAAAATAAATTAGAACATTGTTGAACTGGATTTTGTTTTGTGTAGCCATCCGTTTCTATTTAAGTCATTAATGGCCTCACGAGGGAAACCATATAACTAAGATGTTGCTCGCAACAAAAATAAGTTTGACACCCCTGCTCTACGATATGTTGTCTACTGACTTCATATCTAAAAGTTGCTGTTATCTCAGTAGAAAGTATAACAAGACTCTGTCTTCTTTTGGAAGCCGTGTCTGCAACTGTAAGTCTGAGTCAGGATCACATTTAAGGCTAACAGTGCTCTGCCTGTTTGCATCTTGGAATAACAAACACAGTTGGCTCATCACAAATTCCCCTCAGCTGTGCTTGGATCAGGGAAGTGGATTTCGCCAGTAATCAAAACATGCTATACTTTTTTGACAGTTTTGCTTTCTCTGAAATCGAGTCAAAAAGACGAATGTTAAGGATAGCAACGTGAGTAGATAGCTGAATAATCAGGTGAACGCTGGGATCGGAGGATTTCCCCCGCCCCGCATGATAGGTGAAGGTCTACTTAACGGACTGAAGTGGTTCTTTCTAAAGCTGGACTCACTTCGGTTCACCTTTAGTGGGATTGTTTGTATCTCCAGGCATGACTTATTCAGTGATATTCCAGTCTGCTGGAAACAATGTTGAGTTGATACCATGCAATGTGATATTTTTTTTTCTTTTATACTGCCGAATAAAAGTGCCTTATCCATTCTTTAAATATACCAGGAATCAAAAAGTCAGTTCAGAAATCAAAACGTCAGTGCAGCATACGAGGGCTCTCCCTCGTATGTAGCAAGGTGGAATTATCAAACGGGAGGTAAAACTCGGGGAATGAAAGCTACAACGCCGGCGAAGGCTCAGGGGAAGACGGAATAAAATCGGTGAAATCACTTTTAATTACGCTGTCGTGTATGGAGAATTGAGGTACTCTTTCATCTGAACTTGGCTGATGGGAAATATGCTTTTTGGCTACGACAGAAACATGAGAGTCAGATAAGTGAATTCGCCTGAAGGCTCATCGCAGCGGAATATAGAATTAGAGGCATCCGCAGCAGGATTCTTCTACTATACGAGATGATCGTCTCCAGTAGGGCCCGTTCTCTCCTCGTCACCATTTGCTTCTATTCTCCACCTCCACTGAAATTGCATCTCCAGGTCTCCCGGAGGTTAATTTAACTTTACTCTCTTCCCTACATTGTCTGATCTGTCCATGCACTGCCATTCCATCTCGGCGGCTGAGAGCCAGGTCCTTTATCTCTGACCACTCTCCTCCCACCAGCCCACATGCGAGCGCACTCTTAATCCAATAGTAGGGAGAGTTGGAGATTGCAATTATTTTTAAAGTCAAGCCTAAAATTTTCTTTGTGAGAATGTTCTGTGCAGCCCGACTAGTCAAAACACAGTGTTCTGATTAATGTTTAATTTGTGACTGCACAATTAAACAGACAAAATTCAACTTCTTTTTTTTTTTTAATTCATCTCAGGGGCAGCCATTTTGCCACTTGCTATCAACTGAAATAGACATCACCGTTGCCAGGTCTCAGGTCACAACAAATCACGGCTCACCACTTTTCTGAAGATGAGCCGTGATTGGTTATGAGCTGTCATTTTCTGTCAACAGCAAGTGGCAATTATTACGTGGGTGAAATTGGGTGAATTTTATTGCATAACTGATAATCCACAAACACAATATGAATCAGAATGCTGTGCTTAGACAATTTGGCGCACATACAACATTTTTTTTAGGTTAACTTCTCTTTTAAAGAAGGGTAAATCTAATTCTGGATACATATTATAGTTGTCATCATGACACACATGAGGAGAAAAAGCAGAATGGACAGTGTCTTGTATTTGGAGACATTGTGAGAGATACAACTACAACAAAAAATTCTTAAGAATGTATGCGGTGGCATGGTTTTAATCTGTTTTTTAACAAAATACACAATATTTCTTATCCCCATCTTTTAAATGAAATTTTGTTAAACAGATCAACTACAGTCAATCAGTTTTTTGACCGCACTAAATATGTGTAACTTGTAGAAGTGTAGCTCTTTCAGCAACTAGTGTAAGAAGTTAACACGAGATAAAAATACACAGATCTTTATTGTGTCTCACCATGCAGTCACAGTTCACAACGGCCGCTTTCCCAACAACCAAAAGGGAGTCTCTGCCTCAGCAAATCAAGCTCATTGATTGGAGCTTCTTTTGGGAATCATTTCTAATTAAATAGGTCAGGGCTGCTTGGTTAACGAGTCTATAATATGGTTGTGATTTACATACTACATAAGAGATAACATTAACTTTGATACCTGGAACATAAAAGCCAATGCATCTGTGCTTAACCACATGAATCGATTACTATTTTATGACGGTACGATGCAGCTGGGTTCAAATCCTGACAAATATTTATCAGTGTGTGCTTGTGTGTGATTCGATGGACTCACATGATATGACGACCGATGTTCTCTATCCAGAGGTTTGGTGACAAACATTTTTCCAAGCACAGGGTCGATGTTGAAGACCTCATTCGGTGGCTGATCAGCTCCCACCCCAGTGATGCTGTATCGAATGGAGATATCTTGATCCTGGTCTGAACGAATCTGTGGCATCACAAGCAAAAAGAATAATACATAATAAATAACATTTAGAGAGAAAATTACGACACATGCGGTTACCACTTCTTTTGGTGCGGTATGCACAACTTTATGAGGTGTTTATTATTCAAAGGCAAGCTTGTGATCTATTGCCTCTAAGTTTCATAAGTCTGTCCTTGCACTGTGATTCTTAGCAACCTCATATTGGATATTATTCACAGAAAGCACTCGCGGAAAAAAAGCAGTTATGTTGATGTGCACACATATTTATCACAAAGTAGCATTTCAAGTCATCGCATGCTCAAGGACTCCGTTAGTGCTGCCGCAGGGATCAATCTGTTTGCAACAAAAAGTGTATTTCAATATTTTGAAAGAAAAAGAAGAAATCAACCTATATTTACTGTTAATTTCAGACTACATGGTACCATACTGGGAAAAATATTAGATGGACAAGGATGGCTGGAAAAGGACAGAAGCGTGGAATTGCCAATGTGAAATAAACATTTTTGACTGCACTGCAACGTCGTTTCAATGTGCTGCAAAGTCATTTGAGCGTCTTGGTGAAGCCCATCGTAAAATGTAGGCTAAATGCTAAAAACAAAACTGAGATGAGATAATGTTGAGGGCATGGTTGAGAATATATTGTAAAATCCCTTGTGAGAATGTACTAGATAGAAGGCAGAAACATGGAAAGTAAAATACCAGGTGTGAACATATTAATGTAGAAGAGAGTATAGATTGTTACACACAGGTAAGTGCAGCGGGCTTGTGATCACACAAGTACAGAAAACCGGTGAGCCTTTTTCCCAAATCAATAACACACTTCAGAGAAGACGTTGAAGTTGTCTTTCATCACAAGAGCAACCAATTTAGCCTCTCGTCTGCCACACCGGGAACGACGTGCCGTTGCCCAGAAGGAGCCCGAGCAACTAATAAGGCCATGGGAAGCATGTTCCCGTACAAGACAGGTGTCATCCTGCTTCTCCACGCTGGTGCAAAAAATACCTGTCACCATCACAGACACTGCCTATCATCTTCTCATCGCCAGCAACTCGAGTTGTGCCTCCGATCAACCCAAGGTGAAATATCAGCACGGTGCAGAAGGAGACGATAAGGAGCTGTCACAATATCCCGTCGGTGCTAATTGTGTCGGTGTGTATGGGCTGTTTTCTGCACCCTTGATAATTGACAAACAGGCTAGTGGCAGTTCAACCCTGAAATGTGCACCCTCCTCACTTACTGTAGACAGATTGATTGTTTGAGAGATACTTAATTCATCCTCAAGGGTAATTCAATCCACCAGGAGACAAAGAACAGGCCAGAGAGCCAACTCCAGCTTCCTTGCGAGTCCCATTTGAAGATAAAAGCAATTATCGCACTTCCATACGTTTAAAGGCTTGAGGCTCAACCCCTGTTTCTCCTCCCCTCGCCTTGTCTCGACACTTCTCTCCCCGCCCTCCTTCCCGACTCTTTACTCTGGCTCAGTGGTCCTCCGCCCATTTCGTCTGATCTCTCCCCTATGCTGTGCTCTCTCATCACTTTCACTTGCTTTGCTTCAGGTCTCTGTGAGAACAGACAGCATGCATGAAAAATGAAATTACTTCAGTCCGTTAGCTTCGGCGGTACAGAATACATTTTGCCCAGATAGGAGGTGATGGCAGTCCTGAATTCCATTGGGGGTTTTCCTGTTCCTTTTGATTTTACTCTTGTTTTCAAGCACTCTTGTTTGGGGTTGGGATTGCAACATGTTCCATTGTTTTTTTTTTTTTTACACAGGGCCATCAAAATATTTCTTTCGCCCGTGTCCTTTGCATGCTGCTGTGTTCAAATAATAAACGTCAAAGCAAGTTAGTTGTAGCACCTTATCAGTCATCTCTGAAAATTGCAGCTAGCGGGACATCATTTCAATTCATTAACTCATTTTGGGTTGTGTGGGAAATATCTAGACACTCAATTCAACGTCTCTGTGGGAGAGATGCCCTCAGTCAATTATCATTAGCAGTTCATATAACGGATGGATGGATAATTCTCAATTATATGTGTGTTGTCCATCCATTTGGCATCCCAAAGGCATGGTGGGTGTTCGGATTTCACACATTTAGCCAAAACACAAAGCTGACATTTCTTGAACATTTCATGGCTAATTATTCTCAAATGATGATATTAATGCAAACAATTATTTTATTGCTTTTACGTAATCAAGTACTGGAAGAAACAGTACCGTCAATCGGCATTAGATAGCAGACAGACTGAGGAATGAAAAGACAACAAAGCAAAGACGGGCACACCGTTTTGTTATGACGAGGCCGATCGGCTGTTGCGGTCTAGTTTTGGAGAATGACACCAGAGCCAATCTGGTGTTTGGTGAGACAATCTGTCACTCGCAGACAACAAAATCATACGGAGCTGAAAGTCAGACCTCACACGGCTCTAAAATGCAACACTACTACAAAATATGAACCCCGACAGGAACAAACAGATGAATATGTTTTCCTCAACAGGATGTTAAAGCCTGACAGACACATGAAATACGCGACAGATATTGGACAACAAGTCACAGGAGGGCTGCCCTGCTCTCAAGTGTGCCCTTCACAAGAAGCAATGTTTGGAGAGGATTTATTTTATACAGCATACAAACATTATTGGACAGATTTTATATATAGTGTGTATTGCCATCCACTATATTTTCAGCCAAAGGGAGGATTATAGACTCCAGTAACAGACAATGGTATATTTCCAAGAGGAATGATTTAATGTACTCACATTTTTCGAATCTAAAATGGTTTTCTGATTCAAATAAATTTTCATTACACGCTTTCCCATTTGTTGCTACTCTTAATGGGAAGATTGTTGAAGCTTGCGCAAAAAAAAAAAAAAAGAGTCACAATTCAATATCTTCACTATTTTTACCTCGGTGCTTTTGTGAACAAAGATTAACGAATGGTGACACAGACCAGGACTTTAATTACCTCGGTGCTTTCGCCTTATTCCGAACAATACCTTTTTATATTTAAGGCGGGAAATAAAAAAGAGAATAATAAAGATGCGTTCCGATTTATCGAGTCGCTTGGATAAGAGGGTACGCTCAATGTGCCTTTGTGCCAGTCGAATAATAGCTTGAGGCGATGCATGCGACTATATTAAAAGCCCATCTTTCGCATTAGTCGGAATAACATGGAGACATGGAAGTTAAGCAGTCGATGACTTTTCCTGTTATTGCTGCATGAAAGTCGTCTGGTCTGTAATAGTGCAGGCTTACGGCAAATTAGAGGTGCTACTCTCCTCGGAGGTAACAATGTAATGACTCTCCCTTCTCCCGGGCACAGAAAATCAAAATAAAGCAGCAATTGTAGAGACACACAAAGAGCGGCCCCGCCCTCGTGCTGTGGCGTTTCAGGGTTCGTGTCACGGCTTTCTATCCTCTGCCTGTTTCATTAGGGGATTTGATTAAATTGTGAAACAGGGGAATGTGATGGATGTATGAATAACTTCCCAAGTTGCTCCCAGAGGCTTGGACAAGGACAGAATCAAGGACCCCTTGGTACTCACGCTTCTTTCCCAGCAAACCCAATCTGGGTAATTAGAATAAAGAGCGTCAGGGACTTCAAGGATAGAAGGAGGCTACTATTGTTAAAGCCACATGCATAAGCACTGTGCACCTGTTTATGCAGAATACAAGCATCCATGCACACCACACAGTGGCACAGAAATGTAGACATACTGTGAAGTAGCTAATGGTAAAAATATTTCCACGCTTTCTCTGTGCTGTTATCATACCCGCATTACACCGCGCACATTGGGCTCCACAAAAATAGGTCCAGCGTGTTAAAGGCAGAGCTAGGCTTCAGGAGGAAGACTTTCTTACCTCAGCTAGGTGTCAAACTCATTTTTGTCGCATCATATTATAGTTTCCTTCTGAGGGCCATTATAACTGTCAACCCAAATAAATGTATATACGTCTCATATTATATACAGGCTACACAACAAACTGATGACTAACTAGTTTTGAAATCAGAGACTAGTAAAAACTTTTTAAAAGGATGAATGGTAATAAAAAAAATAGCAGCATCATATTTTTTAAAAGTGAAGACTATTTGCTTATTATTGTATTGACACAAAGTTGATGCACAATTTGTCTACACGAAACAAATATAATTACACTGCGGGCCAAATTTGGCCCGTGGGCCAGAGTTTGACACCTCTGAGCTAGAGGTTGTTGGACTGCGCATCTGGGCAAATCATCTGTTATTAAAAACATTTAGGGCAATGGGCAAAGGAAACAAATTAAAGGGACATCCAAGGGCATAGTACGTGTGAAAGCAGAGTGGTATCGAGGAAAGGTGTTTTATCAGAGCAGTTGGTACGCTCGATGTTGACCGGAAGCGTGACAAAATGCGGCTGCTCGCTCCCTGCCAAATTGAAGCGATGCGCCACTTCATTGCTATCTCTCATTAACACGGGCACACATGCTCGCACTGAGGGCCAATCTGCTAACCCGTGCGCACACACACACACCACACACACTTACTGTACATACACTCTCTCTAAGCAGCACAGCCTCTTGGCGAGTCAAAATATTTCCGAGGGATGTTCTGGCCTTCACTCAAGCAGGCTTGCATAGGATTCTGCTTGGCAAACTCCACCTCAGCGAGGGTCCAGCTGTCATCTTGACAAATGAAACTTGGAAGAGCAAAGAGGTGCGCGTGTTTGTGCCAGTCATGCTCGTGTGTTTGCCGAGGAGTCACGGCAATGCATATTTGCCAGATCAAAAAGCGCTGGATCATGTACACGACATGCCGATTGCTGTTCGACACCATACGAGTACATTGATTGAGACACATTAAAACTGGCAGAGGTCACTTCAGACAGAGTTCTCTTTAAAGCTAAGAGGACATAAATTATGTTTAGCAACTAGTTGAAACCACCTTAGAAAAAAAAAGCCCTGCTGAACCATAACATTGTCTCTCATGGGCCACAATGTCATGCATGGTGAAAGGAGCCATGCATCATTCCGTTTTTATGAACAATGTGGGACGTAAAAGCTTTATAGGGTGTTACAGGAAACAATCTTTTTCTTTTTTTCCCCTAGAAATGAAGAGCAGATAAAAATGTAAAAAGCTCAAGGGAGTACTGGGCAGATACCCTTAAAGTTAAAGGACAAGTTACTATAAAATACTGGCAAATTTTTATCTGGTGCTTTACTGTTTATCTTTTGAGACTCGGGCATAATGTCTTTACCATATGGGGATGCCGCTATTTCTTTGTACTGCAAAAAATGTCCATGTCCGTGTGCTGGCAGGTAAAGAAACTCACCGCAATGGAGAGCATTATACTTACATGAGGAAACTTAGACCGACAAAAATAATGTGACCGTGTTATTACGGTACATGCTTCAGTTTTGCTTTTCCTGATATTATAGCACTAAGAGAGAAAGACAAAAAAACAGGGGCATGTTAAAGCAACGAAAGGTAGTTGTTTGGCCTTGCACTAATACCAACCTCGCGTTGATGGCTTCTATAAAGACAGAAGTGCTGCCCGTTCGCCACCCACCTAATAACAGTGGACAAGACAGCACTACTGTAGTAATTCTCGCCTCCCTGCTAACATGTGCTGTTGTGTGCTTATACAAACAACTCACTAAAAATTATGATATTTATTTGACGACACGAATTTAAATGGTAATGATGCTGATCTTAAAGGTTCTTTTGTCTTCTGTCGCTCCCATTATCTCTCAGTCTGACGTCTCAGACAGACAGAGAGGATGGATGGATCAGATAGATAGATAGATAGATAGATAGATAGATAGATAGATAGATAGATAGATAGATAGATAGATAGATAGATAGATAGATAGATAGATAGATAGATAGATAGATAGATAGATAGATAGATAGATAGATAGATAGATAGATAGATAGATAGATAGATAGATAGATAGATAGATAGATAGATAGTCAGGAGTGGTAGAAAAAATTATAATAATATTACCCCCCCCCCCCCCCACACACACACACACAGACACATACACAAGTTATGCCACCATCACACCCTCATGTTCTGAATATCTTCCCACCAGTTCGCTGCCCATTATTTATTTTTTTATTTCTTTTGCGGAATGTAGATTTTTTTGGCTCTCCTTCATTCTGTCGATTCTTGAGGTCGCTGAGGCCGATTTCAGAGGGGAAACACACACAGGCTGTTTGTTAAGCTGTTATTTATCTCCTTCATAAAGTCCTCTTCATCTCCTATTAAACAGCCCAGAACTGTTGCCCTTGACTCTCACATAACTCTTATGTCTTTTGCTAAGAGATGATTTACTATTTAATTTCACACCGACTCAACCCGGGAGGGAGCCTGCCTTCTGCTGCCTGATGTCATATCAGAGGAGAATGTGTTTTCCGAGGGACTTTAGGCAAAATATGCGTGTTTGCGCACCATCAGAGTGCACATGAATAAGTGGGTGGGCTGATGTAGGTCTTTTTTGTTGTTTATTTTGACTTTTGGTAGAAGCTCAAGGCTTAGTTTTATGCCACAAACATAGCTGAAAAATGTTCTCTCTGTGAAATGAAATAAACCAAAGCTAAATGTGCCTTATGCAAATGTTAACAGCAGCTTCACTGCTCTTATTTTGAAATATTCATATATTAAAACACTGTGATTATATACAGAACTCATTTAATAGGAATCTTTGTCTAAGGAAGTTAATTCATGTCAACCAAGTGGTGACATTAATTATTGTGGGAAAGTAAAGAACTTGGCACGGTTCTGCTAAGCTCAGTTATCAATTGTTAAACAGAATAATTTTTGGAGTTGATCCATTTGGCATGAAAAAAAATCTTCAGAGGCATACTAATAAACAGACTGGAAATAAAACCCAAGCTCGTAATTAAAATTTTTTTGGTATGTTTGTTGCCTTTGCAAAACATTACAGTGATGTCGCAATACTTCTGGACCACCACGAACAAGAGTCAGACGTGGCGATCTCAGAATACAAAGCGGCTTGAATGCATCATCCCATCAGAATCACGCGGCACTTTATTGTATTCCAAAGTCCGTAATTCTCAATTAATCTTCTTTTGACTTTGAGAGATTTAAATGTATATATTTAATGAGGATACAGTCTCCAAATTTCACACGTTATTGTTGATTATTTTTTCAAATAACAACAAAAAAAGCTAACTCAAGATAGAGTAACCCAGAATTATTGAATTTAAAGCAAATATATACATCTGCGATTAAAAGTTAAATTTAAACAAATGTGCCTTGTCTGTGATACATTCCACTTCTTCCATATGAGTTCTTCTTTCTAGGTTCAACGAATAAAATGTATCCCACCCTAAAACCTCCAAAAGCAATAGTAAGGTCATTTTTCTGTCTCCAGAAAATGAATGATTTACATGTCAAAAATACCTCTTTGTGTAAGATATTAATGTGTCCTCGCGTGCTCACCTCCTCTCTAATAGTGTCACGCTATTCAAAAGATGGTCAAATGGTTTTCATAGTCAAATGTTTCATTCATGAGCAAACACGTCAAACATGACGGAAAGGAACGTGTTCCTCTGACACAAAAGCTCCATTAGCCGATGTAACAATGTAAAGCACTCACATCTTTCTGCGTTGATGTCCTTATGCCATCACAAACTCATGGCTGGTTATCAACTTTCATGTCAAAACAGAATTTTTTTTTTCATTGAGTGAGATTGTTTGTGACTTTCGTTCATATAAGGTTGAATGCGTAGCTTCCATTTGACAAAAATAATCTTTTTAGTAAATTATTTTTGTGTGCCAAATAAATCATCTGTGACCTGCTGTGACAATCGTTGACAGGACAAGATGGCCCTCACAAAAAAAAAAAAAAAAAGGTTTTATTACAGTTTGGGAACGATTGGTTTATTTAAGATTTATTAGCTGCTATGTTGACAACAACAACATATCTTAAATTTGCTTTTCTAAAAGTCTCCTGTCAGCTTTACTACACAATAGGCAATTGTTTTACAAAATTACACTTGGGATCAGGTCCATTTATTGGGGGTGGGGGGGGGGGGGGGGGGGGCACTGTGGTGAGCATTGGAGTTGTCTTCAAAAGCATACCATTAAACCAAATATGGACACACAGCAAAAACTGAACCTCCTCATTTTTGTCAGAAGAATGAATTCCTTGGGAACCATCAAAGTTGAGCCTGCGCAAATCATCATGTTGATGATAGATGTGCAGATATTTCAGTCTGGAACAACTCGGCGAGCAGACATGCAAGCCCTTGGATCCAACGCCGCTTAAATCCATCAACGTATCAATATCACGCTGTATATTTAGCCAAAATGCGGTTGTTTGAGCTGGAGCAAAACTTACATCAGGGGTTTGGAACGGAAATATAGAGAGTGAATACTCCTGGAGACTAAATCAAACAAAGAGCTTTACCCAGCCAACATGGGTTATTGAGTAAAACAAATAAAATGCTGATACGACTGTTTGAGTTCCACACCCGAGCGGACTACAGTTTCTCTATTCTCACGCATTTCGAAAGACTCACATCCTTGCAAACAAATTTTATTGTAATGATTTCATATTGGCAGGAAGCCTGTCAACAGAGGAGCTTTAACACGTCTCAGCAGCAGCTTTTTAAATATTTTATTTAGTGTTTAAGACAGACAAGTGAACAATATTTGTGAGAAATAGGCCTTTTGTGTCCAAGTCTTTCGAGGTCTGCTCATGAAAAGTGAGAGCGAAAACAAAAGTGTTTTATTAATATTACTGCTCAGTGTTTAAATGTGTTTGTGTATGAAAGGGAGGAGATGTGCAGGTACATATTTTGTTACTTTGGGAATGTAATGTGGAACTGGCTCATATTGGCAGTTTCTAATTTTATGTCCTTATATTATTTTTTTATGTCAATAATTACAATACATGTTGGGAAGCCAGTATTCCATTTTGTTTGTCATCTAAGTTAAATAAAACTAAGTTATTTGTTCTTTTAAATACAGTTATCATGGTGGATTTTGACAATTATTATTATTTTTTTACCCATAACTCTGTGTGGTACACAAGAATGCGAAAGAGTGGGTGGAAAATAAACACAAAAAAATGCAGCGAGTGACAAAGGAGCGTTAAAGACTTGCATGTTGTTTACTTCCTTGTTGACTCCACCGGAGGCACACGTTGTCCGTACTGACCAAATCAGCATGTGGCGTACTAAAACACAGCCGTGTGAAAATGTGGCAGGTACCTCGTGGCAATGTCTTTTATTTATTTATTTTTTGCTGAAGGGACAGGCACCCGGCAATGTCTTGAAGACATCGCGTCTATAAGACGGGGTAAAAACAACAACAATGATCCTGACCTTTGAATAAATATTCTTTTGTTTTTCTTGGTCTCACATTGTTGAACAGTGTGGAATTGATTAAAGAGTAATTAAAAGCTTTGAAAACAAATGTGTTATTTAACATCAAATTGAAATGTGGGCTTGTCTTTTTTGGGGGGTTCATGTTTTTACATCCAACTTCAGAGGAGCAGACGTGATCCTCACTGGCACCAGATAATTGACTTTCGGGTATTTGCCAATTGTTCCAGGAATTATTTTCTACGTTTTCATCTGCCCCTCTCAATAATTCATTTAAATTTTATCAGTTTTTTTTGAAGAATTTTGTAGATATTGAATGTTTTTTTTTTTTTTATGTACCGCATGAGATATACCTGGCCCACTCCCCCCCCCAATGAAAAAAAATCCTAGCAACGCCAGTGCTTATTCGTATATTTGAGTAAATTCAGAACAAACACATTTCAGTGAGATTTTGTGTACCTGTGGGCAGTTTCCCTAAAAAGGTGCACAGCTCTCCCAATGAACAAGTTCTTTATTGTACTGTGATCTTTAACTACTTTCACCACCCTGCTGTTTCTCCCATGCACTCATAAAAAACAGTGTACAGTTTTGCTGTCTTGTATTCTCTTTGTTTTGGGACAAAGCCGACCTGTGACCAAACGAAAAACCCCAAATTACGTACTTATACAAAGACAACAATGCAGCTCATGTTCTTTGTTTCCTTCTTGTCTCGTACAAGTAATTACAGTCTCTGTCTGTGCATGCTTAGTCTGTCCGCTTGTGAGTATGAGCGGATGTCTCTGCAGGAGGGAGATGGAAGAGATGAAGGGGGCAGTTACAATGAAGGCGAGTCGGATGAGCAGTCGGCTCAATAGGTGGAGATGAGAAAAAGCATTTCTCTTTGGAAGTTGAAGGGAACAACACAAACAAAGAGATGGTTCTAATTCTGTAGAGGCCTACACTGACTCTGGCATGCTTTGTTTCTGGTGTTTGGTTTTCTCAGTGTTTTTTTAGGGCTTGGGAAGAATACAAAATAAAAAAATATTCATCTTCTGAACGGTTTATCCTCATGAGGGCGTGCTGGAGCCAATCCCAGCTGTCTGGTTTCAGTTCATTTCAAATCATTCATTAATTGAAAAACAATGGAATCGTGACCAAAATGGTTCCATTAAAAGAGGAGATTCAATTTCAGATTACATGATCAGTGTGTATTTAATCATTCCGTGATGTATATCTCTCGATGACATCTTTGTTTCTACATAAATTCTCTATTTGGATCTGATCAACTCTCCTTTCCTTGTTCTGTATGCTTGCTCCTCTTTCTTCGACTTCCACTGTCTGTCTTTCAAGGCGGTTTTGTTGTCGCTGTCTGCCGGTGAAGCACAGCAGCCATTAATCACTGGTAAACATGAGCAGAGGACACCTCAGGGAGGGGAAAGTTCTCTCATTTCTGCTCTGAAAAATGATTTTCTCAATACACTCCACGGAGAGAGATATAGAAACTGGAGCACAGGTGCTGCCACAAACACAATAAGCATCACATAACGTATTGCAATCCACTCCAGATCTAATATAAGAGTCACAAATTTGTTCAAAGTGTGCTTTGCGCACTTATTTAACATATTTTTTAAAACTATAACACGCCGATGGCAAATAACCAATTCAATGATTTTACTTATTCATCATGAGAGGTTATGCTGGGTCTTTTAATTTGAAAGTCAAAAAGGCCTGCAGGTTCCCAATCTTTAAGGCCAACCATTAAAACCAACTTGCTGATATTATTATGTGTTCTATTCATGTAAAGAATAAATGCATTGTTTCACGACTAGAACCAACTATACTGCATAACGACTCATCAAGAAAGCCTTCCAGCACGCCCAAGAAAGACCAACTTCTCTCTATCGACCTTTTACCAATACACTGAGTTTAAACAAACAGTACTGTAGCTACCAAAGATGCATAGAAAGAAACAAAATGTCTACTGGCTAAAAGGGGAGTTGGTGGGTGTAATAGTTTGCCCATCAAATACTATAAAGCTGTTTATATAAATACATAGCGTATGTATGCAAATAACATCCATTTAACTCATATTACACAGAAATAATACCACATCACTTACCACTAGATTACATGCATATTATCAGTCATCAATGTGATCAAAAGGCCAAAAATAAGCATGTAACTAGTGTTAGGAAAATGAAGCTTCAAATTTGTTTCATGAACCAGTTGTTGTCTCCTGTAGATGGCACTGTTGGCATACAGAAAGGGGTTTAAGAAATGGCAAGTCAGTGTGCTTTCAAACCAATGTCTAATCGAGAAGAGTAAAAAAAAATACAACTGGTTCATGAATCAAAGTTGAAGGTTCATTTGTCCTTCACTACATGTAACAAAACCTGAAGCTTGAGTAAAACATTCATTTATTTCTTGAGCACTCTCGTTCAATATCTTGCAGTTCAGTTGGAAAATGGAAATTGGAAAAGAAGCAAATTTCGACTTTCACATTCTCCCTTAAACTCAAAGGCAGTTAGTGAGAAGTGTATTAACAGCAATTTCAGTATTGAGTAGTAGAAAAGAAGAGAAAGGCGGGAGGGAAAACACTATGCTGTGAACTATTACAAACACATTGGGAGAAAATGAGAAAGTTATAGGACAAGTAAATTTGAGTTTACCTGTGGTTTACTGAGCACAGATTACACTTCGATTTTGAGGCACAAGCTCACTTGCCCATTGTGACAGGCCAACCCATGCCCAGCAAACGCAAACAATAAACAGCACATCAAAAGTGGATTTTACTTGACAACCATTTATTTCTACCCTGTCAAACTTCTTGATGGAATTGTTGAGGTGTTTTTGGGTTGGTTTTATTTTATTTGCTGATGTTTTTTTCTGGCAGGCAATTAAGGATATAAGAGTACTAGAAGTATCGAGAACGACTACCCCCTATAGACTGACGACACTGACTTAAACGGATCAAAATTGGACAAGATCAACATTTAAGCTCAGCCATTCACTGTAACTCAGTGAGCCCATCCCAAGAGAAGCCATGCAAGCCCTCGCTCTGCATGACATTACCTCCAGTTTCATAGACGAGCTTGTTTGTTGGGGATCAAGAGCAGATCAATGCTTTCGGGATGCTTTAGCCATCATGTTGCTTCATCGTGGATATTTTTTAGGCTTCTTTCTTGTTTCAAGTGTGAGCTTTCTATTCCTATTGCAGTGGTATCTTGCTTCACATCAGCGACCACAGCTACAAGTGATTTATTTTCTTCTGCTGAATACAAATATTTTCAGTCGCCAGCATAAAACAAAGAAACTGGTCCCACGAAGTCAAGTGTGCTTGATTTCCATAGCTAAGAGTTTCAAGTGGAAAAACTAAATACAGGAGGTCAAACCATGCCAAATGTTTAACAGCAGAAACCTGCTGACTTCATATTGGTTTAATTTTAAAAATCCTCAAGTGCCAGGCCAACAATTCCAGCTGTTTTATGAATAGGGGCGGAAAAGCCCAAATAACATCTTATTGAGCTCTGACACAATCTCAACTTTTTTCAAGACTACAAGTAAAGTCAATCATGCCCCGGAGCCACGTCAGGCTGAAAGTTTACAGGCCAGTCAGTGGGGGTCGTGACACCTGCCTCCTCCATAGCTGGCCTGATCAAAGTGGTGGTGCTGCAGACACGGAGGTGAGAGCTCCTGACAACACACCTGCCCAACTGATGGCAACTGGGCTGAGGCGGGGAGAAGACGAGAAGTGGTGGGAGGGCGACTGTCTGCATGCCACTCAGCACCGCACTGGATGACAGAACGGCCCATTAGGGAAGAGAGTGACTTCACAGGCCATTAGGGAAGGCAGCACATGGCACATGGACCATTGAGGGATGGCAGAGCTCCAGGTAGGCAGAGGGGGAGATGCGATACAAAAACACACGGCCTCTTAGGTAATCGCATAATAAATAGAATTGTCTTCTTAGTAAAGACGTCATGGTAGGTTGACAGGAAAAACAAATAAACATCAACCTGGGGACCAAACGAATCAGGTAAAATGAAACTGGTACTATCAGAGTTGTCTCCTTGTTAAATCCTTTAAAGTTTTCAGTATGACTACCCTCATTAAAGATGGACGCCCAACAGAGGCATCCAAATGCATCATTTTTATTTCATACAATCTCAGTCTTCTCTATGTCTCTTCAACCTGAATTAGTCTCTGCGGCCGATTTGTCGCAATTGTCTCGTGTTACTGACAAGCTTTGCATTCTGAGATACCATAAAGCAATGGGGCAGATCCTCTTATTAAAAAGAAAGCTGAACAAATGCTTCCCTTTTTAAAGTATGTTGTCTGAGATGGGACAGAAAAACGTTGCCGGTCTGCTGGTTTTCCCTCGTGGCCTGATAAAACCCGTATTGAAAAACAAAACAAAAAGAGAATATAAGACATCTTTTGCACCAAAAAAGATGAAGTGGGAGTTTTTTTTTTGCAGACTGAGAGAAAAGCTGATAACAAAATATTTCAGAAACTATTCCAAGACAAAGAAACATGAGAGATGGGAATGAAGTGGCGCTCTCTCAGAACGACATCTTTTTGAAGAATTACACCACAAGCGTGGCGATCACTATGAGCGAGACAAATCTTGCAATCTCTCAAACTGAATCTTTAACTCATACAACATTGCGTATTTGCATCCCTTTTCATTCTAGTTTCATTTATTTGCCTTGCCTGGGCCTCAGAATCGCTTTACAATTTGTTAAAGCTTGTTATTTACACGCTCCGGTACCCGCCGCCCCCCTCCAAGAAAAAAAGTAGCAGGTGCTGGATTCAAATTGAAATGAATTGTTTAAAGATACAGTAACTATGAGCTGTTACTAGATAGATATATCTTGGCTTTTATTTATGAATGCATTTCGGAGAAAGCCATTTTTCATGTTGTAATTGTACTAGTACCAAAAGAAAAGTTAGAAAAGCCTCCAAGAAAACCATGAAAGTTTAACGAAGCAAAAAAATGATTTCATTGCAAACAGAATCTTTCTCAGATAGTGTTTGTTGCTACTTTGAAGTCTGTTCGATGTCTGCTAGAGAACTTTAAGACAGCTTTTTAATTATTATTTTACGATGAATCTCACTTACACTGACGAGCATCTGCGGGAACGGTCCTCGAGAATTTTCAGCAACGTTGATTGGTGGGATCACCCAGTCTCGCTTTTGCCTTCGTAGACCCTTGGAGCTGTTTCTGCCTGTCCCGGAGAACATGATGACAGGAGGCGGGGCTTGGAATGCTTCCTTCTTATCTTTCTTCTCAGCAACCTTTCCCTCTTTGGTTGTGACCTTTAAGACAACAAAAAGATCCAATTAGTGTAAGTAGGCCAATGTTCTTCCAGCTACTATTATATAAGGCTATTGTAATGCAGTACTGTTTTATTAGAAAACTGTGCTCCGCAAAATTATGCTCCGCATATGATCCACATACGGAAATGCTATTCTTGCAAATATGGTGGGTTTTATCTTTGAAAGCATTGTGATATTTTTATTGAAATACCTCCATCAACATTACCAAGTCCTTTTGTTCAAAAAAGTGATAACAATATCCCCTGGGGTAATTTAATAAGCAATGACAGAGCTAGAGGGGAAGCCGTGGGGGCACTGGCCTGCCCTGAAATATGCTTGAAGCTCTTAGTTGTGAGGCCAAATAATCGATTTTTGGTTTCCGATTTATCCTAGAATGTTGTCCAATATTTCCATCTGTCCCCCATATGGAACATGTGAATAATCTTTATCAGAATTTTTTTCACAAACACTTGAAACGGATGGATGGACTTGAAATATCTTTGCCTCCTCCAAGCAGTTTTAGACCACAGTTTGTGTGATAAAATTTGCATTTTACGCCTCATACAAACACAGTGAACGGGAAAACAGCAAGTGGGCACAATGTCACACAAACAGGAAGTCAGAGATCAAAGTGGGAAGAAGGCAGACGTGTGAGAGCATTTTAGATTCATGGTAATGTACCTTACTGACATAACATCAGTCCTGCAGACTGTAGGTCTTTTAAAGACTGCCAATCTGGTGTGTGTCATGTCTTACAACCACAACACTGACCGTGCTCTTTGGTGGCAGCATGTGACGATTGGGTGGGTACTGGTCAGTGTCAAACTTCTAGTGTGGCCACTCAACCGGTCCAAGACAACAAATGAATTCATGACACCATGTCTGGTCATCTGACATAACGAGCATCGTCAACGGCAAAAAAAGGTCGTGCAATCTGAGCTGTGCATTAATTATGACGACCGGCAAATTTGTGGCTTGTTTATTACAAAGTTGACAATTGCGCTATATGCCCGCGACCATATTTGCATAAAACAGGGTGCTTATAAGTTTTACAGGGCTACTGGAGTTTTCCAACAAGCTCATTACCGACTTCTGGTCCTTTTTCTGGTCAACCAAACGCATTTTATTGTTAAGGGATTCCGTAAGCATATGTTCAATTCTCTTGTAAAGCTGGGTTATTGGCTTGAGGACTCAATGATGCAACACATGCTCAAGGGCTACGTTATAGATGATGATCCAAAGGTTGTATCATATTGCTAATCCCAGGGATGTGTTGTGCAGCTATTTTATCAATGTATCTCAGGGACAGAGGGAAGGCAACACAAACACGTTAAGAATCTCGGCACAAGCGTCGTTGCTGAGGCAGTGCATCACTTGTGCTCTCTATCTCAATCACTCTCCCCTGAGCTATCCCTTGCTCACATTCTCCCCAATGCCCTTCTCTTGCAGTGATATTGTTTTCCTCACTGACAGCTTGTTTCAATAACAGGATTCCTGTAGCACTGCTATGTGTAACGGCTGACGTGTAAAATAACAGCAGAGGTTTACTGAATTGTGGCAAGAAGTAAACAATCTCATGCATTTACCACACTAATGTTGTTCTCCATCGTCACGTGCAATTCAATGAATTTAAATACCAGCTATATATGCACGAGGAAGGGAACAATTGTTTTTTTTTTTTTAGTTCTTCATTTAAGATCCATTTGGCTAATTTGACTTTTGTTTGCTTATTTCAAATTTTGCTTTCAACAAGATGTAGCTACATATTTTACATGGAACTTTTGTTTTTCATTTTATGCGACCCAATCAAATTTCATTTTTTTAATCTTTTAACAGACTTGACAGTAGGTGTTTGGCAATATGAGAGAGAGAGAGACAGACAGACAGACAGACAGACAGGCAGACAGGCAGGCAGGCAGGCAGGCAGGCAGGCAGGCAGACAGACAGACAGAAACAATTATTTAGAGAAATGGAAAACACAAAAAGTGTTTTCTCCTTGGCTCTGTCGTTGTTTTTTTTGCTTGGTCAAGGTGCAGAGCACTTTGTCTGGCATTTTGCCAGCAGAAACAATACTTTCAAGGTTTACTTCATTAGAAAGACACAGAAGAAAAAAGCTTTTAAGACTTCAGCGTTCAAATGCGTGAAGCAAGCATCCATATGGTATGTATTAGTTTGAGTGGGTGGTTTGAGGTGTGGTGTGCCAGGGGATGTGTTTAGTTTCTACGGCGTTTGATGTTCCCTTGAGAGATGTGTTGAAAAGCAACGTGGTAATTCAATTATCACAACATTATTTACAGGCAAAATCTTGATAGTAAAAAAAAGAATTAAAAAAAAAGGATGTCAATTTCAAGTCAAACATACACTACAGTTAATCTTCCTTGTATTGCGAAGAATATATTCCAGATTCACCCCATAAACATGAAAGTCAATAATATGTAGAGACCATAACTGGTTTTCATTTTACCCCTTCATATGAGCCCATCAAAATTCTAAATGGCTCACTCACAAATATTTAGGTAAATGCAATTAACAAAATATGTACTTATTTTTTATTTCATTTTATTTTATTTTTTTTGGGGGAAAGCACTCCAGAAATGAAACATTTTCTATACAAAGAAGTAAATAGTAACATTTCCACCAGAAGTCCCTTTCAAACAGTTTCTTTTCACTCGTGTCCTAAATTCAACATTCTAACAACACACCACCACACTGAACTAGCCAACCAAACACACGCATGGGCATTCTAAACACCTGCTCTACTGTTTGACAAGTTTGCCCAAACATGCACACGATTGTTTGCTTTCAGGCTTTGTCAGCAGACCACCATCTGAGAGATACAAGCCAGGTCTGTACAAATGTATTCTTTTTCTTCAGGGTTGTATCGAAGCTTGCTGGGGCTAACTGCTCGGCACGGTTGCCTCACATCACGCTAGTGTTGCCAGAACAGGTATAAAGATGCGCATAAAAAATGCATTTTGGGGAATGGAAATCAAGAAATGTTGTGAGTAGCAGATCTGATCCTGACCCTTCTTATTTACCTAAATAAACAATTCTTCTCATTCATTTTTTTTTACACGTGCAAACAGGTATGAGGGATTTCCCTAAAGAGCGATCCTTAAGAAAAGATGGAGAAAGATACTAAAGATACACTGTGCACTTTTTTTTAACCAAACCAAGGTGTGATACTGATCAAACCTTGCTGCTCATACAGTACGCTCTCCACTTTTCACTCTGACACAACTTCAGACACTGATCAAAGAAACAAATGCCTGCACAAACATCCAGCAAAAGTGCTGTCAGCGATCACAACTTTTCCAACGGCAACCTCAGACATTCAATCGGCTTGACACAGGGGTGTATTTCCTCAGGTGCTCACTTCTTGACATGCAACTTATATGATTGTATCATGTGAATTGCCTCCATGAAAATAGAGAATGGTATCCACTGTTCAAAATCATAGATTGGTTAAAGATATGTGGTGGTTTTAAATCAGAATGCTAAAGATATGTGGTGGTTTTAACTCACTTGATGAGACTTTTAACTCATTTGCAGAACTACCCCTGGAGAGCCTAACAAGCAGTGCCTAAATTTATTTCTGTTTTTATTTCGTAGTAGGTTTGACTGCTCAGCTTTTAGTCAAAGGTACATTTTTTTTTTTTTTTTGTACAACCAGATCTCAGCTTTGATGTTTAGTTACCTTTCCAAGGCCTTCAGACTCAAAATTGCTGGCTGAGGACAAATAAACACAATTGAAATTGTGTGTGTGTGTATGTGCGTGCGTGTGTGTGTGAGTGTGTGTGTGTGTTTGTGTGTGTGTGCGCCAATCAGAATCAATTCAGATTCATTAAACAGGGCTTCAGCTGATGTCAGAATTTTTCCATCCTCTGCTTGGCTCTGCTTGTCTTGTTTCAACCCGGTAAAGGATTTATGATGTACTACGTATAATGGCTAGCACTGACTTTGGTGCTGAGCATTCTTTCCCCCAATCCAAATCCACTACTCGGTGCAAAAACATGCCCAACCAAAAGAAAAACTGTGCATTATTTCACTGAGACATGACAGTTTGAAATCATAACTCAGCACCCTCCCCTAAAAAAAAAAAAAAAAAAAAAACATTCCAGAACACACTTATGTATGCTGGATTGCTAAAAAGAACAAGAGCTACTGAGAGTGGAACGGTTGCAACCCCCACAGCAATGGTGCCTTCCGCCAAAGCCAGCTGGCGAGGAGCCCAGCTCTTCCTTTTCTCACCACCGCTTCCCAAAAATTCTGCATGCTTTGATATCAACCGGGCCCTCACTACCTAGACATCTGAAAGTTATTATTCAACAGAGTGCAAAATACATTCATTTTTCTGTTGTCTCTGCGCTTTGCTTTCTGCTGCAGCTCTTGTTGCATATGGTACACGTTGGTCCCAATGTGAATCATTTCTGAACCGCGGCCCACTCGCTCACTTAACATTCTCCTCAGGATGGTTACATTAGTTGACTCAGTAGGAATGCTCACTTCTACTAATTGGCCGTTGGCCCGACATAATTCCCTTTGTGTCTGTTTGAAAAGGAATTGACCTTATTTCCTCCTGCTGGGGCCAAGAACAAGAAATTGTACTCCTTTAGATCATGTGGAATGGGCTGTCAAATCCCTAATTCAAAAATAAGTTGATGTCCTTGGAAAATTCCCTATTAACCAAGCCAGCACACCATTTTTTTTTTTTCACAGTATTATTTTCCCAAGCTTGAATAAGTTTGGTTGTTGTCTTCCAATTACTGTTGAACGTCGGTTCATGATGGAACCTCTTCATGAACTGATCGGGTTACAGAAAAAAATGCTTGTTGATCCATGACAATTATTTGGCGGAATGCGGTGTAAACTCACTTACAGTGTTGATCATTTATAATTTTTTGGAATATCAGGTTAAAGTTGTTTATTATCAAGAATAACTTTGGTGTCATTTTTTATTGTGGCGAATGAGATATGTTTAACATTCAACACGACCAGTTGCTTGTCTTTTTTTTTTTTTGTGTCTGCCAACAGCGCAGGCTTCAGTTCACTTCCTAATTAGCTATCGTTCCGTGTCACATCACAGTCATGGAGTTCATGGCTTTGCTGTCGGTGGTGTTGACCAAACACGTGAGGATTTGTGCTCATAAATATGGAACAAGGTTAACATATATAATTATTAGCCCACAGCAATTTATCAGCACACACCACATCACCTATCTTGTAGAGACATTATTTGTGCTCTTTGATTGATTATGTGAGTACCCCGCTGTTAAACGGCAGAAATAAACAGTAAACATAATAAGTGGTAAATAGATCTCAGTTAAATAGCTGACGCTTTTAGGGCACTCGAAGCTTGGCGACAGTCGTTACCTGTCCTCTGAAAGTTGTTGATTAAAAGAGGACATGTCAAGGGCCTGTGGGGAATCCAAGGCATAGGATGATTTCCAATAACAGCTTACGGCTGCAATCATACTCTCCCCTTGTGGCAACATGATTTTATTACTTATAACCACTTTTTTTTTTGCATTCAATCTCTGACTTCCTCAAGCCCCAAGGAGTTTTGACCTCATTCCTGACTGCTAACGCCACGGCTTGTAGGACTGTAATATGAGGCTGAATCATTCGTTGATAATTAAAAATTGAAGTGGGATTCTGTTGTGGTAACTTACCTCATTTTCGTTTTGTTGAGGTGAAGCAGCGTCTATCGGTGCCAGCTGGATCACTGTCTTCCAGACATGAGAATGTGGACCACTTGCTGTTAGTTTAAACTGGACTGGCTCTTCCAAGGCAGCTCCATCTCCCTGAGCAAAGATGGACCCATCTGTCTGCACACTGAAGTTTGGATCACTGCTCTCGAAAATCACCGCTTTGTTCCCGGCGCAGTCATCAAACTTCACTGTAGACGAGAAGAGGAACATTAAAGAAATGTACACAGACACACTACACAGATTAGATGGATGCTCTCTTAATGTCAGATTTGGCTCAAATCCATTTCTCATTTAGGTTGAGCCTTCACAAGACTCTTCTTTCAGTGTCAATACACTTTTTTTTTTTTTTAACCAACAGATCAAACATTATAAAAAGACTAGCTTGATGCTAATTAGCACCATAAAATCCATGATCAAATAACCACACACTAGCACCTGTGTAACCAGAAAAAGAAAAAACAAAATCACAATTAATCTATTCATCATTCATTTTTGTTGCTGATAAACTGTCTCTAGTCCACATATTTATCATCAATATAATGAGTGGAGTGAATATTTACTTGGCAAGTCGTTTTTTGTGCACCCCTAAATATTACAAGAATGTTGAGCAGACATCACAAATGATGATCAAAACCATAACCTAAAATAATCTTCCTACAATTCAATTTAGTTCCACATAGTTTTCGGTCTCTGCCTTTGTTTGACCCTGTTCTTTTTTCATCAGTTATCTTGAAACATGAATAACATATTTGCAAACAAATCTATGACTTTCCATAGTTTTATTTAGTTTCAGCCAATTTAAGTATAATTGGATAATTTCCCTTGGCACCCATGATGACAACCATGTTCGAGAATGTCTGCACTAACCCATTTGTTTTTTTGTTTTTTTTTTATACCTAATAGACATACAGTCCACTTACAATTCAGCCAGCTTTTTCTTTCTCTTCATGGGAAAATATTTTCTATACTCTCAGAAAAACAGCTACTTAATCATTTCGGCAGAAATATTTCAGAAAAAAAGTTACTGCTATGAAATAAAGGGATTGAATAACATGCTGCCTTACGCATTCAAGCATTTTTGCTCTATGCGCACACTATTGATTCAAAACAGTTCCCAGACGCAGCAAATGAGCTTGCAATACAAAAGAGGAGAGAATCATTGACCCACTCCTTTTTGTTTAACTATAATAGGATTTATATACTGTATATTAAACTGCAGTTATACCAGAAGCGTCTTTCATTTCAGTATATTATCCATCCCTATGATCTGCAATGGAATTTACACTCTTGAAGCAAGGATGAGTCAGAGACAAGTGCTTACAATGTTCTCCGATCTTTGCTCCTTTCCTGCCTCAAGGCACGCTATTCTCTCTGCGGGATTTAAATGTCTAGACACATTGCATGATCCCTGAGCTGAAAGCTGTCACTGTTGTCTTTTTTACATAAAGTAGTCTTCTCACGTCTGTCAGGCGGCAGAAACAAAAGCTTCCGATGCAAGTGGTCCGACTGACTTTTTGCTTTATTGGGCGTGTTTCCTGTGTCGCTATCCTTTCCTTGCAGACCAGACAGGCAGAAATCCACAGAGTTGACATTCTGTCCATTCAATAAAAAGGTCTGGGTCCTGAATTAAGCAGGAGGGGACAGGACAAGTTTGACAAATAGAAATGCAGAGTGTACAGAATTGAGATGTTGTGAAAAAGTGAAATATTGTTGGGTTTGTGTCTGATCCTTCTTGAGGTTGGTGCAATGCTAATGAAGACCAAACATAACCTCACACCCGAATTATAAGGAAAATCACTGTTAGTCAGTCATAACAGATTTTACCCCATCACAATTAACTTGGAAAGGAAATATTTAAACAAATTGGTCAATTAAGTGCGGCTCGGTGGCGCACTGGGTAGCACGTCCGCCTCACAGTTAGGAGGGTGCGGGTTCGATTCCACCTCCGGCCCTCCCTGTGTGGAGTTTGCATGTTCTCCCCGGGCCCGCGTGGGTTTTCTCCGGGCACTCCGGTTTCCTCCCACATTCCAAAAACATGCTTGGTAGGCCGATTGAAGACTCCAAATTGTCCCTAGGTGTGAGTGTGAGTGCGATTGGTTGTCTGTCTCTGTGTGCCCTGCGATTGGCTGGCAACCAGTTCAGGGTGTCCCCCGCCTACTGCCCGATGACGGCTGGGATAGGCTCCAGCACGCCCGCGACCCCCGTGGGGACTAAGCGGTTCAGAAAATGGATGGATGGATGGATGGTCAATTAAGCATTGTTTGTGGAAAGGTGAGCTGGCATAACAGTTCATTTTGGCAATATGTAACAGGAATGCTATCAGACTTATAAATGGGACAACTCGGGCAAGGTTTTAATAGATGGTTACTTGAGTATCATCTTGGAGTGAATGTATGATCATCTTCTGCCCAGGGATGATTTGTGAGGCCCTGTGGAGTTAACTTGAGCAGAGGATTTTGCTCTTAGCTGATACCCCAAAGACTAATATACCATTTGAATTAGGATTTGCAAATTTTTTCAAATAATTTAAAATGACATTCAACATTAATCCTTGAAGTTTTCCAGCCCTACATGCTGTGACAACATGCCAACTGGAAGGTCACCTGCCATCTGACACATGAACATGGAGGTAGATAGGAGTCAATTGGGAAGGGCAATTTTTTTTTTTACATTGTAATACTAGGAAGAAAAAAAGCAAGATGGTGTTTGTTACAATCAAACTAATAATAATGCAATGTGTCTCAATGGTTGAGACCTGCAATTGGATGGTGACTAGTTCAAGTTTAATTTAAACGACCCTAGTGAGTATAAAAGCTATAGAAGATAGATGGATGAATGGATTTTCTTTTGAAATCAAAATCCTCCTGACAAGCCAAATTTCATATTGTCATATGTCAACGTCAAATTTTATGAGTAGTGAGAGAAAAAAAAATGGATTATTCTAAAAACAAAAATGCAAGTTTTACCAAAGACAATATGAACTTTATGCACCTGTCCTCCCACAAAAAGGGAAAATACAGCAGCAAGAACCTGTTTTGCACCAATTACAGAAAGAAAGAATGCCAAGATTCCTGCATCAATACAAAACACCTCCAGTAGCACCTCAGGTCGATACCGCTAAAAGAGGCCTTATATGAATGAGACAACAGTGCACAGAACCCCACTGGCACTGTGCTGCACCTAAACAACATCCAAGGCAAGGTGCCCACGTTGTGCATTGATCTAGTGCCTTCATGTTCAAACAGCTAGCCGGTCACATCTGCCAAAATACTGAAAATACCTGCACAAAACGCCACAGGAAAGAATTTTTTGTTTGTTTTTATAATCAAACAGGCTAGGTTTAGAAAACTAAACCATCACGTTAAAATGATTGAGCCAAGACTTAAATTGCTTGCAACATATGATAGTGTTCCACACCAAGCAAATTTCACTCGCCTGTATCAACTGAACATCGGGGCCAATGATATTCACAAAAAAAGAGGAAGTGGTTAGGAAACCTTCTATGGACATACAAGGACATCATCTTAACATATATTTGCAATAAACGGATTGTATTCTCAAATATCTTTGTGCCCTTGAGTACCACGATAGTCAAAATAATCAGATATGCCTTGAGTAAAGAAAAACATTTTTTCTACATATTAAATTTAGAGAGCTGTACGGTTATCCCATTAATGTCTGCTTTTATCAGTTAGCGAGTAATGACTGATGGCCTTTTTTGACCAACAACCTCTTCTTTGCTGAAAAAGCCACAGTTTAACACGCCGAAAGGAAATTCATAGGCAGCCAGTATTTACCAAGGAGGACAGTTTGTCAAAAGATGGAACTAAACCCAACGCATGTGAACTGGGATTCAGGAAGACAGCCATGTTGTTTCTCAATTGGAGCGTGTCCAACTTGAAAAAGGACCTTTTAATTTCTCGCTGTTGCCTTTTTACTTAAAGGAGCCAAGCACAAAGAAAAAGTGAAAAAGAAGTGAAAGCCTCCGCAGAGAGGGAAAGACCAATGCAAGATTTGAGAAGGTGGCATTCAGATAGGTGGTGAAACGAATTAAACATTAAAGAGGAGATCAAGCTCGTGGGGGCAGATTGCAAATGCGAGGTTGAAGATCTTGACCGAGCGCTAGATTAGTTGTGACTCGTTAAAACGTGGTGCGGAAACATTGTTCAGGTGACAGATGTCAGACAGGCTTAGAATTCTGCAAAGAAACAACTCAAAACAAACCTGATGACTGGCACTAACCCAGTGGAGACACATGATTGACCTTGAACTTCAACATTATCAGTTCCAGGGTTATATTGATGAAGATACAAAACATGAACATTTGTACTTCTTAAGAGCTCTCAAAGTCTTACAGAGTCTTAGTATGCAGATGGACATGAGTTCCTGCATGTATAAAATTGCAGAGCCCCCGATTCAAACTCAGGGCCTGGGAAGGCAGTGAGCGGATACATCCTGGTGCTAGCATTGTGATTCATGGAAGTGCTGCCACACTGGACTGGTTGTGGCTGCTCAGGTGGTTGTTAAAACAGGTTAACTGGGCCAGGTTCCTGAGCGATCCAAGCAGATGGGTAGTGAGAATGAGATGAGAGACCAAGAGAGAGCAAATGAGTAAAGGGGGAGGGTGACAAGATGGGGATGAAGAGACAGATGCAAAAGATAAGTATGGCTACTTATTACACTTTCCACAGGGAGTGTACAGTCTACATGAAGTGTGAAAGACTAAACAGCCAAGACCACCATAACTGCGAGGAGAGGATAAATATACTGTATGATAAAAGTACAATACTGTTAAAAGCCTATTACAGAGAAATGAAGAGCTATCTCCATCCCTATATGCGTAATTGTTCACATTATAATCAGCTTATATAAAGAGCTTCTGCTTTTAGTAGTTTGACCCATGACCTACATTGAAAGACAGTAGCGTAATAGGCCGACGTGTTCATTAAAAATGTTTGATACCATAAAGCTCTATGTAATATTCTTGTAAATCACCCACATGACATAATTTCTGCACTGGATTTGAAAATAAATAAGTAAAGCTGACATCACTGCAACATTATGCACAATTTAAACATCGCAAAATTATGGTTCAGTGGTTCTTTTATAACTAGGAGTTCACACCATACTACACTTTGAGAACCTCTGCACTAGGCTGTTATTTAATACGTACTTGTTCTTCAGATGACCCTAAAACCAAACCAGATTAATCCATTTAAAATGATGGTGAGTTTCCCACACTGTGCATACTATGTTACATAACTAGTCAGCACCCTCTAAAATCTGAAGACTCCCACCCTGCATGACTGATTTCTGTTACCGTCCATATTTGAACAGCTAAAAGGTTTTCAAAAGTACTTAAAAGTATCAGATTCGAAGATGGGAAGTCAGAAAACACCACCAGCAACAATAACAAAGAAGACATGCTGATGTAAGCCTGTCCACTTTAGTTCTCGACATGGTTTTGATACCAGCAGCACGCTCGTTGCACTCGTTGAAATTACGACATCCATTCTCGTGGTGTGGTTATGCGTACTTACTTAAACAGACCACAAGTGTACAACATGCCTGTAGGGATGCCATTATGTATACATAATACATACTTACATACATACCCAACTCCAAAGGCTAGAGGCAGATAAAATATTCCAGTAATACAAAAAAATAACAATAACAAGCGTTTTCTTTGGAGGAGCAGAAACATCTGCACTTGATGAAGCCCCTCAAAGCAAAACTGAAAACTCATAAATGCTTCATTACGTTTCTTTAAATGTAAAGTCTTTTGGTTTGAGACTGTATTGTGTGTTTGTGAAGAAATACACACAGCCTCTCACACACCCACACACACTTAGAGGCAAACGAGGACATTATCAAATAGAAAAGAGATAGAGTCTTTTGGAAATTAAGTCTGGCTTTCGTGGTGATAAGTAAAGACGAAAGAGGACAGAAAAGAGAGAATGGGATGCGGCAGAAAAAAAATCGCTTTGATGAACAGAAAAGCCCTTTGTTGGAAAACAAGAGAAAAAGAAATAACAGCATGAAATGAAGGCAGTATCTTGATCAACTTTTTATTTGCAAGAACTGTCTGGACAGCACAAAATTCTGTCGTGCAGACAGACATGTCAAACGATATTTATTTAAGTAAGCCCGTGTTTGTATCCCCGTAGGCTTTTAGCATTTTAATTTGCTCAAAAATGAATGTTTGACCAAATTTTGTATATTAAAACTGTGTTTCTATACAGCAATGTCAAGAACTCTGTCTGACCAAGCTGACTTAACGTAGCAGAGCGCTATCCTGAGGTCAGTGTGTGTGTGTGTGTGTGCGTGTGTGTGCGTATAGGCCAGTCTATTATTAATAGTGGTAGCAACGCTTGTAGTAAAATGAGATAAGAAAAGATCAGGGACGGGTGACGGCTGTTTTTGCAGGCGAACAGTTCACTTAAAGTAAGACTCCGGTTGTCAGCACTTTGCACCAAGTCAAACTCGGAAAATGTTTTCATGCATTGTAATTCCGCTAACCTTGTCCAGACAACCCTGCAGATTAGACCCAAGGTTGGAACAAAACACTATATTTGAAATGTTTTTGCTGTTGGTGTTCCCTCAGTGACCATTGCATTGCTATTTAATGCAGTTGTTATTACTTTAGGAAACAGAAGAAATAGTGATCGTTTAGATATACTGTACCGCATATAAAAAGCTTTGTAAAGGCCATACAAACCAAAGCTCCCCCACCCCTCCCCGCAGTGTATGCCCGTAAGCACAAAATATGGTTGGTGTAAACATTTTCATAACATTTTTCTCTCAAGCTTGCCCAAGGAAGCAAACAGCATCAAATTGCTTTTCTCAACTGCTGGAAGAAGCAGAGTCTGTATTTGCGCAATCTAATCATCATCTCTCGATCAAAACTTTTGAAAAGGTTCTGTTTTTCCTATTACAGGGGTCAAAGAATAAACCAGAAGAAACCCTCTAGCAGTTAAATTGCAGGAAAATACATGTAATTATAACATCTCAATAGAGGATACAGATTTTAGTGGTAAAAATTACATGATTTTCCCTCTCTTAACAAGGAAGTCAACCATCACATCTTCTTTGTAAGAATATGTTCTGTGCAGCCCAACTAGTCGAAACACAGTGTTATGATTAAGGTTTTGTTTGTGGAGTATGAATTTAACAGAGAAAATCCACCTGTTTTTATCTAGCTCAAGCAATGGCCATTTTGCCACTTGCTATCAACTGAAAATGATATCACAGTTGCCAGGTCTCAGGCCACACAACCAATTACGTCTCTGCTTCAGAAAACTGCTAAGTTGTGATTGGTTGTGACCTGAGACTGGGCAACTGTGATGTCATTTTCAGTCAACAGCAGATAGAAAAAATATGATTTAAAAAGACAACAACAACTAATGAAACAGGCCTGGATAAAAATGACAAAAGAATTTTGTTGCACAACCAGGATCAATGCAGTCTATCATTTTTTGTAACTCTGACTGAAAACTGCTCCAGCTGTCTCAGTTGGACCAAACTGGAATTCTTGGTTATTTTATGAGGTTGATTTGCTGTATTTGGCAGAGGGTGTCTTGAATCTGTAGAGGGTACAATAAAACCTTCACACTTGCCAGGCATTCTTGAGGCATATGGGCTGTTCAGTGTCCAAAAGCTCAGTGGTATTTCATTGGCCCTTCACCTGGTAATGAAACATTCAGCCAATATCCAAGAATGCTTAATAAAAAATAAATGTCTACTATCATCTAAATCCAGTTTGACCATCTGTGGAAGGAGCCGTCAAAAGTGAAACAGCTGGTGCACTCTCATTGAAGGTTACAGAAATCTTTTGATTGCAGTGATTACATCAACTAAATAAACAATAAAATGTGCTTGACAAAATATCAAATCAATGTTTTCATTATTTTTGTCCATGCTGGTGTCATATTTATGAATGGAATCCCACGAGGTCCACGATACATGTCTACCTATACCTTGGTCAAATACGCCTGCATCACAATTTAGACATAGTTTCAACTGGTGTAAAGTCTAGTCTGCTTTTTTCTTTTTTTTTTTGGAAATGTCCAAGTCCCTTTAGTTCACAGCTTATTGTTTGTATAGTATTTATCCTAGTTGTTTTGCACATCTTCATTCTAATTCCCGTAAGATTGAAAAGGATTTCCCACCATACATCTCCTATGATTTGAGGTCAACCGAGCATATGTGCCTCTAGGTTGTAGAACAAACATGATTGCGTAGGTGTGGTTAAGGAAGAAAATAGTGTCATCACGCAAGCAAAAGGAAGCACATTAGTCGCAGATGATTACTAACATTTGCCTGAGGGCATTTATGTGTCATTTTGTCTACGTGCATGAAATATATTTCTAATGTGTTTGTGTCAAGCCAAATGCATCTCAAAGCTTGCACATAATAACAAGGCAATGCCCACAAAAATAGATTAAAAAAATTGTTTCTAGCATACATTTATAACTCGTAATATAGGTTTTATGGTGAAAACATTTCTCCAGTGGCTTTAAAATTGTGCAGCACAGGAATGCTTTGAAGCTGATAAAGTACACACTGATATGGCAGCAACACCTTAACGACACCCTTTAAGGCATTTTTAAAGCACAGTTGCTTGAAAAGTAGCACACAGCCAAAATTACAGCCAGAATTCCATTCTCGGGTGTGCAAACACAAACAGAAGTGAAACATCAGGGCAAAATCTTGCTGTGCGCACGGGCCAATACAGGCGCTTTGTAAACAACACATATATCATTTGTCAGCCATGTGGCGCTAACCTTCATTGTCGCTAATTGTTGTGCAATCTAGGAGAAAGCCCCGGAGCCAGCCCGAATTGAGAGGCTGCCACATGTGGTGTTTAGCCTGTATGAGTCAAGGCCAAGTGTGACTAGAAGGGTATTTGAGTAAGAGCCATCCATACCAATGCACACCTGTGCACTAGTTTGAATTGCATGGGTGTGTTTTCTGCGGTCTGCTTTGTACAAAGGAAATAAATTAGCAGTGCTAGCAGTTTGCTCTGACAAGTCCTGTTAATGAGAACATCCTCAAGAGTCTTTTTGGACTACGGGAGAGAAACCAGAGGCTGTGATCATCTGTTCAGCCTGGAAGATGGCATAGAGAGAGGCAGGCTGAAAAACAGCACAGCGACCGCACAATTAGACCGCACCATCTGCAGCATCAGCGCAAATGCATAATTGGAAGTGGAAGAAGCAAGAACAAAGTTATGATCATGTTAAAAGGGATGGAGATGAGATGAGAGTAGTTTAGGCAGTTAGGTACTGCTCAATGAAATATACGTACACTACATCATACATAAATTTGCCGAAAAATAAAAACAGATACAAACATCACTCAAAAATAGTTTTGCCAAACTTCGTCGATAAATGCCTTTAATGGACGACATTAGCAATATTTTCAAATTTAATTTACTTATTGTATTTTGGAAAATATTTTATATAAGTACTTTCAAATTTTATTTACTTAAGAAACAAGACCCACAGATGATGGATCTTTGTAATTAAAGCAAAATACTAAAACAGAAGTCGATATAGTTCCAAATAAAATGAAATTGTATTTATGCTTCATCTCCAGTTAGAATTGAGACATATATTTGCTGAAGAGGAACCAAGTAGATGTGTTCTGAAATGCATCAGGAGCTTTGCAGAGGAGCATTACCATGATTCATCGCAACAAAACTGCAAAAGCTTCTAATAATCGCTTTAGCTAATCCTTGCACGCTTCGGGCCAACAAGCATAGAGAGAGTGAAGAAGTGTTTTTCATTTATTTATTATTTTTTTGGAAAGATGAACTAAGTGACGGTCCCAGTGTGGGTGCAACATGGTCATCATATCCATACAGATTCACCAACGCAATTGAAAAACCGAATTAATATGTAACATGCACAATTATCACTGTGACACTCCCGCTGTCGCATGATGGTATTTCCAGCCACAGAAAAAAAAATTAAGGGTGCTTGTAACTGGGACGGTTAATGTTTGCACAACTTCCTCAAAATTGGGAAACCTGTCCTTGTTCAGGGTCAATCACAGCAGCGAGTTCTGCATAGAGAGAATTTGCAGTGTTTGCAAAATCTGTCATCACTGACCTCTCTGTGTGTGGCGCTCATAATTGTGCTGAAAATTGGATGGATGGATGGATGGATGGATGGATGGATGGATGGATGGATGGATGGATGGATGGATGGATGGATGGATGGATGGATGGATGGATGGATGGATGGATGGATGGATGGATGGATGGATGGATGGATGGATGGATGGATGGATGGATGGATGGATGGATGGATGGATGGATGGATGGATGGATGGACGGACGGATGGATGGATGGACGGATGGACGGATGGACGGATGGACGGACGGACGGACGGACGGACGGATGGACGGACGGACGGATAGATGGACTGTCTTCATCATATAGCTTTTGATTGGCTCAGCTCCTCTTGTGAACCCCAAAGCAGAAACTATATCCAAGCATGTCCATCATTATCTGTCACGTTTTTGACACAATCACTGCCGCTCACTCTAAGACTCCCCGTTTGCAAGGCTTCACTGGGGCTACTTCTATTCTTGGACTTTACATGCCAAAAGCAGAGTGAAAGCACATTTTACAGACAGACTGACACCTTGGTGGGACGTGGCCAACAGACATGGCCACGGGATCACCTCATTAGCATCCAAAGGTGCTCCGCTTTATGACAAGTGAGACTTGACTGCCCTGCTCACGCGAAATAATGAGCAAATATAACCTCTAATGGCTAAATATAGGTGACCGCACTCTCAGGAGAGAAGGGAGCTGTAGTTGTACACCGCGACGCAGTAAGTGAACCTTTACAAAGTTTGGTTGCAAAATGCAATTGCATAAAGTAAACAGTCGAGTTAAAGAGGAGGAAGTGATAGTTGAACAGTGTTTGATGAGAGCTTTTTAGCCTGTAGCTATGGAGCATTAGGCACAGATGAGCCACAGTCAGCTTGCACGCTGTTAATGCGGAACCCATTAAAACTGAACGATGAGTTATGATTGCCATTAAAGAGCAAATGATTCAGACTTCACAGCTGGATCGAAAAGGGCTGTGACTGCTGTACACTGTCCTTTTTAGCGCACACAAAGGGCAATGGTGACAATCACTACGCCTAACCTGTCGAGTTATCCACTAACAAGTTGGCATCGGGCAAGCAAATGGAGTTTTTTTCTTTTTTTTCAAATATTTATAGAATAGAATAGAATGCCCTTTATTGTCATTTTACAACTTAGTTGTACAACAAAATTCGGATAGCTGCTCCAATTCGGATAGCTGCTCCCTTCCTAGTGGAAACATACAAATTAAGAAAAGTATAAAAGGAAGTCTGAGAATAAAAGTGAAAGATCTTATTTATAGTATATGTATTAGTCCAAGAATGAAGGTTAAAAAATCTTATTTAGAGTATGTTCAATGTTTGGTATATGTATTAACATGAATGAGGTTTGTACAGAAAGTAAATAATAAATAGTGAATCGTTATTGCACGTAGTTTTTAAAGGAGTGTCAGTGTTGTATTATTTGTTGTTATTAAACTGTTATTAAACTATGGCAGTGGAAAACACCTTGTTTTCTTTCCTGAAATTAATTGTATCAATAAAACAGCAACATTCTGAATTGTTTGCTTTCAGTTATTTATTATATACGCAGTTATTATTAGCTGCACTGGTTAGTACGTCCGTCTCACAGAACAGAGGATGCGGGTTTGATTCTGGCTCTGACTTTCCTGTGTGGGATTTACACATTTCCCCTGTGCCTGTGTGGGTTTTCTCTAGAAACTCCGGTTTCCTCCCACATTCCATATATGCATGGCAGGCCGATTGGACACTCCAAATTGTCCCTCGTTGTGATTGTGACCGTGAACGTTTGTTCGACTGTGTGCACTCCAATTGCCTAGCGCCCAAAGACTGCTGGGATAGACTCCCGACTCTCGTGAGGATAAACGGTACGGAGGATGAATATATTTATTTTTGCTAATGATTTGCTGCGAGCCAGGGCCTAATTTACCTGGCAACGGTCAAGTAAGGGAAAATTAGTTTTTTTCCCACTTAAAGCATCATGCATGTTACACAATTGACAGAAATCTTTATCTTTATTAATTTTTTGTGAAGGTAGACTTGACCATTGTTATATTATTATGGGTTTGGCTATTTCTAGCCTAATAGAGAAAAGTAGCAGAAAGACAGGATCACATTTTACCCACCAAAGCCACAAAATGAATAATGGACAGAAGTGAAAATTTCATAAGGCAAATTTCATTGACAGTTGAAACTTGCTTTTTGAAAGTGGGGGAAAAAGTCATGAAAGCGAGTCTAGTATAGCGCACATTATTAAGAATGTGTGGAAGGCATCTGTAACAGACCTCAACCATCGCTCTCCATCTAGGAGACCCAAGAGTTAAGCGAAGCTGTGAGCAATTACTACAAAGCAAAAAAAGTTCCCATCCAAGAACCTCTAATGAGATGTATTTCGGGTTGGAGACAACTGTTAGATTGTTTGAATATACAGACCACAGTGAGATGGCCTCAACTGCGAGAGAGAGAAAAAAAATAAAGAGATATCAACGGCGCTAATTATCACCTCTGTTTAACACGAGGCAAACATTTCAAATGTGAATATGAAATGGTCTGCATGGGTTAGATTGAGTCTCATTTATTTTAGGTCCTGCTGGAGTGTAATTTGCGGTTGCTGACGGCCATGCTGTGCGGCGGATACCGGGCAGATGCTTTGTTACGACTAAACCAGCGAGGAGGACACTTAATACTCACAACTGGGAGACAGAAGGGGGTGGCTTGGGGAAGAAAACTTAAAAAGATGAGAGAAAAAAACGTTGCAGAGAAAACAGATAATTAGATCTGTAACAACAGAGCACAACAACAGTGACAGCGGGAACAGAAATGCCGACATCAGATGAGATAAGACTATTGTACCACTCTTTAAGTGATTCAAGCATTTCATAGATGATGCAGTCATATTTTAGAGAATCTAAGATCCACATTTTATGCTATACAATAAGCAAAAATATCTGAGCTTCATCAAGTTGATCGCTAACTGATAAATAGCACACAGTAAGATTGTAAAATCTGTTGCTGCTTCATTAGACTCCTCATTAAGGAGCTGTTTTCCAACAACACCATGGCTGACTATTTGCGTCACTCAATCCCACTTATAAGGCTGAGGGTCAAAAAGGGCCATCATTAGTTCTGTTACTTTTTTTTTTTTTTTTTTCAGTTGCTTGAATCAGTGACCCGATCTAGGGTCAGACAGCCTCCGGTCACATTTTACACGCTTGACCCCCTCTGATCCGAGCTTCACTGTACAGTTGCATTGTCTTGATGCACTTAAATTGCTGCTTTTACATTCCGTGACCCTCTCTGGCACTGTAATTAGAGCCACCTCAAATAATTCCGAAATTCTACTCCTTTAAGTACTGCACATGGATTAATAAAACAACGGTAGGCTGGCAACACATTTTTAGAGTTGGAAATGAAAAGAAATGACATTTGCCATCTGCCAGAATAACATTTGTTCTAATGATGGGTACCATCCTGTCTTGCAGTCATGTCGTAAATAGCAAAATTGATCTTACAGAAATGTTGTTTCATCCTATAGTCATGAATTCCTCAACAGTAATGTTAAACGGATGTGTGAGCCTACAGTCCCCCGCCCCCATCTCTGTCTATTATGCTAACTTAGCCTGACAGTGCATCTCTCCTATCTGGGCTTCACTTGGATACCCGGATGCGTTCTGTGACTGAGACAAAGAAGCGAGTAGTTCCCTTGATAAACACCCAAAGAGATTAATAACAGCAATCTTGGCTCAGACAGATAGCACAATAACTCACAATTATAATCCTCATGAATGGATGATTTATTTGACGGCTGCTCAAGAGCAAGACATTACTTTTATTTTGGTGACTAATACCATGTAAACGAATGCTGAGGACATTTGTGGTCATGTGGCTGTTTCTAGTTTTGGATTGTTTAGTCTATGATTTATTTACGTTGGTTGGCACATAGATACAATTGATGCAATAACATTTTGGATGATAAATAACCCACATCGGAAGAATTTCTTGAACTTTGGTGTTTAACAGTGTATGATGTATTGTAATAATAATATAATATAATAATTATATTATTATTATTATCAGGGTCAAATAAGTCTAATTAGAAACTGTGCAGATTTCATAGTGAAGAAACATCAATTAACTTAAATGGTGACTAGTGTAGACAATTGTCACGGCGTCTCAAAAGATGCCCTCCCTTGCCCACATAAAAAGCTTAAACTAATCAAGTTCTGGTCTTGTTGTCTTCTAGCAATATGTGACCTTGCCTTCGGCTACTCTTGGGTTGAATTCCCTCTGAGGGTTTGAAGACACTTGCCAATTCAGAATAGAGTTGTCAATGACAAACCTGCAGGACATTGCGGCATAGCAGAGGATTGAGTCAAACTTGTCCAAAGAGAGGCTGATGAATTAAGAATGAGCTCACACAAGGGCTCAAAGGGCCCCCCTGTAGTACGTGTAGCCAGCTAGAGGGGGATTAAGGGAGATTGGAAGTTTAAAGGCACAGAGTTCCCAAAAAAACGATTTTGTTTTTAATTGTAATTCTACATTATCGTCTCATTTTTGTGTTTTGATGATGATTCTTTTCTTATCAAGAGTCATGCTGAATCTCTGGTAACTTTAACATGGTTTTAGAAAAACGTCAAGTTTAGAGAAGATGACATTTTACAACAGTCTGGCCACGTTTGTTTGTTAAAACATTAATAGTGAAACTAAAGCAAAACAAAAAAGGCCCATCAATGCGTTGCTGTCCTAGGTGTTTTTTGATGAGCTAGCACATACGTATATACGCCGTACATGTTCTACGGTAATATCATTGAAGTACACCAATATTTGCACCTTGTTTTTCCTTTTTTTTTTTTTTTTTTTTTTGGGAGTTTGAAAGAGATAATGCAACCATCTGCTGCTTATCTTCAAAGATAGGTAAGCAGATGGATGTTAAATGACACAGTCTGTTCGCCTTCAATTATACGATGTGACTAGAGATTAAATGAGGAGATGTACTCTCATTTATCCCTGAATTGTCCTTGCGCCGCATCTCGGGGGCCAATAGAATCATGGGCATCACTAGAACAATTAAGTCTGCTTCCAGATGCTATCGGAGCTGCACAGTAAACAAGAGTAGATTAGGATGGGGCTCCAGGAAGTGGAATGAATCTCAGTCTAGGTCCGATAACGACACTCTTGTCTCCTTATCCTTGGCAGATAAAAGCAGTGCCGCTTGTGCACATCACACTTTGTTTGCTGGTTTCTGTTTTGCCAAGGTGATAAAAGGCAAAATGTAAACTTTTGGAATCCGTGTTGACTTTTAAGTCGATTTTTATGCTTGAGCCATGTCCCGTAAATCGTAATAAAATAATAATGAAAATGCAGATGAGCTGTCTGACAGTTGATTTGTGAGCTCGTGCCTGTCCAGACGTGGCCAACGAGCGCTTCAAAACTTTCACAGCTCATCCCGTCAGATTAACAATCTGACATGCTCGACTCGGCTCCGGAGCTACAAACGTCAACTTTTGTTTCATTCGTGACTTGTGATGGATTGATGAAATATGAACTCGCCTGCGAACTAAACAGAGAAAGAAGCTCATCCTCTCTTAATTTGAATTGAATTACAAAGTGATCAAAGGAAAATGATTTTAGTGTTTGAAAATAATCAAATTATGTTTCTAACGAGCTACGTTTGTTATGCAACGTGCTGCCTTAGAAATGCTAAACATCAGGCTCTTGGAAGAGTGTAGGTGACCAGCAAATCTGACATAAAAGCCAGACGCAAAACTAGATTTTATTATTTGCATGTATTATTTTATTTACTGTAATAGACACCCTGTGTCTACAACATTTCCTATTTTAGTTTGTGGTTTGATTTACTTTGTGTAGTATACATTTTTTTTTTTTTCCATGAAGCAAAAGTCTCCCCAAGGGGTGACAAAACAGGAGCGCTGATGCCGAGCGGTTTATATTGAGACAATCAAATGAACAGGTGAGTTATAAAACAGTTATAATTAAATATTTGTCACAGTCCATCAGTCTCAGTTTAATAAATGAGTTGAAACATTTACAACCGCTTTTACTCCGTCCATCACGTCTGTAAGTGAAAAAGAACCCATTTGAATAATGTTTATTTATGGCTGTAGTTTCCTTTTTAACTTATACTGAAAAATATTTGGTAAGATACTGTACAGGGTTTTACTATGTAACTGACACACATATTGATAAAAATATATCTGTCAATCAATCCAGATTTCTTCAGGCTGATTTCTTTGTGTCCTGTAGCCTACTCAAAAACGACTCTTCATTAGCTCAAAAAGCACCTCTGCTTCACATTTGACATCAATTTCCTCGGAACCTTTTTGCTATATCTTCTTGGCTGACAAACTAACAATAGCAAACACACAATTTCTTCGCTGGAGCTGAAAGCACTATGTGAACCTCAATATGCACATCTAGCTCTCCTCTCAGACATCAACATCATGAATGGACTAATGTTCCGGCGCTGTTGTGAAGAGGTGCTCGGTGTGCCGTATAATAGTTCCGAGTACGACTGCACGGGGAGCTCGATGCACTCTTAGAGCCGTGAACTGTCATCCTTTATTGAAGACGACATGTACTCTTAGCGCGCAACACCGAGGGCTTTCTCCTCTGCTCCGTTGCTTTTAAACGCACCGCTGGGAGCACTGGCTGAAGCACATTAAACACATAGTTGCGCATACACTTTGATTTTGCCACATTAAACCACACTTGGATGGGGGATATTTAATGTGCACGCACGTACACGCACAGATTGAGCATCTCCCGGGTCATCCTTTTTTGACAATAATCCTCGTTGGAGATGGAGAGGCGGTGAAATGACAGCTGCAAGCATTTACTTGCAGTTTGTTAAGACCTTCCCCAAGTCAACATGAAAGGCTTATGGGTGGTTCTCCGAAAGTGTGGCCCAGAAGTGCGACATGAATAATAAAATAAAACTATGAATAATAACAAACTAAAGTTGTTCGAAACCAGGTCAAAAGAATATATATATATATATATATATATATATATATATATATATATATATATATATATATATATATATATATATATGTACACACATACATATATATATATGTAGAGAGAGAGAGACAGACAGAGACTGAGACAGACAGACACACACACATTATTAGTCCTGTCTTATTGCAGTATCTGAAGGAGAATTAATGAAGTCGAGCGGACGAAAGATTTTCACAATCATGATGCATATCTTTTATCTGGCCCAGGTTATTATTTCCCGCAAAAAGTATGTCAGATCGTTTCAAGAGAATCCATCAATTCTTCAAGTTATGTATTAAAGCATAGCTTGCTTTATTAAAAGGCTATTTATGTGCTTCGCTTAATTTTACAGCAGAACAAATGATATCAGTGTGAATGGATGTGATTCAGTGACTAAAAATGATTAACCTTTGAAAGCCAGACTGTTTGCATTCCACCGCATACTTTACATCAGCCATGAGAGTCAGTTTGAAACACATACTTAAGCTAAACCGAGCCATTTTCACTTCAGTCTTATTGTGCAGAGAGACTTGCAGGCCAGGGGAGTGAAATTCATTTCACATGGGTCCACAGTGAATAATCCAAACACATTTGGGCAACAAATGGGCAGCCCCACACCCATAAATGTGATTCAAATGGGTTGTTTTATGATCATAAACGTCTGGAATTCCATGCAGGCCACTTAGGAAGATTTTAAATTCATGCAACAGGAACAAGTGCATGCTGTTGATGGACTGTTTCAACTGATTTATCAGCCCCTGCTTGATCCTTCACGTTACAGTCCGGTGATGGATATTTAATGACGACTATTGATGTTTTATGACTCACTAATTTACTTGATGGTCTGGACATAAACTTTTAGACATCCTATAGCCGTGAAGCTGTTGTGACTTGGCAAGTGCATGCCCTCAGGAAGAGCGCTGACAGCCACATGCATGTAGCAAAGAAATTCTAGGTGGAAAAGTTGGCAAATTGGCTCAATATTGTAATGGGAATAAACCTTAATGGATTTTACATTCATATCATTCTATCAAAATATGTCAAATAGCAATGAAAAAAAACTGCATCGTGTAGCATGTTTCATTCAGAAAACCACAGATGATAATAAAAATGATAAAAAATATAAAAAAATAGTCTAGTTGCTTCCTCGGGAGTGTGCAAATCAGATTGGGTAAAATTCATTAAATCTCACATTTCTTATTCAAAACACATTTTATGTAAATGCACAACACTTGCATAATACATTTGAATGCTATTAATTATTTGTGAAAACAAGCAAGTGGACAAATCACTTTACAGCAAATTGAAATCTGCGGAATGGAATACATACTGAAAGAAGCACATTGAGTGCCTCGAGTAAACACCGGACTCTCCTGAGATTGCTTTTTCGTTGTCATTCTGTTCTCTTCAAGGACTGCGGTAATAGAAGACGACGAGGTGCTACTGATGCCGAGGTGTACTTTTGGGTCACGTAGAGCTGAGATCAATAGTGACGGATCCATGTGTGCTGACAGGCCACGGCATATTCCTCCACGGAGTCTTTCTCTGGCCCCTGGCCCGATGAATGCTGACATCCAGAAACATGACACGACTCTGATAGACAAGCCTTTATGTGTGTGTAGGAGGATGGCTGCGGAAACAAAAGGACCTCCGTGGTTGCTGAAATCTATAAGAAATTCTCTCTGTGGGTGCAGTGTGCGCTAGCTAAGTCCAGTCTGGCTTGGGGGCTCAGATAGTGGGGATAATATTTCCTCCTGTCTGGATTCATCCTCCATTGCAGCTGGAATTCCTTTTACAGACAGCACGCACAAAATGATCCGCAAAACAGCTCTGTTCCTTTCTGTTCCTTCCCTTCAGGCAGAGAAATTTTCACAGACAGGTGCAACGACTTACGCTTGTGTGTGCGATGATGTGTACACGTCTGTTTTCCCCAGAATGCAATTATAGCGAGATTATAGCAGATGAGGTGCCGTTCAGAAATGGAAAATAAACAAGATGAACACAAGGATTAAAACTAAACACCGAAAATTGCTTATAGCCTATTCTCTGAAATCCTTTGTGCATCTCAAACGGTTTGCGTGCAGGTGCCGATCGACTTTATTTGTTACCTTCTGTTGACCATTTCTAAGGTTTACGTGTACTTAATCATCAACATTTCATTATGTTGTATTTTTTTGACTTGGCAACGCAGCATACAATTTGCAAGATTGTGTACCATCCTTGATAAGGAATTGAATGATGCTCGCTTAAAAATGAAGCTTCCCTTTCATTTTTAAATTTCATTGGTCTTGATTGTGTTCTCTGATGTAATTACGACAGACATTCAGGGATGTGGTCCGACATTGAGACAACAGAGAATATTTTGCTTCAATCTTTGCTTCAAAAGCAAAAATAAAAAAGTATTTCAACAAAATGAGAGGAACAGCGAGAAATTAATTGATATTTGCAGGCAGGCCTAGGGTGAGTAAAATGTCATTTTTGTTCAAATTACAGTAATGGTTACCAGCCGTCACTGTATTTTAGATGCTGGCCATTATAGTTGTTCATTTGAACTGTTCTGGTTCACACTCCCACCTTTCAGACTCAATCGTCCTTCTTTTGAAAAGGATAACGAATGGATAGTATTGATAAAATTTCTGTTGCAATTTTATCAGTGCTGGATATATTGTGTGGCTTTCGCAGAGCATCTTTGTGTGTTAAAACAGTTTGGAGAGGCACTAAACACACCAGGACCTGCGAGTAATATTTCAGTAAATCCAGCTAACTTTGCTGACATTTCTTTGTTCTAGAGTGTCTTATGCACAGAAATTGTTAAATTCAAAGACAATGACTGGCTCGAAATCATGTAGGTTGTGTTCACTCCCACAACAGCACAAACACCCCACTGGGATAATATAAAACGAAAGGCCTTCAAAAGAGCTTTTATCAACGCTAACCTGACTTGATAAAATATTGGGACAACTGTATTAACTATATATAAAGTTGGAATGATAATTCTCGATGGATATTACCTCCTTGTGTTGTGAGACCAGGACGATTGCCTTGAAAATATATTGCAGTTTCTAAGTCTTTATATATAAAATTGGAATGACAATTCTCGATGGATATTATGTCCTTGTGTTGTGAGACAAGGACGATTGCCTTGAAAATATATTTCACTTTCTAAGTTATATTCATCCAAACATTTCTGAAAACTCTCCAGATCTTCCTTTGATGAAATTGGAAACTAAGAAGTGATGCCAGTTCCTTATCAAGGCTAAACATTCCCATCGGACATATTTGGCTCAAAGTAGGGGTCAAAAGAAAACTATTTTTGCAAGTAGTCTGTCTTCACAGAACTGAAGTCAGATGCTGGGAGGAGCTTTCATCTGCTATGAGGGTTGCTCAGACAGTTAGGTCTGCACACGTACGCTCTGTGAGTTAGAATTTTATTCCGTACAATATATCAACTACCTTTTAACAAGCCAACATAATATCACAATATTTCATTAATACTTTTTAAAACCTTAATGAAGATGAGTCATAATGTTTTAAAGACAAATAAATGTCACTATTCTACATGAGCAAACTCATCTTTTATCAGTGAACTGGGGATGGTGCTTTTTATTTTACCCGGATCATGCTAAGACTTTTTTTTTTTTTTAAAGGCTAAGGAGCAAAGAGCAGATGTTGCATGCTCCGTGTGTGTACTGTCACTGGGAAACTCCCAATTAACACGGGTAGAATGTCAGACGTTGCATTTGAACTTTTGCCTCACACGATGTCGACACAGCAAAACGACGTCCGTTACAGATAGTTCAAATGACGTGCATGTCAGAAGAAAGTCCGTGTCAGACATGTCCGCCATTATTTCCGTCTGCCTTTGCCTCAAATACATTTTTTTCTTTTTGAGATGGAAATTACGTTTCAGCGCTGGGAGCCATGTGGTTATACTTCATTGGGATTCCTCAGGGTATAAACCAGTCTTAACACCTCCTGGCTCACTCCGATCCATTTTGGGCACACGCAAACACAAAAGTACAAGAGCCCATTACAAAGGCGGTGAATGACAGATTTATACTGGATTTGCATGCGGATGCAGATGATTCAGTCAGATGGCGAGGGAAAGCGATGTCAAACAGACAAGCCTCAAAAGGAGATACCAAGTCCCCCGTCTTCCTTTCTGTGAACTGACAGCCGCTGGCTTGATATACAAGCTGTGTCAGGATGTCAAAATCCACCGCCTGACACTGACTGCTGTTCTCAGCAGAAACATTAAGGAGCAATAGCATGGTTGGGCTTCTGGGAACACATAATATTGAAACAGTGCATACAGGTTTTGGTCTTTGGTTCTTCACAGGCATAAAATATTTTAAATAAAATTTGTCCAAAATATCAGATTTCAGGATCTCAAAAGTAATAATTCTTTGATTGCTCTATATCCTCATGAAATCAGACTGATTTACCTTTTGTGCTTCATCACAATAAGGCATTTGCAAATAACTGTTTTTACTTTGTAAAACAACAATTCTTTTGTGATATTGCTTATTTGGTGTTACGTTGATTTTTTTTAATCACTAAATAATACCAAATAAGAAAAAGTGCTTGTTTAATCGTAATAGGGAAAAATGGGTTTTGAATGTACTTTGAGGCAAATAAAATTGTATCCGATTATCCGTTTAGTCGATAATCTGGCGAATAATCAAATACTCTATAGAATAATCAATTCTATAAATATTCAATAGCGACAGCCCTACTTTCGTCCATATTGCACTACCACTTTCTTCTAAACATTTCAACTACCATCATGCATTCCTGTCATTATCCATCCCCATTTTCTTATTTCTTTCAATTTTATTTAAATTTATTTCAAATGTATTCATATAGACTCAACAGCTATTGGTCCGAGCATTTGAAAAATTACAATGTTCTGTTTAAGTTTACAGTGAGATTTGTGGCTTGCAACAGAAACTTCTCTCTGCATCATTTATGGTCTGCTAAAATGACAGAACATATTTTTTCCACGTCAAGGATGATGTAGCCGGGCAGCTTAACGGCACACTGCAGTGAACAATTTGCAACCGCACATTAAACTCTTTTTGTTACTCAGGGCCAGGTGCCAAATATAGTGCAACTTCTGTGGCTTTTGCCATAATGATCCTGTCAGAAAGACTCAACATTTATTCTAGCCACAGCTCACAGCAACATGCGAAAATGTGAATCATTTTAGCAGTGTTAGAATGACGATTAGTGGCGCTAGGGAAGAGGAGTGTGGAGGGGCTGCAAGGGGAGAGGAAGTTGATGAAGACTAGATTAGATTTTGAGGGAAAATATGAAGTTGTTATCTGGAAAAGCAT